>NC_134038.1:105962901-106597901 GCF_965140245.1 Athene noctua | reverse complement strand
TAAATAAGCTTGAGTATGTTTTGTAGATCAGTAAAACATACTGTCTTATACTGACATAAAAACCCATGCTGTTTATGGCTTTAAAATGCTGGTTTTCTAAAATGCAGCCAAATTGACTTTTGAGCATGCTCTCCAAGAAGCATAACCAGGACTTGAAATGTAGCTGTGGAAGTGGTATTTTTGAAAGCACTTTCCAAATAATCTATTAAGTTTGAAGAAACAGATGGGAAACCAGGATTCAGATATTTAAAAGCACCTCCAAAATATGAATAATTCATTAGGGCTTTTTATATCACCCATGAGTAGGATTCCTATTCTTACTGTCAGCTTTTACATTATAAAAATTTCCAAAGTGGTGAATTCTACTAAAACTGATTTCTGTCTGCCAAGATAAGAAGCAGCAAAATACATACACAAGTATAATAATCAGTAGCTAACACTGGCTCTAATTCCTTCTGACATGTCTACCTGTACAAAAATCCCAAGAAAAAGGGAACTTCCAAATCTAGATAGTCCATATTTCTATAAAACAAAGAAAATCACAGTACCTTTAGAAACAACCTCTACATTCCAAATGTTAACATCCTTAAGAGCTTGAATGTGAATTAAAATGAAGCATATGAAACTCATATGGTTTCATGCCTGTTCTGCCATAACATTACAGCCTTCAGCATTAATGTGGACAAACCAAAATGCCCTGGCAAAGTTAGGCAGTCTGTGTGAACTATCCTTCAGAAAAATAAATTGGTAAGCACACTTTTAAAAATATGAAACAAATTATTAAGCACGTCTCATTTTAATAAGTACAAGTTCTGCTTCTAAAACAGATTATTTTGGGGACCAGTACAACCAAAGTTATTAACTTAGGTACTTCTTTTATGAAGACAACAGTAATGATATCTGAATGTGTCACTTAAAGACATCCTGCCTAAGTGACATTTCTTAGCATGGTATCAGCGAGCTAAATTCCAATTAGATTTTGAGGGGCCATTAAACAATGTGCTTCAATTAGGCAGAGACTATATGAAGTTGATAATTAAGAATAAATATAAGAAAGAAAAAAAATATTGACAAAGTCCAGCCAGAAAAAATTATAATAGGTTGGGGCTACACTGTATACTCTTGTACAGGTGTCAGAGGCAGTACTTTATTCTTAAACTAATTCAGCTCTACCTCTCAGATAGGAAGAACTCTCACTCTCATTCTGAAGCTTTAGATCAATACAAAACTGGAACTAAATAAAAAACACTGATTAGTACCAGTCTTTCTGACTGGACCACTTATTTCTTAATTGACCACTTCTTATTAAGATACCCATAAATTCAACCAAAAATAATAGAGTGCTGTACGCAGTTTTGGTCTCCACAATGCAAGATTTAAACATATCAGAAGGTGTCCAAAGGAGGGCAACAAGGATGGTAAAAAGGCTAGAAGACATGACTTATGAGAAGCAGCAGAGGATACTAGCGGTGATCTCACTGCTGTCTACAGCTTCCTTATGAGGGGGAGCAGAGAGGGAAGTGCTGATCTCCCTGAAGGCCAGTGACAGGATGTGAAGGAATGGCTTAAAGCTGCATCAGGGGAAGTTCAGATTGGGTAGTACTAGGAAAAAGTTCTTCAATGACAGGATGGTCAAGCACTGGAAAAAGTTTCTCAGGCAAGCAGCCATGGCCCCAAGCCTTTCAGTGTTCTAGAAGTGTTTGGATAATGGTCTTAAGTACCTAGTTTAACTTTTATGTTGCCCTGTGAGGAGTCAGGAGTTGGACTCAATGACCCTTGTGAGTCCCTTCCAACTCTGGATATTCTATGATTATATGTTCCGTTCATATACCAGCTCCCAATAGAAGACAAAGGTAATTTCAGGACAGATGTCTTCAGGCTTAAAGAAATTCAAATAAGCTATTCTTTCACCTAAAGATTGATGACAGGACAGAGTGCATACACAACAATCTATTTGTCTGCACTGCATACATCCAGACAAGAAATGGTCCAGTCAGCTGGACACAAAAGACAAGTTACAGGGAAGACACTCCCTGCAAGTCTTACGGTATCAGTATTACACTGTACCACAAAAAAGAAAAACCAACAGGAATGGTGCATTATGGAAATGCGAGGCTTCTCCCATACCACTGGGAGCTTTAAACCTCTTCCTCACAGAACAAGCTTGATCTTTTCTTCTTCTCTGATCACTTTATGCATTCACTTAGAGCATCCTGTCATTTGCAGACACAACAGAGATTTACAGAAGGTTGGATTTCTTCCTAAATGGAAGTTAGACTGTTTCAGGCTTAAAGACTCAAGCAGTGCAACCCATTTGTATGCAAAATAATCTGCCTGCCCAAAACTTACTGCTTATTCCAACTATAATAGCTTATCTAATAAAAGATACGCTCCCTTTCTGCAACTCTTGCCAGAATTGAGAAATATTAACATGCAAAATCATCATCACAGAACGGCTGACATTGGAATCTTGAGATCATCTAGTGCAAGGACCCTGCTCAAACAGGGTCAGCTAGAGCAAGTTGCCCACGACTGTGTCCAGCCGGGTTTTGAGTATCTTTTATGACAGAGAGGCCACGAACTCTCTGAGCAACCTGTTCCAATGTATGACAATCCTCACAGTAAAAAGGCTTCTTCTTGTGTTCAGATAGAATTTCATGTGGTTTAATTTGTACCTTTTGCCTCCTGTCCTTTAACTTAGTACCACTGAGAAAAATCTGGTTCCATATCCTTTACTCCCTCCTGCCAGGTATTTGTACACTGCACTAAGATCACTCTGAGACTTCTCCAGACAGAACGGTTCCAGCTCTCTCAGCCTCTCCTCGTATGAGGGATGCTTCAATGCCTTAATCATCTTTATGGCCCTTTGCTGGTCTCACTCCACTATGTCCATGTCTTCCTTGCATGGGGAGCCCAGAACCAGAAACAATGCTCCAGGGGTGGCCTCACCAGTGCTGAGCAGAGGGGAAGGTGCACCTCCCTTGACAAACTGTCAACACTCTTCCTAATGTAGTCTAGGATACTGTTGGCCTCCCTTGCAGACAGGGTGCGTTGCTGACTCATGGTCTGCTTACAGTCCACCCAGGACCCCAAGGTCCCTGTCTGCAGAGCTGCTTTCCAGCTAGTTAGCCCGCTGTGTATACAGGCACACAGTACTACGTTTTTGTCTTTTTATGCTACCGTCCAAACTCACAGCATCCACATTTTGAACAGAACATGAAGCTTTAGCTAACTCATTTCAAAATGGCATAGGAGAAATATAAAAGTAGGTAAAGAAATGTAACTTCACCATAAGTAGCTTCATCATCCTAAGAGAAGTATCTTCTACAGAATGGATTTTGCATTAAGGAGAATAAACATATAAGTTTTCACTTTCCTGTCACCCTTACAGTGTGCTACTCAGTGCTTTCATAGCAACTCCCTGATATCATCAGTTTAATGATGCATTGTACCACGTATAATGAAAGTGTCATTGTGAAGGAAAAAAACCAAAACTACATTCAACAGCTATTATGGCAACTGATGGGAAAAAAATCCATTCGTGGCTATTAAATGCAAATATGACCTGTCCCTTCAAGGCACACAGGGCTGGAAACTAGAATGGCATATTAACGTGAATAATCATTCTACAATTGCCTCATTTCTTACATTCTTCCCCTTTGTCTCATATATCCCTGGGCCTCAATAATAGTTCACTAGCGGCAAAATACCCTGGATGGGCTGCACATCTGTCATGACCAAGCCGTCATTCTTTGACTTCAGCTGCTTCCCCATATCTACACTGAGAGCAGAAATATCTTCCATATTTATGCTCTCAAAATCATACACTCACTCTATCCACGAAGCTGCAGGGTAAAAGCCAGTTCCCATCCTAATATTGCACAAGCTCAATTTGAAAATTCCCCACGAGATGATTCTTGATAACATAGTATGTATTATCATAACAAGGAATAAGCTGCAGAACTGAATGCCATGTAACAGTATCTGTGTTAGCTTAAGTATTATAAAGCAAATGTAGGAACGGTGTGCCATCTAGACTAATCTACTGCCTTCAATAAAGCTATTTCTTGCTTGGTATACCTATTTAAGACCCTTCATTCCAATATATATACACTGTACAAAAGGTTTTCAGGACTAGAGCTGACTCGTAGCCTGACAGCACGGAAGATAAACAGGCAAGCAGACACGCGCATGCACCAGCTTCTCTTGACTGAACTATCAGTCTCTGCTCTCTGAACCACGTCCCAGGCCATTCCGCTTCCCGCAAGGCAACTGTGGGCCCATCTCCATCCCATCAAGAAACAAACGGAAAAAAAATCTTTTCTTGCACTTTTGGCATTCAGTCCCGCTGCCGGCCGGGTCCCGGCCGCCGCTCTCCGCCCGTGAGCCCACGCCTCATCCCCCCCGAGCGGGCGGCACCGGCTCCAGGCAGTCACCTCCTGCGCACCCCAGACCTCCGGTCTCAGAACCCACGAAACGCCGCCGTTTTCCAGCGGCCCGGGGGCTGTGACCGCTGCCGGGTCGCACGGGCGGGCAGGAAGCAGCAAGTTCTACAGAAACCAACCGGCTCTTTGTATTTTTTGCGGGCGCTCCCGTTCGTTTCTGGCACTCGAGAAGCTCGCGCGCTCCTCCACCTCCTCAGGCAAAGTTTCCCTCGCGGGCCCTGCGGCAAAGCCGAGTCCAGCCATTTTGGACGCCACCGGTGCCGCGAAGTTGCGGCGGGCGGGGGCGGGGCGGCGGCAACAGGTGGCGACAGTGCCGCAGCCCGCGCCCCTCGGACACGCCAGCGCTCGCCCGCCGCCAGGGCACGGCCCTCGGCCCGCCGGCACCGCTGCGGCAAGGCGGCCGCAGCTCCTCCCCCCCGCGCCCACCCCACCCCCGACCCCGCCACACAGCTCCCCCCTCCCGCCACACGGCCGCCGGCCGCCGCGCTCACCTGCGCCGGGCCGCGCCTCCGCCATGCCGGCGCAACGCCCGCCCCCCCGCCGCCACCCCCGGGTCCAGCTTCCTGCCCGCCGCGCACGCGCACAGCTCGTGCCACCCGCGGCGGAGCGCGGCCCTGCGCGCGCAGCCGCACCGGAGCCCCGAGCGCCGGCGGGAGAGCCGAGGCGGGCACGAGGCGGGCGTGGCCAGGGGCGTGGCCGGGGGCGCGGCCAGCGGCGCCGCGCTGGCGGCGGGAAATCGGGGAGTTTGATCCTGACGAGGAGGGAGAAAAGACTAACAGCGACGAATGAGTTCTGGTGCTGCCCACAGGCGGGGCCGCTTGCCCGGTGTGCAGCACGCCGGTATAGGCGCAGAGCACAGGGTGGGGTTTTTTATTGATTCCGTGCCTGCGCGGAGCGCGGTGCGGCGTGGCAGTTCACCGAGGCCAGCACGCCGTTCCGGAGAACTTCAGTGTATTTATACCCTTCCGACTACACGAATGCACATTTACTGTAGTGACCATTGGTTAGTTTCTTACTGCTTTGTCCCTCACTGGTTAACAACGTGCCTCCTCTGGATTGAAACTTACAGCGTCTTTTAACAATTCTGCGCAAGCTCAAAGGGTGAGGGGGAGCAAGTCTTCTTGGTCTTAAATTGAGTCAGTGGTCGCAGTCTCCCCCCACTACCTTTATCTTTTCTCCAGCTACTGCCGATTTTTGCTGACTTCGTTATTCTCAGACTATCCTTCATCTTTTGGCACCCTCTGGGGCAGGATGCGCCCCTCTTGTCAATCTTTTTAGCGTTACCCAGACGTGCATCGTTCACACGAAGTTGGAGTAACTCACACCCTTATCTCCCGGTTCTTTCATTTGACCACAGCACTTCTAAATGAGTGACTCACCCTGTCATTGTTCTATTTACAAGTTTGGAATGAGCAGAGTAGAAAATTCCCGATAGACATCACTAGCACTGGCAGTAAATTGGCCATTTGCTTGGCAATCAGCTTGCCTGCAGCAGCCTTCCCCTGAAACGGGCTTACTGTATGGGCTGCACTTCAGAGCCTGGCTGAGCGGGCCAAGAGCAGGAGGGTGGGTACAGGACAGCTCACCGCTCTATCTCAGTGCATGAAACAGGTGCTTTCTCTAGGCACAGGGTAGAAAATAGGGGTGTGTCGTCAGGCTATCTATTGCATCCTGCATGCACTTCTCAAGAGAGGTTGTAGAGCCACACACTTGTCATCCCAATGGAGTGCTGGAACTTAAGCTTCTGTTGGAAAGCCCAGACAAGGATTTCTATACTACAGCTGGTGCTGCAGGCAAGTTTTGCCATGATCCAGATACAAATAATCTGTAGACCTGCATGCTTTGTCATACTGCGGGTTTCAGCACCAGCGTTTAACTGTTGTATGATTCACACCTCCCTGCAGAGGTTTGCAGTGCCATGGTTACAGTACATCTACAGAACAGTTCTATGCTTTTACTGCTGCAATGTGGCTCCAGAGTCCTTACAGAGCTGCTTATCTTTTCAGACACTGCAGAATAAGTTTGCAGTTCCATAGCAACTGCAGCTCTGAAGAACGGTGCCTCAGGAGCACTGCTGCGCACAGCCTCGGCACTCTGCCCTCTGCAACCTCCTGGTGAAATGCTCAGATAGATGCTCCATCTGCTGCATAGTTCTTCCCCTCCTTGTGGGCAAAGCTGGTGGCCCCAAAGCCCTCAAAGAACCAGTGGGCTTGTTGCAGAAACACTAGCTGTTGAAATGCACCCCAGACTCCTGCCACTGCCGCAAATGAAGCTTACAAACTGTTATGGCAACAGTTTCGTGAGATGCTACATGTTTTGCCATGGATTTTGAGTGTGTTCAAAGTACTTTGCTGTACATAAACATTGTGACGATCTGAGGTTGCAAAGAAAGGTATGTGGCAGTGGCATTCTTTCAGAGGTGATGCATGGTTTTCCTGCTGCTGTCCAGTTCCCATAGACTTCTCTGTCACTACTGTAGAGATGTGACCATAACATTCACATAGAACTACTACAAATTTTTAACACTGCTTTACATGAATACCACAGAACTACCACTTCAATATCCATGCTCTTCTTTGCTACCACCAAAAAAAGCAGTTGTGGTATGGAAAGCACTACAGGGATTTTCACCTCTATATGCTGCTGCACAAATGCCAGTGATTAGGTATATAAATCTTTTTCTTTGTTCCTCCATTTCTCTTATCTAAACAGTTCTGCTTTTTTCTCATTCTTGTCTTAAAGTTGCACTGGGCCAATCTCAGCCACTCCTGACAGCCTAATTGCCCAGCATTTCTGTACAGGCATGTGATTTTATTCTCTTCTTTAGTTTGACCAAAATAGTCTTTTTCTCTTCATTATTTCTCATTTTCAGTGCAGGGACAGAGGCAGGGATCTCGCCACTATATCATATGTCCTCCCTTAAAACATATTTTTTCTTTCTATGTTGTAATGCTTGAATATTTATCTCCCTATCCTTTTGCCTTCCATCACTCATTTATTTTCTCAGTCTCTGCTTTTTACCATCTGACCAGTATGACTGTCAGGAAGCAGCAGGGACAGACTGTTCCATATGGAAAGTAAAGCTAGGAGCTGAGAGTCATCAAATTCCAAAATACCTGAGCAAGAAGAGCAGATGAAGTTCACCAACATTTCAGGCAACAGGCCAGGTTGCCAGGCAAGCCTGTAGTGACAGGACAGCTCAAACCAGAAGTCAAACCAGTGGGTAAGGATCAGAGAGGGTAGGCACAAGCATAGATGCAGCATAGTTCAGGCAGACACTAAGGACAAGAGCGTGAATTTTAAAGCAGCATGGGAAAGAATGAGGGGCAAGCATCCACGGAGGCTTCTCAAGGCCTCATAGCTACTTAGAAAAGTTGTTGCTGAGCTCATCCAGACAAACCCCCAGGGTGGTGGGAAGGGACATGGGGAAGATGTACTCAGGGCCCTTACAGTCACAGATCTCTCCTATATGCAGCAGAGATGCTGGTAAACAGCCTTGCCTTCAAGGGAGAGGGGAGATGAGGTAGAGAAGCAGAAGGAAGGGAATCCCTAGCCATAACTGTCAGTGCCAGCATGCCAAGGAAGATAAATCTGCTAATGCAAACATATTCACTCCTGAGCTGTCATCATGGTATAGTCATTTTTAAGGACCTGTCAGCCATGGTGGTGTCAGTGACTGCTTGAAGATGCCTTGACATGAAGAGAGCAAGGTTGCCATGATGCTGAGATTCTGGCAAGGAAGACAAAATGGACTACAGCCAATCAACTGCAAGTCTAGATGTTCAGCATGAGTCTCCTGCATGGACACAATACCCTTTTGTTCAAAGGTTTTTCTGGAGTTCCTGATTTTTAAAGAAGGTTTCCTAGGTGTTTCCAGATGTCACTAGGGTTAAAATCCCTGCAGCCAGAAGCAGAAGTTTAATATAGTACTGTGTACTGTCCAAGAAGGCAAGAGGAGTGTTATAAGGTGCTGTGGGCATAGTCCACTGCAGGGCATGGCAATGTTCCTTCCTTACATAAAGCCCTTGAAGACAAGCCAAAAAAAGGCCACCAATAAGTGCTTTCATTAAAAAAAAAAAAAAAAAAAACAAACCACACACAAAAAAACCCCACCCAACACAAAACAACAAAAAAACCCCTACCCACCAACCAAAAAAACCCTACCTAAAACTGAGGAAGCTTGTTAAAAATGGAGGGGCAGCTAAAATAATTACATCTTTGAGGGTTACATGGAGACTTTAAGGATACCATATGGGAGGCTCAAGGCAAATGCATATAAGGGGAAGAAGCAACTTGCCATGGTTAAGCAGCAGGGACAAGGGAGCCCGTTGCTGGGGACAGCTTTTCAGAAGCATCCTTCCAAAAGCTAAATTTGTGCCTAACATTGAAAATAGAATCCAAACTTGTGACAGATGAAAAGTAAACCACACCATGAGACAGGCCAAAAGGGTTTGAGGAACAACTTGCATAAGGCATAAAATCTAATAATAAATCCCTTTTCAAACACTTCAGGCTCTGGAAGCCTGCCAGGCAGTCTGCAGCACCAGGAAAATTAAAAGAAATTTAAAGGAGCCTACGGAGAAAATAACAGAAAATCTAAATTAATTCTTTACATCTGTGTTCATTACAGCAGAGGTGGATGAGATTCCCAAGTCATCTCTTCTTTATGGGGGGACTGACCAGAGGTTGTGTCTTGAAAGAGTCAGTATAGAACATATAGGTTATGGAACATATAGGCAAAATTAATAGCAACACATCATCAAAAGCAGGTGGTATATAACCAGCAATTCCAAAAGAATTCAAGGGTGAACAACAAACTGGCCTGTACAACCTCTAGTACAAAACTGCTTTGGTAGCAGGAGACAGGGATGTGTCAGCTGTAATGCCAATTTTTTAAGAGGATGCCATAAGAAATCTAGAAAAGTACAGGCCTGATGTTTTTAGCAGGCAATTTAATGGAAACTGTAAGACAGAATTAGTGAGCATATGCATAAAGATGCTGTAATAGGGATGAGTCAAGATGGCTTTTGTAAAGGGAAGAACTGCCTCACAATCCTAGCAAAACATTTATGAATCAACAGGATTGTGGCTAAGGGAGGTAGACCCTGGAATACTGACCACAGATTTCTGGAAGGTATTTGGAGAGGTCACTCATCAAAAGCTCTTAAAAGTTACAATGCCAAGAAGTAACAATTGCAGGGGTAAATAACTGGTTGAAAGAGAGGAAACAAGACAGTAGGAGTCAGTAGTCCTCTTCCACAGTAAAAGGAGGTCACCAATAGGGTTGCAGAAGGATGTATTTTGGAACCTGATCTGGAAATGGCAGTGTCAGAGTCTGCTGATGGTACAATGCTACTCAGGGGAGTATAGGCAATGGCAGGCTGAGAAGATCCACAAGCAGTAGAGTCTTAGTATACTGAGTGTATGGGCAAAAAATGGCAGATGGAATTTAGGGAAGCTCAATGTGAAGTAGTGCACATGGGAAGAAATTGTCCTACCTTCACATTTGAAATTAAGACTTCTGAGCTGTTGCAACCGTTATAACAGGTATGACAATGTATGAGAAAGTCTTTTCTGTGCCCAGTAATGTGAAAGAAAGCAAATAAATTATTAAACATTGATAAGAAAGGTGTAAAGAATAAAAGAGAGAAAGCATCGAGACAGTGATACATTGATAAATATTGTACACACATCTGGGTTCTCCGTCTGAAAAAGAGTACAAAGGAGTGGGAATAGGTTCAGAAAACGGCAAGGAAAAAGGAGGGATCATAAGCATGCAATGGCTTCTGTACAAAGAATGACTTAGATAAACCTTTTGAAAAAGGTGGGGGACAGATCTGAGAGAGATCTGCAAAATCTAGAGCAGCACAGAGGGAGAAAACAGACCTTTGACAGTGATTGTGCAAATGATTAAAGATCATTTGCAGTCCTGGCCAGGCAGCACTGAAAGAAGGTAAAATTCTCAAGATTAAGCTACACTTGACCTAACAAGTATGGGTGCCCTAATGATCCAAACAAGTTAGAAGCTGAAAGAAAATATAATGATGAGGTACTGATACTAATAACTTGATACTAGTAACAGAATGGCTAGTATGATTTGAAAAATCTTAGTGTCCATCCCAAAGCACCATACATGAGAATTAAGACCATGGGTGCATCAGTACTTGCCCTGACCAGCCTCACCTGGGTCTTTCATCCACATGCTCTGTGCCATGGGCCCAGGAGTCCCATTTAAGTCCAGAACTGGTCCCTGAGTCTTTGCCTGAGCTGCATCATATGTGCCACAGGTATACTTGTGTCCACTTCTGTCTTCTGTTGCTGGTTCTGTCTCCTGGATTTCAGAATTGACCACAGATCTGACTTACCATCTTGTCTTTGTCTGATGGTCACTGGGACTGTTGATGAAGCCTGTTCTGGTCACTAACCCTCCCTGGGTACTTTAGGACTGCAGTGGTGAGATTACTGCCCCTACTTGTTATATGGTCAGTCCTGCTTTGTCTTCCCCTGTGAAGCAGTCCCCACTCCTGCCTGAGAGGTCAAGCCTCCTTGAACTCTGAGATGAGCACCACAGGGACAGGCTCTCAGGCTGTGCCAGGGTTAGTCTCAGTGGCTCCCTACAGCTCTAAATTAATCTCCTAAACCTGACCAAGAAGGAGAGACAGGTCACAGTCCTGCAGGATTTTTTAACATCTCCTGTACCCAGAGTGACTCCTGCCCCCAGATTTCCCTTCAGTGGGGAGCAGGTAAGGGTTCAGGGATTTATTGGACACACGTGGCTAATCTTTACAGCCAAGGCAATAGATACCAGCTGCTCTGCAGTCATCATTTCCCAGCTTTCAGGGTGGCCATGGGTTGAGTCACCTCTATGATAAATGCAGTGACTGAAGCTTTATTCACTGATTCGAAGTGCTGTCTTTGGGGATCATGATGTGCAGCTGTGGCTGTGACTGCCAGCTCCAGCAGGGAAGTCAGGTGGTTGCTGACTAGACAGTCCAATTTATACACTGGCTGCGGAAAACTGGCTGGGAAGAATGAGTCCTTAATGCCCGCTGCACATTACTGCCTACACAAATTCATTCCTTTGGTTGAGGTGATGGGCAGTGCAGGACGTTGGAGTACTTTGTGTAGTGGTTTCTTTCTGCTGCTCCTTGCTTCTTACTCACTTTCCTCTGCTCTGCTATGGCTCACCTGTGGGCCACAGTCCCCTTCAGGGTGCATCTCCACAGGTATAGAGCACCTCTTTTCTGGAGTGCATCTCCAGCTGTGTCCTCGGCAATGTCTCCTTTCTATGTGTTTCCCTCCATTTCTTCTTTCGTCTCTTCTGCTTCTTCTCAGTGTGTTTTTCTTCTTTTCCTCCCTTAGGTAGCTGCTGCTCTCTCTTAAATACATGTGAGCTGGGGTACCATGTGCTCCTCTGAAGTTTTGGGGCTAGTGGGGTTGTTTACATTGAAATTAGAGTTATCTGGTACTGTCTGTGACTGGCACAGTGCAATACATGATCTTCTCCTGCACATGTCACCTCTGCAACCTGATGCTGAAGCCCTGCAATTTATGTCCAGTCCACTGCATTACAGAAGCACAACCTTCTCATTAACTGGCAATTTGGTTTCTTGTGTTTCTCTGCAGGAAAGGAATACCCAGATCCTGAAGGCAAAAGTCTGCCCTGGGATCTTCTCCAAGCTGTCTTCCCCATTTCAGCACGCTATGTGGGTTGGTCCAGACTCCCATGTTTCTGGTTTTACACTGTGTGAGGCACCACAGCACAGCTTCAGTCCAATAGTCCTACACCACTGCAGCTCTTTCTTGCCAGATGCCAAGGCCGTACCTCTACCTCAGCCTCTGCTACCCACCCCTCCATACTCCCAGATAAATTCAGTAATCCTGTGTATGTCTGTGAGAAGAAAGTGGCAGAAAACACTACTAGCCCATTACTCATGTCTGCCACATTGACCTTGCACCAGGAAACGGTTTGCCCTTCAGGTATGTCTTTGCCTTATAGCACCCTGAATTAGCAGCCCATGAGTTGGACCTCTCTTACTTGGGTTTCCTTCTGTGAAGTTATCCAACCATAACAGCTGCTTCATGCTTACTTCAAGTTGGAGATCTGCTCACACAAATCCAACAGGGTTCTACCCCATTCATAACTCAGCTGGACAAGTTCAAAAGGGTCTACAAAAGATAAAGTCTTGGCTGGTTCTTGGCAGTTCTCCTGGGACATGGTCTGCAGAGGAACAAGTCTAGCTCAGGCCTTCTCCATGTCTGTTGCAAGTTGAAGACTTGGAATACTGGTATCTACAGGGAGGAAGAATATGGGCAGTTCTTTTCTGTGTTGTGTGCATCCCAACACCACCATGAAACATGTCTCTCACAATATTCTTTTTCCATAGGGGCATTTGAGATGGGAAACCACAGGAGTCAGGATGAGGCTAGAGGTTGCCCTGATCAAGGTGGTAGGAGTGAAGATGATGGCTCTTCACCCATTTCCTGGAAAGGCTCTTACAAGGGAAGGGGCAAGATCAAGAGCTGGCATTACCTCAAGAGCAACAGAGACACAATACAGACATGCAGTGGCATTGTGTGCTTTCAGCTCTACACTAGCAGAATTTCTCAACTGTCAACAGCCAACTCTTCTAGCAGATGGAACAGCTGAAGCCACAGATAGACAAGCAGCTCCATTGGAAGATCTATGTGCCTCTTTTTGTTTAAACACTGCAGAACAGCACTGCCTCCAGCAGCTTCACTTCAGGAAGGCCCAGCTCTTGGGAGCTGTAAGCCACTCAGCACCAAAGCCAGCTGTGCTCTGTATGACTTGGCAGAGGATAGACATCAGCAGTCTCAGCAGGAAATGGTTGCCTGCACATGTACTGCAGAGCAGAAATGGAGAGAAGACACTGAATGTGTCTGTGGAGAATGCAGCTAGGGAAGGGAGCTGGAGGAAACCTGAAGAATTTGCCGACATATAGATGCAGATCGAGAGAGAAAAATCAGAGCTTTTTATTTATTTAATTTTTGGCTACAGTCTAGGTAGGCCAAAAGGCCTGTGCAGCCCTATCAACACGGCCACCACAGAGCAGACGTGGTTCATATCTATCACGAGCTGGTCAACACCTAATAGTCTTCCCACGGAGTGGTAAGAGTCAGAAATAAGAAGGCTTCTATGACTTCTTTTCTTTCCAGAGTGATATGCTCACAAAAGACAGTGTTCCAGCAGGGAGTTTCAGAGACAGCTTTTTGCATGTTGAAATTCATACCCACATCTGATTTCTGAGATGCACAGCACAAGCTGATCCTACCTTTGGTCCTGGTATCCCAGGTTCCAATGCTGCTTTCCCCGATGAACAGCTTACGGAGGACATGTTCTGAAGTGCCCACATGCCCCTTTTACCCAGACAAAAAGAGGTCACACAATCACAGAATTGTCTAGGTTGGAAAAGACCTTGAAGATCATCCAGTCCAACCATTAACCTAATATTGACAGTTCCCAACCAGAGCATATCCCTCAGCGCTATGCCAACCAACTCTTTAAACACCTCCAGGGATGGGGACTCCACCACCTCCCTGGGCAGCCCATTCCAACGCCTAACAACCCCTTCTGGAAAGGAATACTTCTCAATTATCTAGTCTAAACCTTCCTTGGTGCAGCTTGAGGCTATTCTCTCTTGTCCTATCACTTGTTACTTGGTTAAAGAGACTCATCCCCAGCTCTCTGCACCCTCCTTTCAGGTAGCTGTAGAGGGCGATGAGGTCTCCCCTCAGCCTCCTCTTCTCCAGACTAAACACCCCCAGTTCCCTCAGCCGCTCCCCGTACGACCTGTGCTCCAGACCCTGCACCAGCTCCGTTGCCCTTCTCTGGACACGCTCGAGTCATTCAATGTCCTTTTTGTAGTGAGGGGCCCAAAACTGAACACAGGAATCGAGGTGCGGCCTCACCAGTGCCGAGTACAGGGGTAAGATCCCTTCCCTGTCCCTGCTGGCCACGCTATTGCTGACACAAGCCAGGATGCCATTGGCCTTCTTGGCCCCCTGGGCACACTGCTGGCTCCTGTTCAGCCGGCTGTCAATCAGCACCCCCGGGTCCCTCTCTGACTGGCAAACAGTCAGGTGGCCTACAGCAACTGCTCCCTTTTACACATTGTTGAGATACTGGACCAGCCCCACAGGACTCCACAGATCTTGCATCTTTGCTTGGAGCCGCCAGGAAGCAGCAGCTCTGCTGTTCTGGGTGGAAGTAAGAGGCAAGTCTCACCCAGGCCTAAGCAAGTGGTGAAAGCTGTCTTTCATGAACACAAACAGCAAATGATGTAGGAACAGGCATCACTCACAAACAGCATGTTGTATTACCAGGAACTAAGCACAGATCACCAGTCTGCATGTATAGAGTAAGTATTGTTTTAGAATGGCATTCATAAGGAAGTGCCTATTTTCCCTATGTAAGGAAAGGGAGATGTGCATGACATACTAGAAAGACACGCTGGCAATTAGGATCAAAGGACTTTGTGCTAAAGGATTCCTGGCAACTAACTCCCAATTTGAATGCAGCAGGCACCCTATTTTGAAAGAGGAAGAATTTAGCTGTATAAACATAAACTATATCTCGTTACAAAGTTTTTGAGCATCCATAGTTCTATCTGGAAAATCTCGATGAGTAGTAGTATGCACTGCTGAGATGCCCAGTACAAACACAAAGCATCTCCAATGCCCATGCAAAATCCAACGTATTTGGCTTACCATTCATGTATTTCTCAGTTAACTACACTTCTAACCAGAATACAAGTCACTTACTCCACATGCATCTGTCACATGTACAGTTGACATGCAGTGGATCTGTAAGCACTGAGTAGTCACATCCCTGTGATTTCTAGTCAACCTTTTCTGATTCATGTAATTTCAAGGAAAATAATACAAGAGGATTCTACCAATGTTGTGTTACCCAAGTTTTTAGGATATGTTTAACCTTTTTTTTAAAGAAGGATCTTACAATTTAAACATGGTGGATTTCAAATAGATCCTTGTAACCAGTATGCTCTTCCTTCCTCTATCACTTATTCAAATATCAGAGGCAAACAAGTAAAATAATTCACTCTATGCAGTAAAAGTATACAGGAAGACCATGCCAGCTAATTTACCACCTGAATGTTCTCCCAATACTGAGAAGAGGCAGTAAGAATGATACTTCAGGAACGGTACAGAAAAAATCTTTGATGTCATGGTAACAGAACAAAGAACCAGAGCCCCTCTCAGACTTATTTTCGTAATCAGAAGAAACCGTACCTCTGAATTGATGAGCAGCCTGTGGCAACAGAGCTGCTTTCCAACATCTGACAAATCAGAGAGGAAAAGAAAAAAAAAGATCTAAAAAAGAGGTATTGCAGTACTGAAGAAATATGCACAGAGCACTCAGCAAATAGGATAAAGGAGAAAGCCTGATAAGGGAGATAAGAATACGACATGTCATTTTCACCCTGCACTAGGAATTGACTCATGCAGGTTCCTACACAATGTCCATGAGACTATAGAAAAGTGAAGCTTTTTGTGTCCTGAGTACGCTCACCTGAAAAAACTCCTATGTATTTATTCTCAGGGTTGTGAGTACTGTGCAGTGATAACCCAGCAGATGAGCCTGCAATGCTAAGTGTACTGCTCAACTGGTGTGGCTGGATTTGTCTTACACTAGAGGAAAAACCCGAAAAAGCAGGTGAAAATAGAGCCATTCAGAAGGGCAAAAAATAGCATATTCTGTCTCAGATTCATTTACTGTCAATTTATGTAACAGAAACTCATAATTCTGCAGAACGCACGTGTGTGTATGTGTGTGTACATATCTGTATAGAGAGTGAGGGAGAGAAAGAGAAGAAAAGTAGTTTGGATATAGCAGATAGACAAACAGTAAAGGACTCCTCTATGACTAACTGACAGTGATCATCTGTTTGGCAGCCTAATTATATAGCATTTCTTAAGGGTCAACACTAAGGCTGACACTGTTTAACATCTTCACCAGTGACCTGGAAAAGGGGATGGAAGGACCCTGAGCAAGTTTCCTCATGACACAAAATTGCAGGGAGCACATGATATGCTCAAAGGCAAGCCTGTCATTCAGATTGACCTTGACATGTTGGAGAAATGGGCTACCAGGGGCCTCATAATATATACACAGAGAATCTGGGCTTGTCCAGCCAAGAGAAGAGAAAACTAAATGAGAGATCTGATTGCTATCTTCAACCACCTACGGGGATATATCAAGAAAACTGAGCCAAGCTCTTCTCTGAGATGCACAGCTAAACAAGAAGCAACAGATTCAAACCGAAACAACAGAAATTCTGACTGGAGAGAAGAAAAATATTCTTCATTCTTAGAACAGTTAAGCAGGTTGTCCAGAGAGATGGTAGGATCTAAATCCTTGGAGATTTAAAAAAATCTCCTGGACAGGGCCTTGAGCAACCTGAGCTAGCCTGTAGTTAAATCCATTTTGAGCAGGTTAGATTACAGACCTTCAGAGGTCCCTTGCAAGCTAAATTTTTCCTATTGTGCTGTAATATTATTTATAACAATAAAATTATAATATCTTTGCTTGCTGATGTCTAAATAAAAGAGCTGTTTCAAGTCTGTCTTAAATGAGTTGTTTCCTTATCATTATTGCATCCCAAGGTACTGGGAGTAAGAAGCAAGGAGAAGTGGAGTCCTGAAGTTTTGTCTCTAGTCAGAAGAGTGGGATCCTATTTGTCTGTGTTTCCATTCTGAGATGTCAAGTGTTTCAGACCTTGTACATTAGACTGTCAATAGGAGAAGTCCACAAGGATCTGAAATCGGCAAGAGCAGCTGAAACAAGACATTCCACTAAAAGACTGCATAGAAATTCTGTGTAGGAAGTACCTCTGCATATCACCACAGCTGGGACAGGTTGAAGTGGCACACCTCCACAGAGTAATATTGCTCATTTGATATTTTTGTTCAGCATCAGATAAGACATTTGGATGACAGTAAAGCCTTTGAAAGAGTTTAATGTAGGCGAACTATTAGTTATACTAGGGAAAATTCACACTGGTACAAGAACTGTAAGGGTAGAAGGTTAAAGAGAAAAAAAAAACAACCCAAAACCAGGTGAGAGGGATATCAGGCCAAGGAACTTCATTTAAATAAATCCTTAATATCAGTCCAATATATATCAGCCCAATAATATTTCTTATTTTTATTAATGGATTTCACATCAGACTAAGTCAATGATAATAGAATCTTCTGAGGACACTAAGCATTGTCCATGGGAAACTGCAATAGCATACAGAACTGCTTGGATGTTATAGAGAATGAAGTGATAGCATCTCAGTGAAAAGTAATGGCTTAATATCCAGGACATGTAAATAGTTACAAACCAGTCACAATGTTTAGAAACCCAAGAAGAAGGTGGCAAGCAGGATCTTCAGCTGCAAGAGGAAATGAGCTATCTGCAAAGTTAAAGAAATTGAGTTGCCGTTATCCAAAGTACAAGTAAAACTCATCTGGAATTTCCTCATCTGAAATTTAATTCATGTACATCCCAGTCACCTATGTTTAAGAAAATGTGATCCACAATTCAGGGAATAGAAGATTTCTCCTAAGAGATAAAGCAAAACCAGCTCAGAATGTTTAGCAGATCAGAGGCCAAAACAATACAGGACAGGGTCAAGAGAAGACAATACAGAGCTTGGTATTGTTCTTTTTAAATACAGCATAGGGGCAAACAGCTAGAAGTGAGGAAAACTATTAAAGATAACAGAAGAATTGGCAAAACAAAAATATATAACTTGTCTATGGTTAAATTTAAACTGGAAATTAAAAATAGGCTTCTAACAATCAGGGAGTGACATTCTGGACCAGCTCCCAATAAAGATAGACAGAATAAGAAATCTAAATAGCTGATAATTGCTGTAAAGGATTATATAATATGTGACTGCAAGATTCTTGACTCAATGATTTGAGAGATTTCTTCCAGCTTCTATGTTCCTAATTTCTATATAAATTCTGAATACATGGTGGTGTCATAAACTACCACCAATATATCTCCCAATGACATTGTCCTCATCGCCTTATCAAGATTCTAGACATAAAATTCAGTACTGTATGATGACCTGGAAGCAGTAATATGTCACTGAAGCATGAGCAGGGATGTCATTACCCACTGCCCAAAATAAATTTTAACACTTAATGCTACTCATTAGAATTTTCCCAGATCATCTTGTTGGTCAGGTCTGATCACTGTGCTAAACTGTAACTTTCCCACTGCTTGTTGACAGATTGCACCTGGCATGGCTATTCTGAAGTAGTCATGGGAATACAAAAAAACCCCAAACATGTCTAGTAACTGTATTGATGATCCTTGTGTTGGCTGAGTGATAAAATTTACATAAGCATTTCATGCTGCTGATAATTTGGAGGCAGAAGGACAATACAGTTTCTACTCCTCCGTGGTAATAACTTGGAAAAGCCAGTACAGTGAGAAAGTAAGAGATTTCAAATGCCATATGCCCAAAGCATCAAAACTGACAACAAGAATACTTAATTGGTGACTGCAACAGAGTTATCCTGGTTGAAGTTCTGGAATGTCAAACCAAGGCATCTGCAAGAAGGGAAAACTATTCACATTTTGAATATCTGACCTTACTCAAGGTCAATCAAGTAATACTTGTTTTTACCTATGACTAAAATTTTATTTGCAGTTAGATTTTATAAAATTATTTTTTAAGGAATAGACAGTTGTATGTATATTTGGTTAAAATAAACAAATTGTACTCCCAGTTATATAATGTTACTTTCATGGACCTCAATAGGATTTACTGCATGATAAATGTGTGTGTAATTACATTAATAGGTTTTCAAAGTCAGACGAGACACCTGAATCAGACAAGACTTTTAAAGATAAGCTGCCTGGCAACAAAACTATAGCTGCTCAACCTCTGTGAAGGTAAAGTTACCTGGGGACGAACAATAAACAACAGAATTATAGGATTATGAATCAATTAACTAAGGATGAATATACCAAATACAGCTTTACACTGTCCAGACAAAAGTCCTGATTAAGCAGTTATGACTTTGTATTATTTTACTTGTGTGTTTAGAGACATCCTCCCTTCTTCTTCTGGAACATGGAACAAATGACAGACGTAGATGACACAACTTAAAACATTGTTCCTAATTCTGGAAAAGGAACAGGTCCAGATGGTCACCATTTGATGCCCCAGACTGAACTTGGTAACAAAGTATATGAAATCTCCTTACCACAGATGAATCTGTCACTGTAAACCACTCTCATGTTCACTGTGGAATCATTTGCTGGGACTGAACTGGATGCCAGGATACATTTTTGATCTCAGGATTGGGCTTTTGTTCCCTGTCCAAATGATGTCACAGGAGAACCAGTCTCAGCTCTGTTACAGCCCGAGTTTGGCCATGGACTGCATCGACCTGGACCCTGGCCTGTAGACTTGTTTTCTCATCTTGACCTCAGACCTGCCTCATCACTGTGATCTGGGCTCTTGGCTGAACCCAGCTGCCAACCCTGGGTCTACCCTGCTTGCCTGGCTGGTAAGGACCCTGCCTTGCCAGTCTTGTTATTATCCTCAGCCCCTGATTCTTATCCACTGGGGAGCAACTGGCCCTTGCTGCTCTCTGACATTGTTCCCAAACCCATTCACTTTAGACTTTTGAAAGACTTAACCTTCTTTGGAAGGAGGCAAATAATAATACTGGCTTTTTCTGTATTCTCTACATAGCATGTGAACAGAGACAAAATCTGGCTGCACAGTCCAAATGCTATTAGCCTACACAACTTTTGGGGTGTGCTGGTATTTTTTTCTTAGGGCTTGGAATACATTATCTTAGCATTAAAAATACAGTTAGAATGTAAATTTTTTTCTTAACTGATGTCACTAATTTCAGCCAGGAAAAAGCTTTTATGTAAGAGCTACACCTCCTCATCCTACAAAAATATTTGTTTTCTTGTATTGTCTGCAAGTAGCAGAGCTTTAAGTAACTAATTTTCCCTAAAGACAATATCAATTACACCAAAAATCTCAGAAATGTTAGCAGCTTGTGACTGGAAGGCCATAGAGGAAATTTACAGAAATCCTAGCCCCCTCTTATAAAGGATGCATTTCTAATGATAGTATGAACCTTGTCCTTATTATAAAATAGAGATTTAAGAACATCCTCATATGCAAGTCTGAACATTTTGTTCTAAAATTGAGTAGAATTAACTCATAAAGAACATTGGTTGTTCATATATCAGTTTTTAATCCAGTGAAAATCTAGCTTTTTTTTTCTGATTGCCATAGGGAAAAAAAAAAAAAAAAAAAAAAAAAAAAAAAAAAAGGAAGTTTGATGCTGTCTTCTGAGCTTCACAGGAAATGGTATGCACAAAACAAATTTATTTTTCTCTTTTCAGTGGTCGAGTCTGACTGGTAGCCTTCTTACATGAAGCTCAAGACTGAGATATTTCATTCGGGTCATTCTAAGTTTAATTTACAATTGCTGCGTGATACAAGATAGTAAGTTGTGGATTAGTCAGCAGTTTCAGAAGAAAGTGTCTCAATCTTCAGTTTTTCCCTACTAACCTCATCAAAAGTAGCGTCATATTTTTAGCACTAAATTCAAAAAGGGCATTGTTACTTGTGTAGATCAGAAATTCACAGGAGTAAAACCAGATTCAGTACCAATATCTTTAACATAGACAGTGAAATTTTGTTTTCCATCAGTGAATTGAACTAAAAAACCAGTAATTTCATGGGTATTTACTTTTCTGATAGATTCCTGCACTTATATTTAATAATGAAATCATGGCAGTCATTTTGATTTTCTGTTTAAAACCCTCCTTTTACCTTGTTTAGTTCAAAATGGTTTTAAGTTTTGTGAAACTGTTATAAACAAAAGCATGCATACATTACTATTTTTACTTCTTTTCCTGACAAATATAGTCAAAGTGTGATATTCTGGACAGGCATTATTTTCTTAGTTTCTGATCCATTTGTCTTTGCCTGCAAAGATGGGATCTAATATAAAATTTTCTTCCATTGGACACATTTATTGCAGTATGAAATCGTTATTCATAATAGTAAAATCAACTCAGAGAGCAATCTGGTATGACTTTTTGGGAAAGTAAGCGTTGAGCCTCCCTAGTATCCTGTGCCAAGAATTTCCATAGTTCAACTGAATATTATGTGAACTACTTTCTTTGTTTTGAAATGGTTACTCAGTAATATTAGTTGATATCCTCAGTTCTTGTGTCAGAAGGCAAAGTAAACAGTCCTTCATGCAGTTCAAGTTCTGAGAGGCTTTTCTTAAAATACCTTGGTCACCTCTCTTCTGTCAGAGTTCTTTCATGTTCTTACATGTATTACCTACCTTTGTTTCTCTTTATAGCCTTCTCTGAATCTTTCAGATTGTGCTATATCCATTTTTTAGACTGCTGAAATGAGAAGAGGGAAAAAAGAACAACTTACAACATACAAGATACAGGCATGTGATGGGTTTATACAGTGGCTTAGTGACCATTTATTTTCTCTGCTTACTACCATCAAATATAATTTCAAATAATTAATAGACTAAAAAACATTTCAGTGATGAGGAAAAGAATGACAAACACAATGTAACTGCATATCTTTCATTCCTTCAGGAAACCAAGTTAAAATGACTTATGAGAATCATGTTAAGGTTTCCATAGAAGATGTCTTTTTAGCTGTCACAGCAATATTTCAAGCTGTAGTATAGGTACTTTTGTATGTCTACAAACTCATGTTGAAGGAGATATGAGAAAAATTCCTTTTATAGCAGATCACCCATTCACCTATTTTACAGAATGTCATTACTCTCATATCAAATGAAGTCATAAAGTTGAATTTCCTTTAAAATGCAGGTAATTTGTTTTATCATAACCAGATTTTTATTAGTAACACTCAAAGTTCATAAACTGTGAATCATCTCAGATTCAGAGGACAGAGGTTACTTCTGTCTTTGCATAAAACAATATATATGTCTAGTTTCACCTTTTTGTCACTTGAATAACTCAGGTTTCACTCCTGCTCCTTAATATTTTGCATGATTTCCTATATTATCAAATGCACTGTAGTATACTAAGGCTTACTAAAAAAAATCCCAAACAGTTAAATGACAGCCCTACAGTTCACAAAGCTGACACTGGTCTCTTCAGTGCTATTAGTTTCTGCTGATGACTGTAGCACCTGGAATCCCATGGTTTATGTTAGAGCCACTTCCTCCTGCCTAGATTACTCTTTGGGATTCACTTCCTAGCATTCCCTTCGGAGCTGTCATTTTGGTACTGCAGCTTCTGTTCCACTTGATTCATGGGACATCACATAGATGCTACAGAAAGACTGAATTTGGTATTGAGGATTCAAACAGATAAAACACTGAATATACTTTTTCTTGTGATTTCCCATGAAAAAAAGCAGCTCTCAAGCCCACACACTACCAAGGGGAAGATGACAGTTTCCACAGGAGCCCCACCTCTTAGAATTACACATAGGACATTTAAACACAGGGGACCCACATTTGAGCTTAAGTGCAGTTCCTGGGTCCATGAGCAGAGGGCACGTATAGAGATCTCAAGAGAGGCTGCTCAGAGCAGCCAGATCCTACTTGCGCTCTTGGGGATCTTACCAGGAGCCTCCCCTTACACCCTCTTGCCTCACTGTCAACAAAGAGACTCCAGACAAGTGATACAGGGCTTTTTCATAGCTTCTGCAATTGGGTTCCTGTGCTGTTTTACTGATGGTATATTTGTCATGTCCTAGGTATAGTGTGTAACAGGGTTTATGTGTGTTTGATCCCAGAGCATGCCAAAGAGGACGGTTTTAAAGGGTACTTGCCAAAACAGCACACGCTTGTCCACATTGTTACCTCAAGTCCTATCCCAACAGATATCCAATAGTTAGCCAAGGCACGTTTGGAAGAATGTTGGCTAATACAGCCCAAAAGCATTGCACAAACAGTTAAACAACTAAGATGATCATGTGACCTGTTAACTACAGAAGATGATTACACTGACTCCTGCATCCAGATGCTACTGGAGTGGATTATTTAAGAGGGAGAAGCAATAAGGTTTGGTGGATCCTCTAACAGAGACTATCTGTGATCGGTTGACCCTGGTTGGTTGCCAGGTGCCCACCAAGCCTCTCTATCACTCCTCCTCCTCAACAGAACAGGAGGGAAAAATATGACAAAAGCTTGTGGGTCAAGAACAGGACGGGGACATCACTTAGCATTTACTGTCATGGACAAAACAGACTCAACTCGGAAATTAATTTCAGTTATTGCCGCTTAAACAGAGTAGGATAATACGAAACAAGAACAAATATAGAAACATCTTCCTCCCACTCCTCCCTTCTTCCCAGGCTCAACTTCACTCCCAGCTTCTCTACCTCTTCCTCCCAAGCAGTGCAGGGGGTTGGAGAATGGGAGCTGCAGTCAGTTCATAACACGCTGCCTCTGTCAATCCTTCCTCCTCATGCAGGGGGTCCCACCCACAGGAGACAGTCCTTCATGACCTTCTCCAATATAGGATCCTTCCTATGGGCTGCAGTTCTTCAAGTACTGCTCCAGCATGGGTCCTTTCCATGGGGTACAGTCCTTCAGGCATGGACTGCTCCAGTGTGGGTCCTCCACAGGGTGGGGGGAGAAAACCTGTTCTGGCATGGACTCCTCTCCACAAGGCTGCAGTTCCTGCCAGGAGCCTTCTCCAGCATAGGCTCTCCATGGGCTGCAGCTTCCTTCAGGGCACATCCACCTCCTCCAGCGTGGGGTCCTCCAAAGGCTGCAGGTGGAGATCTGCTCTACTGTTAACCTCTGCAGGCTGCAGGGGCACAGCCTGCCTCACCATGGTCTGCACCATGGGCGGCAGGGGAATCTCTGCTCCGGCACCTGGAGCACCTCCTCCCTCTCCTTCTTCACTGACATTTCCGTCTGTAGAGTTGTTTCTCTTGTATATTCTCATCCTTCTCTTCATAGCTGCTGTGCAGCATTTTTTTCCCTTCTTAAATATGTTATCATGGGGGCACCACCCTGGGCTCAGCTTTGGCCAGCAGCAGGTCCATCTTGAAGCTGGCTGGAGCTGGCTCTGTTGGCCATGGGGGCAGCTAGTTCCTGGTCTCTTCTCACAGAAGCCACCCCTGCAGCACCTCCTCCGTCAAAACCTTGCCACACAAACCCAAGACACTATGATAGATATCTGTTGAATGCCAACTGTAAATAATAAGCATTTTTATAACAGCTATGACAGGAATGAAACCAAACCCAAGTTCTAAGTACAAAACAACTGCAACTCAAAACACTGACTAAACCAATCCACTTTTAATGTTTATTTTCTTACGATTGCCAAAAAAAAATGCAGCACAGTCAATACATAGTAATTGGCATCAGAGCACTGGATGTGAATACTGAAACTAAACCAAGATTCCAACTATGAAATCAAATATCTTTCAAACCACTTACTAAATAAATAATTTCGTGTCTTATGTAACACAGCTTGAATATTTTATTTTCTTTAAAAAAATTATAAACCAATCAGGGCTTCCTGCCTACTAATGAAAGCATTTAATCCAGGAATAATATGTAACTATAGTCTTATTGTGAGAAAATCTGCTGTTTGCCAAGAGAATTTCAACTGACTTAGTCTATAAAACCCCACAATTTGTTGGTTGAAAATATTCTAGTTATTTGAAATGCTCCACTTTTTGAGCTATTCCTCCAGAAAACTACAAAGCAGAAGTGTAACATGCAAGGACCAATATTCACTGAAATAAGGAGTCTCCCATTAACTTGCCTTTGATGAAACCCTAAAACTATCTAGGAAGAAGGTATGGGAGGTCCTGGTTCAGCTAGGACAGGGTTAAGTTTCCCCAGCAGGGGGAAGGGATTTCCAGCCGGGTTATTCATATCATGCTGAGGTCAGGTCCGGTGCGGCAGCACAGGAAGCTTTCCTTTGTGGCTTTGGTCTTGGGAAGCACGTGTGGTGGGCTGGCTTTATTCACTGCAGTATTTCTCTGTATATCTTTTGTCTTGTTCACTGTTATTACTGTTTATTGTTGTTGTTATTGCTGTTGTTGTTGTTCAGATTGTTTATTACACTGTTGTATTAAATTTCTCCTTATTTTAACCTGGGGTTTGTGCCCTACTTGGTCCGAGGGTGGGGGAGGGACAATGGCAATGTGGTCTCCGGTCCTGGCAGGGCCTAAACTATCACAGGGAGACACAGTATATGTTGAAATAGTTTCTACTTCCTTGCACAGAACCCAAGACAGGAGCAGTTTGGCGACTGCTTACCTAATGTAGAATAGAATCATAGAATTATATAGGTTGGAAAAGACCTTTAAGATCATTGAGTCCAACTGTTAACCTAACACTGCCAAGTCCACTACTAAACCATGTCCTTAAGTGCTACATCTACACATCTTTGAATACCTCCAGGGATGGTGACTCAATCATTTCCCTGGGCAGCATGTTCCAGTGCTTGATAACCTTCTGGGTGACAATTTTTTTTCCTAATGTCCAGTCTAAACCTCCCCTGGTGTGACTTGAGGCCATTTCCTCTTGTGCTATTACTTGTTACCTGGGAAAAGAGACCAACCACCACCTTGCTGCAACCTCCTTTCAGGTAGCTGTAGAGGGCGATGGGGTCTCCCCTCAGCCTCCTCTTCTCCAGACTAAACACCTCCAGTTCCCTCAGCCGCTCCTCGTACGACCTGTGCTCCAGACCCTGCACCAGCTTCGTTGCCCTTCTCTGGACACACTCGAGTCATTCAATGTCCTTTTTGTAGTGAGGGGCCCAAAACTGAACACAGGAATCGAGGTGCGGCCTCACCAGTGCCGAGTACAGGGGTCAGATCCCTTCCCTGTCCCTGCTGGCCACGCTATTGCTGACACAAGCCAGGATGCCATTGGCCTTCTTGGTCCCCTGGGCACACTGCTGGCTCCTGTTCAGCAGGCTGTCAACCAACACCCCCAGGTTCTCTTCCACTGGGCAGCTTTCCAGCCACCCTTCTCTAAGCCTGTAGCGCTGCTGGGAGTTGTTGTGGCCCAAGGGCAGCCCCTGGCATTTGGCTTTATGGAAACTCCTCCAGTTGGCCTCAGCCCATCGCTCCAGCCTGTCCAGGTCTCTGCAGAGCCTCCCTACCCTCGAGCAGATCAACACTCCCACCCAACTTGGTGTCATCTGTAAACTTACTGAGGGTGCTCTTGATCCCCTCATCCAAATCACTGATAAAGATGTTAAAGAGAACTGGCCCTAATACTGAGCCCTGGGGAACCCTACTTGTGATCAGCTGCCAACTATATTTATCTCCATTCACCACAACACTTAGCGCCAGTTTTTTACCCAGTAAAGAGTGCACCTGTCCAAGCCATGAGCAGACAGTTTCACCAGGAAAATGCTGTGTGAAACGGTGTCAAAGGTTTTACTAAAGTTCAGGTAAACAATGTCCACAGTCTTTCCACTAAGCAGGTCACCTTGTCATAGAAGGAGATCAGGTTTGTGAAGCAGGACCTGCCTTTCATAAACCCAGGCTGATTGGGCCTGATCTCCTGGTTGGCCTGTACGTTCTCTGCAATGGCACTAAATATGTTCTGCTCCATGACTCTCCCTGACACCAAGGTCAGACTGACAAGCTTGTAGTTCCCTGGATCCTCCTTCTGTCCCTTCTTGTAGATGGGCATCACATTTGTTAACCTCCAGTCAACAGGGACCTCCCTGGTTGGCCAGGACTGCTGGAAAATGATCAAAAATGGCTCAGTGAGCACTTCCACCAGCTCCTCAGTACCCTTGGGTGGATCCCATCTGGCCTCGTAGACTTGTGTGTGTCTAAGTGCTGCAGCAGGTTGCTAAACATTTCTCCTTGGATTATGGGGGCTTCATTTTGCTCACTGGCTCTTTCTTCCAGCTCAGGGGGCTGGGTACCTGGAGAACAACGGGTCTTACTGTGAAAGACTGCTGGCATTAAGTACCTCAGCCTTTTCCTCAACTTTTGTTACTATGTTTCCATCCACATTCAATAAAGAATAGAGATTCTCCTTAGCCCTCCTTTTGTTGTTAATGTATTTATAGAAACAGTCAACACTGTCTTTTACTGCGGTAGCCAAATTAAGTTCTAGTTTGGCTTTGGCCCTTCTAATTTTCTCCCTGCATAGCCTCACAACATCTTTATAGTCCTCCCGAGTTGCCTGCCCCTTCTTCCAAAGATCATAAACCAACTTTTTTTATCCTGAGTTCCAGCCAAAGCTCTCTGTTCAACCAGGCTGTTGGTCTTCCCCACGGGCTCATCTTTTGGCACATGAGGATGGCCTGCTCCTGCACCTTTAATATTTCTTTCCTGAAGAATGTCTGCCTGGATGACTCTGCCTTTCAGCACTGCCTCCCTCTGCAAGCAGCTGCCTCCTATCAGACAGGCACCTTTGAGTCAGAGGTGCTTGAAATCCAGCATGCAGATTTTCTGGTTTTGATTTGCTTGTACTATGATGTTCTAACCTCTGACTGCTCTTTCTGGCTAGAAGCAGGTGTTTCTGGCTACTTCATTCTGCTAGTTCACATCCTGACTTGACATAAATGGCAGTACTTCTCTGCTGCTTTATTTTAGCACTTACGCATTTTTTAAATTAAATAGAACTTCATACTCAAGAGTTCTTCACTAATGTAAAAAAAAAAAAAGTGGTATTATTCATGAGTAATGACAGTCACTAATAATTTCTCCAATTAATATAACTAATGATGAAAATCAGCCTTAAGCTTGTCTCAACTGGGGACTGTGTTAGGATGCTTCAAACACTAAATCCAATGACATCTTAAACATCATCCGGTCCTTTAAGTCTTTATTTATGCAAGAGCTCTCTGGAGAGTATGTGGAAATAAAACTTCGGTGCTGGATTAATACGAGTTTCTTTCACGCTTACTATAGTTAATAAGTTTTTCTGCTTTAAAGCTTAGACTGCCAGAGACCATGCTGTTGTCAGGTTGACAAGCTGTGAAGATGGTTAGGCACCTTCATTTCATCCGCAGAGCCTCTCTAATTGCACCTGTCATCAATATTGCTTTCAGTTACTGGGGGTGAGAGGACAACACTTTTGTGCTATGAATGACCACACAAGTGTTGTTTGTGTAGAACTTCTTTGGGAACATCTGTGTCTGACTCTTTCTGTTCTTCATTCATGAGAAACTAGAAGGATGATTTATATCTTCTCTATGAGCAACAGTAAAGAAATCATGCTTAGGTACTGCAGGCTATTTCAGTTCTTTTTAAATGGCCCCATTCAACAATGAGGAGATACACAGCTATCAACAGTGGCCAATTTTCTGTTTTATCATTAACAAAAGAGACCAAAGTCTCTATGTCTCAGACCTCACGACACACACATCTTAGCCCTGTAAAAGTCTACTGTTGAACTCACAGGGCTTTTTAAATTCCAGATTTATAACTCTCCTTTTAGATCCTGTCTGCCCCTCCTAGTGTCCTCCCATCCCACTGCCTCCTCTCTGAACTCTGATGTGCTCATCACTCAAGGTATAATGAAACAGAACTTTGGAACTCCAAGCCCTACCATCTCTCTTCTTCTTGGCCTAAACAAGTTGAAAGCAGTTTAAAAAAGAGCATTTTGTATACATTATTATTCATACTCTTTGTTTTAAATTTTAAAATCTCTTAAGTTTTTGAAGGAAATGCTTTTAATAACTAGTTTTTGTAGGGTGCGTTAAAACACATTTTAAAAATATTTTCTTCTTGCCAAGGAATGGGAACTTAACATAAAAACTGGCAATACTGAATTTTCATAAGTTTACTTTCCTACCTCTGCATGTATTCAGAGTCTGAAGCACTGAAACTTAGGAGTTTTTATAGAAGAAGTATAAAGAACTAGAAAATTTGGGCATCTTCAATGTTAAAACAGAATTTTAAGGATAACATTTTCACTTAAGGATGAAGTTGCAAGAAACACTGAACTCTTCTGAAAATATCTTATCTATTCACTTCTTTCTGATAGAGCAGTTTCTTTCAGAAGAACGCTGCCCTTAACTCTCTCACCTAACAAAGTGCCTTGTTACCTGACCTAACCACTGCCCCAGCCTCTCAAATCTAAAACTAGTGGAGCTCAGCTCCATTCCAGAAGGCCACTTCACACAGGAAATTTACTCACCCCACAGTGAGTGATTAATTCCAGTGACAATGTCACAAATTCTACTCCTGCTCTAATGAGTTTTTTATTATATTGTTTTAAAGCTCTCAAAGTAGAAAGACTGAGAAAACCTGAAATATTCTTTTTGATGAGAGCATTTATACAGGAGTTACAAGTTTCAATGCCTTAATCAAGGTCCGGTTCACCACGCAGATGTATGCACCATTGTTAGGGAGAAAGAAAATTTAACGTGGATCTGCAAATCTAGAGAAGAATAGTAACACCCTTGAGGAAAGTGTACAAACTACTAGGAAGACAGGAGTGAAAAAGCAGTTTGAAGCACCTGGATAAACTGTGAGCCAGAGAGAGTTTCAGGTAGACTCAATGCTGTGTAAGCAGCAGTGTTGCAAAGAGCCTTCAGTAGATAAAGTCCAGCAGCATGAGCTGAATAGAAACAATCCCACCAGCTAATTCACACTGTGTGCAACCATCTGTCCTGTGTACTAGATCCTGAATGATTGTTATGGAAATAACGGGATGGGACCGTACCTCAGCAGTAAGAGAGTGTGGAAACAACACAGCTGTCATTGCCCTAACTTCTGTTTCTCTAAGCAGTCGAAAGCATGGCGTGCAACGCATGAGGTCTCGTCCCCGCTTGCTCTCTCTCTAAAGATGTTGTGTAAGTCGTAAATGCAGGCAGCCATGATGATAAGTGAAACTTCATTTTGCCTCTGAAAACCTCTTTACGAACGCTTAGGTGAAATAAAAAGCTTGATCTCTTGCTATGAACAGCACGGTCCCGCCAGACGCTGAGTGAGACGCTCCCACTCTGAGCACTGGGTCTGCGTGTGCCGGGGAACAGCGGCCGCGCTGCCCCACCAGCAGCTAGCGGCGGGCCGGGCCGGTGGCGGAGGGCGGGCGCATCCCGCCAGGGCCGCGGTCCCGGCGACCCGGGCTCCAGCGGAGCGCGGCCCCGCCCCACAGCGGGGTCCAGCCTCTCGCGCCAGGCGAGAAAGGCTCCCCTAGCCCGGGCCGCGGCAGTGCCCGTCCATGAGAAAATAGTAATAATAGTGTTTGTAGACGGATGCGGCGGGCGCGGTGGCAGCCACTCGTTTCAGTGGGCCAAGCCGGTGTTCACCAGGCGCTTTCAGCGCTCGGTCCCCGCCGTCTTTCCCGCTGCCAGTAGTCAGGCAGCGACGGGTCACCCCCGGGGAGGGGAAGTTGAGCCGGGTCCTTGCTGAGGCGCCGGCGCGGGGTGTGACGCGCTGCGGCCGCGCCCCCGCGCCGCTGTCGGGGCTGGGCGGAGGGGCGCGTGTGGTTGCGCGGGGCGCCGCCGGGCAGCGGGGCCGGCGTGGCGGGGCGGGGCGCGGCGGTCACTATGATGCCGGGAGAGACACCGCCGCCGCCGGCCGGGACTGCAGCCGCCGCGGCTTGCGCCAACTGCGGCGTTCTCCAGCAGGTAGCAGCGGGCCGCCGTACCGGCGGCGCTGGAGCGCCCGGGGCGGGGTTTTTGCTGAAGGACGCGGCCGTGGGGCTGCGCCGGGCCGCTGGCGGGTGGGGAGCGCTGGGAGCCGCGGCCGCCGCTCCCGGTGCAGAGGGGGCGCGGATAGCGAACGTGGCAAGCGGGCTCTGTAAAAGGAGGAGCAGTGGCGAGCATTAGCCGGGCCAAATGCGGAGAAGTAACTCGCGTCTCTGCGGCGCGCCTAGCGGGAGCTGCTAGTGCCATTCTAGGCGTATCCTTTTGAGTTCGCGTGGGGGCAGCGGGAGGAGTGTCACCGTGCACCTCCCTTCTTCAGCGCTCTTAAGCGAGCGTGGAGTTGATAGTATAACGCCTTGGGCAATGATTGCTCTCCGTTTAAATGAGGGGAGGGCCCTGCTGAGAGCTCGGAGGGCGGAGGAGTCTTGGGACACGCTTTGAGTATGGATGGAGATCTGGGGTATCTAAGCTCCAATGATACAGGTGCCGTTCATTGGTAGTGTTCTGCCAAAGCTTAATTTGATTGTGAGAGAGAAAGTTGTGGGCATTTTAGTGTATAATCTACTGCAAAGGCAAGGTTTGAAGAGCTTTTGTTGTAAAGCCTCATCTAAATACACATACTTTCTTGTGGAGCCTGCATCCTCTATATGTATTTGTATATTTTTGGTGAATTGGTAGCTTGTCCGCTAAGAGAACTGAAAAAAGAAGACAGGTTATTGTATCACGTAAAACAGTAACAATTACTTCAGGGGTTATTTACAGTGTATAGTACTGGTTTTTGGGGTGAAACTTCTTTACCAACTTGAGACTCTTCCTTACAGAATATAAATGAATATGTAGCCGCATTAATTGCACTGAAGCAAAAAATGATTGATGGCGAGTAAGTACAATTGCACGAGTGTTGTGGGGTTTTTTTGGTTGGTTTTTATTGCTCTTAAGTTGTTAAAGCAATGCACCAAAGACATTTTGTTGCATATAGATGTTTGTTAATGTACAAAACTAAATTTTTCCTCGAAATGAAAATAATTTCTTCATGAACAGGTCCTAAACTTAGACTGTAAGGTTTCTTTAGTTTATACCCTAAAACATCCGTGTGTAATGGTAGTAAAACAAGGCTATTTTGTTAAGCTATAAAAACATATATTATTAGAAATACTAGCAGAAGCAGCTCTTTGAAGAGATTTATTTCATTTTATCTGTTGTGTACAGTATGAGAACTAAAAGTTGAACACAGGTGTATACAAACCTTTTCAACAAAATTTAGTCTGAGCATTAAAGTGTGAAATACTGTTGGGATTAAATACCAATATGAAAAGTGAGGCTGAATGTCTGTTAGAACAGGAAGGTTCAGAAATGCTTCTTGTAAAGTGTTTGCTTTCTCTTCTGTGATTGCTTCTGCTTTTTCCCAATAACCATCAATGTATGATTGTATGGAATAATGTATCAAGATATGTTATGTATACTTCTATGCTATGGCCTAATATCCTTGCTGTGTCTCGTAATTGTAATGGTTTATTTCTGATGTACCCTTTCCCAGGTACGTGTCAGTCTGGCTTTAACAAATCTAAATTCCAGTCCTGCATTCTGGTTTCCAAAAAGTATTTAAGCAAACCCTCATGGAGTTCGCTGGGACTCTTATTCAAAGCTCCTTTACTCTGTGTTCATGGATTCCTTTTCCTACATCCAAACTTTGTGTCCCTCTTCTCTCTGCCAGTGTATATATTGCTTGTGGGAATTACCTCTTCTTTAACTACTTGCAGCTCACCCACTTTCTTTTTTGCCTTACTTGGTTACTTTTAACTGTTGCAAGAGAAGGTGATGCAGCCCTGTCTATTGAAGTAACAGCCATGGTATTTATTTTTCTTTTTCTTCTCTCCATTCTTAAAAACCATCACATTTGAGGAAAGGAGAGTATAGCTTTCCTTGGTGCTGTCCCGTGGCCCACCGTACACCGTGAATCAGAGGAAGTGTTGCCCTCTTAGGCTGCTAGGAGAATAGTGTAAAGATTAAAGCCTTTTAGGGTCTTTTGAACTCTTTTTCTTACATTTATGTATTCTTTCCAAGGAAAATATCCTTTTAACTTTTGGAATTAGGATATGATTTTGTGATAATATGTAAATTCTTTTATTATACGTATATTACATTCTTTACCTCAATAATATGGGGTTTTTTTGGTATGTTTTTTTAAGATGCAAATAGTTAATGGCTACAAATTTGTGTAATTGCCAGTTGGTGGGTTTTTTCTAATATAAAGCAGGCTGATTTGAGGTTCGAATGTCTTAATGAAATGAGTTATATTGACTGCTATCAGAAAATACAAATCAATCGTACACTTTCTGTATTTATCAATAAAGCAAAAGGAAGGCTATCCTAAGACATGATTATCAAAATCAGGTGAGAAAATGAGTAATGTCTTTTTTTTTTTTTGTCTTGCAGTCGTTTGCTGACAGAATATCAACAGAAATGCACTGATATCCTTCACTTTTCTATTAGTATTCTTGCAGAATTAATATATCAACATTTCTTATAAAAGGGCTTGGGGCTTTTTATTGAATCTTTAAGTTAAGGGATGATGCTTCTAATAAAGAACAGGCTGGATAGGCTTTGTAAGGAAAACAGGGCTTTGGTATTAAAACTGTCCACTTAAGATCCAGCTGTGTCTAATATATGGCTTAATATGAACTAGTTGAAATCTACATTGCTGAGAATTACTTGTTTTTCTCATGTAACAGAAGAAGCTCTGCTTATTCACTTCAGACCTATTGAAATGTTTCAATGAAACAAGTTTTGCAAGTCCTATGTTTTTTGCATGGAAATATTCATTGAATGTTTCTTTGCAAGTGGTAATTGGATTGAAATATACTTAAGGACATTTGATAAACTGCTTTTAATTTTTGCCTTAACAAGAGATTACAGCTTCAGTTTGCTGAACGGTAAGTTTGATTTAAATTGTTTACTAAAGATGCTGTGTTCTTTATGTCTTGGGACAGTTTTAGGAGTATAATGTGACAGCAGCAGCCCTGGATCTAGGCTGAGCTTTTAATATGGCCCGTTCTTTTACCATGCTTCCTAGGCCTTAGTTAGCAACGATACCTTTGATGAGGAGAGAAATTTGTCCTCCTCCTACAGTACCTCTGTGAAATTCTTTAATGGCCCTGTGTTACTTAAAGAGTCTATAGTGACCAAGAGGAGACGCAGAGCTCATATTTTGGTGGTGGTTAAACGTAAGTGTATTTGGGGCAGCCATATTTGTGTGAAGCATTTTCTTGTAGAGATGTGGCTGTGTGCCCTTGCTTACTGTACTTGATTATAGAGGAAGAGGCAGCATATAATCTTTACAGTCTTCATCCTGCCTGCTGAAAAATCCCGCAGTGGACTCTGCTCTTGTTTCACAGCGCTACCTATGTAGAGACACTTATTCCTGGCACCTCAGTATAGGCAGCTGAGCAGTACTGCGTGGCACATGCCATCTGCTTGCATCTAGCTTTAGGCTCAGCTTAATGTTTTTAAATCAGCTGTTGACTTTTCTTTGACTGTAAAATGTTGGATGAAAAAATAAGAACACTTAGACTATTAGAAGCCTTTGGGTATCTCACAGCGTTTTTCCATAGAGAAAAGCAAAATACTCAGACACTTGCCTGAAGAATCAGTACACTGAGTTTGAAAGCAACCATGGGTTTTGGCAATTTTTTTTTTTCATTACACTTTCTGTTTCAGAGAGATCTCTGCTCTTCGTTGCCAAGTGGAGCAGATGCTACAGAAAATCCTGCCTCTGGAAAAGTGCCAGGAAGAGTTGGGTTCCTTGAAAGCAGAGTTGGAAGAGAAAAAGGTGTGTTTGTGAGGTTTAAATAACTTGCACTTTTCCTGTTGAAAGAAATGTATATAATGCTCATCTTAATGAAGCAGGCTTTAATGAGCCCAGTTGTTATTTCCAGCTCATTGGGACAGGCAGCTCTGGTTTTAGGTGAAATTAATTAAATGGCAGCAGGTTTCAGATAGGCAAAAAGTTCAGGCTTTGTAGCTCCTTTGATTTTTGATCAGATTATTTGGGCTTTATTTCCTTATTTAGGAAGGAAGGAGATGCATTCAAATTCCATTGGTTTTCTGTTCTGATTATATTAGATTACTGAACTCTTTATAACTCGTACTACTAAAAAGTTGCAAAGAGGATTGGTGCAGAATAGAATTTTGCTTCTGTTACCATTTTGCACATATGCTTTTACACTGTTAACTACTTGAGTTTATTTTTAATTTCTCTCCCATACCTTAGCTGAGATTTAGTCTACAGAAGACAAGCTTTTGACTGTTCAAATCATCTAAATATATACATTTTCTAAGTATTAATGATTTTTTCTGAAAAAAAAACCCCAACACTCTTTCTTGTAGTTTTTTCATGCTGGCACAATGTAAGATATTAACCTTTGTCTTATTACTGTAACTAGTTTTTCTTCTACATTAGAATATTTTTTTTTAAATACTTTTTCCTCAGCAAGCATTAGTAGCTGATGTCCTGATGGCAGTTTTTCAGAAAAAGCAGGATTATTTTCATGGTGTCTAATAGTTGTGCTCTTGTCTTCAGCTTTGAGTTCCTACCCAGATAGGTGTTGGAGGCACATACTCAAAAGATAGAAAGATATAGATTTTTTTTTTTTTTTTGTTATAGCTTTTGTCTTTAAAGAAGAAGAACCACCTAACTTTTCAACTTGCTTGTTTTTTCATTGAATAGACTTTTTTGGCTCTGCACTGTTTTCATTAGAATAGGTAAAGTGTCTGCCATATTTTTTTTTTTTTTCCCCTCAGTAAGGGCATATTTTAACTGTGCTTTCCTTCTCCACAGAGTTCTCTTAAGATTTATCGGGAGAGTCAACTGGAATATGGTAAAATTAAAGAAGAAATAGTAAACAGTGATGCAATGTGAGTGGTGCTTCTTTTTTCACAACCTTTCTCTTCCCCCTTTTACCTCTTCCAGAACTTGGTCTTTTACCTTACCTAGTTATGCTTACCATTTTGCTAAAATTTTTATGCTTATGGGCTCTTAGAAGAGGGAGTTGATGGAAGAATGGTCTTAAGTTTTGTAACAAACACTCTGAAAGGTAGGATTAATTTAATTATTACCCTGTCTTGAAGTGTCTTTTGGTGGTGGTTTAGCAAAGAGCTGTTTTTAAGAATAGGATGAGATTCAAGAAGCTGTAATTTTTCCAGTTTTAAGTGGTTCTTACTCTTAGCTTTTTGTTATCATGTTGATAAGTCTTTGAGACTGATATATAAATGATATTGCCAAAATGATCTGCACTTATACTCAGTCCTTAAAATAATTGTTTTTAAAGAAACAGCTCAGCAGGCCCTGAGCTGTCCACCATGTTTGGTAATGAGCAGGAGGGATTTGGCACCAGAAACTCAGGAGCTGTTTTTGCTGCCATAGAGCAGAATATCATGAAGCTCGCCGTGACAATTCCCGAAGTTTGTTCTTCCAGTAACCAGTCACTTGAAGACTTTCTTGCCTGGAGTATGTGTGTGTTGTCATGTGTTACAGCTCTTGATGGACTTTCTAATGAATTTGTCTAATTGCTTTTTAACCCTGTTACACTCCTAGCCTCCAAATCACCTGTATCAGGGAACTGTGACTTCGCAGTATTGTATGGAGTGATGCTTATGCTCTCAAAAGAGAACCGGGTAATATACAGCTGGATGTTGCAAGTTTATAGTTGTGGTTATTTTTCTCCATGTGCATCACTGCGTTTATCAACACCAATGATTACTCTCTACCTGCTTGGAATTCTAAGACTCTTCTGCTGGTTTTTGTAGTCAGCTTTTCTCTCTTATGTGTTCCAGCACACATCCCTATGGGATTCACACTGATCACTCCATCTTTCCTTCTAAATTGACTATCGTTTTTAACTTTAGTGTTCCTAAGCTATTTTGATGTTATCAGCAGCTGAGGGAGGTGGTCATTCCCCTCTATTCAACACTGGTGAGGCCACACCTGGAGTACGGTGTCCAGTTCTGGGCTCCTGTGTGTAAGAGAGGTATGGGCATGCTGGAGGGAGTCCAACAAAGGGTCACAGACATGATCAAGGGACTGAGAGGCATTTCTCAAATGAGATGCCCTAGTATCTTTACACGGCTTGTGAAACATATGGTACTTACAAAAACAGCAGCAAGCCACTATCATCCAAAACATTGTACAAGCAGACCAGCAGTTTTGTTAAGTTGCTGTTGTCACTTCTTGTGCTGGACTGCACTTATTTCACATATAGGTACTCTGTATTCTGTGATCTTAAAGGAACCTCTAACACATTGTACTAGCTAAGAGCAGCACAGAACAGCTATCCCATTGCTAACTGCATCTTAAGAGGGAACTCACCACCCTAATGTGCTGGCAATATACTGTGTCAGTATAGATGTATCGCCTGTGTCCTATCTGTCACTTAGATCTTCAAGAAGGAGGAACCAGGGAACTACAAGTCTCAAGCAACGACAAGCTTCATCTTGATCCCTGGAAAGTAACAGAGCAGCTAATCCTGGAACCCACTTCCAGGCACATGAAGGACAAGAAACTCCTCAGGAGTAGTCAGCATGGCTTCACCACACAGAGGTCATGCTTGACCGGCTTGTTAAACTTCTATGATGACCTGATACGCCTGGTAGATGAGGGAAGAGCAGTGGCTGGTGTCTGCCAGGCCTCCAGTAAGGCCTCTCACACCATCTCCCATAAGAGCCTCACAGCCCCTCAAGCTGTTGCTGTAGGGGCTGGATGAGCAGACAGTGAGGTGGATTGAACACTGGCTGCATGGCCGGGCCCTGAGGGTGCTGATGTGCAGCACAAAGTCTAGTTGGAGGATGAGGGGAGAGGAGAGGCGCCACATACTGGGTCCAGGGCTGTTCACCATCTTCATTAGTGATCTGCACAATGGGGCAGAGCGTAGCCTCAGCCAGTTTGCCAGTGACACAAAGCTGCGAGGAGAGGCTGATGGGCCAGAGGGGCATGTTGCCATTCAGCACAAGCTTGACAGGCTGGAGAAATGGGCTGACAGAAACCTCGGGAAGTTTGGCAAGAAGTGCAAAGTCCTGCACCTGGGGAGGAACAACCCCACACACCAGTGTATGCTGGGGGCCACCCAGCTGGAAAACAGCTTGGCAGAAAAGGCCCTGGGGATCCTGCTGGACACCGAGTTGGACGCGAGCCACTGATGTACGCTTGTGGCAAAGGCGGCTACGGCTATCCTGGGCTGCACCAGGCAAAGCACTGCCAGCAGGCTGAGGGAGGCAATCCTTCCCCTCTACGCTCCGCACTGGTGAAGCCACCCCTGGAGTACTGTGTCCAGTTCTGGGCTCCCCAGTACAACAGAGACACGGACGTACTGGATAGAGTCCAGTGAAGGACCACAAAGATGATGAAGGGGCTGGAACATCTCTCCCTTGAGGAAAGGCTGAGAGAGTTGGAACTGTTCAGCCTGGAGAAGATCAGGAAGATCTCATCAATGTGTATAAATACCAGAAGGGAGGGTGCCAAGAGGATGGAGCCAGGCTCTTTTCCATGGTGCCCAGTGACAGAGCCAGAGGCAATGGGCACAAACTGAAACACAGGAGGTTCCCTCTGAACATCAGGAAATGCTTTTTACTGTGAGAATGAGCGAGTACTGTCACGAGTCACCCTGGGAGGGTATGGCCTCTCCATCCTTAGAGATACTAAGAAACCATCTGGACATGGCCTGGGCAGGAAGCTCTAAGTGGCTCTGCTTCAGCAGGGTGGGTTGGACAAGGTGTCTTCCAGAGATCCCTTCCAACCTCAGTCATTGTGATGCTATAGCTATTTTATGTACCTTTGGCTCTGAGGCCATTTTAAGCAGTAGATCACATGAGCTCACTAATTTGAGAGCTGAGTTTCTTCAGAAGCATAATTCTAGTGAATTGTTCATAAAATGTTAATCTATAAGTTACTGTAAAATAATTTAGGTCAAAAATTATCTCTCAAGTTCTTTAGTCCAATCTGCCATTCAGAGCTGGTGTCAAAGTTAGGTTGCTCAGGACCTTGTCTAGCTGGATTTTGAATATTTACAGGGATGGCAGTTCCCCAATTCTGAGCTTATAACAAGTGTGGTAACGAGATGAATACACATGTCCACTGTGAAGATTTTAGGTATGAAATCATTCCTACAGACAAGCTTTGAAAGAAGTACTCAAAACACTAGCCTTTCCCAGAAGTAAGGTTGCTTATATAAATTAAAAGATCACATACTAAGGATGAAGTAAATTACAGACACAGTTGTTGTTTGTATTTATAATTTTCAACTTTTGAGTATTACAAATGTAACCACATTGTGGGTTTTGTAGTTTGGGTAGATTATAATACTGTATGTATTCTGCTTCTGAATGTAGCTTCTGTTAGCATACCTTTCTGTCAGCTTCAGTTGGGCATGCATCTTAAAAATCATATGGGAGTTTGAGTTGCATAGCATCTGTCCAAGTGCATCATCTGTGAGCCTTGCTTTTTGTGCATTACTAGTTTTAACATGTACCAATATTCTTTCTTAATGTAAATGTGTTAATGAAATTAGTCAGTGTACTACTGCACCTGTAAAAGTAACTGTTTCATGTGTAAAAATCATTGCAATGATAAATGTTGGCATTTAGTCGCTGTCTGGTTATTCAGATTCTTAGTTGTTTGAATCATAGAATTTCTATCTCGAGAAAGGGACCTGTAACTATCACTGAGTCCAGTGCTCCTTGTTCCTTGTAGGACTATCTAAAAATAAACCATATGACTAATAGCATTTTTCAGGTGCTCCTTGAACTCTGACAGGCTTAGTGCCCTACTTCCCTGGGGAGCCTGGTCCAGGGACTGACCAACCTCACAGTCAAGAACCTTTTCCTAATGTCCAATCTGATCCTTTCCATTTCCTTGTGTCTTGTCACTGATCATCAGAGAGAGGAGATCAGCTCCTCCCCCTCCACTGCCCCCCTTGAGGTGGTTGTAAACTGTGATGAGGTCACCCCTCAGCCTTCTCTTTTCTTTGCTGAATAAACCAAGTAACCTCAGCTGTTCCTCATAAGTCTGGCCTTCTAGACTTTTCACCATATTGGTTGCCCTTTTCTGGACACACTCTAATAGTTTGATGTCCAGTATTGTATTGAGACACCCAAAACTCTACACAGTCCTTGGGGTGTTACTGCACCAGGGTGGTATAATGAGACAGTTGCCTCCCCTGACCAGCTAGTTGTGCTGTACTTGATGTATCCTAGGATGCAGTTGGCCCTTTTAGCTGCCAGGTAACACTATTGACTCGCATTCAACTTGCCATCAACCCAGACCTCCCCGATCTCTTTCCACATCTGCTTTCCAACCTCTCATCTCCCATTTTGTATGTATAACCAGGATTAGCCCATCCCAGGTGGAGAATCTGGCACTTGCTCTTGTTAAATTTCATATGGGTGGTGATTGCCCAGCTCTCTGGTCTGTCCAGATCTCTGTAAGGCCTCTTTATCCTCAAGGGAGTCTACAGCTCCTCCTAATTCTGTATCATCAGTATACTTAACATACACATTTGACCAATGCATCCACATTATTTATAAAAACATTAAAGAGCACTGGCCATAAAATCAAGCCCTGGGCAATCCCACTGGTGAATAGCCACCAGCCTGATATAACCCCATAACTGAGCCTGCCTCCTCAGCCAGTTGCTTACCCAATGTGTTGTGGACTTGTCTAGCTGTGTGCTAGACATTTTGTCCAGGATACTGTGAGAGACAGTATCAGATCTTTGCTAAAAATCCAGAAAAAAATCTATCTACTGGCTTCCCATAGGTCAAATAGATGAGTGACTTTGTCATAAAAGCAAATGAGCAAGGTTAAGCAGGACTTTCCCCTTGTGAACCTGTGCTGGCTGTGATCAATGACTGCATTGTCTCTCAAGTCTTTTTCAGTAACTTCCAGAATAACCTCCATAATTTCACGTGGCACTGGAGTGTGCCTGACAGGCCTGTAAATACCACGGTCTTCTTTCTTACCCTTCTTGGACATTGGGACATTTGCCAGCTTCCAGTGAACTGGGACCTCTCCAGATTCCCAAGCCCATTGATAAATAATGGAGAGAGGTCCCGTGATTACATCGGCCAGCTCTTTTAGTACTCTGAGATGAATCCCACCAGGTCCCATAGACTTCCATGCATCCAGCTGGAGCAGCAAGTCTTGAAAAAGTTCAGAGCTGGGTGGGAATTTATCATCCCCCCCAGTCATGGTCTTCTAACACAGGGCTATCTGGGCATCCCATCATCGGTGGCAGAGGTGAAGAAGGCAGTGTCTCTGCTTTGTCTATGTCCCTGTTTGTTAGGTGACTGACCTCATCAAGTAAGGGACCAAATATTATCTCTGATTCTCCTTTTGCTGTTAACATACTTGAAAAAGCCTTTTTTGTTGTCTTTCAGTGTGCTGGTGAGCTTGAACTCTAATTGAGCTTTGGCTGCATGAATCTTCTCCCTGCAGTGGTGAACAGCATCTCTGTAGTCCTCCCATGTCTCCTGTCCTTGCTTCCAATGTCCATACATTGTAGATGCAGTAATTCTGTGCATTGGTCAGAAGATAATCTGCAGAGAAACAGAAGTTTGTTACCTGCTATTTTTTAAAGGGCAATCCCCCTGTTTTGTTTTGTTTTTTCTGCAAAGGTGTTTTATGAGGAGTTTTTTCTGAAATTCTCATCAATGGCTTGACTGTCAAAGCCATCATCTGAGTATAGAGAGTTAAGGATAAACCTGTTCAGGCAGAGAAGACCCAAGAGCATCAGTCTGTTACTTTATAGTATAAATGCTTTAACTAGTGAGTATGCCAGGGGTCTGTGATGTGCCAACATCATCGTGTTTCTGAGTGGGTTTTCAAATGTAATCCAGTTAATGTCTGAACTGATGATTAAAGCTTGAACATCCAGAAAGGCTTAGACCGTAATCCATTATATAAGTTTTAATATGGGGAATGGATGAATCGTGTTCTTTGTGAAAGTGATCAGTGAGCGCTGCTATCTTGTCTTTGCCAGGACAGAGTTCTCTCTTACTACATGAGTTTAAAAACTGTTTCTGGGATATTGGGATTTGACAGAAGGAAATAATAGAAGTGTTTAGTGTTTTTTTTTATTATTTTATTTTCCAGTTCTGTGTATGTTTTACATAAAAGGTAGAATTGGAAATGCTGAGGTCAAAATTGCTCCGAATGAATAATTTTTGCGGTTTGGTTTTGGTAAACACCTGAATATTCTGAACAAAAAGCTGTGGAACATAAGTGATCCTGGAGACTCTTCCTGATTATCTCATTGCTTAGGTCTTATTGATTGTAAACAAGGCTTAATTGTTTTTAAGGAGTAAAACTAACCTGTCTGTATTACATCACAGAAGTGCAAAAGACCAGAAGCTGGTTTTCTTGAGTTGCATTTGTAACTCCAAGTTGTGGCTGAAGGTATATTTATGTGCCTGAATTAGTGGATTGATTCTGTTAAGAGCAAACTCTACCTCTGTAACAGATACAGTTACAGAGAATGACAGCAACGTGCCACTGATTTAAGTTTTCAACTTCAGGGATACATTGGTCCCACAGGCCCTGGGTCTAGGAAGTGTGTTTTCTCTGAAATGGCTAGGTTTTTGTTTTTTTTTTTTTTTTCCTGGCTTTTTGTGCAACATAATTCTATACAAAAATGATGTATTAATTCCTTCTTTTTAACAGGAGAAAGAAACTGGAAACAAAAGTGAAGAAACTTGAAGGTAACTTTCTATATTGTGTTACTGTGATGTTGTCCTACTCCATCTCTTGATTCCTTTTTTATCCAAAGAAGTACTCGCAACGTTCTAATGCTGAGGCCCCAAGGAGCAAGGCAGGGTAGTACTATGAGTGGTACTTGGTCTCTGAATTACATCAACGCTCCTGCAAAATTTTTTCTATTGAATATCTTAGGCATATGGCATAAATGAAGTTGTAACGGAACTTCTGGTCATGAAAACCTGACAGGATGGAGTCTGTCCAGCCTGTCCAGGCAACCACATTCACTGCATGACTGTCTTTGTGGTGAAAAACTTTTCCTCATAGCCAGTTGGAAACTTTTGTGTCAACTTAAGTCTGATGTCTCTCGTCTTCCCACCATGCACCACTGAACAGTCTCGTCCCATCTTCTTGATACCTCCTTGTAGATACAGGAAAGCTGCTCTTGGATCCTTTCTAAGGTTTTTTTTGTTGGTTTTTTTTTCCTCTCAGGCTAATTAAGTCTAGTTCAATGAGCCTGTTTTCACAGGGCATGTACTCCAGCATTCTAATAATCTTGGCAGGATTCTTCTAGTCATGTTTATAATCATATTTAAATATGTAGTGATCCTGACACATGCTTTCTGTTTTTTAAATATTCTCGCGGTTGGTTTTGGTTTGTTTGCTTGTTTTGTTTTTAAGTAGAGATAAAGCACTTGTCACGTGGCACAGTGCTTTTCTTTGCTAGTAGAGGGTGGATATGCATAAAGCATTCTGATACTTAACTTGCTGCACTGTTAGTTGGCAAGGCAAATATTTTCATTCATGGCACACTCGCAGCTGTGCATACACAAAGTACAGCAAACTGAGTGACTTGTATCTTAGTGTCAGAAACTGTCCAAATCCTACTGTAAAGTACAGGTACAGGTTGTTTATTTTGATGAGCATTTTGAAGTTACATTACATGTCAGCAATTTTTTTATACCCTCTTGCCCCCAAAAACTCGGATTCTGGCAGAGCTAGAACAAAATACTGTGAGACAGTTTGCATTAGGTTCAGTCTGAGTGGCTAGTTTATCTGTTTTGTTCTTTTCTGTGTTCATTAAGTATCACAGCCCCTGTATTTTAGCCTGGTATCTTTTGTCAATCTGAAATTCTCCCATGATTGTTTTTTGTTAACCTACCACCTCAGCTGCCTTTTTAATGCTCTTTCTTTTGATATGTTCTCTTCTGTGACCTGATCTGATCAGCAGGCAATCTCTCCATTTCTCTTTTCTCTGCTTTCCCTGTGTAAGTCACCGAGCTGATCTCTCAGGAGTTCTTTAAAGTGTCTCTTTTGCTTGAGAATTTCCCTAGGAACCTCACACTCAGTCCTCACTTACCTGCCCTGTGTTCTTTATTCCCACCCATCTGCACTCTTCCCAGGTGTCTGTTAGACATGAAGAGATAAGGTACTCTTCTCTGATATTAGTCTTAAGTGCTGTCTGCATCTTTCTGATGCAGTTGGTTATGGTATTTTCATCTTTGAACCAGAGCTGCCTTTTAAATAGAGTAGAACACATGCAAAAAACATTGCACCTCATCCTTAATTTTATTCCCTTTTTTCACTTAGAGTATATTGTTCTACAGTACAGTTTCATTACAATATGACCCACTCTTCATTCTTGCATGTAAGTGAGAAAAGTTATAAATGTATTTTAGTAGTTCAGAACAGTAATTATGCGGTGGAAGATGACGTACTTGTATGCATGAGTTGTTATCTTAATGAGCCAAAATATAACTTCAGTAGATTTGTATTTCACGCTGTCTTTTTTTTTTTTTCCCCTGGTAATTTCATATGCAAACTGGTGACCAGTACTACTTAAATTAGTTGTCTCTCATGTTGTAGTTTTTAACTTGTGTTTTTGTTATCTTTCTTGAAGAAGCTGCAACAAAGCATGCACAGGACTTCAGGCAACTGAAAACTGAAAAGAAAAGGCTTGAAAAGGAGCTAAAGAAGGCACAAGTAAGATTTTTCTGGTCTTTTGAATTAATCTTCTTTCAGTATTTCTGGGGGAAAAAATGGAAGCTACTAGTAATAGGGATACTGAAATAGTAAAATTATATTTGTTGGGGATATTGAGTAACTAAACATAGCAATTCACTGTAAGATATAGAAATTTTCCAGCTGAAACATGACCTTTGAAATGTTGATTTATATTTCATGCTAATTAAGTGGATGCTCTACAAACTATGTATAGCCTGAAAAATTAATATAATTTAATTTTAACAGGGAAAACTTGATGGTGTAATTAAAGAGAAGTGCAGAAAAGGTAAGTGTTCACCTTTGATTGCCTTCAGATTTGTGTGTGGTATTGTTCTGTTTGAACATTTCCCCCCTCTTCTCTTTTTAATAGTTAAGCATGTGGAGACCCAGAGTTCCAGTGGAGATCTTACAACAGATATAGACAAAGGTAAGATTTTTTGTAAGACTGTTCTCTGTGTGGAACCAAGCATTACGAATTTTTGGTAGCAGAAGATACTGACAGAAATGTGAGAGCAGGTGTGGTTAATTCAGATATGCCACACTGATGAAGGACTAATGTAATAGACTTATTGTAATACTATTTTCAGTTTTGCAATAAGAAAAATACTTGATTCATTAAAATAACTAGTTTGCCCCCTGCATGTGTGACGTGAGTTTCTGTGCCATTAGAAAACAGAATGCAAACACGGAAGAATACAATACCATTGTCTTTGAAGCTTATTGAAATCAAGAAGGAAGCATGCAAAGCAAAAGACACAAGATAGGAGTGTAATCTGCCACAGTTCTATGTGAGGCTCTGTAAATCAAGTAGCAATCCAGGATGTATAGTTGTTTCTTGCCCTATTGACTTTTTTCCCCCTAATGATCTAAAATATCTGCTACAAATTATCTGAATCTAAGTGTGTAATGGAGGAAACCCCTGCTAAACTTCCTCTAAAGTTCTGAGGCCAAACTTTAAGCAAATTTAGGTTTTTGCATTTTTGCAGTCTTTCATGATACTTGTATTGCTTTTGAATTGTTTAGACATTCTGAAGGCAATTTTCAGGCAAAAGAACTTCCCTGCTCTGTTTCTTGCTTTACAGTATTTGTATATAAATTTTCTTGCCAAAATTAAACTTTTCTGAAAAAGTTAGACCTTGTCAGTTCTTGCGTGTCTTGGCGTATTTTTACTGCCTTTTGGATTGTACTAAATTGGTACCCAGTTTCATTCTTTAATTTTTAGTTAATGGCAAAATGGGAAAATTAAGATCTGTGCTCTAATTTGAGCTTCAGATAACAGCAAGGTGTTATTACTAATGAGAAATTATTAGTGTTGTTAATAGCTTGTCATGCAAAATTTGGCAGGTTTTCATCTTATGAGCTGAGATTTTTTTAGTAATATCTCTTCATAAAATAATAGCAGTTTGCTGTGGTCTTTTGACTTACAGAATTGGCACAAAACCAATAGTCTCAGTACCTGATTGTTGCATCTGATGATAGTTTTGGCATCAGTAGGTGAGGTGCTTGTGTATTTTGTTGAGGTTTTGGTCTGTTTCTCCCTCTCTACCTGCCCTTCTGGTTCTGGAACTGGGTGGTTTGGCATCACCTAGCAGTGGTTCTGTTAGGACTCTAGACAATGTCTACTAATGTTGTGGCCTGATAATTAATTCAGATACATTTAATGTGCTGTTGCTCCATGGTAAGATTAAGATGAGTTACTGCTGAGTGGGCATAAAGAAAAAATGTGATATAAATACTTCCTTCCTAAAAGATTTCCTTCCTCATTTATGTTCATGTCACCTGAGTTGTTTTAGCAAGCTGTTTAATTTCACTAATGCTACACTTTTACATTTTTCCCTGGGGGCTGCTACAACTTTAAGCCACCTTCATTATAGAAAAGAAAAGCTAAAGCATTCTGCAACTGTTCCTTCAGTCTGCTGTGTGGCTGTGACCAATACAGAATCCATTCCCTCAATGGCATTTAGCACTTCTCTTTCTCTGAAGCTAAAATGCCCTTATGTCCCTTGTCTTAATTTTTGTTGTAGGCATGTCTGTGTTCTGAGTAAAAATAAACATAAATTCTTAGCCCTTTGAGCAACTGAAATTTTCCTCAATTTATAATTATTTTTTTTTTAACAGAAAAAATAAAGCTGTTGTTAGAAGAACTCTGGATGTGCATAGACAGTGCAACAGGAAAAAGAGAGAATCAGGAAAATGATCCTGTCTTAGGTGAGATAGCATGCAAAGTCCTGAAATGTTCTTGAGGCTGTCTCTCTTTCTGACCAAAACTAAATGTTTTTTCAGCTTCTGTTCAGGATAAGGCATGGCCTGGAAAAAGAAGTCTGACTGCTACAGAAGGTAGGTTCCAGTAAATGTGAATTTATTAATATACAAGTGCGTCTTATTGGTATATCATCAGGTTAAGTACTGTTTGCATAACACTTTTTTGACAGACTTAAATACTTTCCTTGGTGATTGCACGGTCAAGTACATGTGTGATTAGAATATTTGAAAATAATGGGAAATTTGAACAGCCAGGTAAACTGGAATGCTCTTCTAAAAAAAGGTGTTGTAATTTGCTGTTGCAATTGAGAAATCAAATTATTTTACTATCAGCTGCTTTGACTATTTCTAAGTAGTCAAAACTCATCTCTCATGTTTGTACCTTAATTATTATATCATTATAAATTCTGCAGTATATAATGTGAATTAGGGGATGCAAGCACTCTTTTTAGTCTGAAACAAGCACATGGTAACATAGTTGGATTGTAAAATTTAAGAAGTTGTTACCACCATCTTCTGAATTCATACCTGCCGGAATAATAATAGATAACGGTGCATTAATTTTCATACTTGTGATTCAGAGAAACAAAACATATACCTTGGTGATAGCTTTAATTCTGTAGTGTGATATTCAGTATAATAAAAAATAGTCTGAGTAGTTATCCACATGCACATTCACAGCAAACTTGAACTGCTTTAACTTAAGATAACTGATGTAGTTTTCCCTCTGACCTCAAGAGTAATAGGTGCCTTGAAGCTGCATTAGTACTTCTGTAGTTGTCTCTCCAGAGTGTGCTTATTAATCTTTCATTTTCTTCTATTTTCTCTACTACTTTGGTTTTCTGTAACTCAGGCTGTAGAGATACTGTCTAGGATAAGTACCCTACCTTATTAAGACCTTTGAAGGTGAACTGTTTTCCTGTCTCCCCACCCTGTTAAGCATAAAAATTGCTACCAGTGTAGATCCCAATGAATCTAGTTTTAGATTGTGTTCCAGTGGACTCCACTTAAGAGGTGCCAAAACATAAAGACCAGCTCATAAACCAGTTTATCAACCTTACTCCCACCAGTTTAATGCAGCAGATCTGTGGCTTCAGCTCCAAAACTGAGCTAGACTGTTGTCCCCTGAGTTTCTGAATTCGATTTCTTGATCAAGAGTCAAATGACAAAGCACAAAAAGCTGAAGAGTTTGAAATACAGGTGATTTCAGGGATATTGGGTTCTAGTATCATCCCCTTCCCATCCACCACAGCTTTAGATTCCAAAGTCCTATCCCATCTTTCCTATTCACATCTTCTCAGGGAAACAATAGTACTTTCACAAAAGGAAGCAATTGAGCAATTGTCCATAGCAGCACCTTCTAGTCAGTCCTCTTTTGCTTTTGTTGGAGTGGCTAGGCATCGTAGAAATTCTTCATACTTTCTGCTGCCTTGGGTTTGTTTTTTTCCCTGTTAAGCCTAAGACAGCCATCTTGTTCTGCACCTCATGAAAGTGGCGATTACCTTGGATTCATAATAGCAAAATGCTTCTGTTCACAGATGCAAAATTCTAACAGAAAAAAAGGATTTTAATGAGTTGGCCCTCATTTCTTGTTCCATATTATGATCATTTCATCTTAGAGGGCAAATCAGCTTGATGGTAGTATTGCTGAAGCATCTTTTCCAGAGAGTGTCAGTTCATCTGTCTTCCTGGATCTAGTCTTTCAGGAAGATACCTCTTTGGCTGATTCATTAAGTACACTGTAAAATACAGCGTGCTGTAAAATACCCAGAGCTATGCATTACAATCAGTGCATTCTCTGTTCCACCAAGGTTGATACCACCTTGAATGGCTTTTTTGAAGAACATGTTCATGTAGGAAAACTGGAAAACTCATCAGACTTTCCATTCATGCTTTTTCCAATAAATGTGCCATTGTGAAAGCCTCATAGGACAATGACTTTTTGCCATACTTAATTTAAAAGCATTTTTGCTTGGTCTTGGTAGTATTGCTACAAATCTACCAGTAATAAAGTTGGCTGTACCTGCAGCTGATCATCAGACCAATAACCTTAGACCATAATCTAAGGTTAATAAGACATTGCTGGTTTTCTAAGTTTTGGAAAACTTTCCCATGTAATTTGAGCATAAACTCACATACATTGTGAAGGGGCATGCGAAAAAGCATTTGAAGAATCTTGCAGCCCGATGCTGAAAATTTTGGTAATTTGGATTCTCCAACATGCACTGTTCATATGCAGGCTTATGGTGGCAGGAGATGAGAGAAAATGGGAAGACCATGTCTTGGAGGAGATGAGCCTCTTCAAGTAGTATGTATACTACAGGGTTCTGAGCTAAATCTGGCCTACTGCAGATCGATATCCATCTTATCCGATCTTCCTTTTCATTTGGGGATCCACAATAGAGGAGAAGCTGCATGTAGATGTTAAGAGCGGGGATGGAAGGGAGCACTGGAGGTCCCTTGGTGTCTGCTTTAATACCAGATAAAAGGAGATACAAGGCAGTGACATTACATGTAAAATACAAAGATAAGACTGAATCTCTAAGGACCTGTGTGTGTTTTATGGTCTCAGATTAAAGTCCACAGGATGTGAGTGATTTAAAAAGCAGATCTTTTTTCTGTTTATAAGATCATATGAAAATCTCTCAAGATAACATCTTTTTAGGTAGTGTAGCACTGAGCATTTAGTTTCAGGTATGCACTGTGTACCCAAATGATTTGTTTCATATGATGACATGTGTGAATTTGCTGTCTCGAAAAACAGAATAGTGTCTCTAGCTCTAAAGAATAACTAATGTATGAAGCGTCCTGAAATTCACATAATTGTAAACAGGTTGAAAAATCAAGGGTTGTTGGCACAGCATTAGAAACTTTCTGTGAAGGGATTTTTCCTCAGAGAAATATTGCAGCTTGTCCTTGAGAAGTGTTCGGTGGCTGCTGCCAGGCATTTGCAATCACTGTGCTGATAGTAAGGAGTTTTTGCTGTAAAACAGGAGAGATTTTATGGCTAGATTAATTATTTTGATAATAACCAGCATCTTAATCTGGTTCATCTTTCTGAGAGAAAAAACCAAGACTTGTTTCAGAAAGTTGCTTTGTTTAGGGTAGGGAAAGGAGAGGACCTTGATTTGCAACAGTGAGTTGCCCTGCGATGTGGACAATCAAGAGCACAGATTTGAGTTGTAATATTCAATTTGTTTAGTACCAAGGCAAATTATGTTAGCTGTGGATTGTTTATTTCATCTCTGCTCTCCGTTCTCCATCCTTCATCAAGGAAATATTTCACAGTAGTGTGTGGTAGGTTTTGATGGTGTTTTCAGATGAGTAATCTTAACCTTCTCTCAGAAGTGGGAGAAGGGAGCAATATAAGGGTTTGAAGCTATGTGGATTAGATTCCAGGTTGTAGATTTGAGGACAAAACTTAACCATTTTGGTAGGTGACATAATGAAAAGGAGTGTGATTCCCAGGATAAAGTAAAATTTGTCCATGCAATATGACCTTTGAGAGGATTTTTCCAATGAGAAGGGCTTAATATCGGGAGGGCTTTTCATGGACCTGAAGTTCAGGCCAAGGTGCCAAAGAGTTGGCAGTTTCCTACAGAGAAGTTTATCCTGAACCTTGGAAAACTGATGTGACAACTCTTCCTACACATAAAGGTATAACCATAAAAAAGCATCTTATTCCTAAAGAAAATTAAAAAAAGTTATCAGGAACTGGGTTGGAAAGGGATGAGGAGAGAAGGATGGAGACTCCTAGTTATTCAGAAAATATATCTTTGATCCATTTTTCAGTGGATGGTGTGTATCAATGTTCTTGGGCTCCATATAGCTGATATGACTGATCTTGAGAATATAGATAAGATGCAAAGTTCCTGATAACTTAGTACTGTTGTGTAGTTCACGGTGCAAAGTAAACTTCCCATCTGTGTAATTGAAGTTCTTCTAGGGGCAAAATATGGAACTCTGTGTTTCTGCCCCCTCAGTGTGGAGAAAGTTCCGAGCTTATAACTGGTTGGCACAAAGGAGCATGAAAGAAATTTGATAGAATCTAAGATTCTCTGGGAGGTCACTTTCACCTATGGAATTAAATTAGTGGTTTTGAACCTGATTGATGCTGCTTCAGGAGTATCTCTTCAGGTTCTAGTAGTGAATAAACACTGACAGCAATAATGAAGCTCACAGAATGCAAGTTGAGCCAATTAAATTAATACATCCTGAGTTCAAAACCATTTGGTGCATGTGCTGTTCTTTATACTGTAGGATGGTACTTGGATGTACATAGAACAGGCTTAATGTCTTGCTTGAATACTGCTGATTCTGTGTCCAGTAGTGTTTGTGAGCATTATAAACAAGATCACACATACAAATGTGGGTTAAGAATTGTAAATGCTACAGGTTCTAGTTCCATGTGGCACACTGAGGTTTTGGAATTGCTGATTTCTACTGTTTTATTGGAGGTCATCTTTTTATAAAATCATAGAATTTAAATTTCAGAAAATTGGGCCATATTTTCACTGTCGAAAGTATCTAGCACAATTATAATCGATATTTAAATTCTTTGTCTTTGCTGTTTAGACTTTTCTTGGGCAAGTGCTTTGTCTGCATGCATAAGAAATAGGTTACTGTGTAATAATAAAAAGTTTGATTTTAAAGGGAACAAAATAAAAGTACAATGCAAATAATCACACAGCATTTGAACATGCTTTCTTGCTTGCTAGAATAGCTGTAAAGCTGGTATAGTTGACATCTTGAAAAGGTGTTGTCAGCTGCTCAGTATCTTTCATTGTCTTGGTGGTTCAAACTCCTTTGTGCATAGGTATGTTGGAGGGGAACCTTTCTTCCAAAAGTTTTTTTTAAGGGTTCAGCTTTAACTAAGATGCATCATTAAAGACAAAATTTTGTACCATTAGACTCAATATTAAAATTTAAAGAACAAAATATGAGTATTAAATCATAAAACCGGGAATATAGCTAAGAACTCCCTTACTGTGTTTATGACAGGGTATAATTGTAACTGGCCTGCAAGTGCTGCTGCTGCCTCTAAGCTTCAGGTTGCTTTAAGCTAGCATTACACCCTGAGTGGGGAATGCCACTGCATGCTTGTCCTGCTTTTCCTGAACATCAGTTACTGGGCTAAAACTGCAATAAACCGCTGAGGTGTATGGACCTTCAGTCCTACCCAGTATGGCCCTTGCTGATAAGAAAAACTGGAAGGAATAGCCTTAATGATCCAAGCCAGAAAGTGGTTTGGGTGGGAGCTCTTTGCGCATATGTATACTCTTCTAATGAAAAAAGATTTGTTTGTGAATAACAACATCTGATCTCTGTAACAAAAATATTTCTGAAAGTGACATTAAGTGCTGCTTATTACTAATCTGTGGAAATATCACTTGAAAAGATGGTAATGCATTCTTACTACTCTGGTATATTGTTTTTATAAAGAAAAATGAGAGAGGAAAAAATTCTTAACAATATTTTTGTGTCTTAGAAACTGTACAAGTCCACCAAAAGATGAGGAAGTGTGATGGCAAAACCCTACCATGGTATTCTTCACTGGAAAGTGTTACAAAGCAAAATTCTGTAACAGCCATGCAACTTCAAGCAAGTACTGAGTCTGTTGGAGGTGACTGTGTGGAGAACAGGACTACTGAAGAATGTCTGCACAGTGGTGAGGATAAAACTGTAGATGTGATAAAACAGACTGATGGGGCACACAGCAGTTCAGACTTCTCTGATCAGGAGCAAAAGGGCCCAGGTGGAAGTGTGATGGATATATTGAATTGGGCCAGGCCTCTCCCTGCTCTACTTTCTCCAGTACAGCTTTCACCACTAACTACAGAGGTGAGTTTCAGGATGTGTCTGTCTTGTCACTAACTTGGTCATACAATTAGTGCAAAAATAATTATTTGATATTTCTGGGCTTTTTTACTTTTTAAAATATTAGTTACTCATGCACTAAAAGGGTCTCTGTGTGAGTGTTAAGATCCGTATGGATACTTTTTAGCCTTCTAGCATGTTCTGCCTGTGGAAGGGGACAAAATATAATTTTCAGAAGTATATTTAAAACAAAATTACCTGAGTCTCAACTGCTGTCATAATTTCTTTTCCTGGTGTTGCAGACTTACAGCCCAACTCCTGTTGTGTGTAAGCATGACTTTCATAGCAAAATTCCACAGCTTGAAAGTCAAAGGGAACCTACTAAAATGTTCTTTTCCAGTAATCTTAGAAGGCAGATAGGTAGGTAAAGAAGTCTCTGAATTTTCATAGAAGTTCTTTTCATTTGCCATGAAGAACAATGATGGAGAAGGATGTAATTCTGTTGATTAGCCTTAATATCTCAAATGCACTGCATGTCAGGGCCACCAATGTATTTGTTTTGAGAAACAAACCTTAAAACTGATACCAGGCTTTGGAATATTAACTTTGTATTTTTCATTAAAAGGATATGTTGTTTGGAGAAGTCACAAGTTCCAGTGATGAAGAAGCTGAATGCAGTACTTCTGCAGTGGAGGATATTTTACAAGAAGATCAAGTTCCAACTCGAAGTTTTCATGTATTCAGCCTTAATGAGGAGTGTAACAGACAGAGCAAATCATGTGAGCATGGTCTTGATGCAGAAATCTCACCTAACCTGAGTTGGAATGAAAACAATGTTCATATCGGTCCAAATATGTCAAGCAAGGAGGAGAGAGATGCTGAAACAAAGCAAGCTGAAGCTGCTACTTTAATTATAAACATGGAAACTAACAAGGATTGTTTAGAGGAGAATTCTGAGAATATGCAGATGGAGAAGCGAGAACTAACTGAAGCAACAGCACATGAATCAGAAGCCGTTGAAGAACAGAAGGGAGATAGTGAGGACGTGCACAGTGAAGAGGGAGGTTCTCCATCTGGTTTTATGTTACACAGTTTAAAGCCTCAGAACCAGGTGGAAAAATGTAGTGACATAGAGCAAACAGAGGAGAACGTAACCTTAATCAGAGCTGGTGCTTATGAGGGCATACATGAAAAGCACGGTGAATTAACGAGAGCAGAAGGAGATGGATTATCAGGAGAAACCCCCAGGGCAGTATCTGCTCCCCAAAATGTTACTGATTTGCCACCTGAGCAATGCACTGTGATTCAAAGTAAAGATTCTGAGGAGAAATCTGATGTGTTGATACAGAATGAAGTGGTTGAAAATGAATCAAAAAATGTAATCGAAGTAACTAATATGGCAAATGATATAGGGGAAAACATAAAACAAGTGATAATTGGAGAGGAAATAACAGCTGCAATACAGATGAAAGGACTCTGTGCAGAGGCAAATAATGAGAGAGAGCTCTCTGAAAATGTATTGTCTGATCCCAGTAGTTCAAAATCCTTCTGTGAAGCTGAGTGTCCTAAAAACCTAATGATGCAGCATGATGGAGAGGGAATAATTATGGACACTGAGGCAGACACTGGAGCTACTGAGTTCTCTGTACACTCTCAGTGCTCTGAAATAAAACATGACAGTGAAGAGATACTGGAGAAACAATGTGTGCAAACAGTAAAAGATGAAGCAGACAGAGAATGCGAAAAAGAGACTGCTAAAGTCTCTGGACATTACTTACCTGTATCTGCTACAGAAGGAATCAGAAATTCATTGTCTATGGATGACATAGACAAAAATGTAAGTATGGAGAGGACTGCTTTGTCAGCCTTTCCAGAAGGTGATGAACAGCTTAAAACTGAAGACATTAATATGACCGGACCTGAGACTATTGAGCTAGCCATGAAATACAACAGAGAAAGTATTCTAGAAATAGATGAATCATCAGAGCTACTCCATAGTGCAGAAAATGGAAAATTAATAGATATAAATGAGGGGGAGTATTTAAAGGGCCAACCACACCAGGAGGATAATGGTAGTAACTTATCGGAAGGGAAATCAGACTTGGAAAGTTTGCTTGCGCTACCAAAGATGGCATGTGTTACTGATGCAGAGAGCAGTGTAGCTAAGTGTGAATCCTCTGTGTTAGATTTTACAGAAATAAAAGGTGAACTAAAGCAACCTGAAAATCCATGTAGTATGTTAGAATGTGTGCTGTCCAAAACTCAGAACTTTAGAGTGTTTGAATCTCAAGAGTCTGAATTCAAAGTTAATCCAGAAGATTTCAGAGAGGAAAGCAGTGAGCTGTTAGAAAGAGTGGATACCATTGAGTCTGTCTTAGTAGAAAGTAATCTTACTTCTCAGGCACAGTGTGCAAAACCTCTAAATCAGTTGCTGGTCACTGAAAATGTTACATGTGATGAAATAAAAGGAGAATTAAATAAACAAAGCAAGGAATTGGTGACTGAGACTTGTTCCAGTTCATTTAAATGGGAAGAGAATGTTGTGAAGAAAAATAATATTTCAGAGATCATCAGCCAGCCTACTTCAGAAATGGATGTTAATAGCAGCTTGGCTTTTTCTACTCAAGGGGACTTAGAGATGGACTGTATGAACACAGAAGAAACAGATTCTCCCGTGCAAGTTGGAATTGGCTTGGAATCAACAATTCTTCCTGATCTGAATGGCAGTCTTCAGAAAGTTGTCAGTTTTGTTGAAACTAATTGCACAGAAGAGGGACAACAAAGGACATGGGAAAACAAAGAAGATAAAAATTCTGTTACAGGTAGTGCATTTAACTGTTCTTCAGAAATCTTGGAAGAAGGTGCTGAGATCCTGTCTGCTGAAAAAGACAACACATGCAGAGAACTGGACTGCCCTGAGAAGCAACACATGCACAAAAATGAAGTGAAAATTCCAGTTGAGAAGGAGCAGCCAGTAGATAAAGAACCGCAGGTGTTTGTTGAATCACAGATCCTGGATGCAAACTCTCAGAATAAGAATACTTTTATTCTCCAAAAGTCTGGTAATCAAGAATCAGGGTGCAGGACTTCTACACGGGAGGTTAGAACAGATCCTTCTAGAACTGGTTCACTAACAGCTGGGGGAGAAAGCAAAGATTTGGATAGTTTTGAGGCATCTGGGAAAAATGCCATAAAAAGGCCTAAAAACTACTTTGGTATGCCAGAGCAAAGCAATGAATCTGAAGAGAAAGATTGTTCTATACAAAAAGTTAGAGATGTGAAATGTTCTGAATGTGTTCCCGTGTTCACAAAGGAACTGAGAGGTTCCAGGAGAATTGCAGCGGATGCTCTGGAAACTGGTGCAGTTGTTGATGCTGATTACCAAGTGTGTGAATTTCATTCAACAGTGCACCCAGGAAATACTTTGACAGTTAGTCATTTAAAAGCAGACACTGTGGTGAATATGGATACACACTGTGAAACACACAGCTCTCCAGATACTGCAAATGAGTTGTCAAGTGTGGTTGGGGAGTGTTATCCTAAAGACTTAGCCTCTTGTAAAAAAGAGGTATTAGTAACCTCTGAAAATACTGAGGGTGCTAATGAATGCATGGTAGATACTAACAGAGATGGATGCATCAATGGCAGTGAGGAAAGTCTGTTAAAAATGGAGACATCAGAAGAAATTCCAGTGATGACAGATGCTTCAAAAGGTAGATTACCTCTATGCCAGATGTTAACCAGATCCTCAGAAACTTGCAGACTGGCTGTAAAAAACAGTAAATTAAATTCAAGAATGTTAGCACTTGGTAATTTCTTAGAAGAAAATGATTCCGAAAAACTTCAGTCACACATGGAGCAAAGTCTACTCACTGGTGATACAGAGGTATCGGTGTTTGAAGAATATAATCATAATCAAACTTGCACTGCTTGCAACATAGGAGAAAACAACACTGATGTTATCCTAGATGGTAGCAGTAGAAAAAACATTTTTGTCAAGTATCTTCCAAATCCAGCCCTATCTGATACAGAGTGCAATTGTCAGACAGTTAGGCAGCCTTCTGAGCCACAAAACCCAGTATTTGAGAAGCTGTCTGTGTTGGAGTCAGAGTCTTGTGTGGATGTTGCTTTCAAAAAGAACAACAAATTGAAGACCAAAGAGCAGGAGCCATCTGAATTCTCAACTGTTTCAACCAAGTCAGCTGCCCAAGTAATGCATGCCAAGCTATCAAAGAGGCTGTTTCAAGGTAAAAGAAAAAAAAGGACTCCAAAAGTTAAACTAACTCAGCCAGTTCTTGTAAATGCTGATACTTCTGTGCCAACAAAACACTCATCTGAGACTATAAATAAAATCAGGCAAGAGATGGGTCCTCCTCTGCCCCCTTTGTTACCACCTTTGATTGCTACTCCTCCAAAAGCTGCGTGTACCATGTCCCCAGTAATGTCTTCTACTGGTCGATCCTCTTTGCTTTCCCCTCTTGATGACCTGATATCCCCACTGCGTGAAACTCCTGTTCCTCCTCTCATGTCTCCATTAACAGATACTCCAACAGTAAAATCTGCTCTTTTGTTTTCTCCTCCTTCACCCTCAGAAATGGCAGTAGGTAGAAGAATTCGCTCCTCACCTTTGAAATTTTGTACATCCATTCCAAAGCATGCACTGCCCGTCCCAGGGAGATTTCCTCTGTTTGCAGCTGACAGTGCTGCTCCAGGTGCTCCTCAGGAGAATTCTGTGAAAATATTGGACACTATGTATCCAGAGCTCTCTGCAAGGGCAAGGACACTAAACATTCTGAAAGGCAATATTCAGCTTAACCGATGTGCTTTTTCAGACAGCCAAAGTTTGCCAGGACCTGTGGCTCAGATAGGTGGGTTCAAAGCAATTGCATCTACATCAACTGCTTTTGTTAAAACTGGGAGCAATCTGAAAACTGATAGTAGCAAAGATCAAGACAAAGATGTGCAAAATCAGAAATTGTTTTCAAGCTCATCAAATCATCTTGAAAAACGGACACTGTTGCCAATGTCTATGCCAAGAAGTGCAAAGAGACTGAGGTTGGACAGTGAACCACCAAAGCTGGAGCCCAGTGATACTGCTGCTAATGGAAATACTAAAAATACAATCTCTGAAATGCAGGAGGCTTTCCATGACAAAAGCTGTGAAATCAGTGATTCAGCACACAGTTCCAGTTTAGAAGCATCACTACCAGTAAAGAAGGTTGTTGATCCTGACTGCCAGAAAGTTTCTTTGGCATTAAAGAAAATAGCTGAATCCTGTTTTGACTTGTTACCAGTTATTAAAGGCCACTTGTACGTCGGCAATATCTCAAAGATTCCAGTAATGAGAGATGAAGAGAAAGAAGTTGTCTATGAATTTGGTATAAAAAACAAGGTAAGTAGCAAAATTTTTAATTTTGTGTGCTGATAATGACTTTTAATTTTGTGTTTTGATAATGTGCAGATGAATAGTGTAAGTATGTAATATTTGAATTCTCAATTGTTCAGGTAGTCTGCAGTGCCAAAGTGTAGTCTTGAAAGGTTATCAGTCATCTAAACTTATGTAATTTAAGAGAATATAGAACTTCACAAGAAATTACTGTTCGGTGGTGTCCAAGATGCAAAACTGTATCTGTAAATACTTTTCCTTTCCTGATGTATGCATAAACCACTTAATTTTTGCAGCATTTTTTGTAGTGAATAGCATTAACAATTGTAGAAGGAATTCCTCTAAAAGTGTGAGGTTTGATTACCTTTATTTATTTTTTCACTTAAATAAGAAAACCTGTATTATATATACAATAGTGACATACCCTTTCATTTGATGTTTATCTTTATTATTCTACATCAGGTTGTTCAAGTGAATTTTATTGGAAAAATATTTCATTAAATTGTTTCTCAGAAGTTGCTTAGCATCAGTGTTGAAGAAATTCACTTTAACTGCCATCTTTCTCATAGCCAATCTGTAGTCTGCAGCAGAGCAATTCACCAGCTGATGCATGGCAGCATTTTGCCCTGTTTCAGTTCTTGAACATAATTAAGTTCTCCACAGAAGCTGCTATTAGGTTTTTGGGTCATCTTTGTTAGGAGTTGCCAAATCTGGTAGCTTCATAGAAGCAAGGCTGCGGCAGCTTTCTCCTTCCAGGTCCAGCCAGTAGCAAGGCCGAGTACATACCCCTAGTAGGTACATGTGCACACAATATGTGCCTGATCTTGTTCCCTTCTCTGGCTGATCAGGGTGAAAGCCTGGTAGTGGAAAATACATACACATATATATATATATATATATATATACACAGTCTGGATCTGTCTAGTAGCTAACACTGGACGCTCAGTATATCCAGTAGGTGACTCCTGTTCTGCCCACTTGTCCCATGCACTGACAGACTTAAAGACACAGAAGAGCACACACATCCATCCCTCCAGTAGCTGGTACAGACATATGCCCTTACCTGCATCTGACCCTCAGACCCCCGGTCTTTCAGGTAGCTGGCTTGGACCTTCTGGTTCCTCACGAAGCCAACACAGACTCCCTGGTGTCTGCAGGTACCCAGTCTAAACCTGTGGCCTCTCCAGCACCTGGCTCCTAAGCCTCTCATTCTACTCCTCACTTCTAGCCCTCCCTCTAAAGATCCTATAGTAAGTCTTGCACAGTCCCAATATTCTCCTTCCTTGCATCTCATGTGGAGTCCCATGTTACTGTAGACAGTAACACCCTTTTCCTGCTTCCTGCGGTGTGTAAGGTGATCTGGGGAGAGACTGCTGTTGACTGATCTTGGAAGTCTTGCACCTGGACAATGGGCTGTTTGTCCTCCTGTGACAGCTCTGGGAGTAGCCAAGTCAGGGTGCTCCGTTTGCTCTGATAAGGTTATTGGGGTTCTTCTACCTATCATTATTATTCTTCTCACTTTTTATTTAAGGAAAGTAGTTTTTAATCGTATAACTATACAATTTATATTTAAAGAATAGCAGTCCAGTTCTGCATGTGTTTAAGCCATGTTTATTCTGGGAAGTTGCTCCTCACTCTTCTTCCTTTCACTGGTTGCCTCTGATTTACTTTTCTGCATTTTTATATGTATGCAAACAGTAATCTTGCAAATAAGATAGTAGCTCTTTTTACTTGTCATACTACTGTCATGTTATCAAATATTCTCATGTAAATAATAGTCTAACAATATTTTTTGTGTCTTATAGCATTTAGCAGAGTCCTTGCTGCATGTTATTCTCAGTAAACTCAAGGCTCAGAAGAATGCCACAAATTACAATTTCAGTCAGGCTCTATGTCGAGTCTATACAGGAATTTGTCGACAGTTGGGAGATTTGGAAAGAGCCCGCCTTTTCTGCTATAGCCTACTTAAAGAAGGTGTAGTATGGCTTAGTGATTTTGTATCTTAAACATGCTATGTGTCTTTGCTGTAGTGTTCCAGAATGATTATGCTTGTAAAAACAAAGACAAAAAAATCCTGTGAAAGGGATATTTTCCTTATAACTTTTTTCCTATAGTGCAGAAGTGTTCTGGAAGAAACTTCCCCTCTCATGGTTCTTCCACATATGTGTCTCAGTTTGGTGATAACCTGAGCTCTAAGTAGTCTAGTAATTTTTTCAAATAAATATTTTATTTAGGACCCTCTGTGCTTTCATTTTTGCCCTGCCATCTTCAAAATGATAATGTGTTTCCGAGGAATTTTGTACTTTTTGCTTATTAGTATTTTCTTATTTTAGTCGAGTAAGCACTGATTAATAAAGCAGATGTGATTCAAAAACAAGCATTGGCTTAAACTAGTGTCAGGAGTTGGGCATACCTTGATCAAACCCAGTACATGTCCTCCTTCAAGTTTTATTACCTCCTATTATCCAAAGTCTCACTTGGTTGGTTGAGAGTTTTTTTCATTTTGATTTTCATCCTCTCTCCTCCTTTCTTTTATTCCCGTTAACAAAGGTAATACATACAATCACTGTACTAAATCAAGAGTCTGTCTTAGTTCTGGAAGGACTTCACTTAGTTTGAAAATACTGAGCCATCCAGGGGTCAAAATAGTATCTTGGTGTCTGTGTTTCAAATTAAAATAAAATAAAATTTGAGAGCACTGAGGAGCAAAATGCCAATTGCTTCAGTTAGTGGGTTTTTTTCCATATAGCGTCCTTGGGGTTTTTTTTATCTTATGAAGGCTTGTGATTTAATTTTTTTTTATTATTATTATCTTTTTTTTGTTGGGTTGGGATATTTGGGCGGGGGGCGTTACTTGGGTTCTTTCTGGAATTCCTGTTTTCTTAGCTCTTTTCTGTCCTTCATGCAGTCCATCACAACTCTCCTTTCACTTTTTTCATGTTAATAGTTTTAATACTGCAACTATGTCAGAAACTATTACTTGTCAGATGTCTTTTCCTAGTCTAAATTAACAATTAAGCCTTTTTTTCTGCTGTACCTTGGTACTTAGTCTTTTTATGTGCTCTTGCAAATATTACACATTCCCCTTTTTTCCTTTCTTTTTCTGGGTAAGATCCAAACTTCAATAGCTAAATGCAGATTTTTGTCAAATAATCTTCTATTCTATACTTTGGATTGCATAAATTACTGTTGTGGTTGTTCTGTGGTTTTATTGTTATCTTTTGAGTGTGAACAGCTGTACGCACATCTTAAGAGTTGTTTGGGGGTTTTTTATTTATTGTGATTTGATGACAATGCATTCATTTTAGGGTTTTCTCTCTCATGTAGTTTCACATACTAATTCCTATCAGAATTATGGCAACACAAGTGTGAGCTATATGCCAGCTACACAATTTCCAATTTGACTATAAACAATCAGTACCACCTCATTAGACTTGTGTCATCTGTTCTCAAATTCTTGTCCATCCTTTTTTGTCCTGTTTTGTTCTGTTCTCCTTTCAGGTATTCTGCCTTAAATGACTATAAATTAAATGCTACCTTTTTTTGTTATTTTTCTTTTATTCTTTTGATGTTCCTTTAACTCTTACTCATCACTGAGTCAGTCTTTTAAGTGTTCGGAATTCCTGGGCAAGCAATTCAAATTGCAGCATGTAGATAATTCTAGTTTAGCAACAGTCCTTGTTCTGACAAAAAGTTATTCTTATGTGGTGAGGGGCTTCAGAGGAGAGAAGATCCATCCAACACTCTGGATGGAACTCTGTAAATTCTTTACGCTCAGTGAATCCATTAAAGCTTCTTGATTTGATGTATCTTCATATGCTCTTTATTTCTTAAGACCTTTCTAAAAATGTAGAAGTTATGATGAAGAGGCAAGACACATTTAGCTTTTCAGTTTTTTTATAGTGACAACAGTGGTTTAGGCATATACTGCAGTATTGCGTTTCATGCATGAAAGTATTATATAGTGGCTTATTCCAATGTAGTTTTATTGCTTGCAGTCTACACACTCATGTTTCATCTTAATATTTTGCCTTGAATATCTCTGCATTGGTGTTCAGAAGGGTCTATTAGCTTCCCTTTGGTAGCCAGGAACTCTGTCCTCTCTTACTTGTATAGTTCTGGATATATAGTTGTCAGATACTTGCTCTGAATTAATTTATTGAATGAAGTTTATTCAATTATATCAGTAGCACACTTTTTTATGTTTATGGAAATACACATTTTGACATGCGTCATTTGTATACACTCAGTTATAACTTGTATAGCGTACAATTTCCTTGACAGAGTCTGGGAAAATTGCTGAGCAATATCAGATTTTATACTTAAATTGAATGAAAGTTTTTTGCAAAGTTGGTTTTTTTTAATGTGGATTTCATAGGTGTATGGGTGCAAGGTCTTGGCAAGAACTGTGAATTTGTACCGAAGACCTGAATTTCACATTATTACACATGTTAAGATTATTTCTTTTCTTTTGGACTAGCTCTAGTTTGATGCAGTGATCAGAGTGCTTATTTGTGACTGGAATGTATTAGGTAGGCTTCTGAAGTGCATCTTCCAGTTTAAGTTCATCCTAAAATAATCCAGTTTCAATGCTCCAAGACTACTCTCCTTAGTGAACTGAAGTGCAGTAAGAATTATGAAGGGGGAGGCTAACCTTGAAATGCAAAAGTAAAGGTCCTTTTGCACTGTTGTTACACAGTGAAATCCAGTCAGGGTTTTTTTTTTCTCCCTTAAAAAAAAAAAGAGTGAAATTACAATCGGGGGGGTGGCTTAAGGGAAGATGTTTTTCTTTCTTGGGTCTTTGAGATGTGCTAGTATGACTCCCCTTCTCTGGGCTGCAGTTGTTAACGTGATTTCTATGCTTTGCTTCCCAGTTATCTTGTTTACTAGCTTTTAATGCCCGAGTATATATTTTTTTGTTTTTAAATGTTAAAAACTTACTTTGTTTTCTCTTTTTTTTCCTTAGACTTTCCAGACTCAGAAAAATTGATTTTATTTATCACAAATGTATGGTCTGACATATTTGTCTTCCAAGGTGCAGTTAACACAGCTATGCAATTAGTTGTCAGGCAGAGTGCAAGCAATGAGTTGCTGACCTGTTTGAGTGCTTATCTCAACTGGGAACAGGTAACGTCTGCTTTCATTGTATAAGCTTCTCTCTGCATTGGTTGCTTTGATGGCTGAATCAAATCAAGCAGCTTCCTTGTGATGAAGGGTGTGTAGATACCCTGTGAATCTCCCATGTAAACTGCACAATTGCACAACTGATGCTGCTTCAGGCCTTTTTCCTGTGGTTGTCTAGACCCTACTAGAACGCAATACTTTTCTCGGTTTTCCTATTAAATATTAATCCTGCTATTGATCAGTAAAAGTAAACACTGTTTTCAAACTTTCAGTGGAGTGTTCTTGGACTCGGGAATTCTGTTTCTCTATGGAACTATGACTTTAATGTTCTTTGAGGTGTTTTGTTTTGTTTTGTTGGGGTTTTTTAATACCTGTTGGGCTTGTCTGTCTTTCATAGTTCTCTGTGATATAGGTAATTATTTGTTGCAGTTAATTTCAAGATGAGCCCATCTCTTTTTACTCATGATCTTTCTGTCAGGTAGACTGTAAACACCCATTTATCACCAAAAAACATCAGTGAATTAATTTCATAAATGATTGGCATGATCATTACAAAACAGTGGTGATGGGAGAAGGATGACCAATGTTAGCGACCTAAGGACTTCTTCAAGTCTTTGAGCCCTTGGGCGAATTGCTTAATTTCTGTCAGTTTTCAGCAGGCACATATTACCATCCTGAAAGGAATGTTGCAAAGAGGAAAAATTGGGACACAGTTGATACCAGTAGGACTGAATTCATATCACGCAGATAGAAAGTACTTTGCTTCTGGAGAAAGAGTTTGTGTAACAGACTTGTGTGTTTGCGTGAAGGCTAGGGCCCCGGTAGTTTTGAAAACCCCATATTAATGCCAGGCTTGCTTGGTGGAAGTGCTATAGTTCTGTAAATATCAAGTTAACAAAATTATCTTGGCTCATAGCTCACCTGTTCCCTGTCCTGCTCCACAGCTGCCTTGGGACTGCAGCTAGGCTTATTGCTGTCAGGCATAGTCTAGTGTTGTATCCACTGGAAAAAAGCATGATGATTTAAAATTTTTTTTTAGATCTGAAACCAGCCCTAAATTCGATATGGTACCACTGGAATTACAACCCCTATAAACCTGATTTAGAGCAGGTTTACCGTGGAGTGAATTAATAGGGCATGAATTTGTATATGTTTATTTTTTTATTAAATCACAGTTGTACGTTAAGCTCTCATATTCAGAATTATGCTGTACTGGAATCCCTGTTTAGCAGAGAATTCTGTTATGTTACAGCTTTCAATTTCATGCCAACAGAGATACATATAAGTATGTCTCAGTAAATATTCTTGGAAATATTAATTTTGTGCACTCATATGACCTATTTTATGCATCTCTATGAAATATGAAAGCTGCTGCAGCTGGGGAGGATGACCTCAGGAATTTCTATCTTGATGATAGCAGGTGACATTATTCTAACTGTAAGATGTTTTTACTTACAAGGACAATTTCAAGTGGATTGTTGTTGACAGTCTTACAATTTTATGAGATGATTTTCTACTTATGAAAGTAAAACTTATGTAGAATGGGTATTTAGTTCTTGGTCAAAATATGCCATTTTAGTGACTTGCACCATTGCAGAACTTGCCAATTACATGAGCTTTTTTACCAAGAAGGTATGCCGAGCACCCACTGTGTTTAATGTGATAAGCCTAGACTTTTTCTTAATACTTCAGATATTCAAAGGATGTTGGTTTTTAAATTTCCTTGCTTGCCCTAGCTATTTAGTTAGCAATTGTTTCTTATAACATGTTTTCAGTTATTACTACCTCAACTATTGAAAGTACTTGCTGGGAAATTAGCCCCTAATGAACAATAATCAGTAACAAATTTCAGCATCAGAAAACAATTTTTTAAAAAACCCAAAAAAAACCGTTAGAAAGCAGGATTAGTCTAATCTTGCATTGGAAATCACTCTCCTGACCTTAAAGCTTCACTGAGAGAAACAAAAATCACCAAATTGTAGGAGGAGAGAAGAGAGTGGTTCTAGGGTTTGTGGGTTTTGTTGTTTGTTTTTTTTTTCCAAACTCTCCTTTTAGTAAAAACATCAAGAAAAATACTGAGTACTTAAAGATTGTCATTTATATACTCTTTGTGTTAGGTCAAACCCTAAGTTGAGTTTATGGTGTAAGATGCTGTGAACAGTTAGAATCAAATATAGATGAAGAGTTTGGTTCTGGGTTGGTAACTTTTCATGCATTAAGATAATCACCTTCTAAAATTCCAGAGTTCCTCTTTAGATGCTGGTATTATGGTCTCAAACCTGCTCTTAGAAATGCAGTCATGTCCAAAAGTCGAATTTCAGCTGAGTGAGCAATACGGAGAAGATCTTAGTGAAGATGCTTGGCAGTACATATTTGCTATTGATCTACTGTGCTCTCACCTGAAATGGGATTGGACACACGACAATGTTATAAGGTATTGTGGCAAGTAGTTCTTTCAGATGTTCTCCCATGTGGGGTTTTTGTGGTTTGTTTTGGTGTTGTGTTTTTTTTTTTCCCAAATTTGAGACATTATGACTTAGTTTTTAACATAATAAAACATTGCATAGATACTGGAAATAAGGGCAGTTAACCTAATGAGACCTAGACTACTGTGCTTATGTGCCTAATTATAAGATAGAATGAGTGATCAATGAGGAAATGTAGGATTTTGTGGTAGTGGTTCAAGAAATTAACCCTGTTTGAACCATTCTAATAAAGATTTGCTTTTAAAATAGCTATATGTAGACAATTGTGAAATATTTTGAGATGGATTGTTTGTCAATGAAGTAAAATGATCGTCTTCCTCTGAACTTAATTGTTGAATTCTTCTCCCCGACATCACTAGAAAATGAGGGTGGAACTTTTGATGTGTAAATAGTACTTCTTCAGTGCTGAAAGTGAAATGTAACCATACTCATTAGTGTACTGTCCTGATTTCAGTTGGATTTTAATTCTAAAATCATAATAATACTTAGATTCAATGTCTTAAATTCTTTGAACCCTATAATCCAGTGCATGGACTGCTACCATACTTAACTTGGTTTGGGGGACTTCATTTTGATACCTATGCTGATCTGACAGCCCCTATTTTCTATGTAGAGGTTACGTTACCTAGTAGCATCTACAAAAATATGGCAGTTATTTAACTATGACCTAATGTAATCACTGAATATAAAGTAAATGCAAATAACTTACAGCTATCATCAAGTCTTTTATACGTTCCATGCTTTCAAATAGTAAAGTTATTTTTAGTGAAATACTTCTAAAATTAATACAAATTTGCTTCAGTGAAATGTATGTCATTTTAACTACAGCCATTCAGAGTCCATTATCCGTGTGGAGTTGTGCTGATAATAGGTAACTAGGTCTATTAGCATAATTTTAAGGATTAAAAAAGTCGTATTTCAGGTTCTTTCACGTTTAAAAACTAGCATCGCATCCTACTTGTAACATGCAAACTGTGAATTTTCAGTTGTGTAAGAAGCTTGTATTACATCTCAGCATGACAATACAAAGTAATGCAATTTCATGTATATGAAGTCAGTAGAGTAAGTTCTTGACTTTAGATAGAGATTCAGAATACTGAGGGGAATTGAATGAAAGATGAACAGGAACAGGAATGATTCCTCCAGAAAGTTAGCTTTGATTGTTTGCATTTAAAACCTTCTCAGATTTGTGGATGCTTGGAATATTCTGAGTTTCTCTAGAAAGTGAATTAAAGATGCAGGTAGAGCTGTGGAAATACATGATAAACAAAAGAACCATTTGCATTCATTATTGTATAAATACTGTACCACCCCTTCATGCAGTATCAGATTTTCAAATCCATTTGTCTTTCACAGCAAAGTGCTTTGGCCTTCTATGGATAAATGGATAAAGAAGAGAAAGGGGCATGAAACTTCTCAATCCATTCCTGACAGTGTTATAGCATTGACGCTCAGGCTAATTGGTAAGTAATGCTTCGTAGAACTTCTGCTTTGTGTAAGTATGGTCCTTTGAAAGTGTCAGCCTGCCTGGAAAGTGAATTGAAGTATTTTTGCATTTTTTTGGACCTCTTTTTTTTTTTTTCCACTTTCTTCAAAAATTTTCATCTTAAAAGCCAAACTTTTACAATCCTGTGCAGATATATTGTTTGTCAGCCTGTGGAAAGCATGTACTTAAGTTTTTAGAGATGTTACTCTGATTTCATGATAACAAATACCAACATGTTTTATGTATTTAAAATGAAAATATCTGTAGCTACATATGCTTTATAGCAAAGTGTCTAAAAATAAGGTTTTAAATGCAACATAATACCTCTTCCTGCAATTTTAAGTTAGATTCCTTTATTTGGGATCTAGATGGCATTTGAATTAACTTTGGGTTTCAATAGATATTTTCAGTGTGTAGGCTATATAATAGTTTTTTTTAAAACAGAAATTGCATTCTTTGAGAGTTTTACACTTATAAATTGGAAACCTGAGGGATGTTGGATCAATCTGATAAAAAATGCCCTTGGGGTCCTTAAGTCACAAAAGGAATATGACAACTGTTGTTCCCAAGACAACATAGTAACAGGAATGACTGACTTTTCTAACTGAAATTTGCATTTTCTGTTGGTCCTATAACAGACAATCAGTAAGTCTAAAAATTAAGAAGTTGACTGTCTAAATGTCAGATACATAGTAACCTTTTTTTCTTTCAGGTCGATTGGGCCAAATAGGTTTGAAGGAAGGGTATCTTGCTGCAGTGAAGAATATTAGTTCTGTAATTGGACTGTTTGTGCAGCATGCAAAAGAGGAAGGTAATGTTTATTTAGGGAAACTTCAGTGTAACATCTGCAGTGTGAAATTTTGCCAGTGTAAATAGAACACACACAAATTGAGACACACAAACCAAAACAGCCTGCTTGTGTACTTCTATATTAGTGTGTCACAGTACAAACAGTTTTCAGTTTGAATCACTCTCTTCTGAAGTTAATGAAGCATTTGTATTGCCTTCTGTTTGAGACAGAGAACAATTCTGAGATAGTCACCACCTTGAATTACACTGCTTCATGTAACAGTGTATCAGCTGCCTCAGAAAACTTGAAGGGTGATCTTAACTTAAGCAGTAATAGCTAATTTGTTACCTTAAGTGGCTCATGCTGAAGCTTGCTACTAGCAAGATTGCTGTATTGGGAGAGGCTTGCAAGACAGTCCAGATTCCAGACTGAGACAAAGCAAAGGCAATGAGGGCAGCGGGGGTCTATATTGCTAAGTTATTCTGGATGTTAAGTACATTTTGCAGTGAAGCTTTGGTTGATGTTAGGGAGCTGTTTTGAACCACTTGTACAGCTTCTCTTCCTTGCAGTCTCAGATTCTTCCAGGTAAGTGGTATATGTCTCTGTTTCAGACTCTGTGTAAACCTGACTGTTTTCAAAAAGTCTGATCACTCTTAACTGGAGTATTATCCCTAGATACTCAAATCTTTTATGCCCTTTGAATATTGAAAACTTGATGAATTCAGAAAACTGGAAGTATAAAATGAGATGCTATGGAATTTGTGTGCAAGTTGTCATCTTGCTACTTTCTGGGTTTTTAAGCATCCCAATCATTGATGTGTTTTTTAATTCCCATTCTTGGACTGATAGTTTCTTTATATTCTTTATGCCCAAAACCATTATTGCATATCAGAGTTTTTATAAACTGATATGTGTTAACTTTTTGCAGGTGTTCCCTGGGGTGTGCAGCTGGCAGCCATATATTCACTGTGTGACTTGGGTTCAAGCAATCCAGAAGGTATTGTTGAGGCCATCCATGCTTGGAGAGCAACAGTTCTTAACAGCATCCCGTTTGCTGTCACAAGTGGCATAGCTGAAATCACTTCTCTGTGTAAAATGGAGCTAAACTAAAATCTAGGGAAGTGGATTGATCTAAATGAAAAAGTGCCTTATTTAACTAAGCAGCAGTTAATTCCAGTTAAAAAAAAATATAAAGTGGTGTGTCCTCTTTTATTATTCTTTTTAAACAATGTCTGGCCACACAAAGCAAGCTCAAGTGTTTTATTTGGCTTTTCTGTTCGAGGGAAGAGTTTTAAAAAAACTAGTAAAAAGACTTGCTTTTCCTAATAACTGATCAGTGATCTGAAAACCAGTGCGCCTTTAACTCCTGAGATACTTCTGGTTTGATGTCAGTTAAAATCGGTGATAGTTTCCATTATTTTATTTCCATCAATTTGGAGCATGGACTATTTGACACAACAGAAGATTAAGCCTGGCTGAAAACCTGGCTGTTACTTTGTACTGTATTTATAAAGTAACTGTTCAGATAGCAGAACTTTGCCCAGATTCTGCTTAGTTTCGCTTGAGTAGTCTTATAAGCTTAATTTAAAATACTTGTTTTAAGACAGGTAGGAATTGACTTCTTGTGTAACAATCATGTATAGAGTAACAGAGATATTAAATCTCTGAACTTGTATATATGGTATATTCTGATAATGTGTCTCACATTTTATATTGTTCCACTTGGGGAATTTTCTGTATGTAAATAGAAAGTTGGTTCAAAAAAAGTTCACATTTCTAATGATAGCTTCACTACACTCTGTGTTTTTGTATCTTTCATAATAAAAGAAGCAAACACCATTACATTCTTGTTGGTCTTTTTAAATAACACAGAATGAACTGTTGTTTCTAGCTTGTATAAATACTACTTTGGGGAGCAGGAGGAAATTACCTATGAGGTCATTTCACTGAATGAACTGCCCATAACACTGCAATTTTGGCCACTGCAAAGAGGGTATATGGCATTTCTCAGAATTTTTGGGTATGCCTTGGGGGCTGTGAAGGTAGTTTTAAAAATCCACTGAAAACTTCTGTTTTCAGCCCCTGATTATAACCACACGAAGGGGTGAGCTTTGCTAATGCATATTCTCATGGTAGCAGGACCTAGACTCAGCCAGAGCTCTGATGTGGTGTCAGTCTTTTTTTCATTTTCTTTAGATCATAAAAAGGTCAAAAGGCTTTTAGTCTGCTGAAGCCAGTTGTGAACTTGGATAATGAAATCTTTAACTCAGAGTGAATTGGGCAACATACAGTTTACACCTAATTCTTTCTCCTACGTGTTGTGTCCTTGCAGGCACATGTCTGCTTTCAAGCTTGTCTTCAGTCAGTTCAGTATCTTTCAGTTGCAGCAAGCACTTTACAACTTATTCTGGTTCTTGTAAACTGTTTTGGCACCTGAGAAACAAGTTGTGTTTCTTGGTCCTCTCAACAGTTTCTGAGTTGCTGCATGAGCTGCAGCCTCACAGCTCTTATTGATAGATCTCGTGTTTCCTGGAGGTTCTGCTCTGCAGCATGCTGAGTTGCTCATTAAAGTAAGAGAAGTCATCCCCTCTTGCAGTTCTGCTTGATTAGGCGCTGCTGTCTTCAACAGACAGGATGCGCACTGCTTTTAGGATTGCCTGTTGTATCAATGCCTGTAGCATCATTCTTTAAATCCAGTTTAGACACAAGCTTTAGGTTATTCTACCTTGCCAGTTTGTTTTTAAATCTATTTCAGATTAATGTCTTAAAACCTACTGGCTGTTTTTAGTGTGAATGGAATTTTATAGGAATCTCCGTTTTATTTTATTCCTCCTATTCTAGACTCTCTGATAAAGACACTTCTAAATACTCACTGGAAATGTAAAATTCTGGGTTGGAGTAGCTGGTACTGACAGTTCAAAATTTATAGCAAAATCATGTATTTTATAAAATATAAGTTGTATATTTTGTACACTCACACAGTTTATGCCAAATATTGTATAAATACTTTGTTTCTGATCAAATTGCTTTACACTCTATGGCTTATCTACAGAAGCAAGTTCTTAGTTCACACATCCATTCTTCAGTTCTGTCACCAGAGTTAAGTCCGTCTTTGTGGCATCTGTAGCTGGCATGTTCTTTCTTTGTGCTCTGTGTGTGACATAAGGGGTAACATATGCTGAACCTTCAGTTCTTCTCCTCACTGAATTGTAATATTTTGTGTCTGACTCCTTTTGATTATATTTTGATTTCAAAAGCAGCTTTCTGTACCGCTTGTGATAGTCATGTTCCATCATATGACTTTCATTCCAGACATATTCGTATTGTCACAGCTTAGAACAATGTGCCTGAGAAATTCCACTGCTCTTCTGTATCACAGACGAAGCACAGTAACTTCCAAGTTGTGGGGCTTCAAGCCAGAAGGTTTAAGTCCTCAGATCCAGGAGGCTAGGTCATTTTATCTGTGCCAGATCATTCTGCCTTGTCCCTGACATCTTTGAAAGTTACTAGCTTAAGGAAGACCAAATGAGAAGTGCCTTACAAGCCATCTAGCCTTCTTACCTGCTTTTTCAGTATTCCAGCACACTGTATCTCTGGAGGCCTTGGCAGTTGCTACAGACTAATGCCTAGCTATTCAGGCGATCCTTCAGCACCAAGAAAATCATTGCTGATAATTGTTCCTTCCAGCCACACCTAAGGCAAAACCTTATGAAATACCAGTGATGTGACTTTGGTTGCATTAGTGCTGGTTTTTCTTTGGTGCTGCCTTGACCCTTAGCCATTTCCCAGCTTTGTGCTAGTACTGGAGTCTAGCATTCAACTCTGTCTTCATTTCTGCTGCGAGTGCTGCTGGCACAGTCAGCTCTGGTGCAAAAAGCTGGTTATCAATATACATTGTGATTTTTGTTCCTCTTCAGAGCCTGACTACCAATGCAGGCTCATAACCCTCTGAAAGGGTCCTTCCTCTGAAGTGAAACCACGCAGAGCAAAGTGTCCATTGATTTCAGTTGCAGATACAGCTGCTAGCATTCTGGACATCAAATTGACCCAAGTGAGTTTTAACAGTGTTGTGGTTTGAACTCAGCCAGTAGCAAATCACCACATGATCAGTCGTTTACCACCACCACCCCTATCCCCCACCCCCCCCCACCCTCCCCCGGTGAAATAGGGGAGGGACAAAAGAAGAAATTTGTAGGTTAAATAAAAGTTACTAGCAAAACCAACAGTAATAATAGTAGTCCTCAACAGGTAAAATGAAGTAGTGTCTCACCAACCTGTACAGAGCCCATCCCCAGCAGCGATTAGACCCAAACTCCACCCAATTCAAAACCGAAAACAAAAGGTGAGCCCTCACATGTCATGGAATGCTCCAATGATCGATCTGGACCCAGCCCTTCAGCTGTGCTCCCTCTCAGCCTAACAAAAGTTAACTCTATCCTGGCCAAAACCAGGACAGCCAACTAGGTAAGTGAAAAATGTCTAGTGGTATTGGTAATACCTGTACACAACAGGCATTGCTAGAGATGTCTATCACAAAGGCTTCCAGTAAGATCTGTAGAAATTTGCCTCGGTCTGAAGCTATATGATGTCTGGGACACGAATCATTTTGGTCATTGTGGGAACTATGGGGATTTTATGTATAGCCTTTACTTACCTTTCTTGCATTAAAATGAGCATAGAGTATTTGGAGTGGAAGAAGGACTAAAGTAAACAAAGGTTGACAATAAAAGTATCAGTAATAAATTTGGTAAAGAAAATGAATGGGAAATAGATCAAAGAAAAAGAAAATAAAGGAACAACATGAGAAAAGGATCCCAAATGTTTGAATGCAAAAACATTCCAACCTTACTGTGATGGTTTGACTCTGGCTAAATGCCAGGTATCCACCAAGTCGCTCTATCACTTCCCCCCCCCCTTCCCTTTGTTTTCTCAACAGGGTAAAGAGGGGAAAGAAGATAAACTAACCCTTGTGGGTGAAACAAAAGCAGTTTTAATATAAGCAAAGCAAAGCAAAAGTCCGCGCGCGGAAGCAAAAGCAAACAGATTTATTCTCTACTTCCCATGAAGAGGCGATGTCGGGCCTTCTCTGGAAGCAGGGCTCCAATACGCGTAGTAGTTGCCTCGGAGGACCAAGGGTGACCCCCACCCCCTTCCTCCTTTCTCCCAGCTTTATACTGAGCAGACGTCATATGGTATGGAATATCCCTTTGGTCGGTTTGGGTCAGCTGTCCTGGCTGTGTCCCCTCCCAAGATCTTGCCCACCCCGTCCCACTGGGGGAAATATCAGAAAGAACCTTGGTGCTGTGTAAGCACTGCTCAGCAGCAGCCACAACACCAGGGTGCTATCAACACCCTGCAGCTCCCAGCATAAACCACAGCACCGTGAGGGCTGCTATAGGGGAAAACCGATTCCAGTTCAGCCAGACCCAATACAGTCTCCACCCCTTATTCCATACCATTTACGTTATGCCCAGGTCCCACATAATATTCATTTATCTATTCCATAAGCTTTCTTCACTTCTTCAGATGTTCAGTGTCTTGGCTTCCATCTGTCAAGATAGATGCTCAGGACAGAAGTATGCTTGACCGTTGGACTCCAGCACCGGCTAGGTTTGGGTCGTCATTGCACGTGTCTGGTTCACTCTTCATCGTTCCTACTTCCTCCATCACTTCCTGCAACATACAACTCATCCCACAGATTACTTTCCCCCCAAGGTTAAATGTTCTTGAGGCACACACTGAGTAGTCCCATCCTCCCGCATTACCCACCAAGTACATCCAGGTCCCTGAGCAAAGACAATCCCACGAGTGGGCTTGCCTTTTCCCAAGGGAGGAGCAATCCACACTGCCTTCCCCAGCCACCTCCCTGTGTGTACTACAGGGACCTTATCTCCTCCCACAGTATGAAGGGGGTTTGTTTGGGCAGGCCCAGGACGGTTAACAGATCCTCTGGTATTAATTAGCCAAGTGGCTTCTGCTAAATTTATATCCCAATGCTTCCATCCCCCATTGTCCAATGCTTTCAACATAGTCTTCAACAGTCCGTTATATCTTTCAATCTTTCCAGACGCTTGTGGGTAATAAGGGATGTGATACACCCACTCAATGCCGTGTTTCTTTGCCCAGGAGTTTATAAGATTATTTCGAAAATGGGTCCCGTTGTCTGACTCGATTCTTTCAGGAGTACCATGTCACCATAAAATTTGCCTTTCAAGACCCAAGATGGTATTTCGGGCAGTGGCATGATTTACAGGGTACGTTTCTAGCCAACCCGTAGTTGCTTCTACCATGGTGAGTATGTAGCGCTTGCCTTGGCGTGTTCGTGGCAGTGGTCCAATATAGTCAATCTGCCAGGCCTCACCATATTGAAAACTCAGCCATCGCCCTCTGTTCCAGGGAGACTTTACTCGTGTGGCTCGCTTGATTGCAGCACATGTTTCACATTCGTGAGTGACCTGTGAGATGGCCTCCATGGTCAGGTCCACCCCTCGATCACGAGCCCATCTGTACGTTGCATCTCTGCCAAGATGCCCTGATGTTTCATGGGCCCATCGAGCTACAAACAGCTCACCCTTACGCTCCCAGTCCAGGTCCAGCCGAGCTACTTCAATTTTGGCAGCTTTGTCTGCTTGCTCATTGTTTTGGTGTTCTTCAGTGGCACGCCTTTTGGGCACATGAGCATCTACATGACGCACCTTTAGAGCCACGTTTTCCACTCGGGCAGCGATGTCCTGCCACAATGCAGCAGCCCAGATGGGTTTACCTCTGCGCTGCCAATTGGTCTTCTTCCACTCCTGTAGCCACCCCCACAGGGCGTTAGCCACCATCCAGGAGTCCGTGTAGAGATATAATACTGGCCACTTTTCCCGTTCAGCAATCTTTAGGGCAAGTTGGATCGCTTTTACTTCTGCGAACTGACTTGACTCTCCTTCTCCTTCAGTGGCCTCAACGACTTGTCTTGTGGGACTCCACACAGCAGCTTTCCACTTCCGATGGCTTCCTACCACACGACAGGATCCATCAGTAAAGAGAGCATAACGCCTCTCATCTTCTGGTAACTCGTTATATGGCGGTGCCTCTTGGGCACGAGCCACCTCCTCAGGCCGCACTCCAAAATCTCTACCTTCTGGCCAGTCCATGATCTCTTCCAGGATCCCTGGATGGTTGGGTTTCCCCAGTCGAGCCCGTTGCGTGATTAACGCGACCCATTTACTCCAGGTAGCACTGGTTGCATGGTGTGTGGCAGGGATGTTTCCTTTGAACATCCAATGTAATACAGGCAGCCGTGGTGCCAAGAGGAGCTGTGCTTCTGTACCAACAACTTCTGAAGCAGCTCGAATCCCCTCATATGCTGCCAGTATCTCCTTTTCAGTCGGAGTGTAGTGGGCTTCTGATCCTCGATATCCCCGGCTCCAAAATCCTAATGGTCGACCTCGAGTTTCACCTGGTATCTTCTGCCAGAGGCTCCATGTGAGTCCATGCTCCCCAGTTGATGTGTAAAGTATATTTTGCACAGCTGGTCCTGTCCGAACAGGCCCAAGAGCTACCGCTCGAGCTATCTCTTGTTTGATGTGCTCAAAGGCTTGTTGCTGCTCAGGACCCCACTGAAAATTGTTCTTCTTTCGGGTCACTTGATAGAGAGGGCTCACAAGCTGACTGTAACCTGGAATATGCATCCTCCAGAATCCCACAAATCCTAGGAAAGCTTGTGTTTCCTTCTTGTTGGTCGGTGGAGACATAGTTGCTATCTTGTTGACAACATCCAATGGCACATGACGGCGTCCATCTTGCCATTTTATTCCCAAGAACTGAATTTCTCGTGCTGGTCCCTTGACCTTGCTTTTCTTTATGGCAAACCCAGCTCTCAGAAGAATCTCAATTACTCTTTGTCCTTTCTTGAACACTTCTTCTGCCTCATTGCCCCACACAATGATGTCATCAATGTATTGTAGATGTTCAGGGGCATCACCCTTTTCCAGTGCAGTTTGAATTAGTCCATGACAAATAGTGGGGCTGTGCTTCCACCCCTGGGGCAGTCGATTCCAGGTATACTGGACACCCCTCCACGTGAAAGCAAACTGTGGCCTGCACTCTTCTGCCAAAGGAATTGAAAAGAATGCATTGGCAATGTCAATTGTGGCGTACCACTTGGCTGCCTTTGACTCCAGTTCATACTGGAGCTCTAACATATCTGGTACAGCAGCACTCAGTGGTGGCGTCACTTCATTCAGGCCACGATAGTCTACTGTTAACCTCCACCCTCCGTCAGACTTCCGCACTGGCCATATTGGGCTATTAAAAGGCGAATGTGTCTTACTGATGACACCTTGGTTCTCCAGTTGACGAATCAATTCTTGGATGGGAGCCAGAGAGTCTCGGTTTGTACGATACTGCCGTCGGTGCACGGTCCTCATAGCAATTGGCACCGATTCACTCAAAATTTGCGTTCTCTTACACCAAGAGCATACCGAGCTCCACACAACCCACAACAGGCGAACAGCATTAATAAAGAGTATCAATGAACTAACATAAGGATGACTAAGTACCTCGGGAGCCTGCAAAATAAAACCACTCATGATGTTCCCGATTCCTTGCAGCATGTTCCCGAGCTTAACAAAATAAAGATAAGCAGCGCAATAAACAAGCCCGTGACCAGCACAAGAGCTTGTTGCTTAATAACTACTATAGCTACAGCACATTTAATATAAAACTGCCGTTGTTTTGCCCCACGTTGGGCGCCAGAATAGACTGTGATGGTTTGACTCTGGCTAAATGCCAGGTATCCACCAAGTCGCTCTATCACTTCCCCCCCCCCTTCCCTTTGTTTTCTCAACAGGGTAAAGAGGGGAAAGAAGATAAACTAACCCTTGTGGGTGAAACAAAAGCAGTTTTAATATAAGCAAAGCAAAGCAAAAGTCCGCGCGCGGAAGCAAAAGCAAACAGATTTATTCTCTACTTCCCATGAAGAGGCGATGTCGGGCCTTCTCTGGAAGCAGGGCTCCAATACGCGTAGTAGTTGCCTCGGAGGACCAAGGGTGACCCCCACCCCCTTCCTCCTTTCTCCCAGCTTTATACTGAGCAGACGTCATATGGTATGGAATATCCCTTTGGTCGGTTTGGGTCAGCTGTCCTGGCTGTGTCCCCTCCCAAGATCTTGCCCACCCCGTCCCACTGGGGGAAATATCAGAAAGAACCTTGGTGCTGTGTAAGCACTGCTCAGCAGCAGCCACAACACCAGGGTGCTATCAACACCCTGCAGCTCCCAGCATAAACCACAGCACCGTGAGGGCTGCTATAGGGGAAAACCGATTCCAGTTCAGCCAGACCCAATACACTTACATACTTCACAGCAAACAGAAAATCCTGTTGCCTTTACAATTTTTATAAAACACTGACATTTGAAGTATATGAAATTCACAGGGGAAATATCAGAGCTTTGCAAAACGAAAAATCTGCAGCTATATTAATTTGGAAACAAAAAATGGAAAACCCACAAAGCCATTTACATGAAAAATCTTCTATTCTGCTAGTATCACTATAAGAATAATTTTTTCATGTGCCAGAATGAGTCTGACTTTAATTCTGTTGCTACTCTCTACTGTCCATCAAACTCCATTTGAATAATCAAAATCATAATCATTAATACCTGAAGGTGTTTGCTTCTGTTAAATAGTAATCACTCGTATAAAAATAATTTGTACCTTCCATACAGTGTCAAATTTACAGTATGTAAGGAGCTGTAAAATGTTGATGTCCATAAAGTGAAGAAAGTACAGCGATTTTTACCATATGAAAAACTTTATCTGTATAATTATCATTAATCAGAACTTGTATAGTAAATTCCTCATCCAGATATGTGTTCCAAATACTAAAGTTCTATTTTGTGTAAAATACTTAATCCGTTAAAACAGGGGTTTTCAGGTTTCTATCATCATTTGCACATTTTTGCTTTCTTGTGTTTGTGGGAATTAAGAATTGGTAGTTAGCAAAATGTAAACTGACCTTGAGGTTAGAAGAATGATTGTGGATAACTGAGGCAACATTATGGAACACCGTGTTTCGAGCGTGAGAAAGAGCAGGTTGGAACATCACCTACAGAGCCCAGAGTGAGCATTTGAGCAGTAAACAGACAAAACCTGAAGGTTAGTAAGATGTAGAAATAAAACTGAACCTATGTAAACAAGTGGTAATAAATTGGGAGCTTGCATACGCTGTGGCAGCATTTGCTCTTGGCAATGCTCCCCCTTCAACAAACTTGACTGAGTTTGTCATGATTCAGCACGTTGCCCCAGTCCCGGCTGGTCCAAGACTGGCATGTGTTCTCACATGAACATTGATCATACAGCCTGTCCCAAACTATGTGTGTCTGAGAATGTTCAAGTTTACACTTCCTCCATGCCTTCTCATATTCCTAAACTAAGGCATGAGAAACCACAACCGCTAAGGAATTAATGTCAGTGATCTAGGACCCTCTGAGACAAAAAAAGACCTTTGGCTGGATCTCAAGAACAAAAGGAGAATCTATGACCTTTGGAAGAGGGAGCAGGTCTCTCATGAAGACTATAAAGATGTAGCGAAGTTATGCAGGGAGAACATTAGGAGAGCCAAGGCACAGGTAGAGCTCAACTTGGCTACAGCTGTTAAGGATAAAAAATATGTTTCTATAAATATGTTAACAGCAAACTGAGGATTAGGGAAAATCCCCCTCCTTTACTGGATGCAGAGGGAAACATGGTAACTAAGGATGAGGAACAGGCTGAGGTGCTCAACGCCTACTTTGCCTCAGCCTTTAGCAGTGGAACTGGCTGTTCCCTGGACACCCAGCCTCAGGAGCTGGGAGATGGGGAGGGGAAGCAGACTGAGGTCAGCACAGTTGAAGAGGAGGTGGTTAGAGACCTGCTGCACCACTTGGATGCACACAAGTCTGTGGGACCCGATGGGTTACACACAAGGGTGCTGAAAGAGTTGGCAGATGTGCTCGCCAAGCTGCTGTCCATGATTTACCTGAAGTCATGGCTAACTGGGGAGGTCCCGTTGGACTGGAGGGTGGCAAATGTGACACCCATCTACAAGAGGCAGGAAGGACTATCCAGGAAACTATAGACCTGTCAGTCTGACTTGGTGCCAGGGAAGGTCATGGAGCAGGTTATCTTGAGTGTCATTAAATGTCATATAATGGGCAACCAGATGATCAGGCCCAGTCAGCATGGGTTTATGAAAGGCAGGTCCTGCCTGACAAACCTGATCTCCTTATATGACAAGATGACCCGACTACTGGACAAGGGAAAGGCTGTGGATATTATCTACCTGGATTTTTGAAAAGCATTTGACACAGTTCCCCATAGAATTCTCACAGAAAAACTCGCTGCCCATGGCCTTGATGAGCAAAGGGTCTGCTGGGACAAGCACTGGATGGATGGACGGTCCCAGAGAGTGGTGGTCAATGGAGCTAAATCCAACTGGCGGCCAGTCACAAGTGGTGTTCCTCAGGCCTTGGTGTTGGAACATTTCTGTTTAACATCTTTATTGATGATCTTGATAAGGACATAGAGTAATAAGGACATAAGGACATCAGTAAGTTTGCAGATGACACCAGGTTAAGCAGGAGTGTCGATCTGATGAGGATAGGGAGGCTCTACAGAGAGACTTGGATAGATTGGATCGGTGGGCCAATGTTAACGGGATGAGCTTCAACAAGGCCAAGTGCCAGGTCCTGCACTTGGGCCACAAGAACCCCGTGCATCGCTACAGGCTTGGGGAGGTGTGGCTGGAGAGCTGTCTGCAAGAGAAGGATCTGGGGGTCCTAACTGACAAACAGCTGAACATGAGCCAGCAGTGTGCCCGGGTGGCCAAGAAAGCCAATGGCATCCTGGCTTGTATGAGAAATAGTGTGACCAGCAGAAGTAGGGAGGGGATAGTCCCCCTGTGCTCTGCACTGGTGAGGCCACACCTGGAGTACTGTGTCCAGTTTTGGGCACCTCAATATGAGAGAGATATCGAGAGATATCGCAAGATATTGAGATATCCAGCAAGACTCGCTGGAGCGAGTGCAAAGGAAGGCAACGAAGCTGGTGAAGGGCCTGGAGAATAAATCCTATGAGGACCAATTGAAGGAGCTGGGACTGTTTAGTTTGAGGAATAGAAGGCTGAGGGGAGACCTCATCAATCTCTACAGCTACCTGAAAGGACATTGTAGAGAGGCCAGTGCTGGTCTCTTCTCACAGGTAATAAGCGATAGAACAAGAGGGAATGGCTTTAAACTGCAACAGGGGAGGTTTAGACTGGACATTAGGAAAAACTTTTTCACAGAAAGAGTGGTCAGACAGTGGAATGGGCTGCCCAGGGAGGTGGTGGAGTCACCATCCCTGGATGTGTTTAAGAGTTGTTTAGATGAGATGGGGAATATGGTGCAGGGGAGAACTTTGTAGAGTAGGGCTGATGGTTGGACTCGATGTTCCCAAGGGTCTTTTTCAACCTGAATGATTCTGTGATTCTATGAAAATGCTAGCCATCAAAATTGATCTCAGGTTTCAATACTCCCTGCCCAAATATAGGAAACAGTAAACATGTGCAATCATTTATTTATTAGGACAATTCTGTACTAGAGGCTTTTGACTTCATAGCTGTATTATTTGAAAAATTCCTGACTGACATGTATTTATTCCAAGGAAAAGAAACATGTCATAAATATTGGGGACCAGTGTGTAGATGAACAGGATGCTGGAATAAGTTATTCTAGGAAAAATTATATTTATTTATTTTACTAACTTCATACTAAAAGTTATTTTCTTAGTGTTTGTAACCTAGCATGCTGTATTGGCAGAAGTATTCTACTGTACGCTCAGTCGTACAGTCATCCCTTGCTGGAATACTGAGTTTGGGCACGTATACCTTTTTTTAAACTATGTTTCTATGAAAAGCAGCATCTTTGAGTTATGCTACCATTTTTGGTTGGCCTGTATACCATCAGGGTATTTTCTGGGATGTTTCTACCTGTCTGGGTATAGTAGCAAATCTTTTCTGGTCTGAATTAGTTCTTGGTTTGTCCTCAAAAAAGAGAATGGTCCCGTTTAAAATTAAACTCTAGTTATTTTATCAAATCCTCCAAACCTGATGTATTCTCTTTCCTAGCTTCTGCTTTCACCTGCCAGTTTTGAACAAAGAAAGGCCAAAGCAGTTACAAGTTTCCCAGTTTGAAACAAATAATGAAATTACATGCTCTACCCTCAGTTTTAACTGATTAAATCGCACATATAATGGAAACCAATCAGAGAACCTGAAGATTTGTTTTCAAGAAGGTGAAATTAGGTGGTTAAATCAGTTTGGAATCACCTTACAGAATCATAGGATCACAGAATCATCTAGGTTGGAAAAGACCTTGAAGATCATCCAGTCCAACCATTAACCTAACACTGACAGTTCCCAACTACACCACATCCCTCAGCACTATGTTGAACCTACTCTTGAACACCTCCAGGGATGGGGACTCCACCACCTCCCTGGGCAGCCCATTCCAACGCCTAACAACCTGTTCTGTAAAGAAATACTTCTTATTATCTAGTCTAAACCTTCCCTGGTGCATCTTGAGGCCATTCCCTCTTGTCCTATCGCTTATTACTTGGTTAAAGAGACTCATCCCCAGCTCTCTGCACCCTCCTTTCAGGTAGCTGTAGAGGGCGATGAGGTCTCCCCTCAGCCTCCTCTTCTCCAGACTAAACACCCCCAGTTCCCTCAGCCGCTCCCCGTACCACCTGTGCTCCAGCTTCGTTGCCCTTCTCTGGACACACTCGAGTCATTCAATGTCCTTTTTGTAGTGAGGGGCCCAAAACTGAACACAGGAATCGAGGTGCGGCCTCACCAGTGCCGAGTACAGGGGTCAGATCCCTTCCCTGTCCCTGCTGGCCACGCTATTGCTGACACAAGCCAGGATGCCATTGGCCTTCTTGGCCCCCTGGGCACACTGCTGGCTCCTGTTCAGCCGGCTGTCAATCAGCACCCCCAGGTCCCTCTCTGACTGGCAGCTCTCCAGCCACTCCTCCCCAAGCCTGTAGCGCTGCTGGGGGTTGTTGTGGCCCAAGGGCACCCCCCGGCATTTGGCCTTATGGAAACTCCTACAGTTATCTTCAGCCCATCGCTCCAGCCTGTCCAGGTCTCTGCAGAGCCTCCCTACCCTCAAGCAGATCAACACTCCTACCCAGCTTGGTGTCATCTGCAAATTTACTCAATCCCCTCATCTAGATCATCAATAAAGATGTTAAACAGGAGTGGCCCCAAAACCCAGCCCTGGGGGACACCACTCGTGACCGACCACCAACTGGATTTAACTCCGTTCACCACAACTCTCTGGGCCTGGCCATCCAGCCAGTTTTTTACCTAGCAAAGCGTGTGCCCATCCAAGCCACGAGCAGCCATTTTTGCCAGGAGAATGCTTTGAGAAACGGTGTCAAAGGCCTTGCTAAAGTCAAGGTAAACAACATCCACAGCCTTTCCCTCATCCAATAAGCAGGTCGTCCTGTTGTAGAAGGAGATTAGATTTGTCAAGCAGGATCTGCCTTTCATAAACCCACGCTGACTGGGCCTGAGCATCTGGTTGCCCCTCATGTGTTGTGTGATGGTACTCAGGATGAGCTGCTCCATCAGCTTCCCGGGCACCGAAGTCAAGCTGACAGGCCTGTAATTTCCTGGATCATCCTTCCAATCCTTCTTATAGATGTGTGTCACATCGGCCAATTTCCAATCTGTCGGGACCTCCCTGGTCAGCCAGGACTGCTGGTAAATGATGAAAATTGGCTTGGCGAGCACCCCAGCCAGGTCCTTCAGCACCCACAAATTCTTGTACTGTGCCTCTTTCCTGATTACCTAATCCTTTTTAATTAGTTATGTATAGTATGTATGCTCTACCACAGTGCTTAAGCATCAAATAGCTGTTTCTAAATGGCTGACAAATACAGACAATATGATTCAGCAGATTAATTTCTTAGAAGTTCTAAGAAATTGTAAAGAAGTTCCATTGTCAAATACAATAAAGATCTACAGCATAACTAACTAGACAAATCTAGAACAAAGTTCTGCAGTGTTAACTTCTATCCCTCTGACTGGGAACAGAGTTGAAAATAGATCTTATTCTATTCTTTGTTTTGTGAAGTCATCAGTACTTTGGGCTTGGCTGCTTTAAAATTATTTCTAAGTTTGATGGCTAAGGACTAAGATGGTAGAGTTAGGCAAAGAGCCTACATCTTCTTCGCACCCTAAGTACTCCAGAAAGTCAATGCTCACCATCCCAAAAGAAGTGCTCTGTTGACATCCATCTGGTAGAACACAGAGAAGGTAGATGGGATTGACAAGCAGGCAAGCCTAAACCATGACTGTTTTGCAGATATTTGTGATACATTTCTGTTAAAAATGAATTAATCTAATAAAATGGTTAAAAACCACAGGTACTTGAAGTAGTGTAGAAAAGTCTAGGCCATTTAATTCCATCTCAGTGTGCACCACTGAGAAGTCACCTTGATCTCAAGCAACAGCTTTGAGCACCGGAGTGCCATGATTGAATTCTGAAAATAAAAAGTAGAAGGTTCTCTAGGGTGTATATAAAAAAAGGAAGTAGTATATGCAGAGAACTTTTAAACTATTTACTTCCCGAAGTTATGTGTACTCTTGTAAGAGCTGACATAACATAGAAACAAGGAAAGGCAATTTAGCTGACCTGGGGAACTTTCAGTGTGACAAAAGCACACCATACAATCCTGAAGAGCCAAAGAAGACAGCACCAGAAAACTGTCTGCAAATGCTGTGGTCTTTGAGGACTGCAAGGATAGAAGAACACCATAAAGGCAAAGGACCAAGTCTCTCAGAGGAAACAAGCACGGCACACATGGGCAGGGACAGGTAAAGCAAGGTTTTCCCTCACTGTACTTGAACTATTCCAGCCTCTGCACAAACCCCTGGCACACCATGCACTAAGCTGAAATAGCCCTGGGAAAAGGGAGTCTGTCTGCATGTGGTGCCTGGTCTGACAGAGCACTCCTTTCTAAGAACACTTAGGGCTGCTCAGCTTTTTCTGGGAGGCTTTGGCTACTGATGGCGGGGGAAAAAAGGCCTCTTCTCTCTACCTTCTTACATAACTGTTGCTTTCCTGCCTCGCCATTGCTTCATGTTGGGCACAGTACTCCGCTCAGGAGCAAAGCCTGGGCCTAGGCTCTGCCAGCGGCTGGAGGTTTCGAGGCCTCGGGGCGGGGGCCCACACAGACATTTGGATTTGTACATACGTTCTGGGGGTGCCGAGAGGCTTTTGCGTCTCCGAGGTGAGCGCTTCGGCTCCGGCTCCGGAGACAGTCACGACCGCAGGAGGCGTCACAGTCCCGCCCAGCGGGGCCGGGCCCGCCCTCGGCCGCACGCTAGCGGCGGGCGGTGCTGCGGGCGCGGGCCGGGCGCCGCCATGCGATTTCGGGCTAAGATTGTGGATCTTGCCTGCCTCAACCACTTCAGCCGTGAGTATGCCTGGCCGGGCCGGGCCGGAGGGCGGGCGGCTCTGCCTCGGCGAGCGGCCCCGGCCGCCGTTCTCGGGGAAGGGGAAGGGCTGTGGGTGCCGTGAAGCCCAGGCCGCGGGCCAGAGGCCCTTCCGCGCGGGGAGTGAGGCAGCGAGGGGCGCCTTCCTTCGCCCGCAGATGTTAGGGAGTTTCCGCAGCAGCACGAGCGGAGTTTTTGGAGACTGAACGTTTCTCCTTTGTCCCCCTGGGACAAGGTGTGTGAAGTGGTTACCTCTGTAACGGCTCCCCCCTCCTCCCGCCGCCAGGTGTCATTAACACAATCGCCAAGTTAGCCAAGACCTGCACCCTGCGCCTTACTGTCAGCAAGCTGTATTTCATCCTCTCCGACAAAGTGGCGAACGGAGGCGTCAGTATGTGGTGTGAGCTGTGCCAGGTAAGCCCGGGGAAGTTCAGTAACCACCGGCCGTTGAAAACCAGAGCGTGCGGTTGGGTCTGCTTGCTGTACGAGGCGCGTCTTGTACACGTAGCCCTCGTCTCAGACGCGCCAGTCTCTCAAGGCCTGTCCGGCCTCTGACGGCGCACTGTTTTGCAGGACTGCCGGTTAGTGGCGCAGGCCTGCTGTTTCTGGCTAGACATCCCCTTCACCTTGGTTGTCACGTCAGTGTAAAGCTTCAGTGTGTGTTGGCCCACCGGGGCCTGCACAAAACGGGAGGCGGGAAGGTGTAACCCACCCCTCATACCTCTGGTTTTGAGGGCTGATAGGTATTAGGGGGGGATCTGAAATTAATAGGTGTAGCCTGAAGCAGTGGGCCTTCATGCTTATGCAGCCTGTGTTGATTCCTCTAGGAAAGGCAGAGGAAAGCTTACCATTGTACACATGCAGTTCTGAGCTTTAAGTCTGTTAGGTAAAACCCGCCCTCTGTCTTTTTATTTTTTTCCCCATTTCTGTTATTTCCCAACTGTCAAAAATTCTAGGGGAATTTCTTCGATGAATTTCAGATGGAAGGAGTAGCTGCAGAGCACAATGAAATCTATTTGGAGTTGGTGCCTGAGAACCTGTCAAGAGCATTAAAAACTGCTCAAAGTGCTAAGGCAGTGAAGATCAAGTTGACTAACAAACACTGTCCCTGTCTCAGAGTTGCTGTGGAGCTAGTAAGTGCAACCATGCTTCTTCATTATTAAGAAAAAGCTCTTAAAGAATGTGCTTTTCCTAAGATCAAATAGAAGCTTTGGTAGTCTTTGGTGTAATTCTAGAAAACTAAATAAAGAAAAATGCCATTTTCCATTTCACTAGCCTTTCCTGCCATCATGTTTGGTAGCACATAGAGCCAGCCAGTATTTTCCAAAGGCAAGGAAGTGGTGGAGGAGGAACGCTGTGTCATTGAAATCTCTAATCTCTGCTTTTCTCCATTCCTTCATTCTCTAAAATTTTCTCATTGAAGCCATTAAGTGAAGGAGGTTTCAGTGTCCTGTTTGGCTCTTTCTTTTGCTTTTGATCGTCCTGCCATTACCTTTCACACTTCTGGCTTCCAATTTTTTTTGTTGTTGTTAATACCCCTTCACTGATTGACCTCTTCAGCTCTAAGGGTAGTTTATAGATACTAATGACTGATACTTCACAACCTCTTCCTTATTCAAAAGGGAAGTCCCTTTAATAGCGACCAGTAGGAACCTATGGAAAACTGGAACTGAGTGTCTGGGGCACTCAGTTATATTATTTCCTAGAGTGGGTCTGAAAAATTTGAATTCAGACTGCAAGTCTTGTTTTTAACTGCAAGAGCATCCTCTCTCTCCCTCAAGCCATCCTTATCGAGCAGCAGCAGGATTGTGACACATGATATTCCTGTGGGGGTTATTCCTCGAAGATTATGGAATGACTTCAGAGAGCCCAATGTGCCAGACTTTGATGTAAGCTGTTTCATTTTATATTCCCTACTGAAAGGGGAGGTTGCAAGTGGAATGCTGTTACTGCAGAGTATACTACCACTGGGTTTTGGAGAGGAGGTGAAAGGAAAAAGGAAGACTGGAAGCTAGAGGTTTGGAGAGGGGTGGGACATGGCTTCCATCTTGACAAGAGAGTCCAGAACCTGTAAAAACAGTGGAGGTGGTTACCAGTTCTTGCTGTGATATTCAGAAAGGGAGGATTAAAGGACTTGCCTGGCTTTAGGCATAGGCAGGAGTGCCTCCAAACCACACAGTTTTAGACCATTTCAGCTGTTCAGGTCCAAGTGGCCCAAATAATCTGTTCTTTCTGAAATCGATGGCCTACCTGTCAGAGTTAGATATGTGTTTCCACCCAATTTTTCTGTATCCTCTCTGTATACTTTTTTGACTTCTAGCAGAGTTGCAAGGAAAGATCTTTGTGCAAATGTGCTCCTGTTTGAGGTTATGGATGTCTGTTACCTCTATAGCTAAGAGCATTCAAATTTGGAAGGCACGAGACAGTAGAAACTTGATGTGTTTTGTTCTGTTATTTCAGATTTATACCGATGCAATCCCGGAAATGATTACAGTACCATGGGAATCATGTTCTTTCCTTTTTGGCTATAGTAACTATTAACTGCTCAGTAACACAGATACAAGTTCATGTGAGAATCTGATCTGCAAAAACCTGTCTTGAACACAGACTTGGGATAGTATGTCTGAAACAATTGCTAGAGTGATGGCCTTTTGGTATAATGGGAAGGAGTTCCTCTGTTCCTGAGTCATTTGCTGATTTCAGTTAAGTGTTGCGCTCCCTGCACTCAGTAGATAATTGAGTCCAAAGTAATAGAGAATTGAAAGGAGAAATTAATGCATCACATCCCAGACACATTAAATATTTGTGCAAACGTGGTTCTTACATCTTTCTAGGTCAGTATTTACCTTCCAGTGCTGAAAACAATGAAGAGTGTTGTGGAGAGAATGAAGAATCTCAGCAATTCCATTGTAAGTTAAGGCACTTCATCAATGTGTTCTACAGACCTTATTTTATCTTGGACAGAGCATGTTTCCCTGTTGCCAAAATTGGTGCCCCCATGTTGTATCTTATTTTGGTGTGGGTCGCACGTTGAGCTAAAGGCACCTGAAGACTGTGTAAGGGCTGAAGAAAGTGATAGGATTTATTTTAGGATTTACACTGAAGAGTTTGTTCTGGGCTTCCCAGAAAGTGGTGCTCTTTGTACTGAATCCTTGAAAGAATATGGCATTGTGTTGCTACAAGCTACTCTTTATAGCTGGTAAGAAATTGCAGGGAAGCTAGCTGGGGACTTTCTGGGTGATTTCATTTAAGAAATGCCTATTAAGTAGGTCTTATGTTAGGTGTCTGTGTGAATGAACTTCAGGTAAAATTGAGGATTTAAAGGAAATCCTACTAATAGCTCCTGCGTATCAGCCTGTGCTTTAGATTCTTGACTTGGTGGGTTTCCAGTCCACTCTGAGTTTCTGGAGTGCTGCTGGGCCTTGCATTGAAAGAAGCCCTCTGCAGCTGGCCTGAAAAGAGGTTTGGGGTTTTTTTCAGTTGTTGCTCACAGTCACCAGAATTGACTGTTATGAAAATTAATAGGTAAGTATAGAGCCTTGGAATAGTTTGGTTTTGGTGCTGTTCATACCAGTTTTGATAAATGGAAAATATTCTGTAAGTGGAGAATCCTGAAATTTGGACAGTCTCAGTCTTCCAGGGCTTGGAAGAGTTGAGAGATTACCCTGGGTTTCTGGTAATTTTGCAAATGCAGTCATCCTGCAAATACAAGAGTAAGCACTTCAAACTCTTCTCCATTGTCAGTCTTTTGGGGATTTTATTATTTCTCTCTCCTTCCTTCCCCAATGTCCTCAGTGGAGGTGCTTACACACAACTAAGCACAGCATATAACTGCTTTGCATCTCTTCTCACACGGGATAGCTGTATGATGGGATTGAACTTTGGTGTTCAGCAACACTGAGAAGAGGTAGCATGTCAACACTGGGCATACACACCTTCTTACGTCCCTTACCTCCTGCTCCAAAGCAGGAAAATAAATCTATGTGAAATAGCTTGGATAGCTCTAAGGGAGGAGGCAGACTACATGCATCCTCTACATGCTTTCCTGTTGTTAAAGAACAAAATCATCAGGTGCCACAATTAAATATTTGTGCTAGGTGCATCCTGGTAGTAAAACTGGTCAAGATCAGTTCTGCAAAAAGGGCTTAGAAGTTCTTTCAAATAGTACTTGACCATTCATCTCTGGACATCTCCCATTCTGTAGGAGATTCTGGTTGTGATACGAGCCTCTTTTAAAATTATTGAAAATTCCAGTCACAGAAATGAGGGGCTTAGATGTGCTTTAGGAATCCTCTGAACTGCTTGGGATTTGTGTAAGATCATACATAGTCTCCTTCTGGTTGGACATTTTGTCAGGATGGAATTTGAAAACTTTCAGAACTTTTCCAGGTTTCTAACAGGTCAAAGCCCTGCTTGGAGTTACTGCTCTGGTGCAGCTGTTGTCTGTTTTTAAGTGTTGGAAAGCAACACTGCAACTGCGTGTCAGACCTTGATGCATCATGTTTTCTGTGTGTGTCATATGGACTGTGTAGGTGCTTTTCTGTTTGTTGAAAAGCTGTATGGAAATGCAGGAAACCTTGCATTTCTCCAGCTTCAGTCTCTTATTTCTAAATCCTTTTCCTCAGCACATGAACTTACCAAAGCCAGTACTTGTCCTAAAAGTACTGAAGAACAATTGAATTTCTTTCTTTTCATAATTTCAGGGAGATTGGTCTAGGATAATTCACTCAGGAATGATGAGAAATGCATTTTGTAGCTGAACATTCGAATGTTCAAACTGTGTTCAGAAACTACAGTTGAGCTGTGAGGGCACTGAAGTGCTTCTGGTACAAAGCTGTACTTTATTCATTCTGCAGTGGGAAAGTGGCTTGCCTAAAATTGAGAATGATTGTATTGCAGGTGATTGAAGCAAACTCGAATGGAGAAATGAACTTGAAAATAGAAACTGACTTAGTATCTGTAACGACCCATTTTAAAGACTTGGGAAATCCTCCCTGGAGTAAGTTTTCCCGTTTGTTGCCTCTTGTGTCTGTCTGATTTCATTACTTAAGTGTGACACTGGTAACAGTACTTACCTTCTGTTAGTCCTTACAAAATTGTATCAAGTACTTTGAAGTCTTCAAATGAAACCTTAAAAATTAAAGTGGCCAATGGCTGTTTCATGTTTGTGGGAGGGAATGTCTTCCAGTATCCTTTACAACTTTGTAGGAAAACTGGGCTTTCTTTTCCTTGCACTGCTGTTTCTGGCGTACTAGCTGCTCGGTGGTTATCAGGTGTGTCCTTGTAGGTGTTGAAATTCCTTCTCATGTTTTGGCTAAGTGTTGTGTTCTTATGCTTTTAGCATCAGAGGATGGTTGTCAAAGTTCTGCTCAAGACAGAGATCTGGAAAGCATGGCTGAGGCACGCATAGACATCAAGAAGCTGCAGCAGCTGCTTGCTGGACAGCAGGTCAATCCCACAAAAGCATTGTGCAGTAAGTTCAACAGCTCTGCTTGCAAACTCCAGTTGAGGAGGGATGTTTGCTGTACTTGTAGTCTCAACAGGACAGCATATCTTCTGTTTTGTCTGTTTGTAACTTGACTGTTTTTACTGTACCTGAGGATTTAATATTACTATTTTTAGGCAGTAAGCTTCAGGCCTTAGGCATTTGGGGAAGAAAAAAAACCCTTTAAGCCAGGCCCTTTTATAAGTATCAACTTGAATACTCAGACTGGCTAATAATGGGTGTCTTCATGTCTTTGTTTTCAGGTTATTATTTTTTTTATTTTGAGGTGGGATTTTTTTTTTTAAGTCTTAAAACAAAACCCCTAGTTTCTGGCAGAGAAACTGGGATTTACTGACGTGTTGTGGGTTTTTTTCTCAGAGGCTTTCTTACATTCAGCACCAGATTGATTCTAATACCAAAATGCTTTTTATGCAGCTAGTGTTTCTAACTATAGAAACAATACGTTCTCTCTAGCAGAAGCCTATGCAGGGTTTTATATCCTATTTTAATAACTCTGTATGCTTTTCCTGAAAACATCTGTGTGTTATGTTTTAGTGCAGATGCTAAGAATTTCACAAGGAAGATTTATATCATGGGTATAGTGTTATAGGCCTATACATATTTCCTTTCTGGTATCAGGTTTCACAGAGTCTTTAGTAAGGCTTCATAGACCCTCCAGGACTTTAATATTAGAGTTATCCTTCTGTCAGAATTGGTAGAAGCATTGTGTTCTTATGGTGGCATTCTGTAGCAGATAGAATTTTAAAGTATTTTTCCTGCTTTAAACTGGATTTTTTTCTTTCTCCTTACAGATATTGTAAGTAAAAGAATTGTACACTTCATCTTGCTCCATGAGGATGTTTCGCTTCAGTATTTTATTCCAGCACTTGCCTGAATGATTTGGAATCTTGGTCATTTTCCTACCTGAGGCCTTTTCCATGACGTCCAAAAAACTTTCAGGAATTGCTGGAGTACTCTCATCTGATGCTGTTGGATGCAGCCGTCAGATGGACATTATATTTATGAAATAACTCAAAATACCTTCTCATCCAGAAGGCCATTTTTGTGAAGAGTTACATACTATGAAAGAGAGATGCTGGGGAGTTGGCATATCTGAGTATTACGGGAAGCAAAACTGAAATTTGTATGTGCTTTTGGGATGCCTTGAGCTATGGGGAAGGGAACATAGCATTTTTTTTCTTGTCGACAAGCATCAAGGTAGAATTGATCTCTGGAGCTGCTGCTGGGTGTATTCAGTATTGGACAATGCAGCTCCAAGTCAAGGGATCTCTGAGCAAGCTGTCGTACCTCTACGGAGCAGGAGAGCCCTCTGGAGAGTTGACAGATTGGTGTTTGCCTGGGCAGGTAAGTGCAGCCCTCCTGGAGTGGTACTGGATTGACTTCTCCAGCAGTGATGTATGTGGGCTTGATGCTGCTGCAGGTTGTGCCACAGAAATGTGTCTGAGGCAGAGGAGCATCCTGTAGCTGCTAGCATGTAACAGGGTGTGACAGATGCTAAGGAACACCAAAGGCTCAGCAGAGTCTGTTTGTACCTGGTTATATCTTTTGATCTGACTTGCTCCAGCATACCTCTGTAGTTCTGTTGGTGCTTGAACTGTGTTTCGCTCTTGCCCAGAGAGGACAAGTCTGAATTACCTTGTTAATGTGGGCACTGAAGGTCTCCATCTGTGTACAGAATGAATATCATATGAGGACATGTATGAACACATAGATTGGTGTGAACTAAAGGGCAAGTTAGCTGTGGATTTTTTCCCTTTCTAGATAGAAAGCATTCATTGTACAACCTGTGTCATGGTGAGATTGTATCTAGGCTCTGATGCTGAGCAGCCAAGAGCATGACCAAGTTTTGCTGACAGGAGTACTGCCACTCTTTTTCTTCCTGGTTATCTTTTGAGGTCTTTTCCTCCTTATTCCATGTGCAATTGTATTTATTATCCAGCCATGTTCCATGTAGCCTTTGGTGTTCCACAGGGTTTTGAATACCTTGTGAAACTTCTTGTTTTAGAAATAGTGAGTGAGTCTTTGCTGCCAAATGGGACTGGGAGTTTCTGCTAGACAGTAACTGTTGTCATGGTCAGAAGTGATGTTTTTTGGGTTTTGGGTTTTGTGTGTTTTTTGTTTTTTTTTTTTCCAAGGGGCATTCAGGTTAAGGGAGCAATTAATCTTTCTGTTCTTGCAGATGCAGATAGTGAAGAGAAGGCTGAAGGAGAGGTAGTGGCCTGGGAATGTTATGCTTCTTTGCCTTCTTCCACCATTTCTATCAGACTAGCCAGAAAGGATCTTCCAAATCCTGTTAATTTTCATGGGCAGTTACTCAGAAAATCTGTGTAAGGTGAATAGCTGTACACTATGTTTCAGCAATTAATTGGTAAGAGGTATGTGGTAAATAGTCCTGGGTTTTCTCCTGAGGAGTGGGGAAAAACTGTCACATGCTATGGAGTGTGCACTATGAAAGCGGGCTTCGAAGTCTTTGGATTTTCTCCTTTGGAAAATGCGTTCTGTGTAACCTGATGGAAATGGCTTTTTCTAGTACAGCATAAGAACTAGTAATAATGGCCTCTCAGCTATGTGGGCTCCATGACTGCTATTTTTAAAATGAGATCAGAAGTTATAATTACAAGACAATGTGTGTTGGGTTTTTTTTAATAAAAAATAAATAGAAGTGGAGTAATGCTGGTACAGGTTTGGATTATGCCATGAGATGTCCATTTCATATTCTGGAGGGGAGGAGGCTAGATGGACCACCAGAGGTGAAGTCTCTCCAGCCCCAGTGCTTCCTTACCCTTCCCACCTAAATATATAAGGATACAGCTCAGCCCTCACATCCAGTTGACGCATATATGCTGATCAGAGGGAAAATAATATTTACTCAGGTTTAAACTTGCTGTCATCTGTGAATCCAGTTGTCAGAGCCCTGAGGACAATACAGGGCCTTAATGGCCCTAAGCAGCCTCATTGGGGACCCCTACCCACCCCCTGTCCCTGGGCCCACAGATCCTATTTCAGCTCAGGCTGTGGCACAGTGTACTCCCCTAAGCTATGTTGTAGGTGGGCCAGGGACCAGCCCTGTTCATGAATTGATGTTTGGATTTCCTGGATTGGCTTCAGATGGGGGCTGTTGCTGTCACCACCTGGTTCTGCAGGCCTGTGCCCCAGCTGTGGGGGTGCTGCCTAGCCTGCTTTGTGGCCACCCTCTGCTCCTGGCTCCTCCTCACTCCTGGAGCCACCTTGCTCTTGGTGCTCCCTAACACCAAGAATGAGAGGAAGTATTTCTCACTAACAGTCCTGGCTGGTTCCACATGATCAACCAGTTGTTTTATGCTAGAAAATTTTTGTTGTGGCTTAAGCTACCAAGACAAAACAGAGTTGTGAGCTGCTAATCCAGCTTCTCTCCAGCACTTTGTTCTCCTAACCCGTTTCTGTTATGGGATGTTAGGAGTGGCCACTACCTCGAGCAGCTCTGGCCTAGGATTCCCAACCAGCTGCTGGAGCCCAGCCTCAAATACCTGCCTACCAGGGCTGTGTATGCCCTGGGCTGAGGGATGTAGCTGCTGCTTTCCACTTGCAGTTTCAACGAGCAGTGAAGCTGAGCTTGTGTCCTAGAAACAGACACACACAGGACTGCATCTACATACGTTGACCCTTGTAAAACAAGCACAGGCAGCCATATCCCCTTCTTCCTCTTCATCTGTCAGAGACAGAAGGACACTCGTGCAGGCACACACAGAGTGCTCTCTCGGTTCACAGGTGCATACACATTCGTAGATCCCTCGAGTACTGGTACTGCCTAGTGCCCCTGCCCAGATCCTGACCCTCTTACCTGCCCTGTGGGTCCCCTGTTTGCTGGCTCATCCAGGTTGGTGCTTGCATGCAGCCGTCACACTCTTGTCTCACAGGCATCCCATACTCGGGTCCTCTGGGTATAAGCACAGACCCTTTGCCTGCCTAATACCACAACCCTAACCCAGGCCCTCATACTCACTGGCTCATCGAGCTTCAGGTTTGACAGCAGACGCATACCCCATGCACACCCGGTTGGGGAAACACACAGATAACTTGCCCTCTTATCAGCCAGCACCAGGTGAATAGGCCATGACCTCCAGTCCTGCTCCAGCTGCCAGCACCAAGCCCCACACCTGCCTCACTCATGCCAGTCCCCCCAGTAGTTGATTTTTGGGACATAAACCATTCCCACCCCAGTGTCCAGGACCCCTGCACTCCAGTAGCTGACACCACAGTTCTGGGACACCTAGACTCCCAGTCTGACTCCAGTAGCTGTCACCAGTCCCACCCATGCTGGTCCCCTCTGTAGCTGGCACCTAGTCCTTGCAGCACAGACACACAGCATAGAGCGCGAGGTTATGCAGAGATAGTGGAGAAAGGGCTTAAGAAGATAGAACAGAATGCTGTGATGAGCATGTTGACTGACCCCTTTTATAGGCCTTTCTGCCTAGTTCCCCTCTCTTCCTCTCCCTTGCCCTGCACATTGCCTCATCAGTTGGCACATTTCCACCCTTTCCCTCCAATGCTGGTCCATGAGGTTTGTCAGTCTTTATCAGCTGCAAAGTCCCATTTTGTTTGTGTTGTGCCTCTAGTTGACTGCGGTAGGCCAGTAAGCACCACAGGGCAGCTCACTCCCTCCCCCCTGGTGGGATGGGAGAGAGAATTGAAAGAGTAAAAGTGAGAAAACTCATGGGCTGAGATAAAGACAGTTTAATAGGTAAAGCAAAAGCCAAGCACACAAGCAAAGCAAAACCAGGAATCAATTCACCACTTCCCATCTGCAGGCAGGTGCTCAGCAGTCTCCAGAAAAGCACCATACCATATGGTATATACCTCTGGACAGCTGGGGTCAGCTGTCTCAGCTGTGTCCCCTCCCAACTTGTTGTGCACCCCCAGCCCACTCACTGGTGGGGCAGTGTGAGAGAGAGAGCCTTGACTGTGTAAGCACTGCTCAGCAATATCTAAACCACAGGTGTGTTATCAGCACTGCTTTGGTCGCAAATCCAGAACATAGCACCATATGAGCTACTGTGAAGAAAATTGACTCTATCCCAGCCAAAATCAATATAGCCTGCAGTTTCTTGGTAACCCAACAATTGGTGTGAATGACCAGAGTTGGTGTTGTTTGTTTTTTTTTTCTGGTTATTGTCTTTGCTAATGCTAATTGGTTAGGTTTTTTATCTGTGTGTTTATCTCCTTCCTTTTCCTTATCATCGCAATATAGGATGTGCTCAATCAGATAATCTTGCTGGAATAAACATTCTCATACTCCCACCATACACTGCCTCTCTTATAATTTGTGCATCAATTTTGTGTCCCTTTATGTTCTTGTTTATGATTTCCTCCTCTTCTTCTTAGCCTTTTTTTTTTTTTTTCATTGAAAAGGTCCTTGACCAGGTACCCTTAAAGGAACAGACACTTTTTCCACATACACTTGCAGTTTTCAATCCTTTCATCCTTTTTATTCTCGAGACTATCAAATGATTTTACTGAAACAGAATTTGATGATGGTTTATCATGCAATTTATTCTTAAATTATTCTGATTTTTAACTCTGGTAATCTGAAAGTGTGTATTAATGCTTGTAAGTGGTTGTATACAATATCTTCCTTGTAGCTGTCTGTGAAACTCTCTGTGAGGGTTCTCTTAAAATTTTGTCCAGAGCAATCAACTTCTTCCTTTATGAGTCAATGGGATACCAGCTCCCAAAACTGTGCAGGCACAGGTCTATGTTTTATGTAACTAAAGGCTACTGAACAGTATATGAACTTACTGACTTCCTCTGGTTACCTGCTAGACCCAAAAATCAAAACCAGAATGAAAAGGGGATTTTTTCCCCTCCATTTTTAAGGGACCTCCTCGTTTTTTGTAAGACTATGCTGCACATCCACTGTGATAATGGATACTGAAGATAGTCAATGATACTTCATTTCAGGATCACATTTGTTGGATCTAAGTATACCCGTTAGTATGTGTCCTAAGAAATTCTATACTTCATATGAGTCATCCGGGTTGAGTACTTGATGTCTTCCTCAAAATATCTGTTAATTTTGGAAAATGTTTGTTGGAAACTCTCTAGTCTGTCTTACGGATTGAAAATTTGACAACTTGCTGTTGGTAGGCAGTATAAACAGTTCAGTGCAAATACATTTACACTGATGTGGACCATGTACTTTTCAAGCTGTAGTCTCATTTCTGCTTTGTTATTAAATGAGACCAAAAAAAAAAAGATATTTTATTTGGGTTTCTGAGCCACATTGATTTACTTTAATGTATAAACAGTGTTTGCCAGAATGGAAGTGAGATAATGATGTTTAGCAGAGAAGCATGCTCAAGACTTACTGATGAAATATGTGGAAGGACATTGCTGTCTGGGTTGGAAGGCCAAGTACAGGGATTGAGCATCACACCTAAATGTATCAGGTAAGTAACAACCTCAAATTCTCTCTTAATATTAACATCTGTGTCTAACACCATTCTTTCAAACAGGTGAGCTGCATGTCCTCTGACATTCCATAACCTGTCAGCAAAGATTAGACTTAATTTAATTTTATGTGATTGAGACATCAACAGTATTGGCAGGGGGAATAGAAAATGCTGCAGGTGTTACTTTTTTGGTTTATATAAAAATTTCTGGGGTTTTTAATTATAGACTACTTGTCTCTGTAAATCTTACTGTACCCCTCTGTAAGATGGGGTGGGAGAAAATGATCACTGTTCTTCCTTTCATAAATTTTAAGATGTAATCAAACAATTCAGGCAAATGCATGCTTTATACTGTTGTTTTGAACCAATTGACACTGGGGCTGTTGAGTTACTAGGTCTGCAGAAATTTCAGGTGTTCATCTCCTTAATGGTGCTGCTTGTATGTAACTCTGCCTCCAGAAGGGGCAAGAGGGGTATTTCTTTTCTCCATTGTCAGGAATATTTATTTGAGTGTGTCGGATGTTCAGCCTCTGGGTTTTCAGGTTGGGTGTTTTTGCTTTGTCAGAAAAGAAAATGAGTTGAGGTGTGACATGACCATGTGTTACAATCAGAAAGACATTTGCTACTTGTATTACAGAATCACAGAATCATCTAGGTTGGAAAAGACCTTGAAGATCATCCAGTCCAACCATTAACCTAACACTGACCGTTCCCAACTACACCACATCCCTCAGTGCTATGTCAGCCCGACTCTTAAACACCTCCAGGGATGGGGACTCCACCAGCTCCCTGGGCAGCCCATTCCAACGCCTAACAACCCATTCTGTAAGGAAATGCTTCCTAATATCCAGTCTAAACCCTCCCTGGCGCAACGTGAGGCCAGTCCCTCTTGTCCTTATAATGACTTGTGGTTATGCAGCACTTGAGCATCATTTAAGCCATGGGCTTGGGAGTGCCTCAGTATTATGTTCTTGGGAAGCAATTGGACAAGATTTCTGCCTTCAGTGGCAAAAAATCTTGAAAGTAGAAAACTCCACGTAAAGTTTCTAGTTATCCTGATATTTGTATTTGAGATGAGCTATTGTAGAGTTATGGTTCTGGAGAGATCTCTAGCTTCCTGAGCTTGTATTTCAGTTAAAATACTTGTAGAGCAGTAGAAGACAGACATTTAGCAGATGAGTAATCTGGAATTTAAGTTTTTTGGACTGTTAAGGGATTTGGGATCCTGATGTGTAATTGTTCTTGCAGGGGGAGAAATAATATCAATTTGCTATGCAGCTGTAAAGAGAAGTTTAGGACCAGTCTTGCTAAGAGAAGTGGCTTTAAAATACTGTTTTGTTGTTGTGTTGTTGTGGTTTAACCCTAGCTATCAACTGAGCTTACTCACTCCCCTCCAGTGGAATGGGCGGCAAATTGGAAGGGTAAAAGTGAGAAAACTCATGGGTTGAGAAAGCCCAGGAGGAAGTTAGTTATATGTTGGTTTTGACTTGCTCCTGGATTTTCAGATATGTTTGCTTAATTCAACATCTACATTGAACTCTGTCTGTCCCCACAAAATTTTTATATCTTTGAAATGAGTCACAGTAGTTGTTAAAGAGCTTGGGCTCTTCATGACTCTTGGATTTGATTTTTACTTTATATCTTCCATCAAACTTTTTCAAGTTCTACATTTTTCATCTATCCAAATTTGCATGTGCCACTTCAATATTTGGTTATAATCCTTATTTAGAAGGTAAATAAGAGTTAATTCAGAGAATGATGGCAAGTTTGTGAGCTCAGTTGAAACAGGCATTTTAAGTGGCAGCTATGAAAATCGTTCTTGAGCAGTTTCAGAGATTTCATATCATAGAATCACAGAATGGTTTGGGTTGGAAGGGACGTTAGAGACCATCTAGTCCCAACCCCACCTTCCACTAGACCAGGTTGCTCAAAGCCCCGTCCAACCTGGCCCTGAACACTGCCAGGGAGGGGGCAGCCACAACCTCTTTGGGCAACCTGTTCCAGTGCCTCACCACCCTCATAGAAAATTATTTTTTCCTTATATCTAATCTAAATCTCCCCTCTTTCAGTTTAAAACCATTACCCCTTGCCCTACTACTATACTCCCTGACAAAGAGTCCCTCCCCATCTCTCCTGTAGCCCCCTTTAAATGGAAGGCTGCTATAAGGTCTGCCTTGAGCGTTCTCTTCTCCAGGCTGAACAACCCCAACTCTCTCAGCCTGGCCTCATAAGGAATTTAAGCAATTTCTAGAAGATCCTCAGATCAATTGTATTTCTTCATTTGCAAACAGACTTTGTCTACTTCAGAGTTAAATCTTGTTTTGAGGGTGTGATTTCTGTGTTGGGCTTTTTGGTTGTCCCCACTAGAAGTTTGTAGCAAGTAATAATAATGTGTAGCCATGCCATGGCTGAATGACAAACTGAATCCCTTTGTCACTTCTTGTAACCATCCAAAACAGACTTATGTCTTACAAGTTTGGCATTTGAGAACACTTAACAAATCTTTAGACTTGTTTCACGTTGTTTACAGTTCTCCTAGTATAATGTTATGTATTTTGGTTTCCAATTTACATTTATAAAGTTAAATTCTGCAGCCACTACTCAGATATTATTAGACAAAACTTCTGCAGTCAGAGGCTCAACTCTTTGCTGAAGAGGGTAGCAAAAATCTGTCTGCCTTCAAGAAAGCATTTTTCTGTGAGTCAGTGAATAGGTATAGAAACTTACCTATAACCTTGTTTTCCTTGCTTTCTGGTTACACGCTACTCTATTACTGATCCTTATTTATGTGCTGCTTTAGAAAAAGACTTTACATGTATTCTTGTTTTTGCAATGCCACAGCAATTCAGAGTGAAATTTTCATTAGAAAAATAAAACAATAGAGGGTGCTAAAGAACTGTGTAAAAATGTATGGCTCTGCTCTCCTAAGAAAAACCAAGCTAGGAACAAGCAGTGGACCTCAGTTAACACTTGTGAGAGGATGCAATTTTTTAACAGTCTTTCATAAACGGCATTTCTCAAATGGGCAGGTTGCCAGTGACTAAATGTAAGACCGGAATTGTTTGAACTTTGTAAGCTATGGAAGAAATATTTTTTCTACAGCAAGCATCATCAATGTCCTGGGTCAAATCATTTAGGTACAGACTCTGAGCAATGCTGAACTCAACTGAGATTAGGTGGCTAAATAGTTTACAGGTTCTGGATTTAAGCCTCTCTGTGCTTCAGTGCTTTATCTGTAAAGCAAGAATCTTTGTACTATAGAGCTTGTTGCAATATGTGGTGAATAAATGCATGAAGGATTTCTGGTGAATGTGGCTTCTCTGATTGAAGCCTAAGTCTAAATTCTAGCCTTTCATTGCATAGGTATTTACTCAGGGACATCTTAATTCATGCACATGTCTCAGGGACTAATCAGGGAAATAAACTGTGTGAATGTGTGTGGGCTTGTGGCATAAATCTTTGGCTCTCTTCTCCTTAGCTGGTAGGGTGCCTATATTCAACTTATAGTTAATTAACAATTAACTAAGTTCTCACTTTGTGATGTACTATTGATGAAAATCTGAAGCACAATTTATCATAGGTAACTAAAGGAATGTTGGACTTACCCACTTTTTGTACCGAGTTGTTGGGTAATCAGTTGATTTTTCTTATGCTGAACAGTTTAAAGACTGTATTCTATGAGCTTGTATGTCTTACAATTATGTCCTATAAATATGGAAGATGCCAAGCTGGAGCTCCAAGTAATTTATTCTGGTATTCAAGAGTCAGATAGACCTCCAGCAATGGAAACTGTGGGATACTAAATGTAGTCAGTCTTCCAAATACCAGGAGTCTTCCAAAAATGAAAACAGACAGGAAAATTTTGATTATATTATACAAGCAAAAGTTAAATCACACTCAGATCTTAAAGCATTTTAAGTGATGTCTAGTCATGTTCTGGCACTGGTATAGTTTGCAGCAAAAACTGGGAACAACTTTAGCCTTTGTTTCACTCAAAATAACTGGCAATGTCAGTAATTACTAGAAAAATTTTACTTACCACTGTCACTTTGGTGAATTTATCACTCCTCAAAGAACATAGAACCAACTAGCAACTCAAGGAATTGTCTCTAATTTTGTGAAATAATATGGATTAATTTGTATACAGATCTTAGACTTTTGAGAAGCTCATAAATATCTGTTAATTTACAGTGGCCAGCTCTCAGCTAGCATAAATCAGCTTAGTTCATTTGAAATCAGTAGTTATGCCAGTTTATGCCAGCTGAAAGATATGGCTGTGTGAAGCTTTCAGTAATTCAGATCAGGGAGGTGATCTGCCCACTGGCACGAGAACCCTCTTCATAGATCTCACTTGTGAAATTTCTTTTGGAAGCTGAAAATAAATCTCAAATTCCAGTCATGACATTTGAATTTCCAGAAGGCACTGGCATTCCTGGTGAAGATACAAACATCGACATGCCATTGGCAGGAGGGGTTTTTTTATTTGGCTTGGCTTCTACCCTGCCAGTGGTAGCTCTTTGATTTGCGGTGTCTGTGAGCCTGTCTGGCTTCAGCACAAGACTGAATATTAACAGAGTGGAGGGCACTTAGTTCTTCTAGAACTAAATTAATCCTTATGGTAGTTTTTGTAGACAAAAAAGTCACAGAGCACCTGCCTCAGGCTCAACCAGTGTGCCAAACAAGATCAAGCAGACTCATGGTTACCAAAGGTTTTTCCACTGCTCAGAGGCAGTGCTTCCTCTCATCAGCTGAGTCTTGGTGAAGTGTTTATTTTTCAGGAGGTGGTACTGATCCCTGCAAAGCTCATCTCCCCAGAGGTCATTCAGATTGATGGAATCAGGGATTCAAGAGGGGATTTTGAACAGGAGGGATGCATTCAGTAATGTAGGAGTAGGAGATGTGGAACACATGTGACATGTTGCTTCATTCTAGTCTGAAGATGCTTCTTTTTTGGGAGGCAACCCATATTTGGGACGTTTACCTTTAAAGAAGTAGAGATAAGGAAGACCATTATGGTTTGTTAAACCTCCACCATGGAGCCATGCTGACTCCAAGTCTTTCCAGAAATCTCAGAATTGTATCTTTTTGACCTGCTTCATGTAATGTAGGCATCTGAACTCCAGCACTCCAGGCAGTGGTGGTAGCATTGTCCAGAAATTTGGCTACAGCTTCAGTGCTGGGGTCAGACACAGGACAGGAAAGCAGAGTGTCTGGCATCTGTAACTGATGCTGTTTAAGGCAATTTCTGTATTGTTTTTGGATTCTTAGAGAACAAGAGTCATTACAGTGACCCTTTTTGATCTGCCTTAGAGTCTCTGTCTCTGGGAGACAGGCAAGGGGTTTTAAATTTACTCTATCATATCAGAGTGCCTTCAGGACAGTTTCTGTCATTAAATACTACAGCAGCACAGCAGATAGTGAAGGCAGATAGAAGACAGGCCCCTTAGAAGGGGAATGAGTGATTAATTCCCTCAAATATGGTACACATTGCTGTAGTTGCCAATATTTTAATGAGATGACCACAAAAACTTATTTCCTTCATTCTGAGATAGCCTGTGAGTTGCAGAGGATGAACATATAAGAGAGGAGAAAGGAACATGCAGAGACCCTATTCATGTGAATTTTTCTTTTAAACATAGTCTCATAACTAGACTAGTTGACACATGAACTTCTATTTGGCTACTTTGCACTGGTGGCATGGAAATCTCATCACATACAGGGTGCTCTGTCTGATCACCAGCACTGTAAGCTTGAAATAGAAAGAGGTAATCCTTCCCTGTGGATTTGCTATGTACTCAAACCTCAAATGGGCAGTTTGGATCTGTAGGGTGTTGCTTTTTCAAAGGACTTCAACACATTCTATTTTCTAGCCCAGTTCAAGCACATGCTTAGGAAGTCCACTGATTTTAATGAGCGTTAAGAAACACTTCAGGTTAAGGATGAATTTGTTTCCAGGATGAATGTTTTGCCAAATAAGGTCCTAAAATACTTCAGCATGGAAGTTCAACATAATCTTTGACATAATTTCCCTCGTTTTTGAAGTGTAAACCACACATTCAGACTTGGCTGAAGGAATATTACCAGATAGCAATGTCACTTCTGTAAAGAGCTTTCAGAAGAATAAGAAAATATTGTAATTTTATACCATTTACTGAAGTATAGGAGTATTGTTGCTGTAATGCCAAAGGAGAAAATCTCATAGAAGTGGAAAGAAATCTGTTCTGCTGGTGCCCTTCTCCAGATTTATGCCAACATGTCCATACTTGCCAAAAAAATCTGCAGCTTCTGTACATCTGGAAAGTTTCATGTACTTGGTTTGTGCTATACTATAGGAATCCTGTCAGTGAAATGTTGGGGGTGATTATTCACAGTTTTCTTATTGTTAATTAAACGAGAGAACTCTGTCATACAATGAGTTAGAATGAGGGGATGAATTTCATCTTTCTACTGCTGGTAGTTGTTACGTGTATTATACAAAAATGACAAGAATCCTTTCATGGAAGGTTTTTAGGGACTGGAGTTTGACAGTGTCACTGAATTTCTGAACTCAGTAAAAGCTTCCTTAGACAACGGAAGGAAGTAGCTGTCAGAACATGGGAGAAAACTGATTTTCTGACATAACAACTGATTTATGCTAGCAAGACCAAGCCAGCAGAGGAACTGTTTAAAACTTAATCATTTATGCCATCTAAGTTATAAAAAACAGGAGATAATTTACACTCTGGTGGTGTAATTTGGTGCTGCTCTATTGTATTTATTGACATTCAGTTGACTTACACCCACATCCAAGTTTCATGAAAGGACAGTTGATTCAACCAGAGAGACCAACTTTTCAAGGTAAAAATTTCACAGCAAAGATAATTTTCACCTTTTTCCAAGAAGATGCCTATATTTTAACCATGCATTTAGAGTGCTCCCCTAGTTTCACTAGGATGTACTTATTTACTTCTGTGGATGATCCAAGCTTTAGCGTCCTTCAGCAACATCCCACTGACTTCAGAGTTCCATTTCCATGATATAGTCATTCAAAAAAAAAGAAAGAGTGCTCAAATTGATGATTTAAGCACATTTTCCACACAAGATTTAAAGCCACATGCTGATTTTTCTTTAGAAATAGAAGGCATCTGCTTGTGATGTGGACAGTTTCCTTGCTTATCTTGCACTATAAAATGACATTTATACCATGTAATTGGGCTTGCATTTCCCTAGTGGTAAAAGCCACATATATTTTTCTTCTTTACGTCATATTTTCAAGCTACTTGACAATAATGATTTACCTGTGACAATGCTGCCTTTTGTGATATTTTTTTAATGGATAAAACTTCCAATTTTTGTCATTCCCATATATTGCTTTTATTCCCAATAAAACTGCTTTTTTGGGCTAGACATCCAGAATACTGTTGTAATGGAAATAGTGAGGGCTTACTGTATTGCTTCTGTCTGAACTTGAAAGTGATCCTGTTCTCATTTAAATCAGTAACAGAACTCCCCCTGGCATCTGTGAGAACTGTGTTGGCTGGCTGTGTATCCTATAGACTATATCAGAGCATACTTCAAGATTGTTATAGTTTTAAATATTTTTTCCTGATTTATAATTATGAACAAGCTTTTCGTCCCAGTGTAACTGTCTTAATCTCTGCTACCAAGAGTTATTAAATGTTGTTATCACGGAACAAAAATTATAAAATTATATTGTGAACAAAGACTCCCACTTCAGAGAGAAAAATGCTTTTTTTCACTGTTATTCAAGATTCATTTTTATGCTAAGAATGAAAATCATTATCAGGATAAGTGAGCATATGGGAATCTGATCCTGTGTAGACTGCTGGTGATTTTCCACCAAATTACTTCTACTGATTTCAGGAGACACATCTAAGAAACATGTGACAAACAACTACTTTGGCAGAAAGATCCCATTCCTGCTCAGTGCAGAGGCTGTATTATTCAATAATCTCGTATCTTGGGTGACTCTGTATGTATTTCCACTGCCCTCTGTATTTCCACTGCCCATGGACATTTGAATCTCATAAATGAAGGTAGCATTATAAGGAGGTTTGGTGTCTGTCTGTTGTCAGTGCTGCTGGCCAGGGATCTTTTGCTTCCCAGAATGTGCCCTGAAGTTGCAATTGTACCACTTCCTCACAATTTACAGCCCTGCTTTATCCACTCCGGCTTTGGCCACAGCTCTCCATACCCAGCCACTGGCAACTCTAGAGTATAACAGAATACAGGAGTCAAATCTCCTGCATAAATATGTGTGCTTGCACTCAGTTAAAGATAATCCAACTTCTAATGAAGATGCCCTTTCAGTGCAGGCAAAATTGTCGTCCTGAATTCATAAAGTTTGTTGGTCCCACATTTTGTTGCATCCTCTTATGCCTGGGTGTTGATTATCTGGATGTGTTTTCCCATGACTCAGCTTCATCTTCAAACTGGAGTGATTCTAGCATTTTTCTGAGGTAAAAAACAGTGAAATCATCAAACTATATTTTTGTCTTTTACCCATTTGTGGAACATGTTCAGAGCCTCTTTCCAGGATGAGGAGGGGTTTGCAAGTAGTTGTGACTGAATCATTAGGTTGGCAAAAGAACTGGAGTCTGACTGAAGATGGAGCCCTGAAAAGCTATTCTGAAGTGATCTGGCATACACACTTGGCAGCAAAACCTTTCACAGGCTTGGAGATGCCTAGATGCCAGGTCAGCAGGGTTTCTTCTACACTTCTTGGTTGAATATGTTGTCTTTTCTTCCCACCTGAACAATGAAGCTTGATAACTCACTGGAGAGTTGGAGATCTGTCACAACTGAAATGAGTGATTTGATGGTCAAACTATTTGTAATTCTTAGTCAGGAGAAAAATTCCTCTTTATCTTTGATTGTTAAAACTTAGATGTCACATTTGCCTGACAGAAATAGAGAAATAGGAACCAATTATATGTGTTCTTAAATGGGTTATATATTCAAAGGCATTAGAATGTCTTCAAATATATTAAATAATAATAAGTTTCTGTCATTCTCACCGCAGTGTGTGTCCAGGAAAATAGATCTTTTGAAGCATAATGTCTCCAAGCTTCTTCTGTACCTTTTCTAATAAGAAAGTATTCTTCTAAATAATGTTTGGTTTCAATATATCAGAAAGAAAAATGTCTTCAGCATGAAAAGTGTATGTCCTATTGTAAAAATAATATAACAGAAAAACCCCACTAATGCTGGATTCTTTCTCTAAATGGCAGTTCCTTAACTGTATTCATAGACTGGCTTAAAAGATATATCATACTTTATTCTCAATTCACACTAGAAAAGGACTTGTGCAGATCTGAGGATTAGACAGCAGAATGATAACTGTGTTTCCCCTCCCAGTTCCAGAAGAAAGTTTGTGGTAACTTTATGGTGCAAAGCTGATCAGCAGATTTTACAAAAGCTTCTATTTTTTCTTAAAAATAATCAGATACTGTTTAGACTTCGGGGGCGAGATGAAACTCTGTATTAGATTGCACAGGACAAGAAGCCAAGGATAAATTGTGACACTACTCTGAAAATACACATGCTGCTTAAAGACTGAGGTATATAACCCTAACAAAAGTCATCAGAAAACTGGTCTTCTCCCAGTGTTGGATTAGTCCCACCATATTGCCGATTAAGATGTCTATATGTCAGGGTATTTTCAGTGAAATGTTCAAATGCCTTGCCATCAAGGCCATGCCAGGAGTTTTCAAATAATTCACTGAGTTAAGACCAGATAAGGTAATGACATGCAAATGAGCAGTTTTGTCACAGCTTCTCCCTGTAATACAATCTAAGCATCATTTTGTCTTGTATAACTACTTAACTCTGTGGTGAAGATGTCAGTTCATTTGAGTAAGTACACCTACCTTTTGGCTGCAGTTTGATTCCTGAACCTATCTTGAATGGTTATGAAATCATATCCCAAATTGACTGAACAATTTTAACTGACTGGTTCACTAGTAAAGTGTTATGAATTAGAGCTGTTTGCATGGAGAACAAAAGATTAACATCCTACAGTGGGATGAATGTCCTGGAGTTTAGTTCATTTTTTAAATTTATTTTTTACTTCCTGCTTCCCTTGTTCCAATTATTTTGAGCTTCTCTTCAAGAGAAACAATATGAACTTGTTTAATGAAATTAAGTATCCTTAACAAAAATCAACAAATACAGTAATATTGATGTCAAGAGGTCTGCACGTTATTTTAATTTGTGTTCTTTAATAAGGTCGTGTTGTCTGCACCTTACACATCTTTTTTTGGTTGGTGACCAACCTGTGCTTGTTTTTATTACAGACCTTTCATATTCTGTTGCCTAAATCTGTATTTTCAGTTTTTTCTGGACGAAACAATTAATTCAAAAATACTTATGTATGTCAAATTGAAATACTGATATTTTAAGTTTTAAAGTAATGAAACCAAGAAATTTACTGTATGCTGCTGAAGTAGAAAGTTAAATGCAATCAGTTACTCTTAGAAACTGAAGTCTTAAAAGATAATCCCTAATCCCATAGACAGAGACATGTTTTATCAGTAGAAATTATCTTCTGTGGTGGTATGTTTCCATTTCTCCTATTAAGGTTTACAGGATTAGACCTACGGGGCTGTCATGTTGAGGTTTGTGGGAGACAGGTAAAGGCATTGGAATTTCTTTATGTAATATAAACCTACTTCATTTAGGTACAGTCAATGACTTAATATTTTCAAATAATGAAATAAACATAATGAAAATGAGCTACTGCTAACTGGAAGACTAAGCACAGGACACAATGCCAGGACAATTCAATTATATCTCATCTTTCCCTTGGGATAAACTACTTGGAGAGAACACAGGTAACTTGAGATGAGTTTTAGACCTTGATTTACTTTGGTTCTTAATCTTGCCAGATCATCTTGAGATCCTGAAGAACACTGCCTCGTCTCACAGCCCCCAACCCTGGCTCATGGCAACCCAGGGGTGTGTTGAGAGTGGGCAGTACTGAGATGTTTATTACTGTGTTGACAAATGTGGTTGTCAATAACCTGGTGGTATTGGAGTGTAAGTTTCCATCTCCTGGGTCAGGAGTCAATGACATTGCTGATGAAGAAGCTTACTCAGTTGCTAGAGGAATAGGTCTTTTGAGGTATCTGGCAATTACTGTATTTCTGCAGGTAAGGAACCAAGCAAGGGAGATTTCTTCATCTTCTGAGAGGAATGAAGAATAGGAAAGCTGCAGCAGAACTATCTCTCTGCTTCTCTGCATGTTAAAAAAATGAAGTGAGGAATGGGTGAACTACTCAATTAGAGCAACAAAAGAGTTTCTCCTTTGCTTCATGTCTGGTCAGCCTGACAAAACCTAACACCTACACTGCCTTGACAGAAGACTGATGCCAGGTTACATTTGCCTGGTGTGTTTTCCTGTCATATCATGAATGTTTTTCAAAATTAAGGAGAAAAAACTGAGACTTGGTAGATCTTGTAACCAGATTAGCATAGCCAACTGCCTCTTCCATTATTCCTCCAACCCTGGCATGAGAGGTGCACTCTGGTCCTCCTCAAACAGCTGCCTCACTTAATAGAACATTTACAGTGACCTTTCACCATAATTAACAATTATTACTCCTGCAACCAACAGCTCAGAATTGCAAGCTTCTGTCAGACTTGTAATATGTAGACAAGCATTGCTCTGTGCAGTATTTAAGAGAAGTAAGGAAACAGGTTCATCCTCATTACTGAATAAGGGCAGCACTTAGTAATTCCACGGGAAAAGCAGAATCAGGTTATCTTAGTGGGTATTATGGGAGGTAGTATTCACAGCAACTTTTTCTTTTCCAAACTGAAAAAGAAATTCAGAATACCAAACTGAAAAAAAACAAAACCTGAAAAAGTAAAAAAGGGAATCTTTTATTTTATGCTGTCCTGTAAAATAGTTGATTCTACTTTTGTCCTCACTGTCTGGCCTTCATTGCCCTTGCTTCTTTTCCCTGCTTGCTTTTTTCTTGTGAAAATAGTTTCACAATTTATTTATATACATTCATTTATTTTTTAAAACAATCACATTTCATTTCCAGAGACATAAATGCTTTTATATCTTCATTAAACCCTATGAATCTACTTGAAATGTTTAATCAGGAAGAAGATCAGATCTCAAGAGAACTCAGGAGCTGAAAAGGTGAAATTCAGATGTGGAGGTTTTCAGGTGAGTGCCACATCCATTAGCCCACTCCCTGTTGAGAAAATGGTGGGTCAAAGCAGAAGCCTAGCTCCAGAGCCACTTGGGCTTGTTGTGCCAAAATCTAGAGTGAATTTAAAGGGTGGTTCAATCTCCGATGCTTTTCCTTAATGCTCCTTGTTGGGAATTTGACAGTTATGAGAACTATTTTCTCTCAGACATTTAACAACTGTGGAAGCTTTTGAGAGGTAAATGTCTTCAGTAGTTAAGATCACAAGGTGTTTTGTCATCTTGAGTACCTTAGTGGAGATTCAACAGACAGCTGTGAGGAAATGTGGGATCAAAATGCAAATTTGCATGTATTTCAGCGGCGGCAACAGCTGGTGAAGGTAACCAGATGTTCCGCTCAATGTAAGGAGAGCATTTGCAACATTTTCTTGCCTGCCTTTCATTTTTGCCCAGTAGTTGCGATCAGTGGTCCTTCCGTCTGCCCCCTCTTTGAAGCTGATTTGAATCTTCATTGCCTTACACTGTCAGATCAGGTTAGTTATATCTCTTACTGTGTCTCATTACAATGTTGCCTGCTTAGACTGCTTAAAGCAGCATCCGTGACCCTTTACATTGTAAAAAAAGTAACATGAAGCTAAACTACAGAGATTGAAGGAGTTCCTACCTTCTGCCTCAGAAACACTGGAAAACAAAGCAGTCAGTGAGATTGCTTTGTAGGCTGTACGAATTTGAATTTTCTCAGGCACTGTGAGACTGTTACAGCTGTCCAGTCAGACCTGCAGTTTAACACAGGCTCTAGAGGCTCATGAGATGATTTTCATGTCAGCCTACAGTATGTGTTCAAGCTATGCAAATCTCTTGGAAAGAGTTAGTCTTGAGCATTTAGACCAAAGAAAGCTAGAAGGCATTAAAACTCACTATTTATAAGACACTAACATACAATAAACAGGAAGTATCTAGATTCACTAAAGATACAAAAGGGAGGGAGGATTTAGTTCATGTTCATACAGGTCTGGTTCCATTAAAGCCTATGAAGAATATCCAAATATACCCAAAACCTGAGAATATGACCTTTTTATATGGTATAGTCATGAAGGAGCTTTAGAATGCATGGCGGGACCAAATCACTTTACTATTTGATGTCTGGCTAACTGCATTAGAGCATTTATACCACAGAAGTTAACTTGATTATACCTTTTGTTTACCATTTAAGTAGATCCTGTTGCTAGAGAGAAATTCAATATATCTTAATGAATTTATTTTCATTACAGAAAAGCAAGCTATGTATAAATGGTAAATTAGTGGCAGTGGTGGGGGCTAGTAGGGGCTGGGTGGGATTTTATAAACACAGTTATCACAGAGAAGCAATGAACCCCAGCCCAATCAAAACAGCCAAGGCTGAATCCAAGTTCAGTTGAATTTGTTGTCCTTTCCTTAAAATGTGCATTGTGTTTTGCCTCAAAACAACCACCTGCTTCAAAAATTATATGACCACTCCAATGTGCTGATTGTTTCCCCACTTTAACAAATCCATTCTACATGTATCAATAAAAAGCTACTTTTATTTGATTAATACTGAATATTTTAGGATGTCATAAAACTCAGTTTATATATAAAACTTAATTGCACACAAATTTATTAAATGTGTGACGTATTGCCCATAAGTGATAAAACATTCCATGCTGCTCCCCTGTATCCTCTTCAATGAAAGAAAGATCAGATTAGGGTTATTACATATTACATAGCCCTGAAAAAACAGGACTGGCCAACCAAAATATTTTATAGGTGAATTTATTTTGTCACTGGTTTTAGGGTATTTTTGTTGCAGAATCAACTGCTACTGGTTCTTAGCTACAATAAGGTCTTCCCAGGCAGATACAGCAGTGTGTAGGTGCCTTAAAGTCACAGTCAGCATCTTCCTTGTGCAGAAATGTAGCCAAAGGTCTTTGTGTCATGAGTATCTTCTGCTTTCAAGAGATCTAAGGGATGCCTCTAAAGACTCCAAAAGACAGCAGTTTGTGAGCTGTATAACTGTAGCAATTAATGTTTTACTGCAACTTTTTTGTTGGTTTTATTTTGCTTAGTCTTTCCCACGGCAATTGCCTATCCACCACTAACTAATCATTTTAGGGCTGATTTTGGAGTCCTCTCTGTCTTCATCAAAGACATTTGTCTCCTAGACAAATGATGATTTCTCCTAAGGCCTCAGGTCCTTGGCCATGGGGAATTACAAGCTGTTAATGAAAGAGCTCTGCTTTACTATACCTTTCACTGGGGTAATGGTGTTTTCCTGTCTTCACTGTCTTCTGATGCTCTGCTTAAACTGCCATATGTCTCACATGTTTGCAGAAAACTGACTGTATCTTCCTGTTCACAAGGCAGCACAAACATTTCATTCTGATAGAATTGGTGTAGACGGTCAAATGGTTTTTTTGAAGAGCAATTTCCCAAAAAGTCCAGTCCGTCAAAATGAAAATTCTTATTTTTATACCTCGTTTTTGTAGAAGTTTATTATCTATGTTTTAATGGAAGATCTTGACCTTGTCTAATGGGCTTCAAGTATCAGTAACCATTTTTATTTACCATTCCTACCCAAAGCAAATGCCCTTTGTATCTCCTACATGCTGTTGCCAGAGCGGTTCAACTCCTCTTCAAAGACCTAATGCCTTAGAAAGGCCTAGAAAGTCAGTTTCAGTTCTTTCCGTGATCTAATCCTTTCATTGAAAAGACGCTGTTTGTAACAGCTGCTGAAGTATTTCAGGAAAATAGCTGTTTCTACTCTGTTTTATTATGTCTGTTGCATCCATGCAGCCACCCAAGAATGATTGCATTAGCAGGAATAACAGTAATAAAGAGTTATAATCTGTGTTTGGATGGCAATTACATCATTTCTAAACAATTTCAGAAATTTCTTTTAATGTAATTTCTGCAGCATAAATTGGGGGCAAACTTATAGGACTGGATGGCCATTCTGCATCTGGTTTCTGTTACTGAGAAGCTGACAGACACCATTTGCTCAGACCATCTGCAGAGAAAAAGGTTGGGTTTTTTTTCTCTTAAGACAGACTGCTTTTGCTTTCAGCATCTCAGGCTTGAAGTAACACAAGGCACATGTTACAGCCAGATGAGTGTGGGAATGTATTGTTAAAATTGTTCTGTCCAGCACTTAGTCGTGTACTTGACATACGAGGAATACACTCTTGAGAAACTGCATATCTCATTTTAAATATTTGTGGTGCATTAAGGGGCTGATATGAAGCCTGCTGTAACTGTTGTGTTTCTCCCTGACTTTACTAGCATGTGTTGGATCCTCAGTCCTTTTTGAGATTTGCTAATAGACCCAGACTCTGTGAAAATGTTACTAATTTGTCTGCCTTTTCACTTGCAACATCTGAACTGTGTTATTTTCTTAATGGATGCCCAGAGTTAAGGAAGACTACAGAACTCTTAAACTATCCTAAATAAGAAAGAAACAAGGGGAGCATCTTATGTTACTTGTCGCCATGACAATCTTTACCAACTGGTTTTTTTTATCTGAGATCCAAATGATGTTGATGAAGGTACCCCAAGGCTTCGTTGACATGTGGCAGTGACCCAGAGGACAAAGCTGTTGCCACATGCCAACTCTTGCCAGCAGAATGAGACCTCCAGATGCCAGTACTGACTGCATCTTCCAAAACTGGATATGCACTGGAGCTGATGTTTGGGGCTGAAGTACACAAAGAGATTAAAAGATTATTGGCTTCTCCTGCAAGTGACTGTCAAACAACCTAACAACCCCTGAAGACAGAGAGCAAAATCTCCATGCTGGGTAATAAACTCCACACATGCATGGATTCTGTTAGATTCGGGGCCAAATTCAGAGAAAGTCACATCCAGTCAAATGGGTATGACAGTCAAATGGATATACTAAAAATATATAATTATTCTATTAATACCTTTATGAAACAAAAATCCCATCCACCTTTCAGCTGGTTTTCAGAGTCTGGAATAGAGTAAGTATCAGATTTACTTTTGCCAATTGATTGCAAAGATTTTTTTTTCCTTTTGTTAAGGAGTCTTTCAAGAATACCTAATTTCTTTTTTGACAGTGCTATATGATATGCCTCCACACTTTAAGACATACTGCAATTGCTAACAACTTAGCCATTCGTATGCCAGACCTTGTTTAGGGGGTCCTTGAAGCTGTATTCCAGTGACCATCTACATCTACCTACAGCTGTGGTGTCACTTAGACCACACTTAAATCCTTTATATAGCCTGCTCCTTGGTATTTGATTTAGTCCTTGTGATAGGAGGTTGACATTGCCGGTTTTGAAGGCTGAAAGTCTGTTTCTTCCTAGAAATAGTGAGAGAAGGCAACCAATATTTCCTCCTGCAGAACAAGTGATGGTAGAGGCAAACTTTTCCACCTATCTCAGTCTTGTAGCTTAACCTCCATCCAGATGGACTAATTAGTAAATGGCATGTGCCTCAGCCCTTTCCACAGAGACAATCCACAGGATGTTTACTACTGTCAGGATGATAACTTCTGCTGCACTGTATTCCTAAAGTGAGCAGTAATATATTTGAATGTTATTATAGAAACCATCCTTCAACGTAGATTAGCTATTTACAGGTGAAGAAGAGCTAAGAACTGAAAATACAAGGGTAGGCACGAGGAATGCTATCCAGAGATGCAGAATTGGTTTTGTGGCTCTCAGTGTCAGTTCAGTAAAGTGGAAACAAGTAAAACAGGTTTAAGACACATTAGGAAAAAGTATTTTCAATTTTCTGGCAGGAACACCTGTTTCTATTCTGTCTCATAGGAAAAACACCAACTGTCTAAACATGACAGTAGCTAAAACACTCAAAAAGGAGGAAGTACTATTGCAACACACTGTGCTCTGAAGATCACTATGTTCTGTTGCAGACAGAAAGTGTAATTTTTTTTTGCAGATAGTCTTCAGACAAGTTTCTGACTTTAAATATTTGATTTGACTGTTGTTAGAATAATGTGAACAAAACACAGCACCATATCCCAGATGGAAATCTCTTTACTAATTTGGTTTAGTACAGGAAATTCTGTGCTTCTTATTAAAGAAGAAGAACAAGATCCTTTATCACTGTCTTATTTGGATTATAAGTCTCCTCTTCCCAATCTGCCTTTTCAGAAACATCGCTATTATGGTCTGCTGTCACACCAGCTTGGGCTATAATGATCTCATATCCTAAGCAATGTTAAACCTTCTCTGAGACTGGTTGGATGAATTCCAAGAAAAATTTAAGGTGCCACAGGAGCTGATTCTGATGCTTTCAATATGTGACCTTTGGCTGATCTTGAATTGTACCAATAACCCAGTCTGGTGGTAATGATATCCTCTTCTAAATCAGAAGTAAAACTTGGATTTTGATCTTAAGCGGTAACGAGGGAGCCCATTACCTAGTTTGGACTTGACTTTTTGGCCTCCGGGTTTTCCAGCACCCCACCAGGGGCTTTGCACCCCAGCCTGCAGCATTTTACCCACAGCCTGCAGTACTAGAGGCTTTGTATTTTAGCACATGTGCGCACAAATCAGTTTCATAAAACTCAGTCTTTGTGCTGTAAGCATCAGTCAGCAATGCACTGCTCTGCTGTAACCAAATGGGACTGGAAGCTAGATCATGTTTTACTAAATAGACAAGCAAAAGGTAATTCTATGCATCCTGTTTATTTTGGTGTTACAGACAAATACTTCCATAGTGTTTATAAAATAAATTTCTATAAATATATAGTGATATTTCAGAAGGAGCATTATTAAATTTTTGGCTAATAGTTGTTGGGAAATAATTTTTGTCTTAAAACAAAGCCCTTTTCAGAAGCATTTTGCTACAGTGATGACACCTGACCTTCAAAATGCCAAGGGAGTGCTGTGATGAGCTGAACATCTTTCATTACACGGAAAAATTAGTCTGCTTGTTTGGATCAGGAAGGTGCTCTTGATGTGAATTCCCTGGTAGACTGCATTTTCAGCACTTCAGTTCACATTGTGGAGTGGCCTTGGAGTACATCAACTAGATTCTTTCTGAATGAAGCTCATTAAAAAGACGTGCTTCAATCACAGGTGGGCATTTGGTCTTTAGGACCCCTCTGAAGTCAGTCCAAGAGTGGGGAATGCCCTGTCCTCAGATGCAACCTATTAAAAACTGCACAGTGAGGTAGGTTGCCAGGTTCTTAGCACCAACTGTTGCACTGCTCAGATCTGCAGATCTGCTCCTGCTGGTCTGCTCCATCTGCTAAGGTAGATGTAGGCTAGGGCACCACTTTGTAGATGACAGCATGGGTTTGCTGTGGGCATTGTAACAGGGCTGCTTCTTTGAAGCAAATTGCTTCTGCACTCAGTTCTGCAGGCATGCTTTCCATCTGAGAGAGAGGGAAATTGTTTCTGAAATGTTGAGGTTAACAGATGCTTTCTTCCTGTGCTGTGATGTTTCTCAAATACCCTCTGCTCCATACTTTGGCATGATCCTGATTATAGTGTCACAAGCCACCTCTCAAAATGTCTTGTTATAGACAATTTGCATTTATTTATTCAGAAGACAAGATGAGGTGAGAACACTGTACTTAACCAGGCATTATTGGCTGTTGATGTTACTGCTGGTCTCAATGAACTTTACTAACTTTTACAAAGTTCTTTCCAGTTTGACTCCACCCTTCGGATAAGTCTGAGAAATATTCAGGACTCTACTCTTCTGTGAATCCTCAGACCTGTATCTTGATTTGAAGCTCTCCAATATTTGGGAAGGCTAACATCAATGTTAGTTTTAGTTACTATAAAATATAGGTTTTAAAATTATTATTTTAATCACATATTCTGATAGTATCAAAGCATGTGCGAGATTCACCATCTACTTATCAACTGTCTCCTGCGCAGGTGTGCATGTATAGAAAAAGGAAAATGTACCTGCAATGAATCTGCAACTTCAATTTTACTTTCTGAAGAACTTTGTGGAGATCCTAAAAGCAATCAAAGTCTAGACCAATTGTGACTGTCAATTATATTTACAGATTTTGAAAGTTTAGTGCTTTCTTTATCGAAATATTACTACTACATAAAAATTTTTCACTACATCGTTGGTGCCTGTCAGTAAAGAATTTGCTCCTACTTTATTTCCTAGTTATTTCTGAACAAAAAATATAGCACATTTGAAGAATGCTTTGAATTTTTTTATAGCACATTTGTGGAGTGCTTTGAATTTTTTTGGTTTTCAGTCAGCCATAACTTGGCCAAAGCAAATGTAAGTCAATTCCATAAAATATTTCTGGCAGATAATGCCATCTTCTTTGTTCAGGATAAAGCATGCTGTTACTAATGGTGGTGGGGTATTTCCAGTGTATTGCCATGGCTTAACATGGTATCAATTTTTCCATATCCTGACAGCTTACCTTCCTATCTCCCTCAGCAACTCAAAGGAAATTGGAAGGTGTGAGGGAATTGTATTTTTAAAAAAGAAATTGCACCTGTATTTACCTTTCTTTTGTAAAACGAAGTTTGGAAGCTTGAAAAAAACCATGTGACCAATTACTTTACTTTATACCATGGCTTTGACATTAGGTATTTATCAAACTGTTGCAACAACTGTTGCAGAACAAGGCACCAACATTAACACAACTTCCATCCAAAGGAATATTTCTTTTTCTGAAGGCAATTTAGTATTACAAATCTCTGAAAGGAAAGAGTATGGAAATTCCCTTCTGCTTTGCAAACAGGCAGTCTAAAGATAAACTTGCTTCATGATCCACAAAGGTTAAATTAAAGAGCAGATGACAAGAAATTGTCCTTTACCTGTCTGAGGAAACATAGAAAACAGGAGTGCCTTTTTGAGTATCCCTTTTCTTCCTCACCCATACAAGAACATCATATCCACCAAACCCCTAAGTCTACCAGTGAAATAAATGGGATTATTAATGTTCTGAAACATTATTTTCAACATGACTTTTGTCTCAGTAACGTAGAGGAAAAACAACTCACATGACACTTTAAACCTATTAGTATAGAAAACATCTTGTGTTACCTGGTGGTATTCACTGAAAAAGTTTTTTATCTTTCTTTTTACATTTAATTTTCCTCTTTTAATTTTACTTTTAAATTTATTTTCTCCATTTTCTCTTTTACTTTTCATTCTTCTTTTTCATTGCACATGCAAAAAAACATACACAAAATACAGATTACAACAGCATTATCAAGATTACAAAATCCAGCGCAACTAAATTAGGCAATGTCAGACTTAGAGGTATTATACAAAACTGATTTGTGTGTTTATGCATGTGTACTATGATACAGCCAATAAATATATCACTGTGATATATCACTATTTACATTGGGTACCTGCCAGTACATGGACAGAAGTTGCTTACTCATTGAGTAGTAAAGTACTTTTCTGGCCACTTTCATTATATCCCTGCCTTATTTACTGCACATCAGTTCTCCTTCAGAGCAGGGTTTGAATTATTTCCCCATCTAACTTTTTTTCTTTAAAGCAGCCATCAGTACAGTTCATAAAACGTCATTGTTGTTGTTATTATTGATAGTGATACTTTTTTTTTTTTTTTTGTGGATATAAAAGCAAATGGAGAGATTTATGTTACAACTTTTTATTTTGGGCACCAAGTTAGGAACGCTGAAGACCTGATTTTTCAAGGGAATATGTAATAGCAATTCGTATATTCAAAGCACAGAGGATTTAATTCCAGAGGATTTAATATCATTTGGGAATTTTTCCACATCTTAAATTCAGAAATGTCTTCAGTTAGATACTCAGCCAATAAGGAACGCAATTAGTGACCACATGAGGTACATCTGATTTATACATCTTTGACACCTTGCAGTTCCTTTGGTAGAGGCCAAAGGAGAATATAATTTTTCAAAGAATCTATAAAATTATGTAATATTTTTCTCTTCATGCACTCCTCTACATCATTATTTTCATAACTTCGAGATTCCTACAGTCAAGTCTTCTTCATTGTATAACTCTGACTTGTGTCCTGCATTTTACCAGCCCTCAGCAGACAAAAAAAAATCCCTGCTTATCCTAAGTCTGGTTTATTATCAGTAGATGGGGAAGTTCTGGACAATATGTCAAGCTGACAACAGGCAAACTTCTTTGTGTTTTTCCTGTAAGGACTATAAAAGGCACATACAAGACATTTTTTTATTTGCTGGCCTCAAACAGTACCACTCACATCTCTACAGAGAAGATAATTTTCAACAGGGAAAGAATGTGTTTTTCCCCCTCTAATTTCAAAAATTGCAGAAAATTTCCAGGAAAGTTTAGTCTGAAGAGATATAAAATTTTAAAATTATCATCCCAAAAATGTAAACCTTGATAAAAAATAAAGACGACTTGTAAACTGCAATTTGAAGTATCAGCAGTCTTGACAATCAAGCCATGGTGTTAAACCACATCAGCATACTGAATGTACTATTTACAAGGGAGATGGTGATAGCTGTATCCTGACTAACGTGGGATGAAAGAACTCTTTACAGTTAAGAAGTAATTATCTAAGTATATTAATAAGTGCTTCTTTTGTTAAAAAAAAAAAAAAAGAAAAAAAAAAAGAACTGTGTTCAAGACAAACTGGAAAATTCTGAGAAATAAGCTTTAGCAATTGTACAACAGGGAGAGGAGTTGAAAGAAGTTGACAAAGCCTGAAACAGAGAACAAAGTTTCTGAACACGTATTTTTGAGTTGTGTTGTCAGACTGATTGTGGTGTTTTCATGGATATAACCCATGTGTTAAAAACAAACATTTTTTTCATCAATGGTAGGGAAGGTTTAAATATGCTTGATATGTGTGTAAGGGGGAGTTTACTAAAAATCCTCTCTTGCACAGGAGCATTCCCATGTCTCCTGATCTTTGGTTCTCTATAAATCCACCATTTGCCCTATCTTCCACTCTCCTTTGCCTCCGCCATCTTCTAGGATTGCTAGGGAGGCACCTCTATCCACAGCTGCCTCCTCTAGGACAGTTTTAAAGCTGCAGCATGTTATATCGAAGTGTGACTACTTATCTTCAAGAAATGATATTTTAAAGGGATACAAATTATCCATGTGAAGATACATTAAGTATGTGACAAACTTGAATGCTGAAACAATAAATTATCCTCATAGATCTTTCCAACCACCAGCAACATCTGGTACCTGACAGAGAAGAAAAAAATTATCCACCCATCCATTAGGCAATTTACTCTTTAGGACTGTGTAATGTGAAGAGAAATTAATCTGCAGACAAAGTTAAGGAAATATAGTCACAGCAAAAGTAAATATTACATAGGTTCTGTGTGCAAATTAGTGCAATCAATTATGGATTTAAAGTAAGGGAGGTAGCCTTTTAAAATTGTTTTTGAGAATAGATGTATATAAAATCCAGGTCTGTCAGTGAATATCTTATGGCAGTAATTTCTCTATGTGTGGTATGCAATATGGAGAAAGGATATTTTTGTGTCAGTGACAAGCAAAGGCTTTTTTTAGTTAAACAACACACCCCAACGTCATGTCTGTGCTTGAAATGACTGTAGTAATATTAAATTTAAAACCCAGTTACTGCAAATACAAGCTTTTCTAATTATGATCCAGCACACAAATAACCATGAGACAAATCAGAGAAGCCTTTAACTTTATTTTTTACTTAGCCTATCCCTATTCCTACTTTTCATGCATGTGGTAACCACTAGTTACCCACAGTTGCAAGTGTCTCTTTCCTCAAAAATAAATGAGAGAAGAGTTCCCCATTAAGTAACTTGCCACATCATTCTGTGTTCCTCTTGGAGTAGTCAGATAATAAAATGGGAACAAGCAAAATGAATGGATTTTAAAATGAAATTACAGACTGGATTCTTCCTTAAATCACAAGTTTAATTATTATTGCTTAATCTGATGTAGGAAGCTCCCTGTAACACAACACATGATTTAAAATAGAAGTTGTATCAGACAGGCCTTTTCCCCTTTCCAAAATATTTGCATTTACGCATTCACAGATGGACTGGTGCAGAGAGACTTTTTCACACCTTGAGTAGCTGCAACTGTTCATCTTGATTGTTTTCCTGCAACACATGAAAAGAGTGGTGCCTGCAAAACCCAGTCCACTACCCCTTATTGCTTAATTCAATGGTCTAGGCTGTTGTCCTTGCTCTTTTGTTCTTTCAGCAGCATGCAGGACTGAGGCTAATAGCAATGTCTCAACTTTTCAGATGGCAACAATCTTCTTCCACTGCTGTCTGGTTTCCACATCTGGTGAACAAATCTCAAGGGCACTGTAGTCTTGGCAGTGCTATAATTTTACATGACCTTTCATGCCATGATGTCATAATTATTTAAGCTATTACTTGCATGTTAGAATCCTGGATTGTTGCCTGTGTTCCTGCCTGGATAACTAAATCCACCTTTTTAGGGTTGCAAGGAAAACTGTCATTTAATCTGTGATGCCTGTGGCCAAAAAGTTAGATTTGCCTTGTATTTGGAAATGCTTAATGTGCATAGGGGCATATGCATGTAACTCAGATATTCTGAGCTGCTGATGCGCCTCCTGGAATGCCCAGACGACGCACCTGGAAAGCACTTTTCTCTAAGCATCTGTATTTACAGAGGAGTTTGAGAAATGTGTTATATCACAGTGCACCAAAACCTTGTTTTCTCGTGAGTATTTACCTGTGAAAGCTCTGAGTAGCTGACAACTCCAACTACTTCAAGCACGGATTGAAAGTATGGCTGTACTAAATTAAACTGTTATTTTCTCTAGAGATGGTGCCTTACAATGAGATACATTTACAAGAGAGGGTGGTAAAAGTAAATATTTGTTTCTCTTCAGTGTTTGTTTGGTAACCATGTCCATACAGGATAGAGAAAAGAATCTTTTCTACTTAGAAATTTCCCATTTGTTTATTTGTTGATATAACACTTGGAAGTCCCAGTTGTGGCATTTGAAAACACGCTGGGTAACTGTAAGGATGACAAAGCATTGAAACAGATTACCTAGAGCAGATGTTAAACTTTCAACAATTAAGGATTTCAAGAACTGCTTAGGTAATCATCTCTCCAAAATTACATCGGTGTAGTGAAGTGTCATGAGGCTTGGCAATCTCCTGAAGTCCCTTTCTGGAACTATTTCAAATTGGTGTGCAGGACTCCCTGGAAAACAAGGGGATACCAAAGTATAGTAAAATCAGACCAATGGAAGAGGAAAGACTATATTATGCTGAAGTCAGTGATGTTGTTGAGTTTGGCAAACAGTATGGATTTTTTTTTTTTTTAACAAGACTTTATTACATTGTTTTATTTGTACTGAGGTATTATTGGTTTTTCACCCAGTGTCCCTGACGGAAAGAGCATGGAGTTAAGGAGAGTAGGTGCAAACTGACTATTGCAGGGACAATGATTCCTGATTAATGTTTCCAAACTATATGCGGTATAATGCCCCAAACAGAATCTGCACATGCTTGCCCTTGAGCAAGTGCCTAATAGCACATACTGTGACAGAACCACAATCACCCTAACGTGTACAGCAGTGGTGTCCTGGAACTAAAAGCAAGTTTTTTCCCTTGAGTCTGGTGTGTAGACAACAACCATGGGATGAACTGACAAAAATAATTAGTCCCCTTCTGGGACACCTTCTGATCCCCCCCAGTTCCATGAGGATGGAAAAAATGAGAAATGGTTGAGCTTGGTGAGAAAAACCCACAAAGCAACACATGCTTCAGAGCCAAAGGATGGACTGGTTGGCAAAAGATTTGGGCCAATATCTTCTCCTGCAAACAATGATCGAGCTGGCTGGTGGGCAAACAGGTGGAATATCTCCTGTCTCTGTTATCTCTGTAATGCTGGACCAAGTAGAAAGACCCACCACATTAAATTAAATTAAATGTAATATTCAGCAGTTCTGTTTGGCAACGATTGTAGTCAGCAACAGCTTCTGTCTGCACCTCATACATGGTATCTGAAATGACATAACTGAAACAGTAATATTTTGCAATTTCCATCCTGGTTAAAATATGAGTCAACAGTCAAAAGGTGAAAGGGTGTATAAGAAGACGTTTTGAAGTTCCCTGGAGTGCAGAAGAGAGATAGTAAAGCTGGTAAACTACCATGAAAGGCAGTTTGATTTTAGAGATTCATTAGTTTCAATATTCTTTATACTCTGGAGTGAAGAAGAAGATAGTTTTCCAAGACAAGAAATGATGGAAAATCATACCAACGAGAGAGAGCAAGGAAAAGCTAGCACAAGATCAATACGGTGGCAGAAAACAGTGAAACTATGTTTCATTTTACACTATTCAGAGATAACAGTAGAGAAACAATACTTTTTCCCCAGCTTCCAGACAAACCCTGGGTTTCCTTTCCTCCCCTGGATGGAGATTAAACTGCTCTGTCATATTCATCACTGAGTTTAGTGCACGCCAAGGCTTTCCCAGGAGTATCTGTCATCAGCTCTTAATCCTGCTCTAAAGTTGCAGGCGATGTTTGAACCCATGGCTTTTCCTGGAAGTGCAAGCAGTGCTGCTTACAAACACAATCTCTCCTCCCAGGGTGGGAGTTGGCTAGAGCAGGCAAATATGGGTAATAATCAGGCCTCTGTGGATCTCCAGGCTAGATTACAGCAGTTCATCTTCATACTAATATTTGTATTTAAAAATAAAGTACTATGGTTAGTCGTGGATGGTTTCTCATGTCATTTTCCCAAAAGCAACTGGCACCTCAGTCTTTAGCTGCTAAGACTGGCTCTGCCACAAAAGCTAGATTTTGCTCTATACCAGAATTTCCCAGGCAGGTAGAAAGCATCCAATCAACTCAGCCTGAACATTCCTAGGATATCCTGGGAATAGCTGCCTCTTTCTGCTACTCTGATTCTCAGGAAATGTAAGTGCTCATTAATTTGTGAGGTAAAGGTAGTTGTGAATCTTACATCCCCAGAATTAAATGTAATATTCACTATATCATTATTGCTTTCCCACAGGAGGGAAAGAAAATTTGCACCCAAAGAATGAGAGAGAGAGACACAGGGATAAGGGGTGAAAAAGGGAAACTGGGGAGAAAAAAAAAGTATAATAAGTGAATTAGTCATCAAAATAAATAATTTTTTGGTTGCCAATGGGGGGAGGTAAGGTGAAAATCTCAAGCTATTGGTGAAGTGCTTTCAAATCTTTAAGAAGATAACTGCACCTAAGACTGATGGAGTCAGTCTTATAAAACATGGATGGAGCAAACCTGAGGATCCTTCCCACCTTACTCAGAGCTGACGTATTTTGTAGTCTCTCAGTAAATCACTTTCTTTCCTTTCACCATGCATGTGCTCAGAACAACAGGCTGCTGAGGAAAGAAAACTTTTGCTATTAACTGATTATCACTCTGTGCTTCAAAGCACAGAAGCTGACCTTGCTCATAATTGTTTTCCCTTGTGTAAATATTGATAAGCCATTTGCTTCAATAGAGAAATTTGCATTCTTTACTTTTGCATGTTGCCTTTCCTACCTAGGAGCAAACAGGTCTGACATCAGCAGAGTGGTTTGGATAGAAAATCGAAAGAGGGGGTCTTCAGGGATGCTCACTTAGGTACAGTCATTCCTATTACTGTGCTGCAAAGCCCCTGTTTGACATAATCTGACATCACCACTGCACAATGGCAGAGCTATGGGGTGTGGTAGGCCTGGAGAGCAGCATCAAGGACTGAGGCAGCTAAACTGAAACAGAGCAAGTGTTTTTCTGTGAATACACATGGAGGTAAAATTAACAGGCATACAGAGTATGTAACGGAACAGTTTTCTGTGAAAAGCTTCGGGGGTTAATATGAGCACTGCTGGGTTGGCAGTGGATTGTCCCTGGAATAACATCCTTCCCTTTTCACTGAGTGTTTGCTCTAAAAACCCAAACCTTGCTGTTTGTTCTGTGCCTCCAGAAAGGCTTTGCAAATTGCAGTGTCGAGTGGAAGTGACAAAGCAGGATGTTTTCTTTGTGAGAAGGTACCCTGAGTACACAGCCCATCATCACTATTCAACTTTCAAAACAGGGGTGACATGGTGGGAGAGTGCCAGGGAAAGGTCTGGATGTTGTCATCATCATCTGTCCTGGCTCAGCAGTGGCAGGAGAAGAGCTAGACAGACATGACCCTGGGCAGATACCCTGGGTGACTGGTGCAGCAGTGAGGTGGCAAGGTTCTCCAGAGCTCTGAGGAGGCTCTAAAGGCAAGTGCAAAGAGCAAGTTGGTTCCTACTCAAAAACTTGCCCTCCCTCCATAACCAAATATTTTGTAATATACAGTAACTTTGTTTATTTTATTGTATTGCACTTTGCTGCATTGCAACTTCATTCCAGTCAATATTACTGACATTGCTGTATTAACTCCAGGTCAATAAGTAAAACCAGGTGTAATTCTAGACCCACAGGTTTAAAAAAGCAGGCTCTGCTTTGAAACAGCTCTACAGAGTAATCCCATTTTCTTACATGGCCACAAGGTCAAAGACTTACCCCATTTAGATGCAAGAAATTCTATTTAGAAACTCAAATATAAATAAGTAAAATGCTGATCCTGCAGAACTTTTATTCCAAAAGCATTGCACAGCCTTACTTAAGGGGGACAATGGGGCTGACAGTTAAAACAGGTCCTTTTTTTTGAGGTTTGAGTATGTGTGCTGAGGAATCATGAGAAAAAAAGAATGTGGAATACCAACCTGTTGGTTGGATCAAAGCTGGGCTCATAATTGCCTTGAAAAAATGAAGTGTACACAATGTGAAGTTTGTTCCACCTACTCCTTTTAAATGCCACAGCATCACAACAAAGCATAATGTAAGGCCTGGTTTTTATGAGACAGATTTAGAATGTAAATTCACTAGTCTTTTTTTTCATCAGTATCATCATGTACATTTGTCTATTATAAATGCCACAGTAGACAGTGGAGTCTGTGCCTGGGTGCTGCAAATGGTAAATCATTTAACTACCTTCCTTTGCTTTCCACATGCTTGATTATTATATAGGACCTGTGAGGCACAATATTTGGAAGTGCTAGGCCTTGAGTTAATAGGTATTTTTGTTTTCTTTGTTCCTTTCCATTAACAGATGTAAACGTACATTAATAGAAAATGGTGGCTTGTCTAAAGTACATCAGATTAGAGTTATCCACAGAATTTACAGTATCTGGAATTTAGGAACTGGATTATCTCAATAGATGCATATTGAGACATTTAGTAGTTTGGTGGATCACTCTGGGGAAAACAGACAGAAACATAGCTACTTATCTTCCTGTTAAGAAGGCTAAAGACAAAAATCAGCAAAACAAAGGCTCAGATTTGATTTCCAGGTCACATACTAACTGCTAGGGAACAGCAAAATCAGTCCCTTCTCCAGCATTAATCTACGAGTTATCATGGGACTGGCATGCCAGAAAACTTCCATTACTGGGAAATCTGAATATAGTTTAACTAAGTGCTCAGTTTTAAAAATATGAATGTCATCCTTCTCTCTCTCAGGAGGAGGATGATTATGAAGATCTCCTGAAATGTGCATCTTCTTGCATTTGCACTGGAAAAAATAGCAAGCATTATGATTAACCTCTTAGACTGCCCACATTCTGAACCTTTAAAAATACCCCAATATTTCAACTGTCTCCACAGGTCTTTGCTTATTACTATTTTCCTGTCCTCCCATTTCCTGAAATGTTTTTTTCCATGGAGATGGACTGGAGGCACAGCAGACAAAATCTACCTTCTCCTTCCCTTCAGCTTGAACGCAGGGCAGAGAATTCACTGGAGCCAAAGTAACTTGAGAAGCCATCAGGGCTGCTCACAGCAGGCAGCAGCCGGAGTTAGAAACAGACTCCGCTTCTGAGGTCTGTTAATTGTTAAAGTGCTTGCAAACAGACTCAACTCCTTCACAGACTGGTGCTATGAACCACTTGCACAAACTGTGTAGGTTAGTCTATGCTGGAAGTATGTAGAAATTCAATAAGCTTGCATACAAAATTACCACCTAAATGCAGAATTGTTAATTGGCCCAGCTTCTGTCACATTTCACAGAAAATAGAGAGTGACACACTTTTAATGTCAAGGTCCCTATGCTTTGCTGATCTTGTCACGTCTCATGAACCAAAGGCACCCAGGGAACCTGGCGGTTTCATCTGTTTCAACACAGGATCTGTCTTAGTTTAGTGTTTTCAGGAGTTGTAAGAAGGGAGGGAAAAAAGGCGGATGATCCAAAGGCAAAGAATTTAAGATTTTGAAGTCCAAACTCTGAAACTTTACTTATCCTCTTTTCATGAGCTTTTCAAAAGCTACATTTGTCCAGCTATTATTATCACTAAAAGAAAACTAGTACGAATACAATGGGAATGTGTATTAGTATGTAAAACTCTGTTTGTATTATGAAAGGGATGTGAGAGTCCAGTTATGGACTTGGACCCCTTGAAATGCATGTGTAGCTGCTGCAGTTTCCCTCCGGTTAATAATGCAACTGAGAATAATATTTTGTTCTGTGAAAGACCTGCTGTGAGATTTGTTTCTGAAGTGTAATGAAGATAATATTTCATGTACTGGTAACTATTTACTTCCAGGTGAGGACACTACTGCAGAGTACCCCAAGAAAAAGCAGGCAAACCAGACTTGTAATGACTGAGCTACAACAGCTACGTTGTTCTTCTGTTAATGAAAAATATTTTTTTCACCTTAATTGAATCAACCTGTTCAAAAAATATCAAAAAATGCTTACAACAATCTGCATCTCATTCTGAGACTGAGCTATTCCTGCAAACCAGCCTGGGTTATAACACTGTCAAAAGTAATGATTTTTCTACCTATAAACCCTTTAACTATTCAATTTAAGGAGTAATTAGTAGTTTTATGCTGTAATTGCCCTCTTCCAAATTTATAAATAGCTAGCAATTAGCTATTCATACTATATGTTTGGAAGATGCATAATGCATCAATAGGACTCACAGCCTGAAATCAAGTACATGTATATTTTATAGGCTGAGCGCTTCAGGTCAATTTTTTCCTGCAATATAACAAGATATTTGAAATCACGGATTTTATTTTGCAGCAGCTTTTCTCTGAAATGTATTTGACATCAGCAGGCAAAGTGAAGAGTGAAATACCAGGGCAGAGCTGTAGTCATTACTCCTCTGAGAGTCAGCATGGATCAGTGGCTCCCTGAAGCAAGGACTGGCTCTGATGTGTTTATACAGCGCCTTAAACAAAGGAGCTCTGCTCTATAGCAGAGGCCCCAAAGAGCCATGTTAATACAACCAGTAGTAAGTTACCATGGTGTGGTATTAGACTACACCATGGTATTTTCCATTGTAAAGATAAGAAATTTTCAATTTCTTATCTTCAATTTTTCAAATGGCACGAAGGTTTAACTGAGTGGACCACCCCCCCCACAGGTGATTTACTGGCGAAGTGTGTTAGGATAAATGGTGTGGGAACACAAGGTTTAGAGCCAAATCGCTTTTGGGTGCTGCGTGGAGCAAAACAGTGCTTGGTATCAGACTACAGAAAACAGACACAAGTCTGTTACACAGTCACTGTGTAACTCTGTCTGTTTTCCAAATAGTTCATTGCTAAAGAATCATACTGCATATATTTAGACATGAATATTCTTCTACTTTCTTCTACCATTTTCTGTCCACAATTGTCTTTGGTTTCTCAGGTTGTTTACTTTCAGGTCATACCGTCATGGTAAGTTAATGCAGAAATGTCTGTTACGCCCTCTACACATTGAATTGCATTTCATGCAACACTTCCTTTAGACACAATGTCAAAATGACCTTTACTTCTTCATGGGGACTGAAACAAAAGGGAGGTTTTAAAGCTATACATTGAGATTATCTGTTAATGAAACTTTTGGTGGTTTTCTCTGTGTTATTGTATTCATGCCATCACCCCCAAGCCTGATCTACATTACAAAATTTGCATCTGGGGAGTATGTGTACGTGACCACGTGAACTAGCCAAAAAGGTGTTCCTGCCTTTGACATAACACCACCTTACTGCCCAAGACGTGCTTGCTCCAGTGTGTGCAATGCTAACAGATACTCAGTTGTCTGTACGCGCTGCAGCAGGTCTCTCTTAGCAATCCTGTGCCCCGTTCTCACAACACTGACCACTTCAGAAATTAATGACACTATAGGAAAAAATGTCTGTCTTTCTTCCCCCTTTAAAATCTCTCTTTACTTTCTAATGTATGTTTGTGAACAGAAGGGTCTGACTTCACATTATAAGAGACAGACACTTAGTATTCTGCTTCTGCCTGATCTGCCCATAGAGATACTCCTGGACTTTTGGGTTGCTGTTGTTACAGCTGTGGGAAGACACCAGTGATCTGATAGCCAAATTACCAGAGAAACAGGGAAGCAGAACAACAGTTAGACAGCCACAGTTACCAAAAGAAGAGATCTGCAGCAGGCTGACTGTGGGCCAGGTTCCTAAAACAGGAGATGTGAAGCTGTCCCCAAGACATATTTTCCTTATGACAGGCTGCATAGCAGACATGCATTCCAGACATGATGGGAAATGTACCTTTTCTTTGCTCTTTTCCATGGATATCTCATGAGCACTCAATTAAGTACTCTCTATGTGAAGTGTGATGCCAGGGAAATGCAATCAATACTTCAAAGAGCGAGTTGGGTTCACAGGAACCAAGATGAGAGAAGCGGGGAAGGGAATGGAGGGGGAACTCGGTTAACTTCAACCATGAATTTCCTGATGCATGTGTTTTTAATTCATGTCAGCATCTCAACCCCTCCCCCTTTATTTGAAAGTGCTGTCTTCACATGTAGCCACAGAGCAAAAGAAAAGGGGATTCTAAAGTAGGGATTTTATCTTATATATCTATACACAAATGTATAAGCAATGGAATAAAGTAATATTAGGGTTATGTGGTAGAACCAGGCCTTCTACAAAACAGCACCATCCCAGAAAATTATTACATTGCTAAAACAGAGCAATAAAACTACCTTTACACTGTACTCTGCCTCTTACAGAGCGTAATTCATGCAGGTAGATGAACTCCTGTGTGTAACAGTGATTCCCTTGCTTTCTCTTTTTTGTTTTTTTGTTTATGAGGAGAAAAATGTAAATATGTTAAAGACCATGTCCCATTCACAACTTAATCCTCACAGACAGCACTAGGGTGCTCCTCATGCTAGACAGGGGCCAAGCCAACCTGGGCCCATTTTGCCTTTGTCAGTGAAGACAAGAAAAGCTCTTATCACACACAGATACAGAAAAAAATTTTGAGTATTTGGCTCCAAGAATGCAATGAGTAAAATATTTTCTTAAATCACAGCAAATTATTTTTATCCCTATCAAGTATCGGTACAGTGCTAAAATATATTTTCTGTGGTTTTTTTAAAAAATAAAATCTGGCTCATTAGCACCATTTTTCACAGATTTAGCATACTTGCATTATTCATACTGACCCACAATGGATAGTTGTGCATAACGCCTTATTTTAATTCCATAATTTTGTAAATTAAAATATTACTGCAAAATTGAGCTTGCCAAACTCTTTCCTGGCAGAAATGCAGATAGGTTAAATACAACCATTCATCATAGTATAGTGATTATAGACAAGATATTACAGTTCTAACCCAGCAAAAGTTATATGACTGTTTGCCTTACAGAGATCTATTTAAATGATGGGTCATTACAAGGAAGTTTTCAGCCAGCCAAAAGCATCCTTCATCTATTTAAATGGCAGTTGTATCTCTTCTAGCAGCTGCCTAATTCTTTTTTTTTTTTGTGAGCCCAGGCAGAGATGTGTGGGCAGGGGTCCCAGAACCATTGAGGCCATTTTTTCACCCCTAGTGAGGACCTCTGCAGGCAGCCTTTTCAGAAACTTAGGGTTCATCACAAGAGATTTATGCTTTTTCTCTAGCCAGCCAATTCTCCCGTCCTCTGAAGTTCACTACAATTCATCAACTATTGCATACCACAGAACAGTCACCTTTTCTGTTTATGTATCAGAGGAGTCTGAAATGGGATACTTCAAATCCATCTCTTATTTCCAGTGCACTGACTGGGTCACTGCTCAGCTAGACACAATCTTGCTCAGCAGCCTGTGCTTACCCTTGTACCCTTTTGCCTTATTGTGACTTTGCTCAGTCCTAAATATCTTGTCTTGTGTTCTTGGGAGTCCTGGCTTCCAGAAGATGGCTTCAGTATCAAAGCAGCACTTATCGGTGACTTTGGGTTGAAGGAGTTAGTGCACTTGCAGTTAGGTTCCTTCTACCTCCTGGGCACTTCTCAGGCTCCCCACACAGTTCCTGGCTGTGGCACACACCAGTAAACATCTAGAGCAATTTGGGAATTTTAAGCATTTTCTGTCCTGCTCCTTCAATTGTTCAGGGGAGTGCTTTCCTGTTTGAGGTCCATGGCACTGCACGTTAGATTTTGTGGGGCCTTGCTTTGAAGGGCACTAGCCAGGGGTATGCTCTTTGCAGCACATGGCCATGGCAAGGGCATGCAAATGGTTCCTCTACTGAACAGTGCTCTATAACATCAAAAAAAACCCTCAAGGTGAATCACTGTCCTGGATCATCTGCACTACACCATTTCTTGTTCTGGTAATAGTAGACATTTTAATTCCAAGAGTGAGTGGAAATACACTACTTACCTGGAAAGCAAAATAAACAAGAGAATGTGTGGGAGTCAGGAAACAATAGCACAACTTGCAAATTCCTTATGTAGCCATAGGCCTAGTCATTGGGAGCAATGTCTTTAAATTTTCATTATGTTTCAGCATTAAAACCCCACTGAGAGGAACAGGATAATTCATCAGAAGCCTAGATAAATGAACAAAGAACATCTTCCAGATCTAACTGTGCCAGCGAAGGATGTTGCACCCAAGAGCTATGTCATTGTTTTCTGCCAGAACTACTGGCAAAGATGTTAGAGGGAGAGCACCAACCCCTACTTACTCACCAAGACTCACCATACATGCCAAGATTTACTATTATTTCAGCTGTTCCAGCTAATGCGGCTTTGTTTGGGGTTTTTTAATAAACTCACCTATCAAAGGGGTGGTATCCTTTGGTAGATATGTGATATCAGTGGTGATTCTGAGCAGGGAGCCATAGTTTCTTCCACCAGTAAGAGCAGCATGCAGGGATTGTGCTTATTGACAGCCCAGATTAATGGATAATACACTGAGAAGCAAAAAGGATTTGAACAAAGAGGTCCTCTTCACAGTTCACAGTTGAAATTGTAGCTTGGAGCAGAGCAGCAAATGAACTTGTGCTCTGCTTGTGCTACAGCCTGGGAGCATCAGTAACAGCCGGGAGCATGGTCCCCCCACTGCAGCAGGGAGAGCAAGCCTCTGCACCCTTGCCATCCTAAATATTCAGCTGTTGGGCTTCTTACCTTCAGAGAAAGGAGGAATGGGCAAGAACTAAGCACAATATCTGCTTTTCTGAAAAAAAGTGCAGAAATATTCATTCCGGTACCATGACGGTTTTATATCACTTAATGTATTTTAGTGCACAAAGACTGCATAAATTTTATCACGGAATCGAACAGTGTCATAGCAGTACAACTATGCATATTCTTAAGTATTTTCATGATAACAGCCTAACAATCCGTTACATATAGCCAATTACAATATTTTAACAGAAAGGATCTAATACAAAATTATTTGGCCACATTCCAGGAGGGGGGGGGGGGGGGGGGGGGAAGTATACCGGTCATTTCTGTATTAATTTCTACTGCTCTGCATTTGGTTATAGTATATAACCAAATAGTTAGCAAATAGTATACAAAGGTATACAAATAGTATACCTCTATTATCCTGATGTTCTAATTATTGTTTTAATATTATCAATCGGTATACTAATTATTAGCGTACTAGTAAGTATGTTAATAGACTGATTCTACATCTAGAGGTAGAACGACACAGCCATGCTTTGTCCAAAAGGTGGAGCCAATGACACTCTGAGGTCTCAGCTTTGCTTCAGGTTGTGGTTTAATAAAGTCTCTTAGGCAGCTGGGAGACTCTGCCCCCCTGGGCACCACACATGCCTTGCAGGAAAGATGCAGCTTCACTACACTGACTTGTTTCCCGTTTGTGTAACAAATGGTGGAAGATCTGCTTTAAAGTATGTTGTACATTTATGTAGTCTGTCTCTTTAGGGGGCTAAATCAGGTCTGATCCTTAATACATACTTTCAAAATGTACAGAAGCATGTAACTAAATGTGTGGCAGTCTGAGTCATGCGATCTTTAACAGAAAGTTAGGTGAAGTAAAATGGCGTGCAGTTTGAAGTTAATTATACATGTTTGATTGTAATATGTGTTAACTACAAGTCATATTAATCTTTATTTCCTCTCGTATTCTACATCTTACTTGAGTCATCTTCACTCACCTGTAGGGAAAAATCATTAATTAATGATGGCATGATCTTAAAATAAACTCAGGGCTAATGTAGACTTGGACATCAGATGAAAGAGAGATTAAGACTTTGGTATGTTAGTCCCTTAACTAAATTACTTTTGCCTGAAATCTTCCTCCCGTTTGGATTTTAAAGACACATCCTCTGATACGATAAATCTCTGACTCTCCCAGATATCCTTCAGGTCTCTCCCTGACACACGGTCTGCAGGCTGAGACCTGGCCATGAGCATGTTATTGCAAAGATCAAGCTGGAGGGAGGCCATGGAGTATGGGTGCCAGTCCCACTGACCCCACACCAAGGCCAGCAATGCATTTCAGTCTTTTCAGGGACTATATGAAGCTTTTAGAAAGGAAAGGAGATTAAAATGGGTGCAGTCCTGAAAGCCTGATAGCAAAGGAGTTCCAGTTGTGGTGGATATTAGAAAGAGCAGAATAAAAGTAGAACCAAAGAGTAGTTGTTTATATATAAATAGAATGTATCAGTGTTATCAATGTGACAAGTATAGGGAGATGTGTCATAAAATACTATACAAAGTATCTATGTCCTTCCACACTCCTCAGTTCATTCCAATACACGTAGGGAAGGTACTTGATTTACATTTGTTTGACTACCTACACCTATTTATATACCTTGATTTTTAAAAGCAATGGAGGTGTCACATGAAATCCCTCTCTCTCCATCTCTTCAGTAAAGGTGCGCACTGCAGTTTAAATACCCTACCCTTACTTTGGCTCTTAAACAGCATTTTCTGCCTGGAAGCTCTCCTTTCAATAAATAAGTAAAATACATCTTTGAATATGATGATTACTCAATCAACAGAAGGTGACAAGAGCAGTGTGGGTGCTAGTCCTAAAGAAAGCAACCTTGTGGGGTACAGGCAGTCAGCATACCCTAGTGATTGTGGTGGAACAAGACAATTTGATAGACTCAATTAAGTAAGTAATGAATTTCCCAAGTAGATGCTAGGGCTGGCATCTTACATTATTACAAACTCAGAAATGCCTTGCAACCACGCAGGAAAGTTTCCATCTCACTGGAAGCTTAAACCCCAGGAGTTCTGGACTCATATGCAACACCTAAACCTACATGGACACAAAGAGTATGCAGGACTCCAGGCTTGAGCAGGGTTGACTGGCTCTGTAGGTCTCTGCCAGGTATGTAAAGTGCTCTCTAATATATCTGTCTCATTACAGACCTGCAAGACTCTGAAATTACTGCATTACTAGTAATAGAGTACAGTAAAAGGAAAATGCATTTTATATAAATTGCCAAGAAAAAGACCTGCGAACTAATACTTCAATTTGTTAGGAAACAACAAATTAGTTAGTGTATGATTGCTGCAGAGAATCTTTCCTGGTTTTGGCATTTTTACATCAGCTAAATTTAATATAAGAGTATACAATTTTTGCTAGTGCTAGAAATGACTGCTTATATGGACAGATTTTTCATGTAGCTGTATGGGGGAATCTAAACTTAGCAGTCATGTAGAGGTTGTCAGACACTGAAATGGGCTGCCAGGGAAGTGATTGAAGTCACCATCCCTGGAGGTATTTAAAAGATGTGTAGATGTGGCAGTTAGGGACATGGTTTAACGGTAGACTTGGCAGTGTTAGGTTAATGGTTGGACTCAATGATCTTAAGGGTTTTTCCAACCTAAATAATTTTATGATTCTATGAAATTGAAATGAGAATCACAGAAACAATATAGCATCTCTATGCTGATGCATATAGAGAGCTGAAACAACCTGAATGTCAGTGAAAAAAAAAACAACACTCTGGAAATAGACAAGTTTGGAAAGGTAGAAAATCCTTAGGACATTGTTGAGACTCTGCAGCAAGAATCTTGGTGTGTTTTCTAGATGTAAAAAGGTGTCCTTTTTTTTTTTTTTTCTGCAGGAAGAAGCACAGGTTCTTACAAATGCAGAACTTTTCCACATCTCTAATTCACACAAAATAAGCAAATAATTGTCTGAAAGACCATGCCAAATGGTTTGTGAAGTGCATTACATATCTAATGCAAAAAATATACACACTAAAATAACTAATTATATCATATATAAGCAATTTAATAGCTAAAATTTATGTAAAATTAAAAGCTTAGTTGCACTTTGAAGACAAGTTTAGATAATAGGAGTCCATATGTATTAGAGGTACTTGAAATTCACATATATTATGAGTGTTCAAAATGTGACTGCCAGTTTTGGCTGTGTTCCCTTTGAATGTATGAGGCTGAACAAAAACCATTGAGTCCAAAATGTTTTCATTTTGGAGTGTAAGTAAATATTTAATTCTGAACCTGCCTCAACTGTAAGGGGCTACTAGGCACTGAAACTTGCACAGAAATATGAGGTAAAAATACCTTTGTGGTTTTGAAGACTTACCACTCTATTCCCTTTATGTTCTTACTACTTTTAGTGTTTCTGTTCCAGCTTGTGGACTGTCTTGTGATTCCATGTCTGGCTGTGAATGAATTAAGACTATCAATAACTTTTTGACCTCTTATTGACCAATAGGTTCACCTTCCATAGCTATCTCTTTCCCCTACTGCCTTTCTTGCTGATCTTCAGACTCCTACGGGGACATGTCTCAGGATGTCTGAACATCATCAAGAGGGGACCAGCTTCACAACTAGCGGCTCCTCCCAAGGTAGCTTTTATTGAGGCAACAACAAATGGCAATTTCTAGCAGGCAAAGTGTTGCTGTTGGTTATTTTTCTCTCCTCCACATACACAACCACTTCCCTTCTCACATGAGTAGAATAAAAGTCCCTTCTAACCTCTTTTATTTTGCCTTATGGAAACAGAGGTAAATGCATTAGCAGTGACCTCCAAGAAGATTCAAATCATGTATCAGCTCATCTCACACCAGTCCTCTTCCCTGTTTCTACAAAGCTGCTGCTGGCTGCTGGTTTTAAATATTAGCAAGTGGCATGTAATAAGCTTTGTTTGTCATGACCGGGAACAAACCTGAATTTGTGTATCCCAAATATATGCATGTCATGTATTTTATATTATTTTAACTAAGGTTCTGATTTTGTTCCAAAGTTTAGACTGGCAACACAGTAACACTGAACAGATGCACTGATCCTGTACACTCCAGCAAGATACCTCTCTTCTTTGCAAAAACACCAAGTAGTGGAAGTTTCGCTGGGTGGGAGTGCAAAAAGATCTCCTGCATAATATATGAAGATGAGTGAACCTGAGAATAGTAAACACGTTTAAGATTGTACTGTACAGGAAGCTGCCAAGCTCATCCAAAATAAAATGCTGAATAAAGGACTATGTCATAAATTGTTCTCCTTGCTGGTACACATGCATTAGAGTTAGCTTCAAGGAGGTGCATCTGTCTAAACTAGTCTTCAGAGTATCTCCTTCTAGGGTTAGATGCTTTTACCATCTATTTCTCACTTGGTGCTGTAGGAAAGAAGGTAGGTGATTTTGCATCGTGCATCTGTAAGCACGCTCTAGCTACTCAGTCATTCTTCCAGAAGCCATTTCAACTTCTAAAGAGTACTATTATCTGCTTCTTTGAATAGTCTACTGGTTATTGTACACAATTATAGGGGTAAGACTTGCATTTCAGTCTTATCCAGTTCTTTATTAGCATAAAATATTGCAGTATACAAAGAAGCAGACACTGGATCCCAGGTCCATCCTATCTCAGGTGATGTGGAGTTTTTAAGAGCAATCTACAGTTACCTTCAATGAAATCTAACAAGGTTTTAATTCAGTTTCAATAAAAAGTCTGTGAGCTTTCCAGAGTCCCATCCAAAAACTACATCTCGATGTAATCCAGTAAAATGTGATACATTGTTGCTTAATATTTATTTACTGCCAGATATATTTGTCAAGTACTTAATATAATATATCCAGAGATTCTTCCAACAACTATTACTGCAAACCTCTATATATGACTATTGTAGAGATTAAAATCAAATATCAAAATGATAAAAGATCTGAAAGGAAGAATAAGCTGGTAACTTTTTTGCTTTTTTAATTTTATTTTTAAGGCAGAATAAAATGGAAAGTGCCACTGCTTGGCAGTGTTAGCAATAGGAGACAAATAACATCTGTATGAATAAAAAAAGCTGTTATGAATTTATGCACATATGGCAGGGGATGTTTCACCTCCTAGGGAATGTAGATTAAATGTACTGTGTGTTCACATTTTGTGCACAAACTATTTTCTCTTCTCTTCTCTTCTCTTCTCTTCTCTTCTCTTCTCTTCTCTTCTCTTCTCTTCTCTTCTCTTCTCTTCTCTTCTCTTCTCTTCTCTTCTCTTCTCTTCTCTTCTCTTCTCCTCTCCTCTCCTCTCCTCTCCTCTCCTCTCCTCTCCTCTCCTCTCCATCCAGGAGCAGGCTGATGCATTCTTCAGTTTAGACTGAAAAAACATCCTTTGCAGTCTGGTGAAGGAAAGTCACAGAGCTATGGAAAGCAGCAGGAGGAATACAGGCCAAGCAGTCCCTGTTTCCTGAAGAGTGAGAATTTGAAGAATGAAGATAGGTACTGATCACACACAAAGGAAGAGGAGAAGAAGTAGAAGAAGAAGAGGTGTGCAGTCCCATGTGTTTTTTTCAGAAGTATGACACATATTAATGACGTATTTTTTCTGCCTTCTGTGCTTCTTGGCCAGTGATGCATGAAGAGGGCTCTCACACCTGCCCCGCTCTTGTATTGCAGGCAGGGAGAGCTGGAAAGCGGCAGCTCCGGATGGTGCAGCAAGCCTGGAGCCCTTCCAAGCACGGGCTGTTTTGTACAGGAGAACACCTAGCGAAATGGAGCCAAGGGAAGAGCAGAGCTCACTCCTGCCTCAAACTGGTGATGGGCGAGAGAGCCGGAGAGAGCCAGGGCACGAGCGGCACCTTGGAGGTGCAAGAGCCACAGGCAAGAACCAAGACAAAAGGGCCCAGAGGAGCCCTGACAAGGGGCTGTGCTCAAGGTGACACAGGACAAACAGCAACCCCTGGGGACCACCCTTGGGGCCCACACTCGGAGTAGAGAAAGTTTCCTCCCCTCAGATGTGGAGCAGGAGCAGCAGGCACCTGTCCAAAATGGCCCGAAGGGACCCTGACAAGGGGCCATGCTCAAAGATGCAGAGAAGGCAAAAAACCTCCAGGGACACTTGCTAGCCCACCCTGGGGGAAAAAAAGCCTTCCTCCCCCCAGCTGCAAGGCATGAGAGGCCATCTTTGTGGTGCATGAGCAGCAGGCAGTAACCCTGCCAAAATGGACCAGAAGAGCCCTGACAAGTGGTCACGCTCAATGCTGCAGAGGAAGGCGAAAAACCCCCGGGGACCAGTGCCAATCTGCCCCGGGGGAAAATTCCTTCCTGACCCCAGCACTGGCGATCGGCTACTCCCTGAGCATGTGAGCAAGACCTGCCTCCTCCTCCCACAGGCTGGTCACGCATCCCAGGAGATGCCCAAGCCCTGTTCTCCCTCAACCTGGAGCCACCTCAGGGGCTTCCAAGAGTGGCAAATGGCCCCGGCCTGATGGACCTTGGGGGCAAGAATCCTTCCCCTGCCTGGCAGGGCACCACTGGGTGCTCCAAAGCACTGGGACCCCTGATAACAGCTCTGCATCCCATTTCTTACAGCTGCCGCCCCTGGCTCTGCAGGGGGTGAGGGGTGGTGAACTCTGCAGTGCTCCTCAAGAAGGCATTCCCTTGGTCTTGCCACTGCTGTCCAGATGAAAAGGCCTGACAGCCTCGGGCACCTCCAGCTCTTCCTAGTTCTCTCCAGCAACCTCGTTCAGCCTCCTGCCTTCCTCCCTCAGACCCTCCAAGTAATTCCACTGGCTCCCCGAGGACTTCCTCTCGGATATCTTTGGGCTGTCCCCAGGCCAGCTCTGGCAGCAGGATGGGGAGGATGCCACCTTTTACACTTCCCCCCACCCCCCGGCATTGTGACTGCTGTGTTGCTGGGTGATGGCACTGTGACATGGGAGTGACGGGCCCCCATGCACAGCCCTGCCTGCTGCCCCTCAGGAAGGCCTGTGTGGTTCTGGCCCTGAGGCTGTCTCTGTGCCCAGGGGGCCCAGGGTGTCTCTGCCCTTGGTGGCCGTGCACTGGGCACAGCCGCTGGGCATTCCTGATGCATCCTCTGCCTCTCGGGTCCCAAGGACGAAGCTGTCACTCTTCTCTCAGGGCATGGCAGAAGCCAATCCTGAAGCCCAGAGACTGCCCCTCTTAGCCGTCCCCTCTCTGTACCAGAGCTATTTGACATGAGGCCACACAGCAGGGAGGACCAGAGACTTGATCTGGCTGGACACAAACCCTTTTCTTGGCGTGGTGAGGATGTGACCAGAGCCACAGGTTTGGTTGGATGGTGCCATATGTATTTTGATCTTTGGCACATAGACTGGCCACTTCAAAACTGTCTTCCTGATCTGTTTCTCTCCCTATTGTTCCCAGGGTATTGAACTTATCATTCTCATGAGATTCTAGTTGCCAGGAGCATATTTACCCTGCCTTGTGCATTTGTCTGATCATTGCAGGAAGGAACAGGGTATCTTGTGGTTTGGCAAAATGCATATGATTCGCTTTCCTTGCACTTTATACCTACTATAATTGCAGCAGCTGACAGTTTATGTGTCTGATACCACATGAGGGTCTTTAGCAAGCATTGCATGCACTTCAGTGGAGAAAATAACACAGTGATGGTCTCCTTTAAAGCACTAAAGGTCTCTTATCCCTAAACTTGATGGGCAGGGTGGGAGGCCATAAATCCAAATTATTTAAAATTAGAGTAGGAAATTAAAAACTCTTGATCCTTCCACTGTCTACCAGAAAATAGAAAACACTCTGCTTTCTTTATGAAGTACCCCTGAAAGTAGTATCAATTTATTTTGTGCATTTTCTCTGTTCTTTAAATGCCATTCATACAGAGACACAATCTGGGTTTCCCTTTCCTCTTTAGCACTTTAAAAAGTCTTCACAAGTGTTTGGAGTTTAATAGTTTCAGCTCTCCTGTAGCTCAAGAACTAATATAAAAATAGTCTCTTTATAGTCTGCCATGCTATACACATGGCTTTAGGGTACTGCAGCTTTGCCATACTAAATCCTTTCAGGAAAAGGTCTTAAATTTAGCTTCATGAAATTAAATTTTTCTGTTGTTTTCTAGGGATGATAGATTTTTTTCACGTACTGTAATAGCTCCTCTTTTTCTTTTCTAAGAATTCAGAATGCGTGAATTCTCTAAAAGTGCCCTAAACTGTCTGGCAACATTAGTATGTTTAACATTCCTTCACAGACGAAATTTTTCATGCTAAGCACTTCATTTTATATTTTGCTACAACAGGAATTTAAAATAATAATGAGCCATACATACATACAGAGTCATAAGCATACACAGTATATTTCATTTAGAAGGATCAAATTTTAAAGGAATGGGGTTTTTAAAGCTATGTCACACTTTTCTTTTATCTGTAACTTTCTGTCCAATTAAAAATGCATGCTTATTTTTCCCTGACACTGTTTTTACATATTTTGCTCAATCTCTGCTTTGTAAGAGCAGCCACTTTTGTCTTAGGCAAATACCCAGATTAGAGTCTGAAATTAAAAATGCAGGAAGTACAGATGCATACAACTGCTAATCTAAGTATTTGTGCCTCATAAATAATGCCAAGAATGCTCTTTTCAGGAACAGAGTGCACACTGAGGCAAACTATTCTTTCTTAGATGATATGGTATGTTATTCACATTTATTTTACTATGCTTCCTGGGGGGGCAACAGCCTGTTCAGTATAAAGACATCACAGGAAAACAAGAACCTTTTGCACCAGGTGGTCAGAGTCATGAAAGTATTTAGGTACCTACCAGGATTTAAACTAAATAAACTGGGCAGCAAACTTCAATGACATCATTCATCTGAATGCTTTAGACATGCTGAGCTCAAAGTCTGACAGTCCGAAATGCAGTATCTAGCTTTCCAAATCGGAAGATTCTTCCAACTCACAAGTACAGGGACAAGTTCACAATTCAGTTCTTAGCATTTTCTCTAGGCAGGCATTTTAGTTAGAGAAAATCTATTTAATATCAGTAATCAGCTAAAGCATGAATAATGCCAATTACATGGGTAGCCTCAGACTGAACCTCTTGTCTGTGAATGCTCTGAATGGACTCATTTGATGTCAGCCCGACAAATACCACCTTCAGGTTGCCTGGTGTTAATTTAGAGAATGACTCCACAGTGTTTCACTAATCCATCAAATTTATATGCTCAGGCACCACAAGAGCAGAGAATAGGCCTCTGAGTTTTATCATTAAGGCTGCTTGGGAGCCAGTTCCTGTGAGGTCGGGTAACCAATACATCTGAAGAGGAACTTGGTAAATGTATGTGTACCTGTCTGTGGCCCTTTTATAAATGGCAAAGAAACCCATGCTATGGCATGCACATAATTGCTTGAGCTGCAAACTTCTCTATGGACCTGGAAAAAACTGAATTCCTCCTCTCAGGGGACTAATATACTGGTGCCACTTTAAAATAAAGGGGAAACATATTTAACTTGCTAGTTCATTTATGAAAAATACACAACCTATTGTTTGGCTTTTGCAAATGAGGTCTCCATCTCTTCTTAATCTTGAACTGGATGTTAAAAGTGATTATTTCTGCATAACAGTCTGAAGTAAGAGCTCCTCTGTGAAGTTCTGTCATCTGTTCAAAACCCAAGTAGTGGTAAATGGAGATCACATTAGCTATTTGTGTTATTGTTTATAGCAGACATCATGTTGCAGTCTCACATGGCCTGTGAGGTTTTTTTATGGTATATGCTATGATTCCTGCACTCTGAAAATGACCATGACATTTGTACAGTTCCTGGCAGGTATTTACTGGCAGTGGCATAGCCATAACTGAAGCTAGGTAAGCTCTGTTAAATTCACAGTAAGTTCAAGGATTTACTGTGAGGCAGTTAATTTCTTGAGGAAATCTGAAAGGTAGGAAAAGGTAAAGGAAAAAGTTTCACTGCTGCCAAGAGAGCTTCTTTTAAGAAGGGACTTCAGTGTGATGTTTACACTTCTCTTGTCTATGCATGCACACTGTGCATTCTTTAGTGCTTTTCTCTGCTGAAAAATGAAACACTTCTGTGTGCTGTATCACCTGATATCCAGCACACATGAATCTAGCAGATGTTGACTATGAAAACTATAAAAATTTGGCAAACTCTTACAAGTATCTTTTTAAAATTCCCAGCCTGGAAAGCAAGCACCGATAGTCATTCCAATTTTTTCTACCGTTTTTCAGAAAGCTATGAGTCCCTATAGACTTCTTGAAAAGTAATATTGCCAGTGGGAAAGTAAATCCTGAATTTTAAGCCCTCTTGCCTCATCTAAATAATACGGGGTGCTCAGGAGCTCAGGTGGACCCATGGTTGGAGGCAAGCCGAATGCAGCTGGCAGGACAGTGGCGGCAAGGACAATGTGTGGAGATGCTTGGCAACGTGTGGGAAATGCATGGTGACACCTGAAATTCTCTGTGGAGCCCCTGGGGTCAGGGAGCCAGCCAGTCCCTGGGCAGGGCAGATTAGGCTGGGTGGGCTGGGAGGGGGCTGACACCCCTTGGTTAGCCAGCAGAAAGTGAGGCCACTGCCCCGCACCACCCAGAGCGGACTAGGACGTTGAGCTGGAAGAGGGGGCTTTCCTCAAGCCCCTGTGTCCCCTGCTGCTTGCAGGGTCACCCCAGAGAAAGTGCAAGGAGTTAGTTTTCTTTGCTGCAGGAAGAGCAGCAGCCAGGTCCTGCTGGAGTTCTCTCTGCCTTTACTGTAACTCAGCCTGAAACAGGTCCAGGGGAGAGTGTTCTCTGCAGCCTTGTGCACGGGGCTCTGCCCATCTCCTCCCTTTCAGCAACAAAAGTGACATCTTGGTAACAAGAGTTCTGCTAGAGACCAGCCGAGTGTTTGTGCTGGGCTGTACTTCCCACACATTCACATCTCAGCGCTTTAAATGACATTCAATAATCCCTTTTCTCTCCTTTTACATCTTGCACAGTCTGCTCTCAAATGTGTCGAGGAGTGTTGTAGGGCTGCTGCTGCCTAACAGCAGAGTAGATGCTGAATGAAATACTTAATTCATTGTTTTTCTTATGTCTGCAGAAGTATTTGGAGAGAGAAAAGGTTGTGTAGAATGAGGAAGGGGTTCTGCTTTGCTTTCAGCTAGTCACTGTTTTCTCAGAAGGGAAAGTGACTTGCTGGTGGGATTTTATTGAGAGAATGATGTTGGAGCAGCTCTTTAAATTAAGAAGATGACAATAAGGGCTGCCCTCCAGGCTGTTTGAGTTTGCACTAGCAAATAAGCACTATAGCATACCTAGTTTTGGTAACAGTGCTGCTTATTTTACCTCAAGCTGAAAGTTTATATTAAAGACCGGGGAGAAATGGTGGATCCACTGTTCTCTGTAATTTAGAGTATCAGGCTTTACAGCCTTCCTTGAAATTTATTCTTGCTTTTGGTTTTACGAGTGCACGATATTAGCAAACACTGAAGGAAATGCCTGCAGCTGGAGTTACATTACTGGAATACCTTCTGTATGTATATGAGTCTGTGTACAACATATATAGTATGTGTGTTTGTCTTTAGAGAATTTTTTAACAGTATTTATAATTATGTCTCTTTATGATGATGTTTACATGGGCACATACACAGTATGTTGTCTTAAGTTATTACAGCAGTTATCTCTGCTTACCTGATATTCCATCTGTTGGTGACCCTCTTACAGAAAATAAAAATCAGTTGTTACATTTGAGGTTTTCTGGGTGTATTTTGGTTATGTTTCTTTGGTCTTCACCTCAAAGTTAAATAAAAAATTATTTAGTACAGCATAGATTCAATTTTTCTCTCTCCTTTTTCTCCTTCCTAGGAGTGGGCATCATTCACACATTTAACTGAACAAGATGCTTAGATGTTATCATGGTTAAAAGCAGAATTAGTAACATTTCAAAGATATTGTCTTCTAGGAATGCATAGCTGTACATATGAAATATGAATACATATGAAGTATTCTGATTTTTAGGAACAAATCTTTATATAATGCAATACTTTACACAGTTTCTGCTCTCCAAGCCTGCCAACTCCACTGCTGTTATAATCAATAATATTTGTTATAAGGAAATGACTCATTACAACAAAATACAGAATCCTATTTATTTGATTTTTTTTTTTTTTAGGTAACTCTTCTGAACTAAAAATTCTCCATGAATATCTGTGCTTGCAAGTAAAACTTCGATTTTGAGCAGCTATTGTTATTATTGCTTAACTGCACCATGTTGGACTCCTGAAAGCAAAGTTCCTGGCATGAATGGATTTATATAATCTGCTGAATACTCCATTCAAAAAATTACACCCTGTCCTTAACTGAATGACAATGTAGATAGATTAAGGTTTTTCTTCTAAGGTCTTCTTACTTGCTATTAATTAAAAAACAAGGCATAGAGAAATATTACTATTTGGAAAAAAGTAGCAATGAAAAATCAAATTTCCAGATTGACATATTATTTATGGACTATATGAAGAATTCTCCTAGGTCTGTTATATATATTCATTTCCACACACACTCTGACAAGCCCTGCTAATACTGGGACTTGAGATTTGTGGACATAATCAATTTTTTTTTGCCTTTAAGGTAATCCAGACATGGTTTGTAGCCAATCTCATTCTAGTATTGAAATGCATAGGAGTATTCTAGGATATTTATCATGCTGATGTAAAAATTTAATTTAACACAGTAACATAAGATTTCATTTCTTTATCCTTGTGAAAAATCAGCTATACATTTCCACCTATTGATGAGTAATCTTCCTATCTTGGGGCAAAACTGTAGTGTTTGCAGTTACTTGTTTACAATACAATTTCACTAGCAAAGAGACAGTGCTTAACTAGCATGGATGATCATTCACTATTACTTGTCTCATTCATCAAATGAACAGTCCTACCAAAGCTAGTTTCTCATGTGAGGTTTGAGACAAGCTTTTTCTTTATTTATTATGTGAATGACACAATTTGTAACAATAAAAGAAGCATAAAAAATGTCCCATGGCACCCAAAGTACCAAACACAGATTTGTAACAGAAAGGATAGAAAAAAACCTCACTTTTTTTGTTGTTGTTGTTGTAGAGGACTGTGCACATCTGTTGTCATTATTTTACAAAGTGACAGTGGGTTTCCTGAATCTTTTTTTTTTTAAACACAACCACACTAATTCTTTTGCGTGCTACTGTGCAAATGTGTTCTGAGATGCTTCATTATTTCATTTAATAAAAGTTAAATAATCTTCCTGCCTGTCTGGGTGCTACTTCATTAATGGAAACTTGAGATAGGTAGGAGAAACTGTTACAATGAAAGATGCTTTCAGAGGCATGATGCCACATGAGACAAAAAATGCAGATTCAAAGTCATGTGGGTTGTGTCTCCTCAGAGAAGCTGTGGCATTTCTAGGGACCCTTCCCTGAATGCCTGGCTGTCCCCACTTAAAGGTTGGCAAGGCCAGTCCCTTTTGTGGATGGTTCCTCCCTGGCAGTGTTCAAGGTCAGGTTGGACGGGGCTTTGAGCAACCTGGTCTGGTGGAAGGTGTCCCTGCCCATGGCAGGGGGGTTGGAACTAGATGATATTTAAGGTCCCTTCCAACCCAAACCAGTCTATGATTCTATGTTGATACCATGATTGCTAGTGATTCTTTTATACTCTTGGTGGGATTTATGTGAACCTTTTTCTAACTCTTTGGAAAAAAGCACATTTGTGTTCTGTAGGCCTGTAGGAAAAAAATCTTGAATAACTTGGAAAAAGCAGATAGAAAAAAAAAATGTGTAATGATAAAGAAAGCCAGTGTTTTGGTATCTTTTGTTTTTTTTTTTTTTTTTTTTTTTTGTTTTTTTTTTTCCAGAATTTAAGATGGTTAGTACTGTTACTCCATACTGACTACCCTATTTTGAAAAACAGATTAATACTAAATCTGTTTCAGAGTGTCCCCCTTCACTCAGTTAAAGCACAGTAACAGGATGTTCTGCACTTCTCAGCATGGAAAACACAGCAAGATTAAGTGAGAATCACTAGGAAAACCAGAAATATGGTATCATGTCCCACCCAGATGAGGGAAACAAGTGACTTAGATTTGTAAATTCCTAACGAAGTGGACAACAGTGAGACAAGTCTCAAAGTCCATTTATTACTTTCCCACAATGCATTAATTGGCTACACAATAATTGACTAAGTATATAACAACTTATGGTAAGCAGTATGATATGCCTTGCATAACTTAATGATAACAAGGAAAGGGGGCAAAAGGAAAAAAGAGAGATAGAGATGGGGATAGAAATAGACTTTTTGTCTTTTATGGCAGTAGTCAGATCAAGTTCTAATACTCACAACATCTTTATAGTCCTCTTGAAATGCCTGCCCCTTCTTCCAAAAGTCATAAACTCTTCTTTCCCTGAGTTCCAGCGAAAGCTCTCTGTTCAGCCAGGCCAGTCTTCTTCCCCAGCTCATCTTTCAGCACATGGGGATGGCCTACTCCTGAGTCTTTAGGATTTCCTTTTAGAAGAATGTCCACTCTTCCTGAACTCCTCTGCCCTTCATTACTGCCTCCCAAGGAACTCTGTCAATGAAGCTCCTAAACAGGCAAAAGTCTGCCCTCCAAAAATCCAAGGTAGCAGTTCTGCTGACCAGCCTCTTTAATTCTCTGAGAACTGAAAAATACCATTTCATGACTGCTATGCCCAGGATGGCCTCCAGCCATCACATCACCCACAAGTCCTTCTCTGTTCACAAACAACAAATCCAGTGGGCTGCCTTCCCTAGCTGTCTCACTCACCAGCTGTGTCAGGAGGTTCTCTTCCACACACTCCAGGAACCTCCAGGACTGTTTCCTCTCTGCTGTATTGTATTTCCAGCAGACATCTGGGAAGTTGAAATCCCCATTAGAACAAGGGTTAGCAATCATGAGACTTCTCCTTGCTGCTTATAAAATATTTCATCTGCCTCTTCATCCTGTTTGGGTGGTCTGTAACAGACTCTCACCATGATAACTGCCTTATTGGTCCTTCCTTTGCTTCTTACCCCATAAACACTCGACCTTTTTATTATCATCATCAAGCTCTAGACAGTCAAAACACTTCCTAACATACAGGGCCACCCCACCATCTCTCCCTACTTGCCTATCCCTTCTGAAGAGTTTATAGCCATCCACTGCAGCATTCCAGTTGAGTGAGTCATCCCACCATGTATCTGTGATGGCAACTATATCACAGTTTTCCCGTTGCACCGTAGCTTCCTCCTCCTCCTACTTGTTGGCCCTGCTGCGTGCATTGTTGTAGATGCACTTCAGCTGGGCTATTCACCCTGCCACCTTTTTTAGGGGAAGAAGCTCTAATTCCTATGAGACTGTTCTCAGGTACTCCCGTGGTTTCTAACACATCAGCAATCCTTATGTCTTTGTTGACACATGGATCTGCATCGTCTACCCCTCCTAAAATGGCTAAGGAGCATTCATTGCTGCTTTGGTTTGCTCGGCTTTTTACCCTGTTGCATTCAACTTCACATATGTCACCAATATGGACCTTATCCTCCGTGTTTGTCAGTTTCAGTATCACTTCACCAAGTTTGCTAGCCTGTTGGCAAAGCTTCCTTTGTTTTTTCTAGTCAGGTGGATTCCATCTCTCCCTAGCAGGTTATAGTGTGTCCCATGATCATGAAAGCCAAAACCCTGGCAATAACACCAGCCACATAGCCAAGGGTTGACTTCCATGATGCATCTGTTCCTGCCTGCACCCTTTTGTCTAACTGGTAAAATAGAGGAAAAGATAAAGTGAGCACCAATCCCTTTCAATCATACCTCAGAACTTCGTAGTCTTGCTTGATTCTGCCCAGGTTCTGGCTTGCCATGTCATTCGTGCCCATGTGAAAGAGTAATAGTGGATAACAGTCTATGTTTCTAACAAGTTGTGGCATCCTCTCAGTAAGACTGCAGACCTTAGCACCTGGAAAGTAGAAAACTTCACATGGTTCCTTGTCAGGTGGACAAATGGGTGCCTCAGTGCTCCTTTGCAGAGAGTCACCCACTACAAGCACTCATCATTTCTTTTTGTGGCTTCTAGTGTGTGCTGCTGCTAAGTTTTTTCCTTGTGGAGCTTGTTTATAGGTGTCTTCAGTTGTTAAGACATCATATCTATTACTGGTTGTTATGCAGGAGAGTGAAAAGTGATGCAGAGTCCTGCTCTTGTGGGTCACCAGGGTCCATGGTGCCTTGTTCTGAGTAACATCAACCATAACAGACTAGTGAAACCACTCATCTGTCTCTTCTTCAGCCCCTCTAATACTGAACAGTCTTCTCACTGCCTCCTGTAACCGCCACCTGGTGTGACAGATCCTCAACCTGCTTGCACTTTCGCAGATACTTGCTTGTGCCTCGGAAGGAAGATCTGGACACTCATCACAACCTGAGGTCTGCACCGCAATCTAGGCCTGCCCTTTATACTGTGGGGTTTTGGCTGAGGTTGCTCTGTCTCCATGCAGGTCTCATCAGCCTTGCTCGTGAGAGCTGGCAGCTCCTGGTGGCTCGCTCCACTTGCCTAGTGTTTCCCTAGCTGAGGAAACCCTCCTGTACACTGCCATCAGCTGTTTGGCTGCAGATCAGGCTGGCACTGGAGCTGATCATCTCAGCAAGTGTCTTCTGCAATTCCCCTGCAATTGCCCAGGAAATCATTCCTTCACCAAATTTGGAAGATCTAAGAGGATATTTAGGAGATGAAATAACCTGCATGAACACTGGTTTTTCACAAGGTCCCTGCATCTCCTTAGCAGTGCCCTAACAAAGCAGTTTCTCTTCTAGTCTCTGCCTATGCTATCTTCTCTGTAAGATGGAGGTCTTTATGTTCTGAACAGAAACAAAACCAAGATCACATACCTCAGGCTTTTGGAAAACAGAAATGATAGGAAGTGCTACAAAAAGTCTCACTCCTTTTCCTTACGTGTTTTACTATACAGCATTATCTGGCACATCTAAATGTGGAATAACTGATCAGCTGCTTTTCCACACAGAGGACTCAGGTGGTATAAAAACCCAGTGCTAGTGAAATACTAGAAAATGAAGCAGAGAAGCTTAGTTTGTTCAACTCAGTTCAAGCTATTGTGTGTCCTAATCTCAAGGCCTGACTTTTCTCTTGGCATAAATGACTAGTCTTTCTCTGTACAGTCTCAAGGACGTGGAGCTCTGCCTGTTTTCCCCTGCCCAATAGGACATGTGACATGCAGTAAAGTTTGCAGGCCTCAGAGATCAGATTCTGGGACACAGGAGAACAAACCATGGGCCTGCTAAGCAGTGCAATGAACTGGAGGAGATCCTCTTTATCCTCCCCTCTCAGCTCTCATTTCAAACCTCCACAGTGTCACAGTATCTTTACCTTTTTTGACACAATAAAATAGTCTTGGAAACTTCACTGGCAAGATTTTAGTTATATTATTTAACTCTTAGTTTCTTATTTTAGTTATATTATTTAACTCTTAGTTTCTTTGCCTTGCCAGTAATTGTCTATGATCTTTTAAAATTTGTTTTCTCTTTAGAACTGCTTAAACTTTTTTTTTTTTTTTTTTTTTTTTTCAATCTGGCTTTATTTCTTCATCTTTGCATTGAAAAGAGATCTATGCCAGGCCCCTGTGCATCTTGAGATTTGTTCTGAAGTATCCTACAGATGATTTAATTTGCCAGCCAGAAGCCTTCAGTGACTACATGGACATAGGAGCTTCCCTCAGCCAGCTGGCACAAGAAAGAGAAACATTCCAGAAGAGCTTCTTGCCTCTAAACGCCCAGTGTTCCCACCCCCACTTCATCAAACAAATAGCTTTTGCAGCATGCCTGGAAGTACATCAAATTGAGGCTATTTTCAACCAAGGGAAAGGAAAACATTCCAGACTCCTGGGGCCTCAACTGAGAATATGTAGCTGCCCGTGCCTTTTCCCTTTGTAAGGGAGGGATCTAGACCAAACTCTACCACTGGTCACAGCTGTAGCAGTGTTATCTTTTGTGGATTTCTCTGCAGTATTTGCTTTGAGCAGTTTGCTGGGCATTCACTATTCAGAGGGTGGTATTCAGGTTGAATGAACTGGTTCCTTTTTCCTTTTCTACAATAAAGGTTATGCTTTAGTTGCAGCTATGGAGTCGGGATGCGTCCCACTGATGATAAGAGTTACAAATTTACTCAAGAAGTTCTGAACTAGAGTAGGAGCTGGTGGGTTTTTTTTGTTTTCTTATTGTCCAGTAAAATGAAGGAAATCTGCCTGCATTCAAGTAATTCCATGCTTTAACTGGACTGTGAAGACTGCCTCTAGATCTGTGTTCACTTAATTACATTGGCTGTGACCAAGATGAAAGTCTGGCTCCTGCAGTTAACAGCAAACTTCCAATCGATTTTGAAAGGTTAACCCCAGAGTTTGACCGAAGATCACATTTAATCTGGCAGGGAAGGTAGGAGGGCTACTACTTCTGTAATTTTGCCTACCTGGTGGTGATACTGTGAATGCATCTGACCTTTACATTGCACTCCAAGACTAGTATTACATTTCAGAAAACACTATACAACTACTAGATATATCATGCATAGCCCTTTTTTTCATATGGACACATTCAATGCACAGCTGTGCTTGATCTCCATTTTCTATGGCTATTTCTTACAGTTTTGTTTCCTATCCTTGCAACCACCCATGCCAGCAGGCCAGATTCACAGAAACAGGCTTGACTTCATTTGGACGTGGTGCCATGTCTCGCTAAAGTGTTGGATGAGAGGACAGTTGATAGCCAAGGCTATGTCCAGATACTTAAAATATAATCACAGTCTTCACATCCTTCTAATATTTGAACATTTTGCTTAACAGAGCGATGAACTTGTAGATACATTGAAGGAACCTGAGTGATTTTTCTAATCAATGGAATAGTATCTTTAGTTCTGTGTGTATACTGTCACTTCAGAAAGCAGAAGAACAATGTTGTACTTTTACTCCAAAAGGGTTTACCTGAAGACAAAATCTAGGGAAAGACGCAAATATCTTTGTACAAATGACAGTACTCTCATCCTTCCTCAGTGCTTGTACTGAAGCATTTCTGTGTCATGCATTATGGGGCCAGTTTGTTGAGATGGGCAGGTTGAGCTGCAGGATGATAGTTTCCCCTGGTGATTACAGATGCCGTCTATCTTTTCTAGTTCACATTTTTCCTTTTCCCTTGGGGGTCAATCAGATTCTAATTAATATGAGTTAGAAAAAGCAGTGCTTCAAAAAACACAGTGTGTACTCTCAGATGTTATTTTCTTTCAGGGCGTTAATGATCTAGGTTTCAAGTAAAGGTTGGCAATTCCTGATATGTTTGCCACTTTCAACTCTGTAACCACTTTACCGATAACATTTCTGCCAGTGGAGCGTAATTGCAAGCTCCAGGGCTCTCTGTAACACATGTGTTTGCATCTTGTTAGTGTAAAGCTTTCTGAAGAGTGATGCTACTACACAATAACTGCAACACCTCATATGATTAACTATGAAGTCAGATTTTCCAGAAGAACAGTAAGCTTTAAGAGTTTGCACCCTGGTGCTGCAATTCCAAGTTCTGTCTTATTTTTACTTTGTTTTTATTTAGACTGTGCTTTGGTTAGCCTGCACAAAACTTCATACTTTCCAGGGTAAAATAGCTTCAGGTCTTCAAGCATCTACCCAATTCTGGCTACAATACATGTAAAAGATTGTGAATTAAGCAGTCATATAGATTTACCAAATACTAACGGTAGCTCCTGGGGACCTTATTTCATTGTAAACACATTGTAGCTTGGCTCGCTTTCATTGAGGGTAAGTTGCTGTGCAGTCACTGCCAGATAAGGGCAGTCACATGGATGGTTACAGTGCAATAAGTAGCCTTCTGAGATACTCACACAGCAAATATTTAAGGTAGCCATACTGTATGGTATAGCCATATTGCATGGTACCAGTAGCAGAACGGTTCCACTATAGACAGTGGTGTTTCAATGATATGACTGCACTGTGGGAGATTTCCCTCCTAAAGTCTTTGGCTTCAAACATCCACTTGAGCTGGAGGCAGGGATCTCTCCTATTAGAGATTGGCCACCTGGCACAATTAATTGATTTAGAAGATTCACTGACCTTCAGTTGTTTGGTTTAATTATTTGTTCTTTGTTATTTCTGGTTTGTTTTGATCACCTAAACGTTTCTTATAGGACTGAAACATTTTAAAGAAGAATAATGAATGTGGAGCTCTGTATGTTTATTTGTATAAATGAAGTTTCCTCACAAAAATTGGTCAAATTTCCTGGATTCAGAAAAAAAAAATTTGTAAGTATACCACAATTTTTCAAATGTTAGTTTGTAATGGCAATTAATGCAGAATTTTTCTCAAGATTTTAGTTTTGGTTACCTGCCCCACAAGCTAAGATCTGAAAAACAAACCCCATATTTGCAGGCTGCCTCTTTGTCATAGAAGTGTCATTAAGATTGTTTAGGACTGACACAGAAAGCTCTTTTCTTCTTCTGCCTTCTTCTTCCCCAAAGTTATGCCACCACACACAATGATGCTGTGAGACCTTTTGGTCAGTGGGGCCCAGGTTCTGTTGTTGAGGTCATGGGCATCCCTTATACCAGCTTCTCTGGGTGGGGTTTAGACAGGATCTGTCCTGACTAGACCGTGTTTGGAGATGATGGAGCCTCTCTCCTTCCCTGAGATCCCACCACCCAGCTGAATCACAGCCTCACCTTCTTGCTCCATGCAGGGGACCCCCACTGACTTCATCAGGCAACAGAGTCACTTCACTCTGGAGCTCGGCCAGGAGCACATCTCTAGTTCCTTGTTTCCTTTGCTGTTAGAGGCAGTGCAGCTGGCATAGCATGCAGTCTGCTTGGTGTATGTTTACAGGTACTACTGCAGTGTCTGTACATCTCCAGCTACTATTCCAAATGGGATTTATGCATCCTCAAGGATGCTCTAAATGGCTTTATAACCCCACGATGACTGCTAAGGACCTGGTGTATTAGAGATCTACTGCAGAAGGAGCTTAAGACATTGAAAATCAGCACTGTCCAGTAAAGATATGTGTTTAAGAGCTGGCTTTAGGGAGATTGCTGCCTAACAGCACCCTAGCTAGATGTCAACACCACCCTAGCTAGAATACCTTCACCAGTCCTATAGGGAGGCTTAGGTGGCTGGGAAGGGTGAAAGTTACAAACCTGGGGTTCAGGCTGGGAGTGAGGGAGCCACATGTGGGGTTAGGGGAGGATGAGGAATGTAGTTTGTTCTAATGGTATTTTGTCAGTGATTATTGCTATATGGATGTTGGAGTGTTAGGTATGAAGCTGCAAGCATTTCAGATTGGATTCCAGTTGTATTGAATTCTCCTTTTATCGTTTGATTTCAGCTATAGGCAGTAATAGAAGAATTTGGACCTGCAGGATGAAATTCACAACGCAGTGTCCTAAGCTTAGCCCTCTCATTGCATATGGAGAGAATGAACGTTTAGCTATTTGACTCCTACATATCAGTCTCTTCTAGCCCTGTGCATTCAGATGGACAGAATGAAGACTGCATTACATCTTATATTGACTTTGAAGAACTTTTCAAGGCAAGGCTGTACTGTCAGCTCTTACACTGGTTTCCTAGTTGTTATAGGATGTTTCTGCAGAGACAAAATCAGTTTTGTGTAACAAACCCAAGAGAAACATTTGAATTAGACTTACGTTCACCAGTAAAAGTGCCTATTTTCGAACCACTTTCCGCACTCAGTCACCTTGTTCCCTCAGCCTCACTTTCTATCTTTCTGCTTTACCTGGAAAGCATTTCTTCTTCCGGACTCTTCCTCACAGTGTTTTTAGTTTAGCTTCTTGTTTCTGCCACTGTGATTCCCTGAAAATTCTGTGGGTTTTTTTGGTATATCATCATGACTAAACTAGGTAAACAGATTTATTTTCCTCATTGTTGTGATGATCTTATCCTCAGAATATGGATCTTTTTTTAGTTGTTCCATTTTGGGCAGTGTCTCCCACTTGGGCTCTTTCCATTGGGACAACACAAAGATGTTACTGGAGATGCTCAGTGCACCTCATTCGACTGTGCTTTGCATTTTCTTTATCACATGTCTGTTAAGTCTATGTCTGATGTGTGTCTTTGAACCTCTACCCGGGATTGGCACTTGCGCAGGCATCTGTCTCAGGTGAGCTGATGCCTGTGGAGCCATACAGCAGAGCTCATGTTAGTAGCACAAGAGCTAGGGCACTGCATGCTCACAAAACTCCAAGCCCCATTAGCTGTCCTTCGCTGCCTGTACTGGGGTATTCAAGGCTCCTACCAGTGCCGGCATTTCCCGTGTATTCTGCTTTAATGATGCAGAGATCACAGAAATGAAATTCCTGGACTGGAAACGGCATTAGCAAGAAAAGGAGCTATTTCCTGCACTTTCTCACCCACCCTGACAGTCCAGCTCTATTGCCCATGCCTCTGATGTTACCCACAACCTCCTTTCTCTGCCTCTTTTCAAAATTACCTGCATCATTCTCTTTTTTTTTCTTTTTCTTTTCGCAGAAGTTTTATACTATACTTCAAGTTTCTGTGTGTAATTGTAGATGAGGGGATACTGTCAGTCTGTAATCTCGGTTCTGTAGTGCTAGGGCAGAATTCACACTCTCCGGTTAAGACATTGTTGATTTTAATACTTTCCCATATGTTTAACGCTAACAAATCATGGTTATGTGGCTGATGTCCATGAAAAACTTTCATAAATTCTTGTCTAACTGATTAATATTTTCCAACCATAGTACAATGACAATAAAGTAAAAAACCTTGGTTTTCTGTCACATCAGTTATACATTTTGCTGTGATTTTATTTCTTTTTCTCTCTTTGTGACTGGGATGTTATTGAATTCAGCACAACAAAAGCAAAATATAAATTAAGCCTGGTAATTTACATTACATTCCTTTTCCAGATGGATTCTGAGAAGTTTTGGAAGACCTTAATCCAGAATATATGAACAAAGCATACAGAAGGTAACAGTGATAGACTCAGTAGAGTTCTATAAACCTAAGGATAAAGATTATGTCTTTTGTGTTGGGATTTTTTGAACAAGCCTATTGAATTTGAGAGCAGGGATCAAATTTTTTATTAAATTCTACACATGCTAAATAAAGATCTATAAAAACATTTCACTTTATATTAAATTCTGAAGTTTTTACATAAAGGAAAACGAGGAACCAATTATCACAAGATTTATAACAAAAGAAAAGTGAAAAAAATGAAGCAAAACTCTTGAGAAATGTTTCTGTAGAAGGCAGAAAAATATTTTTATGCTGAGTTACTGTCAAAGTAATCGTTTTTTTTCTTGCTTATGGAATGAAACACCATTAATCATTCATTGTTTGGTAGCTGTTTGATTAAACATAATGCTGACACAATTTCTTTTCAGTGTGAGTGGTAGAAAATGTCTGCAACATAGCAGAAATCAGCATCTGTTATCCATCTTAGTACATACCTGTCCTTTCAATAATCTGCTTGTTTGTGCCATTCACTATGCTGGCTTTTTAAAAATCTCCTTAGACTGTACATTGCAAAGAGCAAGGTCTGTTTTTCAGTTTATGGATATACAGTGAGTAACTCAATGGTTCCCTGGCAAATTTAAGATGCTATTGCAATAATAAGTGACAGTAATAATATTCAGAAATTATTTTTTTTCCTATTTGTTTTTACATCTTTTCTTCTTACAGATATATCTGGTATCTTTAATCCTTCTTTCTAAGTTTCTTATTGTATACAGTGTGCAAAGATACAATATGGTAGGCATTAGTTTTTTGTGCCACATATGAAGAGATACAAGCATACATAGAGTCTCTGTGTAACCTTATTCTCAGGAGAAAACTAGCAGTTTTAACTGCTCTTTTATTTGCTTTATAAATGTGTATATTTTATTGTTTTCTTCCCTGACTTTGGCAAGCGGCAGTCTGGCTAGTTTCTATTCAGTTTAAATCTGCTTTGATATTTCATTAGGGTTTCCACCATACAGGTGGGAAGTGGAAACCACTGTTTGATATCATTTCCAATCTTATATTCAGAAAGGCTGAGACTAGATTAAGATGCAGATGTCAATTCTCTCTCTAAGTGCATGCTAAGATGGAAAGATGCAGTGGGAGGAGAAGAAGCAGGGGAGAGGAAAATTCAGTACCCTGGGGAAATCTCTCAAGGCATCAGCTCCCAACACAGAAGGGACTGTCTGCAACCCAGCCCACTGAGCACTGGAACATGTGTCACAGTGCCATCCCCCCAGTCCAGCTTTCTCCTTGGCCTTAAATGCAGAGGCCAGAGAGGTAAAGTAAATGCTCTACATGGAAAATTTTGGCTGCTTCAAGGCATGAAAAGGAGTCTCTCAATGAGCCTCCACCTCTCCCTGCCATGTATTGCATTTAGTGAATGAAGCTCAGAGAGGGGAGTTCTATACCAGAGACATTGGCTGTGTTCATCTCAGTATCTGTGTCTTCCTGGAAGATTTTTACGTAAGTATGAATATTTACTTATTCTGTTGTCTCATCTGAAGCCTTTCCATGGTAAAGTTTAACCATGTTCAAGGTCATGGCAGGCCAAAATGAAAGCATTTGCTTGGTAAAATGTTAGGAAACATTTCTAGAAGTGCTGTTCTACATAGGAATCAAGTAATAATTACTGAGAATATGTTTTCATGTCTGCTGAGAAATAAATCTCCAAAGACAAGTGGTGTTTGCAATGAGCTGAAATTTAAGTCCCCTGTTTCTTGTAGTCATCCTAGAGGTAGGCCTGAGGTACAATGCGACACTGGACTACCCATTTGATAGGTTTCCAGATGTTGTTCTAGATGTATAAGTCGAAGTATTCCCACTGCTCACCTCCTTCCACAGCCCAGACTTGATTTCCTCCATGTCCTTTCTGTCTTACAGAACATCTGTAGTACAGAGGATACTCTTTGGTCAGGTGCCTGACACACTGAAGTAACGATCTTCAGAGAACAGAAAAGAAAATGTGGTAATAAATTGATTGTGCTGAAAATAAATCAAGAAAAACTAAGCCACATATCCTCAAATATAGGATCAAATATCATGTCTAGAAAGATGTGGCCATTCTCACTGATTTGGTTTCCGTAGTTAGTTCAATATAATGAGCTTGAAATAATTTTTTTTTTTAAAAGTACAGAATCAATTTCCAAAGACACCTATGCCTCATTATTCTTTATACCTTGCACTGCCCAGTGTAAATGACCACTGGAGATGAAGAAAAATGGTGAATCAGTCTTATTATGCTCTGTAGTAATTATAACTACTAGTAAATACTATAAAGTGAACGAAGCAACTTGCTTCAAAAAAGACAGGAGGAATGCAACACATTTGATACTTCAATTTTGTTATGTATGTACATTTTTAATATTTCCTGCATTTAGTCTCGTACAATTATCTGGCCTAGAATGGGACCATCAAGAACGGCAGGTAGTGGAGGTGTTCCCTCCACGCTGCAAGGTTGGGGTGGCTCAGGCTCCAGGTGTGCCAGAATGTCACAGACTCAGATGCAGCATTTTTAGACAGTGCTTTCTTCCAGTGTTAGTCTTTGAAAATGATAGTTAGCTAAATATCATAAGAAGTGTCAACATGACAAACATGCAGGCCAAGAGTCCTGTGCCTGCCTCTACAACCCTGGTGCGCAGTACAGTGAGAGGGCAACACTCTTGGATGTCCCTCTATGCCCTCCATAGTGTACACATCTCCATGCCATTGTTGTCCTTGGGCTCTGCTGAGAAAGTGCTTGAGTTTGGGGAACATTATCTGGTACAGAAGAGGGGTCATCGTGGGGTCATTATGTAGTATTGATCATTGCTTTCTCAGAATGAAGCCGATCAAGCATTAATCAGCTCCAAGGGCAGATCAGGCCTTTTTTTTTCCTGATTAAGGTAGCAGAGTTTAAACCATAGTTACTACCTTACTGTTTACCTACGCCTCTTATTTGATCAACTCATGCTAAAGGACTAAATTTTCTTCTCTCTAATTGAACTGTCCTTGAGCCAGCCTAAGTGACCACTTTGCCCAGTAATTAAAAAACAGTGTCTTTATTATAATCCAGGGTTTTGATTTCAGTGCAGGATGATTAAAGTGAAATTGGACTGGGAAGAGGACTCAGTAAGGCAGAAATACTTTTCATCATTAGAAAGAGCATTCCAAAAATAGTTCCTTGTGTGATTCCTCCACTAAAGGGCCCTTTTTTCCCAAATTTAGTTATGTGTTAAAATTTCCAAAGGTAAGGGAAAAACAGTGGAAGAGATGCATTTCCCAACACTTAAATAGTACCTCTGAGTACTTGTAGTTCAAAGGAATGTTCTCACCCAAAAATTCCACTGTATTTATCTTTTTTTCAGTACCTTCCTTCTCAGCACAGACAAGTATTTAAATCCTTGCCATAAGCTTTGGTTTACATGGCAAAAGATACATGGGGAAAAATAACAGCAAGGGACTTTTTATAATTTGTAGAAAAACACACGCTTGTTTGCATGACCAAACATTGCATAGAATAGTTTATTTGCTAAGAAGGATCTAAAAAATGTTGGTATAGATGGCAATAGATCAATGCATAGCAACAGTTGATCAATATATGTGTGTAAAGACATGAGGAGAATGTCAGCTTTTCAGATGGCTGCTAATATAAAGAGGAATAGTTTATGCATTGGAACTCCCCAAAGGTCACATGTAATGGCCCAAAGACATAAATTAGAAGCCTCAGCTAATAAAGGGACTGTTTAGTTAAGGCAGAGGTCCAGTTTTCAGGGTTAAAAAATGTTTCCGGTTTCATTAACTGAGAAAGGAATTTGGAGAGGACAGGGAAGGGCAGCTGATGATGGATAATGATACAGATACATGGAAGTGAAGGCAAAAAAAGTTTACATTGTAACAGGAGAATGGATTAAAAGAATAAGTTGTTTTTCCTCTGCCTGTTCCAATATAAGAGGAAGATATGTTTTATTAAATTAAGGAGTACTGATCTAATTTTCTTTGCTTAGAAATCAAGCTCAGGAAAATGCTGCTTAATATTGCATGGAGCATGAATATTGGAGGAAAAGTGAGGAGGACTTGCTGTTGTACAGTCAGGCTAATCTCTGACTGGGTATCTCAGTCTAGATGGAAATTTTGCCATAGAAGTCTCTGTGGCTGCAATTACTAGTATAACTGCCCGGCCCCCCAAGCTGTGCAATGTTACATGTAGCATTTCTGATATTAGTAATTTGTTGATTGGGTGCTTTTTACTCTATTATAACATAAAAGAAATATAGAAGTTAAATTGAATGCTTATATATTCCTCCCCCAGCTGCTATGTACAGTACCTGGGAGGAGGGAAGAAAGAACTTTGTGCTCAATTACTTCCTTTTCAAGGCTTCTTTTATATTGAGCTTAAACAAACAGAATAGTTATGCAACCTGGAAAGTATTACATTTCAGGAAGTCTGGAGTTCTGGAAGTGTTACCGAGCCATGAGGCACTGCAAAGCTATTTAAATGCTTCTCATGGGTCTCCTTTTATGGAGATCAGTCAGCACATGCACAAGTTAAAAAAACAAAACAAAACAAAAAACCACACCAAAAAGCAAACCACCCCAAAAACAATAACAACAACAAAAAAACCCCAGAAGATATGGCAACCTGAAGTAGCATTATGATAAACTGATGTCTTTGAAGTAATTAAGCATCTTCTTTAAAGCCTTGCAGGCCTATACTCATGAGCTTGAGACTTTTTTAAATATTTGATTATATGAGGATGGGATATATACACATAGACTTACTACAGATATTGCAAATACAATGAAGGAGAAATCATTCAGCTTGTGTTAGAAGACTTTATAAAATGTATAATTCTGAAAGAATAATAGAAATAAAATCCTAATGCACTAGAGGAAGGAAAACACATTTTAAAAAAATCTGATTCTAAGCTGAATAAGCTGAACATCAATTTTGCTTTGTTGCATAGTATGTGAGCAGCATCTTTCTGTCAGACTGAACACATCCTTTCAGAGTGCCAAGATCTGTTGTAGCCTCATCTTTCTCAGCTATTGTGAAGCAGGATCCCCCCCTTCCCTATACACGCACACATACACTTGTACACCTGCTGCCTTTCAAGGAAAAACTGCTTCTGCCTTGACATATCAGCCAGGATAAGGTATTTCATATGCATATCTGTAAGGAAATGGAAAGATTTCCTTGCTTTTAGTTTCTTAACAGGTTCATCACAGCTCCAGATAGTCAGGACTACAAATCTGTGTTTTTTGTTTTTCAGAGACCTGTTTTTGAGTGTTTGAAAAGACTTCTAGGGGATTGTGCAAGCCAGGCACATGACGGTGATGAAATTCAATGACATCTCAGTTTAACTCTTTATAGAGAAAGCACAGAAACAGTTGTTTAAGGATGCGTATAAGTTCCCTTCAGGGAAGTATATGACCTCAGGGAAAAGAAGACATACAGTGTATAGCTGCAGGGGTCTCAGCTTTCTCAGTTTTCTTCCCATGATTTAAATATTTACTGAAACAGGTGCGTTACAGGGACTTGACATGAATACATGGCATTCCCTGCATTCTCTGGCATTTAGAATGGTGGTATATATGTAGGGTATATATGTAGGGCAATATTTTTTTAAAATCCTTTGTTTTAAGCCCTATTATTATGAGACTTTGTAAATGTTCAGCAACAAGGCAATAGAAAATAGCACAGCTTTAAAACAGAGGCAATGAAATAAAGTCAAAGTACTTCTATTAGCAAAGCTCACTAGCCATGAGTAAATGGATCATTTCTCTATTTTGATTTTGATACAGAGAGATATAAAATTGACTAAGAAGTGAGTAACCACAAAGCAGTCAAAGGTTATGGAAAGTAAAATGAAAATAAAGTATTTTCCAAAACAAAATAATCAGGTTACCTTTAAACAATCATTGCAGAATTAAGAAAAAATGGTGATTAAGGGATTCATGAATCTTGATCATTCTGATTAGAGTAGTTAGTGTTCCAAGTCCTTCCACGATCCTGGAAGATAAATAAGACATCAGGTTGGCTTCAGACCTGCACTTTTCACAGTCAGTGCCAGTGAAGTCTTCCCCAGTCAGTCCCCACTTGCACATAAACAGCTGTATTTGGAAAGATGGGTCCACAAATAGAGAGTACCCAGTCTCCTGCTGTTTCCAAATCTTACTCTTACTAATGGACCTGTACTTCACTATGCATTCTTGCCCTTTCTAAGTCCAGCATGTTTGATTGATCTTGTCACTTACTAGTTACTACAATTTTATCTCACAGAATAGGATAATCCCCATCATAATTAGCTGCTCCAGTGTCTTGCCCTAACTGATCCCCTGCAGTGTTTTATCATCATTAATTGGCAAAATGCTTTAGATCTTCCTCCGAAGAAAAGGAAACTGATGCGTGGAGTCTCAGTCTGTCAGCAGAAGGCCAGCCAGGGCAATCTTCTACTCTGCATAATAGGTCCCTGAAGCATTTTTCCTGTGAGCCTGACACTCCGTGCAGAGAGGAGGCTTTTGTACATATTTGCCCTGAGTTTTTTGTTTTGGATTTTTTTCACCAGATCCTGTTTGCTCAGTAGTATCAAGTTTAAGAAAATACAGATATTAAAATATGTTGTCACAGAAAAATGAATTTATCTTTCCTAGAATACCCGGAATGCAATTAAGCTTATTAGTAGCTTCTGTAATTATAGCAAAAGAGCTCTTCACTGCTATAAACAAGGAATAATTATCACAACTTGACTATCCAATAAGTAAAATAGTTAAGGGGCTGGGCATGAGGTACTTTCATAGACAGGGGATACTAGAAGTGTTAACTGTGGTGCCTTCAATACTGCCAAGTTGTATTTGTAAACAGAGGGGCCCAGGGCCAGCTTTGGCTGAGCACTGAATCCTCTTGTCAGTGTCGCAGACGGTATGACACTGCTCACAAAGGTCCCAGGGACAGCACAGTCATTTCTATGTATCCCAGAGCCAGGTTTCTGTTCAGACATTGCTTGTCCACAATTGACCTTTTTCTCTATTGTGTGTCACCCTTAAATCCTTTCTTGTTTGTGATTTGGTTAAATACAACTTTCTTTCTGTAGAGTGTTGTTGTCAAAACAGTGCAAATATAATTCTTCATCTAACAAACCCACTTTTCCCCCCTTAGCGTTCACCTTGTTCCCTTCATACTCTGCTTTTCATTGCTTGCTGTAGGCTTTTACATTTCAGTCATACTTCTTCCCTTGTATTTGGCAGAGTTACTTTTGTTTGTTTACTGCTAAACATCTTCACAGTTCTCTTTCAGAAAGTTTAATACAAATAAATAAAATTTGCTTATATGAGAAACTTTATTTACAAAGTCCCTTTTCTTCATATACTCACCTATGACATCTTCAGGATCAGGAGCACATGAGATGGCTTTTGTACAGTTGGTGCATGCAACTGGGCCTTGCTAAGCTATACATGGCATTTCTGCTTAGTCTAACCTGCTCTAAGAGATGGTTCATCATGGTGTGAGTGATTACTTGAGCAGACACAGGTGAGGTTTAGCTTGTTGTGAAGATGCTGCCTGTTTTTTCAGGCAGGCTGTGAGCCACCACCAATATCAGACCCACTGAGGAGGAGGATCACAGGTGAATGGGAAGACCAAAACCTGTTTGCCAAGCGGTAGGTTTGTCAACAAAGAGTGACTGACTTTAGCAAAAATTTTCTTCTTTTTTTCTGCTAGTGAGTTGGCACTGTTTGTCATTTATTATTATTAATTTTGTTATCACTGTCATTTGGCAAAGCTAATAATTGATAATAAGGGATATCAAAATTTAAGGCAAACTGAGTTAAGATTAAAGTATCCTAGGGAAGACACATGATTTTTTTTCCCTCTTATTATCTGAAGAGGATTCTGTTACTGACATCAGTTCACCTGTAAAGCATAATGCTAAACCACATTTCTATGTAAATTCTTTCACTGAACTTGATCAGGTGACAAAACTCTCTTTTATAACATTGATGCCTCTGGAAACTGTGCACACTGGCTTCCCCCAAAGGATCTGAAAATCTGACTCTTATACATTGAGGAACTGCTGTCATTTATGTCACTCATTGCTCAGTAGAACTGGGCCATGTGGGTATTAATTTGGATTCACTGTTCAGCTATGGACTACTATTTGGATCTTTTTTAGCTTTAGAATAAAATAAAACATATTTCCTATGAAATGAGAAACCAAGAAGCCAAGAACTGTCTGTAAACATGAAGATTCCTTTTTTTTTTTCTTTTTTCCATTTTAATTTAAATTCCTGCTGACCAAGGCTTTAAAGTCAGGAATATGAAGACAAGGATAACTATACTGTTACCACAGCAGTAAAATGGCATGATCCTTGTGTGTTCCCTTTGAGATGATGCTCTCTGAGATAATGTCCTGTGACTGGCTCTCTGTATAAGTATCAGTTAAAACACCTCTTCTAAACCTGTTCTAAAACTTGTGGTAGGAATCCAAACAAAAGAATAAGCACATGTAAAACTCTCCAAGGTTACATACTGCTGAAAATGCTTCCGTTAGGGGAAATGAAATATGAGATATGTATCCTATATGTATGCTTATAAGCATATGATAAAATATTTTCTTCTTAGCTTTTCCTGTATAGAATTAGTAAAACGATTATTTCATGAATGAACATTCAGCTGCCTTAAGCATCAACTTGACTTGGTGTAGGATGCTGGAAAGAAGAGCAGGAGCTCATGCAGAGGCAGCAGTGCCCTGGAGCATGTGTCTTTTGTGTCCAAACCCATCTTCTAGAGCTGTGGGGCAAAGTGTGACAGCTGTTCTGTCTGTAATTCAAGTCTACACAATTGATAACATGTTGTACACCTCTCAGTCAACAGGACAAATATATCCCTCAGCGACAGAGGAATAATCATAAAGGCATCTATAATTTATGGAAGATTTGACATGAGATACCATCAGATAGTGCAATCCTATTATATTAACATTTACCAGAAGTAAAATCCTGGCTCTACTGAAGTCAAGTAGAGGCTTTGTCATTGACTTCAGTGGAGTCGTATGTTAATTCTTGTGAACCTTGTCCTGTTAAAGCACTGGTGAAAGTCACCCAGTGTAGAAAGCCAGTACTAGATGTAGACACCACCCCAATTTTTAAAATAACTATGAAACTGAAATTTGAGCTCTTTTCAAAAACTCCTTTTGAAGAGAACTCACGAAGAGCACTTGTAGATCAGGAACCTGCTCTGAAATTTCTGGAGGAAATGCCACTAAACACCTTGAAAGAAGCAAATTATTTCCTAACTTAAAATTAATTAAAAAAGTGTTAATGTCTAGAGGAAATTAAGAAATCTTTTAAAAACATCTCACCTAAATAAATTAGTAGAGGGGTGTTCATTTTCAGAAAAAAATCCCCAGCAAACCACAAATCCCAAACACACATAAGACATTTAAAGAGGCAGAAAAGGCTTTTTTTTCTCTCAGTATATCTCTATTTCTATCTTTCCATGGTGTTAACACTTAATGAAAATGTCATTAACATATTTTCTTTACTAAAAATTACTCTACAAATATTGATACTTGTCACAAAAAAAGCCATTTGACAAAGCTGATGCTTTTTTTTTTAAAATTGAACTTGAACAAAATTTTTTCATAGATAAAAGAAGCCTTCCTCCTCTTTTGAAAGTGTTGTAAATACCGGGCTTTCCTGTAGGAAAAATAAATATATTTCTGGTGAAGAATGAGTTCTTCTGTCTATCATAGGCCTGAACTTGAGGAAAAACTTTCCAGCTGAATTGGGCAGTTATATAATTTTGGTGCCTGCCATAAAAATATTCAGATTTATGGGAAAGGAACAGAAATTCAAGCCATGATGTTGTATACAAGTTTATGTTTTAACTGGGACATATGTAATAGAAACAGCTGAAGTCTTGGGAGAAAAGATTCTTCAATGATGAAGAATGAGCCTGCGGTTCAAGTGCTGGGAATTATATGCTGTGGGTTTGTACCCTGGCTCTGCCAGAGATGTTCTGTGTGTTCTTGGAGAAGGTTCTCATCCACTTCAGGCTTTAGATCATCTTCTCTGAAATGGGAATAATGACTATTTGTCTCTGCATCCTTTCCTCTATTTGATCTAATTATTTTCCAATCCATGCACATAATTTACTTTATGTACACCTACATTCACATCCACAATTCACATTCAAAATCCTACTTGTTTCACTCCTCTTGCTTAAAGAGTAGTCTGGAGAGAAACTATGACACTTTCCATCTATTGATAGAGACACAGACATGACTAAAGACTTCCTGTCTTAATAATTTTTTCGTTAACAAATCCATTATGATAAAATATGTGTGAAGAGATCTGATTGTATCCCATTATATTTCACTCCTATTGGTTTTGGATTAGTGCATACATGTCATAAACTCTTAATGAGAGCTTTTATTTATTAACTATTCCCATAGTTCTGTAGTTTGTCAGGGTGGAAGATTGTGCTTGTCAGCCTCACAGAGGGTTGGGGCAGAAATAAAGGGGGAGCTCTTTTCTGTGCTCTTGGAGAGCATTTCTGAGAGGGTTTACTGAAAAACAGCCATCATCCTTGCCACCAGGGAGGAGTTGGGGGCCTTTTCTGAGCTTTGTTTTAGCATTGGAAACTTGTCTCTTATCCAGGTCATCTCCTTCATATGTTTGGCATTAAAATAATTTTCACTCTGCTGGAAAGGCAGTATTTGGTGTACTGGCAGGTCGTTTCAAGAGCTTATTTAGTTACAATATTAGGCAGGGTCTTTAAGTGAGTCTGTTTTAAACAAAGGCCTTGCTAGTGTGTGGACTTCCAAACAGTATAACTGCTCTTCCAGGCATAAGACTAGATTTCCTGAAACCAAACCAGCATCTACAAACAACATATAAGACGGTATTTGCTGAATGGCTGCGCTACCCAGATGGTGACTACCAAAACCGAGAGCTTTCCTCATGCAAGAGCCCGCATCAGCAGGAGCAGCAGAGTGCCAGTGTAAGTGAGCTTTCCAGCCAAGTCATTAGAGCTCCTCAAAAGAGATAAGCACCATGTTTGATGACAATGAGCATTAAAGGTCCAGCCCCAGCCATAAATACTTTGCTTAATGCATAGCTTTAAGATTTTGCTTTGAAGCCATAACACACTTCAACTTTTTATTTCATCTACATATAAAGATGACTGGGAAGTAAATTTATATTATGAGTATCAATGTTTTGACTTTTGAAGCTGCTCTTGAACATCTGCTATTCTGTTCTACTAAAGTATTTACAGACACCTTTTGGACAGAGCATTACACGTGTATTCTGTCAAAAGAGTAGTTTATCTGTGAAGACAGAGAGAAAAGGGGCAAACGTTTCTGAGCAGGCAGTAGTGGGTAGATATATTGGAGGTATTTAAAAACAAAAGAAAAAACCTAATGCCTGCCTCTTTTCAACATCCCTTAAGGCCAAAGAAAAGCTGATAACAAAGTAAAATTTCACTTGAATAAAGTCCTAGATTTGATCGGGATTGTGGCTTTCCGTTGTTTCAACAGCAGTCTGTTTTAATTTTTCTGGTATAATATTTCAACTTCAAGGAGTTTTCTCCTACATATTCTTTTTTAGAATAACTGAATAATAATAACTCTCCTTACATGTTAGTAATATTTGGATTTTCACAACTTTAATAATCAGGGAAGATAATGATTTGTTTTAATGTGCAAGGGGTACAATAGCATGTGATCCTTTAACATGCACATGGAAGGCAACAGCTCTCCAGAAGACCTACCATATTTCATATGATGCTTTAAACTGCATATAGTATAGGATGAGGCACTGTGTCTTGCCCTGTTTTATGAAACATTTTCTAACAGCGAGTTTCTTTTGTACTTCCTAGTCATAAAATACCAAAAAAAGGCTAAGAGATTAATCTTAACCTAGCTCTTTGACATCCTAGGCTGCTCTGCTGAGCATTCAGCCCTCTCTTTAGTCTACAAGTCTGTCTCCAGTGGAATTTATAAACAGCTGTAGCACTGGTCAAAAGATTTATTCTTCCAGTTCATTTCTCTCTAAGTGGAAAGACATGAACTCTAGCAATGATACCTTGTATGGCATACAACCCTCTCTCCAAATGAATATGTATCACTGATGAGTAATAAGAAATGGCATCTCATAGCCTGAAATAGCCATTATACATTATAAGGATGATCTTATTGGATGACTTGTCAGGTACTTGTATAATGCAACTGGATAAAAAATATATTAATTGTGCAAGGACACCAAACAGTGAGAACACAGTGCTTAACAATTGGAACAAGCTGAGGAAACTTTGAAAAAAGTTGCAGATTGTAATTTGGTTTGAAGCAAATTTGATTAAATCTGTGCATCTATATTGCATACCAAAGTCTTTCCTTAGACATTTAGTCTTGTACCCTGAGCCTGCTGAATGGCTAAAATACACGTGAAAGCTGCTAAAGTCCCTTTAAAGATTTTAGCACAATTTCTGCTTTACTGTCTTGCCTTTGTTGTTTTTAAAGATTTTTCCCCTTTCTTGATTGCTCTGCCTATATGTTTGCTAAATGCAGAGTAAACTATCTTAGAACACAGAGAAACCACTGATGGTGTTGAGAGGATTATTGCAAACCACTTCTCCATTTTCACCCACAGATGTTTCATTTTTTTGCTGTGAGTCTTGTGCTGTCTCCTTTGTCTGGAAGGTGGAAAGTGAATGGTTCAGTAGTGATGTTCAAAAAGATATTTTGAGACTAGAAGAGTGTTTAAGACACAGTGAAGGTTACGCTGCATCACAGGGCCACTGAGAAGTGGTGGGGAGGTGGGGCTGCTTGCTGGTTTGACAAGATCCTGTATATCACAATGTGTCTTAATTCAGAGGGTCACTATCTCAACCAGTTCTTGAGGAGCTTGTGAAGTCCCAGTTGTTACATGCCTTGTGCTCCTTTTGTGGCTGGCTGTAGCCAGGATAACTGCCCAGAGATTTTTTTCTGACTCTCTATGTACTTATTTTCCTTCTGAGCAGTAATTTGGAAAGAGAAAAGTCTGGTTTTAACTGTCATTGCAAGAAGAAAATAAAAACAGATTAAATGCTTGTAGCAAACTGTCCCATTCATAAAATTCAATGCTTTCAACTCTTTCTAATCTTTAGATACAGATTCTTAAAATGTTATAGCTATTTTTTGTAACAGATGAGTAGTCAAAAGTATTAATTGTTGACATAACTCTGCTGTTGTGGAAATCAGTAGTAAAAACTCCTATTGACTTCATCTGGACCAGAGGTAGAGCAGTACTAAATGCTTGCAGAAAAATTGTCTTGAAACTATTGTTAATGAAAAATAAATGAAAGCAGAGAAGTTCGAGTGCAGATTTTTATTATAAGAAGGTTTTTAGCCTTGCTGTATCATCAACTAGAGAAAATAGGAAAAAAAAAATAAATTCCCTGGTTTAAAGAGATAACATATTTGTGATCTTGACTTCTCAGCTGGCTTTGTAGTATACATTTCCAACCACAAAATCTCAGTGCAGAATTTTGGACAAGACTGACAAGTTGGATATGACCTTTGGTCTTAGAAAAATCCAAGCAGTAGAGCTTGCTGGATGGGAGTGAACCTACTGCTGAATTTCTGCTGTTCTTAGGAGATCTTACTGGGCACCAGTGACCAGGCCAAGAGAGGACTGGAGCAGTGGGAAGCTGAAGTGTGCTGTGTGCCAACACATCACTGTAAAGTAAAGCAGTTAACACTGAAATAGCATGAAATAAACCAATTCTAAAGCAAAACACTTTATTCCAAGTTACATAGCACTGGATAAAATTAGCAAAGCAAAAATACATTTTTTTTCTATCAGGAAATATTCTGGTAGAAATTTCTGACTTGCCCACTCTTTTGTATCAGTATTCCTACCTTATATAAAACCTGTTCTTAAAATGTTAGGATACTGAGAACTCACAGGAAAAATCTGCAATCATTTGGGAGGGGCCTCTGAAAGGTTTTAAATCTCAGCCCTGTGCTTTGAAGAAATTAAAGAAATTCTGTTTGCATCAGACCTCCTATCCAGCAGCAGCTGCATTAAAGCAAGTCAGTTCCCCCAGCTCTAGTTTCCCAGCCGTGCATGAGGTGACTCTGACCATCCTCAAGGCAGGCAAGGATACATGGCCACTGAAGCACATGTTCTTCCAGTATGAGACAGATGGCATGAATCCCGGGTTTACCCTGTTTTTCCATAGGTCATTGTTTGTTAAATAAACATAGGAGGCAGGATGTGAAAGCTTAGATTCATCTGACTCCATACAGGTTGGCTAAGTCTTAACCTCTATGTGACATGTTTTTACAAGTTTCTGAGAAACTCCTAGTTTACAGTGCAAGAAAAATAAAAATAAGGTAAATACCATGAAATATGTAACTGGAAGTGGACTGGTTTTAATTAACATTCAAGAAGGGGAAGCAGGAGATTAAGAGTTCTGATCAGATTTCTGCTTCATCACTGGCATGAGTAGAAGTAATCAAATGGGAAAGTTGTGCAAGATTTGGAGCATAATCCTGTTTTCAGTGCAGTCACTGGTGGTTTTATCACCCATTTCTTTGGATAAGATCCTGGCCCTTAGCCCTTTCAGTTTTGTTTTGTTGTATAGAAGCTTAGACCTGTTTTTAATCATTTAATTATCCTTTTCTGAATTAGCTTTAATGTTCTTCCTATTTATTTGTACTAAAGAAACTACAACTATTCTTTCAAGTCCTTAAGTGCTGTCTGGATGGGTGGTCTTATTCTTCCTAAAGGAAAAATGTGTTGAAAAAAACTATCAAGTCCTGACATTAATTAACTATTTATGGCTTCTTATTAAATGTCAGATTGTCATTTAGTGTAGTCTATATAGCTTAAAAAACTTTAGTTTGGGTTATTAAGTAGACCATGGTTATATGGGACTTATGTTGCCCTCCCTGAAATTGTTTATTTCTGTAGACAACTGGATGAAAGACTTTTAGCTGTAATTTCTAGGCTTTTTTTTTCCAGTATTTTTTCATTTTTTTTAAGTAAAAGAAGCTAAATAATCCTAGGCAGAAAACCATATTACTGCATAAGCCTTCAGTGAGCCAACAAGATACTCTTTCAAAAGGCTATAATTAGTAACTAATCAGATAAATTCAACAAATAAACAATTTAATGTAAACATATACTTTTGATATTCAAAATATTGAACATGAAAATGTAAGGGTGAGATTCTGATGCTATCAATGCCAATCCAGAATGCCCTAAACTAGTGGAAATAGTTCGGCTTCATACTTGCTCACAGTCAGTATTGTACTCAAAGACCATATACTAATTTGTAACAGTATCTATTAACTTTTTTTTTTTTTTGTTAGATCTTAAAAAAGACTGAAAGGTTCCAGTGAAAGATCACTGTGCTATGCAGTTTATGTATACACAAGGAAATGACAGTCCTTTCCCATAAATAGTAGATTCTAAATATATACACTCACACAAATATTTAAAATCTTTTAAACTAGCTTTTAATTTGGTACTGAAATTAAGCAGATGCATTTATTATGTAAATCAGAATGTGAAAAATCTTCAGAATAGTGTAGTATAATCTGCAGGAACTGCCTGCTTTGTGAAATGACATGGAAAATAGGGCCACAGTCCAGCTCCACAGTGGAATTTAAGGATTGACATGGGACTGTGACAGCTTCTAAGGAAGCAATTCATCTACCTAAACAGAGATGTGCAGGTTAATATGCAACCCTCTCCCCAAAAAAACAAAAGTAGACATTTAATTTGAAAATGACATATGCATGTGTCCCTTACCCTTTCCCTCCTTCAGGTAAAAAGAGAAGGGTTAGCTCAAACCTCCAAAGTGTGGAGGACCAGTTCAGTTCCCTCAGTGGGGCACACTAATTCCAGGACCCACAGAACTAGTTGCTGGTTGGAGACTCCAGTGCAGATAAATTTCATGCTGGTTTGCCAGGGGTCTTTGCAGGTGCTTGCCAGAATTCTTAATGCTGGCACTGCACCAAGGCATAACATAAGATCCTATTTACATCCTTCTTATATATGTAACTGTATATATTTGCATTTACAAACCTAGCTTGATTGATCTGGTTCATCTTGTAATATCTCCTACACAGTTACTTTAGCCATGGGTGAGAATAAAATTGGATCTTACAGTCCTGTGGTTACTTGGCCGGCTCCCAGGCTGGGAGCTTGTTCTGAAAATTTCAGGAGAAAACTGCTTGTTCATCACATAAGAAACTCTAAAATGCATTGCCTGGCAGCCTTTGTCGTCCATGTCAAGCCCATACCGCCTTCTAGAGATTTACATAAGACTGAGACATACAGTTGCAATATGGTGGTTGAACCAAAGCATTGCCTTTCAGGTGAGCTGGGATAACTGACTTTGCATGCTTTTTGATCAATGACAAGTGCAAAGCAAACACATTAACCTAAGTCTCAGTGTCTAAAGGACTAAAAGCTCAGACACAGGTGCAGACTTCTGCCAGTAGTAAATCATTAAGCTGGGATATAATATTAATAAAGATTAAAAAACCAAAGCATTTACCGAAAGCAAGAAACAGGGGCTGATTCATAAAAGTAATGAAGATAAGAAAAACATCTCTATTTTTCAGATGTGATCTCATTGGATAAAAAACTGGCTGGATGGCCGGGCCCAAAGAGTTGTGGTGAATGGAGTTAAATCCAGTTGGTGGCCCATCACAAGTGGTGTTCTCCAAGGCTCAGTATTTGGGACAGTTCTGTTTAATACCAGTGATCCAGATGAGGGGATCAAGTGCACCTTCAGTATGTTTTCCGACAACACCAAGCAGGGTTGGAGCATTGATCTGCTTGAGGGATTCCTCTTCAGAGCAATCTGGCCAGGCTGGATCAATGGACCAAGGCTGAGTGTATGTGCCTAGTAGTTTCCTCATGAAAGAGGACTCAATGGGAATATCTTTTTAAATACAGGCTTATCTTCCCCACCACAAAAAAACCCCAAAAAACCAAAAAGGCTCACCCAAGAGTTGCACTTCCAGAGGTACAGAAGTATGTTTTTTCAATGTGACAAGGTTGGGTTTGCTATGACAAATTTTGATATGGTCTTTTCTTTTATTTTAAATGCTCTTCATCTTGCAACAGTTTTGGATGTATTTGTTCAAGTATAAAAAGTAAATGTGGATGGAGAAATATAGTGGCTAATTAAGTTAGGTATGATAGTGGGAAAAAGTACAGTTTCTTATGAAGTTATTTTGACTGAACTTTAATCTACTAACTAAATCCATTTTGAATAAACACAAAAATGAAGCAAAAGTTTTGTGTCATAATCCTGCTTATTTATCCCATTTTTTACCCTGTGCCTTCTCTCTTTGTCAATTTGTGTTGTAAGCTTTTGAGAGCTAGCTACTACTTTGCAACATTTGTCCAGTGTTTAGCACTATCAGCCTTCATTCTGACTTGCTGCTTGGACATAATTTTAATTCACAGGATTAATAATGTGTGGTTATGAGAAAAGCGCCTCCTGAACAAATTTTGCCATATTTAAATTTATGTCATTCTGTATAGGTACTTATATATCCCTTGCATTATCCATAACTTAATACTATTAAAGGGATGAATTCCACCTTCATGTTCTTCAATAATGTTAACTTCACAACATGACTTTTTCAGGCATGAGTAAGATTGTACAAATGGAGTCTCTTACAGCAAGCAGCTATGCCATAGATAACTTCATTTTCCATTCATGTTAACATTATCCATGCTAGCAAAAGCATGGCAGGTACTATCAGCTTCTAGTATTTCTTGTGGAAGAATTATGAAAGCATAAATTCCAATTTCATCTTCAGGGGGAAGATGTACATAACAAAAATCAAAGTAAGCTGCCAGTGGTTGATGCTAAATGTAGTTCTGCATAGCTGGTATGCTAAATGAATGCTCAGGGGTGGGTTCTGGATATTGCCTGTCATAAGATATACAACCTGTGGGAGCTTTGTTCATTTACTCCTTACCATCTAGAAGAAGAAAGCCTCTCATAGCTATTCCCTATGACCACAGCCCCTTGATTTCCATTCAAGCATCCTATGGGATGCTGTATTTTTCCATCTTTAATTTCTATATGGTAAAGTAGGGGAATTACACCTTCTTCCCCTCTCCCTATTTACTTCTATCTAACTTCCAGACCTAATCCCAGCTTGGACTGCAGGGGATGCCCAGAAGGTCATTCAGGTCTACCATTCAGGAGCAATGTGGCAGAGCTTAGTGATCTTGTTCTCCCTGCCAGAGAATCTCATGGAGTTTTTGTTTAGGACAGAAAAGGTTGATGGTTTCACTTAGACAAAATAATATCTAAATGTGGATATTTCTCTTCTAAATGAAAAGAAAGGCAAGAACAGACATTGCTTTGAGTACTAAACCCTCATTACTTCTTGTTTTGCTTAGGAGATTAAAAACTGTTTACAGTCTCTTGCAAATTAAGGACAGCTGCTTATAAGCATAAGGGCATGTCCTGGTCTTAACTCCCCACTCCCAAGTTATTTAAAAGGCAACAGTGAATTTTTGCAGAGTTTGATCTGCTCCTATACACTGTGTTTCTTGCATAGTACATACTCCTTACTTGCTTCCTTTGAGATTTGACCTTGCAAAGCATTTATGCAGATGAACCCAAGTATGTATTTTATTATTAAAACTTTCTATGGTTAAGACTCAGGCCTTTGGGATAGCTGTGCTGTTGTGTACTGAAAAGGCAAAAGTGACAGCTTTAGTTTTGCCTGAAGAATCCAACAAAATAAGACTGTTTCTTTCATTGGGCTCCAAGGTATTCTTGCAAAAGTACATCATTCTTTTGTGAATTGTTACAATCTCATATATTTTTTCCTTTCTGAAATCATTTCCACGTTTCACCACATGAGTCTTTTATAACTTGTTTTTGCTCATTCTGGTTCTGGGAGCAAGGAGGGGAATCTCTCTGGTGGTACTGCATGTGTGTGGTCTGGAGCACATAACCATACATCTTAGGTCTTTGTGAAGAAAAAAATGTCTGAAAGTAAATTTTGTTGACGATAGTATTGGAACATAGATCCTGTATTGCCATGCATCTGAAAAAGGAGATTCTTCCCATGACCTGCTGGAAATTGTATTCCAACAGAAGACCAGTTGACATGGTCATTTTTATGAAGCAGAATGTCTCATGTCTTGTGTAGGTGTATCTTGAGTATTGGCAGATGAGATATTTAAGCCTCTGCTCTCTGCTTTTTATCTTTTGCACAGGAATGAATTTAACCTCAGCTGAAGACACAGCAGGAGAGGGCTTATTATGTGTATTGTAGTACAAGCAACAGCCAAAATTGCTACCACCTGGGCTCCAAGAAAACCTTTATTATTGCACAGATATGGCGGTGGCTCTCTGCAGGTGGACAGATGTCCCTTCTCACTTCTCCAGCACAAACTACACATATCTAAGGACAAAGTGGAAAGGAAGGAAAGAGAAAACCACATGGGTTATATTCTCTTCCTTTGAGTTGTTCTGTTTCTGCACCCTTTGTTTGCAAGGTACCTTCCCCCAGCGTGCTGTATCATCCTTTACATACTTGCCCCCAAATGACTAATGTATTGGTCAGTCCTACCGTATTTACGTACATTCTGTACTGATGTGCCAAAAATCTCTTCTGATTCTAAAGCTGCCAAGGTTGCTCAGTGAATGTTAAAGGCTATTTAGAGTAGCTTGTAGGACAGGTACATCAGTTTTCCAGTGGGTGAAAATCCAGGTGTTGGTATGCTCTAATAGCAGTATATTTTGTCTACAGAACATTCACCTGCTTTTTGGCTCAGTGGTTTGGGGGTAGGGGTTAAATGGAATGCTCAGCCAAATTACACACCATAAACAATCGCTACATAGTGAATGATGCCCAATCTATCTTGTGATGGCTTAACTAACGTTCATAGTCCAACTGCATGCCTCATGATTATATTTTATGGAGAACAAAACTCTGTCCTTTTATGTCCAGACCTGAATTAGGAGAATTACAAAGACAAAGATAATTCTGTGTGGAAGGAATACTCCGTTGTGCTAGGTTTGTGTGGTGGGGTTTTTCGTAGTAGGGGACAGGGCTACAGTGGTGACCCCCATGAGAAGCTTCTTGAAGCTCCCCCAGCTCCAAGTTGGACCTGTCTCTGGCCAAGGCCGAGCCAATTAGTAACGGTGGCTGTGCCTCTGCAATAACATATTTAAGAAGGGGAATCTGGAAGGAAGAGTGGGAGTTGTGAGGAGGAGTCACAAGAAGGACACCTATGTGAACACCAAGGTCAGTGGAAGGAAGGAGGGAGGGGAGGTGTGCTGGAACAGAGACCCCTCCCTGTATCCTGTGGTGAGATGGAACAGCTGCCCTCTCTACCACCAGCAGAGCAGAGATCTGCCTGTGACCTGTGGAGGACCCCACACTGGAGCAGGTGGCTGCTCCTGAAGAAGGTTGGGACTCTATGGGGAGAAACAGCCCCAGCTGTTGTAGTTCAGTGCTGGAAGGGCTCCAACACATGGGGGTGACCTATGCCAGAGCATCTCAGGAAGAATGCATCCTGTGGGGAGGACTCATGACACAGAAAGTTAATGGAGGACTGTCTCCTGTGAAAGGGGAACTATATGGAGCCGGGGAAGAATGCAGGGGAGTGCTTCCCTCCCACCTTGGAGGAAGGAGTAGCAGACTGACTGGAAAACCCCACATTCCCTGCCCCTGTGCCACTGCGAGGAGAAGATACAGATATTGGGAACAAAACTGAGTCCGGGAAGAGGGGAGGAGTGGGGGAGGTTTTTAAGATGTGCTAATGCTTCTCACTGTCCCATTCTGTCTGTTAAGTGGTGTTGTTAGTGTTTTGAGTTAAAGTGATGTTTTTCTTCCCCTAATGAGTCTGTCTTTTACCCATGACTATAATGGGTGAGACATCCCTCTCTGTCCTTATCTCCAATCCTGAGCCTTTTTTCTTAATTTTTTCCTTCCCAGTGCTGGGGGAGAAGGGATGAGTGAACACTCGCATGGTGCTCATTTGTCCTCTGGGCTCAAACCATGACATCCATATATCCCATCTTTCTAGTAGTCCCTGAAAATTTGTGCGACCTGCAATAGGAAATAATGTGGCAGAGATGAAGCGTCTCTCTGTAGGTCAGCCTCTGTCTTCAAGCAGGAATACTTGGGTCCTGCTTCTGGCAGATGTTGATCTGATGTGTTTCTAAATACTTTCAGTAGCCTCCCTTTCCCTAAAAATCTAGTCCAGTCCAGGGTATCCTTATCAGTAGAAAATTTGTCCTAATGATGGACATCAATTGATACTGCCGCTGCTTAAACTCATTTATTCCTTGTTGTCATCCACTACAGACATGCAAAATGTATTATCCTCCTCCTTTATCAGCAGCTTTATATGTGTTTAAAAATGCATGTGCTCCCCCCGGCCCCAACTGCGAACTACACACACACGAAATAGCTACGTCTTCTCAGTCACTTAAGACTTGTAACAATGTGAAGTAGATTCCTCTTTACACCACTGAACTGTACACCAGCTAGCATCCCCTTCTGCTTGATGTGTTCACAGAAACTTTAGTTCATAAGTATATACACTAATGTTTACACACACTAATGGTAGAAGGACTGAGCTTGAAGAGTAAGAAACCAGCAGAAAAGAAACCCTTTGAACCTCCATCCCCTCATCCTCTCTCCACCTCACTTGGGCCACACAGATTTAAAAACTACTTTCAGATCCCTAAGGATGCATCTTAGTGGATTTGCAAGAACAACTAATTCTTGTTTTTACAGGCTTTTTTTCATTTGGAATTTGCAAAGAGTTACAGAAACGCTGGTTAATTCAACTTAACTGTATTTACTGTCTGAAAGGTACTGCAGTGTTATGCCACCCTGACAAAATATGAAACAAGATTAGACAGGTTCAACGCAAAATTGGGGACGATTAAAACTAGACATCTTAACAAATGGTTCAGTTTGCAGAAGGTCTGAGCCCTCCTCAGTGGTACAGGTTTTACAAGTGTCTACTTAAGGCCACTAATAAAACTCAATTGGCCAAATATCGAAAAGGGAACAGAATACTTAAATACTTTTTATCATCTTTCACAATTAATCTTTTTGTCTATTGTTTTACTACTTTCCAAGCACATATTCAGAAGATATTGTAAGAAAAGATGCAGCAAGGATATTTTCTGCAGACTTACTGGCTCTATTACCTTATTTAATTCTTTTTACTTTGTAAACAAAGTAGAGGCATGCAGGAAAAACGTAGCCTGTATCAACCATTGGAATGAACATAAGTCTTAGGTGGTTGACCCCAATCTATCTTTGATGACAACTGAACAAAGAAATACAAACTCACTTCCATATGTTGCTTACTATTTGCACTCAGCCAGATATCTAAACAATCTGAGAATCTGGTCATTCAGCATTGCAAGGAAACTTCAATGAGCTTTTGGGGGAACAAGGGATGCAGGATGTGACCCCCTAATGTGAAGCTTGCCAGACTAAAATTAGATGAATTAAGGAATTTGTATGGGCATTTGCAACTAACTCTATTGCTTCTTGGATCTCAGTGGCATTCAGCAAAATTAGTATTTGTGTCTTAGACCGTCTGGGGAAAAAACACTTTAAATCTTTCAAGATCTTAATTATTTTTTTGATTCAGATCTAGACACAGTCTGTCCACAAAGACTTGGTTTCCCTATAATCAATGATTTTTAATCAGTCTTTCTACTCTTAAAATTTTAAGACAATAAATTATCCTGTACAAAGTTAGAAGATAGAACTTTGACACATGGTTAAATTTTAAATTAAATGCTTAATAAAAGTAAGTAATTTTCTTTGGAATTTTGATTTGGGAACTACAGTTCTGACATTGGACATTTTTTATTTGAGAATTGTAATTTGTTTTTGGAGATGCGTTTCATTGACTTTACCATTGGGGATTAAAAAACCAAAATCAAATGACAGTGTTTGTTTCTGCTGAAAAAATACATACATTGAGATCCATCCCCAAGCTGTATAATTAAAAATGTGGCTTTTTTAAATGGAGATTTTTGAACATGGTACGGTTGGGGTTTTTTTATTTGGAATTCAGGCAAATTTAGAAATTATGGTTAGCCTGCATGAGATATAGAAAGCTCATTCTTTATATAACCTGACTGGTTATTCATATACTATCAGGGTGTGCAAAAGCCTAAACATTTTGCTATTTGACGGTGTCCAAGCAGAGGAAATAATGACTTAACTTTTTTCAAATGGAAATTTGAATATATCCTAGAAATTGCAAAGGAATAGTTGGGAATAAAGTAACTAAACAAACGTTGGCCTTGCTGCTCTAGTAGTGGTGAGTAAATGCCCCAGGCTATAGTTACACAGTTCTGAGATTTTTGCAGTACTATGGGGGGATGGCCATGTGGGGCTTGTTTGTATGACTTTAAAGCATATCCCCATTTGTTCTCCTCATTTTCCTGCAAAATTTATATTTCTAACATACCCGCACTAGGAATTTATTAAACTTGAAGCAGCTAAAAGGCATGGACTGCTTTCAGCTCAGCTCATCCATTTTAAACCTATCCTATTACAGTCTCTCTTGATGTCCTTATGTCAACTGTCTTTGAGGTTTTGTGTCTGCAATGAAAGTTTTTTGACCTTGCATTTAGCAGGCAAAATATCTGGGATAATTCAGGAGCATATGGATTATAGGAACAGACAATACAACCACATTGGTTTGCATGAGTCAAAGGGACTTAAATGCAAAACTACGAAGATGAGAAAAGATAAGGGTAAAATTGGAGGGGGCAGTTTTAGCCCTTGAGCCAGCACATGTGCTTTCACACAAAACCTAGTCAGTTTGCACAGGTAGTGCTGTGCGACTCGAGGCTCCAGAAGCAGCTGAGTGAGGTGATGAGTGTACACCCTTTGGTCTGGCATGGATCAGGCTCTTTCTTCCATCTCTCTTTCCAGGTAAGTGAAAGACAGAGGTGAAGACTTGGCATCAAGCTGGGATTCACTTGAAGATGGCAAAGTGTGGAGAGGGCAAGTGCTCTCCCAGCCTCTTCAGTTGTCAGTCTTGAGAGGGGATTGGTGGAAAGAAAGAGAAACACATACAGACTTGATCTTAGATTCCTGGGTGACTGAAAGCAGAGGAATAGTGACTTTCAAAGGTTAAGGTTGTGGCCTTCACAGTTAATCAGACCCCATTGTTTGTGGCTTTTCTGCTGTCCACATCAAGGAGCCTGCCTGACAGCTTTGCAAAAGAGGCACATGAATACACACACAAATAAAATTACCGGGGTAGCTCACACTGGAACCTACTTCAAGAGCAGTATTACACACAGTGTAGGTGCTTGCAGTTTGAGGCCTGCAGTATAATGCGTATATCTTGTCCATATGTCCATAATGGATATTCTTTTGTTTTACTTTAAAATCTCTTTTGTCTCCTTCTTCCTCTTGTGTATTTTTTCTCATACATTTGTAAGACTTAATTAGTGGTGCTGTTCTGAACCTGCATATCTTATTACCTGTTCAACAAACCATGGGACACCATAAAAGCTAAACACCTTCAAGCAGAACCAAATACTTTTTCTCTAAAAATAACAGGATAAACATATCAAACGCAGCTTTTCTTTTTTCCTTTGTCATAAGTAAGCAAATGTCTTTGGAAAGGGTGTTTTTGATCATACACTTAGGAGAAAGGGTGGCTTTGATGATATGTTTAGGAGTGGGCAGACAGCTTTGCAAGGGGAAAGTTTATTGTCAACTCCGAGGGAGCAGCTTGTATAAACTGTCCTCAGTTCTGCAGACCCACTGTTTGCATGCATCGTTTGGGGGATTTTTTTCCTGAAGGCAGCCTGCAGAGCCGAGTTTGGCTGTGAGTAACAAAAGCTTGACAGAGAGCAAGCCCAAGTCACCTGCCTGCTCCTGGAATGCCAAAAGCTCCAGAAGGCTGGGGCAGAGGGGCTGGGGAACAGCTTAAATGCTCGGACTCTGGGCAAATGAAAACATTACCACAGCTGAGGATCATTTCCTGATATTTCACTGCTGGTTTTTATCAAAGGGGTGGAGGGGGGGGTGGGGGGTGATGGTGGTGTAGGGTCTGGAAAATATTAAATTGGCCCCAGAGGGCATTTTAAAAGGGATGTGGAATTTTGCAGACATTAACTGTCTGTTGCATGGCTCTGTGTTTTTCTTGGAAATGCAGCACAGTTATGTAACATGTTGGGGCTTTTTAAACTTTCCTTTCTATTCAAGGTACCACCAGAGCTTTTGGCTAAAGTTTTCATCAGTGTAACAAAGTAAATTTTAAGTATCTGTTCTTACTTTTCATGAATAGCTAAGCTGATTTAAGAACAAACACAAAACCTGAACAATTATCATTCAGATCTGCATTTAAGCAGAGGTTTGCCTTTCTGCTGTGTGAGTCCCACTGTAAAGTGGCTTTTGACAAAAGACGGTACTCTTAGCTTATTTACTTTCAGGGTGAGGCTTTATTTGGGGTGGGAGAGTTAAGGACATAACTATACAGGGAGCAGTTTAAATGGTTTAGCATAACCTCCTTTTCTTTCTAATCTTTTCAGGCACATATACTGGGATTATAAAACACATGTCTTTTCATTATGTTTCCCAGACATAGTGAAGTTGTTAAGTCCGCCACATCTGTCTGTCCTTTTTCAATCTCCCACATTTTTGGCTTGGGGTGAAAGAGCAGTGTTTCCCCCATAATCGGATGGCAGAGCAGGAAAGGGGGTGTTCCTGCAGCTGAATACCAGAGCACAATTAATTACATCTTTTCTGAAGCCTGTTAAATTGGCCCCTCAGCGGAAAAAATTCTTTTGGTTAGGCTTTATTTTTGGGGTATCAAAGAAGAGGTTAATGGAGGTAGTGGATAGAGATAAGAGAATGGCCAGAGTGTTTCTTTTTGATGTGAAGCTTATTCACTTCTTTCTCCAAAACAATCCACAGGAATTAGTTTATTTGCATATGCCAGTCTCAGGTTGTGACCCAGCCTAGTTACAGGTCTTTGATAAATGGGTCATGGAGATTCAATTCTCAGTTCTTGATGGACATTATGTTCACACAGGTTTTTTTTCTAAACAAAGCTCATAAGTTTTTAAAAGTATTTCAGAAATAATGTTACTTATTAGAGGGACAGAGGAATTAGAGGAATTTTGGTGATGTAAAGAGGCTATACTTGTCTTGGAGAACTTTCCATTTCTGGTTCTAATGTACAGTTCACCCATGTGTGTCAAGGTGAGTTTCAGGCTTATTTTATTCCACCTCCCTCATACTCATGTTGTATTCAGATCTAGAACTTGATTAGGATAGCCAGGGTATCAGCCCCACCATGGCAGAGCTCTTTACTGCTACCAGCATAAAATGTTGCTGGTATCAGAGCCAACCAGTGTAACATCTGTAACTTCTGTTGAAATAAATCCACAGAAACTAATGGGAAGCACCCACGAGTGCTGAGAGAGCTGGCAGGTGTCATTGCAAGGCCACTCTCAATAATCTTTGCTTAGTCATTTTGTCTGGGAGAAATACCTGAAGACTGGAAGAAAGAAAATGTCACTACTATCTTCAAGTCAGGCAAAGAGGAGCCAGGGAACTACAAGCTGGTCAGCCTCACATTGATTCCTGGAAAGGTTATGGAGCAGCTCATTCTGGAAACCATTTCCTAGCACACGGACAAGAAACTCCTCACAAGTAGTCAGCATGGCTTCACCAAGGGGAAGTCATGCTTGACCAACCTGATAACCTTCTACAATGAACTGATGCACCTAGTAGATGAGGAGGGATCAGTGGCTAGCATCTACTGGGCCTTCAGTAAGGTCTCTGACACTGCCTCCCATAAGAGCCTTACAGCCCCTTAAAGCTGTTGCTGGATGAGCAGACAGTGAGGTGAATTGAAAGCTGGCTGCATGGACAGGCCCTGAGGGTGGTGTTTGGTGGCATGAAATCTAAGCAGCAGTGTACCTCAGGAGTCAATACTGACTCCAGTCCTGTTTAACATCTTTGTTAGTGATCTGCACAATGAGGCAGAGTGTAGCGTCAGTGAGTTTGTTGATGACACAAAGTTGGGAGGAGTAACTGATATAGACCAGACAGTCATGCTGCCATCCAGCACCACCTCAGCAGGCTGGAGAAATGGGTTGACAGAAATCTTGGGAAATTCAACAAGGAGAAGTGCAAAGTCCCGCAACTTGGGAGGAGCAACTCCACACACCAGTATATGCCAGTATATGCTGGAGGCCACCCAGATGGAAGGCAGTTTGGCAGAAAAGGCCCTGGGGATCCTGCTAGACATCAAGTTGGACATGTGGCAGCAATGTGCACTTGCAGCAGAGGAGCCTGCCAGTATTGTAGGCTGTATTAGGCAAAGTACTGCCAGCAGGCTGAGGGAGGCGATCCTTCACATCTACACTCATCACTGGTGAGGCCACCCCTGGAGTACTGCGTCCAGTTCTGGGCTCCCCAGTACAACAGAGACATGGACATGCTGGAGAGAGTCCAGTGAAAGGCCATGAAGATGATGAAGGGACTGGCACATCTCTCCCTTGAGGAAAGGCTGAGAGAGCTGGGACTGTTCAGCCTGGAGAAGAGAAGGCTCAGGGGGGATCTCATCAAATGAATAAATATCTAAAGGGAGGATGCAAAGAGGATGGAGCCAGGCTCTTTTCCATGGTGCCCAGGGACAGGATCAGAGGCAACGGGCACCAACTGAAACACGGGAGGTTCCCTCTGAACATCAGGAAATGCTTTTTACTGTGAGGGTGACCAAGCACTGGGACAGGTTGCCCAGGGACATGGTGGAGTCTCCATCCTTGGAGATATTTAAAAGCTGTCTGGATGTGGTCCTGGACAACTGGTGCTAGGTGGTCCTGGCTGATCAAGAAGGTTGGACCAGATGACCTCTAGAGGTTATTTCCAACCTCAACCACTCTGTGATTCTGTGATAAGTTAGTATTAAAGATTATTATACTGAGTCTGGAATTCACTTCGGAAATATTAAACCTGATAAACCTAATTTTCCCTCAACTCTGCATGCTCACATTACTTCTCAGGAAAAAAACAGTTTTTTGGAAAAATTATTAACAGCAGTGCTGCTCTTGTACAGTTATCAGACTTGGGGCTTGTGACTGACACCAGTGCATCATTCTCTCATTCCAGTGGTGTCAAGGGTCTAGGTACAACTCTGCATAGCCAAGGTACCATTTTACCTCCTCCAGAAGAGAGCACTTAGTTTCTTCAGTCTTTAGAACTCTAAACAAATTACTGAAAAGCAGTACTGTTTGTGCAGACTTTGAAAAATGTGAAGTGTTACAGAAGAGCACATTCCTTTTTATTTTTACTTGGCTCTTAGATTGTGCCGTTTAAAGCACTATGTATCAAATGCAATGTATTATTGCTCTCACAGAACACTGTTGATTGAGCTTCGTTCAAAGCTGTCATAGATTGATCTATCCTATTTACTAGTTATTTTTTGTTAGGTCAAGCAGAATGAGATGGCTGCCATTTTTCTTCTAAAAACATAATTTTTGTTATGTCCAGATAATCTGAATAATAAAAAACAGCCTGTTAACACATACTTCTAAGGCTAATGGGAGTCTTTTGGCAGTCATACACTGGAATAACAAAACTGTTCAGTGCAGAGGGAAGCTAAGTATTTGAAGAACAGAAGGCTGAGAATTGCACAACACTGACAATATGTGCAAAATTTAGGAGCTGCTCCCATTCCCATTGCAACAATGCTAAAAATTCCTTGAGCTTTTGAAAGAATTTCAAATAACTTCTGTGCAATTCATTTTTTCTCTGTAGATGTTCCAACACAGAAGCAGGGTTATGAAATGAATATCATTTTTGTGCTGCTCAGTAAAAATAATGGCATCACAAGGAAAATGTTCCTCTTGCCTGACTAATCCCTCTCCCACCAAATAACTGACTATAATTTCATTAATGACTTCAGACTGGTGCATTTCCTGGAGAGTTAATGGTAGACGTGATGCTAACACAACTTTGCTTTGGGTTGTAGTCATTATTCTCTAGTAAGCGATCTATGTCTTAGCCACAGTTAGTTAATCTGAAATCACTACACGTCTGTGCATTTTTTGTTACTCCTTTCCCCACACTCCTTGGTCCTCCCCAACCTCCCTCTGGTTTTGCTAGTGACAAGGCTGAAACCCATCTTTTCTAGCTGCTAACAATGGTGGAGGAAGTAGGAGAGGAACTGAAAAGGAAACTCTTCCATTCCTATTTACTTAAATAATGATGGGACATTAATGTGTGCCTGTTCCTCCTATAAATAAAATCACATTTACTACTTTATTTAAAAAGACACCCTTTTAATTGCAGGTACTGCACTGGATCAGTTTTGTGGTAATGAGTTTCCTGAATTACCAGTTAATGGAAGTTGAGAGCTTTTGACATGTCAGGGATAGGGTCACCACCTTGTGGAACTCACAGAAGAAATTCCCTTCTAATTATGAACAAATAACCATGGAATATTTTTGCATACAGGTGCCAGAGTCAATGACCAATCCAGAGGAGAATTTGGCATTTGAGTCCCAAAATGCTCTTGGTTACCTCTGTTAAAGAAAGTTGTAATAAAGTTCAGTGATCTATTTTGGAAGGTTAGCTGACAAGCTGCTGAGCTGCATTTCAAGAATCTATATACAAAGGGAAGTAGGAGCACTACTCAAGAAAGCTATAACCTAGTTATCTACCAGCAGCATGACTCTCTGTCCCCTTCTAATTCTTGATTCTACTTTGATTTTGAGAAAACAAATACTGGAAATACTGGTTGGTTTCCCTTTTTTTTTTTTTTTTTTTTTTTTTAAACAAAACAAAACAAAAAACAAGCAACCGAAAACAAACCAAGCCAAACCAGAACAATCAGCAGAACCATCAGAAACAATGGCTTGATTAGGTAAGCTTTTCAAACCTTTCCACACATACCAAGTCATATTTAGAAGATGACAGTAACTAAAGGTAGGGTCAAAGCACTAATGCGATGGAAGTGATCATTCCAATAAGGTAGAACGGTGAAAAGTCTTTCAGAAGGGGTTGACATTTCTACATTTATACCGTTTCATTTCTGCAGAGGGATTTCAAAACTGTCAATAGCCATTCCTATACTGTAAAAATAACAATACTGACTTTTCTCTCCTCTTCCTATCTTTTATTTGTGGATCAGTCAACAAAGACCAGCTGAAGTCCCCTTGGAGTGGAGGAGCCAGTACAACTGCCAGTTGTAGCGGTTGTTTTTGACTAGCTCATAAACATCACCTTTGCATACACATTCCCATAATATGACTCCAGTCAGTTTGGGATACTTCAAATACAGCTCATTAGTCATGATTTGTGACTTGTCAGGGAAAAGCTTACAGATGATATCAGACCTTCAAGTTATCTAAGAATAGCTCTTCCTGTACAATGACCTCTTCTCCATTAATCTATTCTTCATCCTGCAGAAATAACCTATTTGTGTATTCAGACTCTGAACACAGAGTTCAGGCAAGGCTTGGGGGGGAGGGGAACAGGGGAAGTTTTATGCAGTGAAAAATAAACTGTCAGCCCAGAAATGACCCCATGTATGCTACTCAGTGTATACCTGAGCCCCTTCACGCACGAGACCATCTCATTTTATGTACTAAAATTACTTTAGTCACTTGAAGCCGAGTGCCTGGCATAATGGGGGCCAAGTACTCAGTTAGAACATCCAAATGGTACAAATAAATAGTGTTAAAAAGAATTTAATTATTTTTCCTTTTTAGCTGTATAAAAGACATATTGTTCTGACCTAAATCATAACATTCCAGACGTTATCACAACCCAAATGTTCAGAAATGATTTCTCATCTCTTCTGATCCTTGAGGAAGAACAAAACTGATCGACCCAGTCCCTCCAAATCTATTTTAAGATGCCTCTGCTAGAACACTGAAATCCAAATGTTTGGAAATAGGTAATGAACTCTTTGCTCTTCAGTTACAGACATCTTTTGCAGCGTAACAGTCAAGTAAATGCGTCTTGGACTTCTCAGGACACGTCAGATCAGGGAAGCACTGATTTATACAGTGTCGTCTTTTGCAGAGGAGGAAACTTGGAGACCCAAAGAGAAGACAGCGGCAAGTTGATGCCCATGATCCCTTAATTATACAGCATGTTATCCAGTGTTACGCCCTCAGGCCATGGTGGGAGCTACAAGATTCTCAGCATTGTGCGTAAGGCGGCTCTGCCTTTCCTAAAGCTGGAGAAGTAAGAATTAAACCGTGCAAAATTACAGCACATTTCTGCAGACTTAAATTGCACGGGATCGCAAACGTCTTCGGCAGAGAAGGAAGCAGAGCCCTGACCCCACGCTTACAGTGCCGGCGCCGTGCTCCCAGCACAGGGTTTACCCGTCCGGCCGCTCGCTCGCTCGGCAGCGCGCACCCGTTGGCGGGCTGGGAGAGTAAGTTCTGCTGCAAACTAAAGGGAATTAATGAATGTAGGCAGGCGGGCAGGCTACACAAAGCAGCAGGAAATTCCTGTAGGTTCTCCCCTTCTGAAACCGTTTTTAAAGTCATTCTCGGTGTCAACTTTAAATACGCCTTTTTCTCTCTCGAGTTACTGGGGCGCTATCAGCTAGCTTCGGGGACCGGGCGCTGGAAAGCCCCTTCGCCTCTGCACAAAAGCAGCGCGCCCTCTGAAGCGGACTGTGTTGCGAGTTATTAGTTTCGTTGTTATTGTATCCACACCGCTCAGTGATCCAAAAACCCTCCCACCAGGATAGGGAAGGCTCAGTTTCCCCAGCTGGAGACAGAGCTTTCGGCACCGGCTCTCTGATTTGCCGTCCTGGCCCCGGCGGGGGCACGGTGCGGTCAGCGGGGGAGCCCGGTAACAAAAGGGGAAGCGGAGGGGGCAGAAGCTCGGAGAGCGGCCGAGAGGGTGGCGGCAGCACCACCGGCGGCAGCAGCGGCAGCAGAAGCCGGGGGAGCGCAGCCCCGGCGGCGGGCGGATGGCTGCGGGCGGCGGGTGAGCCGAGCCCCGAGCCCCGGGGCCGCGCTGGGGGCGAGGAGCGGCCGGGCGCGCCCCATGGGCGGCCGGGCGAGCCTGGCGCGCCGCGGGAGGGACCTGCGGCCCCTGCCCCTGCCCCGCCGCCGCTCGGCGCCAGGAGAGGCCGAGGCGATGGAACAGGTACGCGGGGCGGGCTCCGCAGCGCCGGCGCGGAAAGGGCGGCGGGGCGGGTGGCGGCGCCGCCGAAGCCGCGGCCACCCCCGCCGGGCCGGGCCGGGCCGGGCTCAGGGCGTGCGCGGCCGCGGGTGCGCGGGGCGGCGCCTGGGCGCCCCCCGTACCCCCCGCACCCCCCGCCCGGGGCTGCGCGCAGGCGGCGGTGGCCGGCGGTCCCGCGGCGCGGGGCTGCCCCGGCAGGCGCCGGGACACGCGTCCGTGGGAGCGTGCGCCCTGTCACCCCCCGACGCGCGCCTCGGGCGCTTTGTGGGGCAGCTGCGGAAAAGAGGGGTCCGAAAATGAGGACGGGTTGGTAATCCCCAAGGACGCGTGCCGGCTGTTCACGGGTATCAAAGTTCGGTCAGCTTTACAGAATTCTGGTTTCGCACCCGTTTGGTTTCGGTGACGGGTTCCCTGTGGCTTTATGGCTGTGGACAAAAGCAGAGAAGGTGCCGCAGGAGCAGCCCCGCGGCACGGCGGCGGCTCGAAGTACCAGAAACCTCTCCAGAGCGTGAGCCGAGTCTCAGCGCCACGCAGCTCATTCCAGAGGCTCATTCAAGCATCCCTAGTTCTGGTTTGCTAAGCAAACCTCTGGACCTTTGAAGTTCCGTGCGCTTCCTTCTGGCTTACCTCCGAAAGCTCGATTCAACACCGGATTTAATTCATTTCGCGCATATGTTTAAATTCGCTGACTCGGGTTCGGCACGCTATAGCGGTCTCTCTCTCGGACGCTTTAAGTGAGCAACCCCTTTCATTTCATATCCCCTCTGAAAACATTCCGTTTCTGTTGAAACCTTTTAGGATTAGTTTCCCAGAAATTAATGAATAATATACCGCACAAGTGGTAAACTGTGGATATATGCACTAAATAATCTTTACTTTGACCATCTCATGTGCACCCTATCTGTGAAACCATCTCTATCACTCTTGTGTCTAACGTTTCAAACCAAGCAGCTTTAAATAACCATTTTATTACAAAAAGCTGCCAAGGAAATATCCGAGTGTATGTTTTCCTGCCAGAATTGCTTTCCTCTGAGGTGTAAGATGGCCAGCGTTCAGTTGTAGACAAGTAACTCATTTAAAGGGCTGCATTTTTTGCTTTCTCTCAGAAGTAGAAGGAGCTTTATTCCATTTGAAAGCATATACAATGATCGCCAGTGATCTCTTGCCAAAGAAACATTAGCCTGTGACCTTAGGCACAATATTAAACCTGAAAATCATAATGTTACAATGGAAAGATAAATTATTGTAGCAAACTTTTTTTTTTTTTTTTTTTTTTTTTTTTCCCCCAGGGATTGATAAATATCAGTTTTCTAATAACTCTTAGCTCCAGCACAGTGAGTCTGACTTTAGAATCTTAATGGAGCATGCTTTACTAGAGGGAAGATTGGTCATTGTGCAGCGACTCCGTTGGCACCAGGACCCCTATTTTGTTGGATTCTCTTGAGATACATTAAGAAAATGTTCCACACTATATGACTGGGAGCAAAAGGCATGCCTTGTTCTCTCTTTCATGTCAGCGCTTATATTACTAGGACTTAGTTAGGGATGGGTAATCCTATTGCTCAGCAACAGCGTCACACTGCTGTGGGACCTGTTCACCATGACAGGTTTGCCCCACCACACTTTGGTTCCCACTCTTCTTTGTGGTTGCCTGGGGCTGCTAGTTCAGAGTCTGCTGCTCAGAGGGCTCTCCAGCTATTTAATGTTATTAATATTGCTTAGGAGTAACTCCTTTTAAACTAGATTTTACTTCCAAGTTTGTTCTTGATTCTTGCTTTCCTTGTTAAGATATCCTGAAGGGTCAAGTGAACCTGAGCGTTGAACCCAGGAGCAAAAGAACAAGCTAAATGATCTTAAACTCCTCTTTCTGTGACTCTTAAAAGGAGAGGGAGAGGGTAACACAAAGCAACAAGATAAATCTCGTGGTTTCCTTAGCACCACATAGGGATATAGCAGGGCCTGCTGGGGCTAAGCAGAGCTTCACCACCCTCATACCAAGTTATATGAAATGGATGCTCTGCATTCTTCTCTTATATATTAGTATAAATCAAGAGTTTCTTCTCTGAAACCAATTGTGTTTCATCAGTTTTAAATTAGTATGAGTGATAGGGGAAGCTGGGCCAGTAATTCTCAAAATATTGGTTATAAAAATGAGTTCAAATGATGGAGTAGTCTACAAAGCTGGCATAGGCTCCAATTTATGCTGCTATTATAGAACAGAAAACATGTGGGCAGGATGTATTAACATCAGTGGCTTTATTTTACATCTGGAACATGAAAAAAGAGGCAACAAGCAACAGCTTAAAAATATAAGCTTTCTATATTGTTGAATTTCTATTGATCTTTCTTTTCTAGCAGGAAGATAATAATTATGCAATGGGCCATCTGAATTTCTGCCACTGCGCGGTTGAAATAATTGTAACATTAGACATTCTGCCTCAGAATATGCCGGAAGGTCTTAACAGAGGAAAATAGCATACGTTTGACTCTAGGAAGGTGTTTTAAAGAGTGAGGGGGTTTGTTTGTTTTGTATTTTCAAGGGGAGGGGTAGATTTTTCTAGCATGATTATACCACACAAGTATTTTTCTCTTGGAATCAATGGAATTAAGTTAACAAAAGTGGTACTAAAGCCAGAGGTTTGCAATTATGTTTTTTGGTTAGGTCTCATCCTCAGGTGGTTTATCAGCTGTCTGTGAGGGACTGCTCTGGCAGTGACTGTTGAATTCCCCATTCAGTCTGGGCTGGAGTCAGGACTGAATGCAAGCACCAGCCTGGCTCAGTTTCTGTAGGCAGTCCTTCCTGAGAAGATCCCACTGTTACCTGAGAACTCATCTTAATCTTTACTTTTTAACCATGGGGGTTTTTTGTGCGTTTTTTTTTCTTTTTTTTTTTTTTTTTTTTTTTTTGGTGTATAATATTGTAGGGGTGGGCAGACTCCCTGGACAATCTTTAGTGAGGTCAACCTTCTTAGAGGAGCAATTCTTCTGATGTTGTTTTTTTCCTTGGAAGTTGAGTTTGGGAGTTAGGATATAGTCTGCATATAGTTCCTTATAATTTCCATTCAAGGACCGGCGTTTTTACAGCTCATAACATTTTGTGATTAAAAACACTTGTGTTTTGTATTGCTGATATTATTTTGAAAAACAAAAAAGTTTTATCAGTCCTGCTCTCTTATATCAGCAAGCAAGAAAGCAATAGTGAAAACTGAAGTGTAAAATAATGCAAATAAACTAACTTTTCTAGAGTTCCTCAGCAAATAAATAAAGACTTCAGGTTTTCTGTTCCTTGGTGTAATGCTTTTCCACTGAAGCATATTACTTTTTAAGTAATGAGTTGTCACTTGTGCAGAGCAAGGATAAAGGACAGTCCAAAATACTGTCTTCTCTGTAGAGGAGGCTTCCAGATTATGTCTTAGTAGCTCTGACTCTGTGTGAAAATGTGCAAATGTGAGGATGCTACTACATCAGAGAGTAGTCACCAGTGTTAACACAGTCCATAATCTCCCTGCAGGCATATTCTGGCTTCTGCTACTGATGACTTATTTGTACAGATGGAAAGAATAGGAAGAAAAGTAGTTCTTCCAGGAAGAAAGATTTTAAAGGGTTTTTGGATTGAATACTAAGCAAATAGCAGCATTGGCCCAAAATGCCCACAAGCTCAGAAGTCTTTAGCATCATTTCCTTGTATTGTGTTATGAAACATAAAAGTCAGAATAAACCAAACAAGAATCCTTAAGAATATATATATATATATATATATATTTTTTTTTTTTTTTTTTTTCCCAGAGCTAGGTCCTCTGTGCAAATTGCAGGCCAAGGTGATGACAGCTGTAGAAGACTCATCCAGTGGGGGCATTATTAGTCAAATCCTATTCAAGAAGCTGATGAATCCTTTTGTTAATAAATGTTTCATCTAATGAATACATCCTGGAAGAAAGTAGCACCATTTTTATTATCATAGTAGATGGGAAACCCCTTAAACTATGTATCTTGTTCCCACTCCATTGATATTATTTAACCAGTCAGGTTAATGAATCTATTGATGTCCCTGTTGCTAACATCATTTAGTACATGAGAACTGGGGAAGATAGCCTAATACAGACGACATCACATTATGCAACTGGAATTCTTTTCAAGGTCTTTAGCACAATGTCTGGTTCCTTAAGTGCAAGGTTTCTATCAGAAGTTTCATAACTTAAGAAAGGAAAAAGCTTTTAAATAACCTCAAGCAATTTTAGCTGCTGTATCAGTTAGGTTTCCAAGTGGTCTCAGATAGGTGAAATACGCTGAAACATAATGGCTGTTACTGGAAAGAATTACATCTTCACTTCAGTATCCTGCCTTCTGTATGACAGCTGTGATATGTCCTGTGGAAAATGGGCTGGATAGTTTTCAGTCATTTTAATCCAGTTTTACAGTGGTTTTCAGTAAGAGGGAAGTAAAGATATTTTTTTTTTTTAGAAAAATAAATTCAGCTTCAAAACTTAACAAAAATAATTTCTTAGAGGAAACCTGGTAAGCAAAGAAGGATTTAAAACACATTTTCTTTTCAGAAGATTATTAGGTGAATAGTAGGAAAGAGAAAGTTCCCCAAATGGCTCAGTTACTGCCCTCAAGTGACATCACATAAGATGAACAACTTTCCCATGAAACTTACAATAGAAAACAATTTTTTTTTTTTTTTTGAGTTTGTGGTTTACTTTGAGCATTGCTGTTGCTTTATAATTTCAGAATTGTTTCTTCCCACAGACCATGAATGTTAAATTGTACTATTCTAAAAAGAAAATTTGTTATTGGTTCTGGTTTGTTTTGTTTTTTGTTTGTTTTTTGTTTAATCTAAATAAAGTTTCCTGGATCTTGGACAGTCTTTGGTTACCCAGGAAACTGATAGAGTAAAAGTCTTAGAGAACAGTGAGGGAGAAATTAATGTGTTGAATGAGAACTGAATGTGTAGGTGCAATCTGCTTCAAATCTAGCTGGTTAAAAACAAGGAGGTTAAATAGTTTCAGTCAGCCCACCATTTTGTAAAGCTGTTTCTTTGCACAGATGGTTCAGATCACAATTCCATCACTAATACACATTGTTTAATCATCCAAACTGACGATTAAATTATCATAACTGTTATTCAAAACATATGAGGTTTTTTATGATATGTGGAATGAGAGTCACGCTCCTTTTCCTATTTCTCCTTCATTCCAGCTGGTCCTTCCTCCTGACCTCGGGACTGATGCAGATCCTATGGCCCTCCAACAGCAGAGAGCTCCTGCTGATTTTAATAAATGCTTGAGTAGCACTGGTGCCTGAGCAGTCCTGGACTCTCTCATGAAAAAGTAGAATGATAGCCTCCTCCACTCTGCTCTACTCATGTAAGAGGATGAGGAATCATCATGAGTCTGCCATGGTCGAATGTGTACTTAGCGCCAGCGGCAGGGTTCTTCATTCAACAAAGCACATGAACAGTAATCAATTTCTCAAGCCTGTTCCTATACAGTCAGATACTTACAGGCTCATGTGATCTTGACATCTCTGGATTTTGAGAATGAATTTTAAAGATGACTTAAGATATTTTACTGAATTAAAGTTTAGGAATGCTTAATCCCCTAGAGACCGATGTATGGTGCTGGTCATGATAAATTTCCCCCTCCTCCCCAAACATAATACCACTTGTTGTTATGCCTTCTTGTATTTTCCTCCAAAGAGACAACTACTTGATATTTCCTTTTGCTTTGATGCATCCTCTCAGATACCCTTACAAAAACAGCTTCCTTGCTCACTGCCCTTCTTTTTCCCCTGAGTACACAGATCACGTGGTTCTTGGGTGTGAAACTGTATGTGATGTATCCTGATACAGATTTTCACTTGTTTAACCCTGATATTTCATACTTTAACATGCTTAGTTTTTTATGTATAGTATAGGCCCTGGTTTAAGTATCTGCAGTTGCTGAATTGCGGTCTGATTCTATGGCTCTCACAGGAACAAAACCTTCAGTGCCAAACCCAGCTCTTTGTGGACCTCTTACAGCATTATAAGAGATGACTGGTGCAACATAAGACACATAAATAAGGTTTAAGAATCCTGATTTGGTCTCATACAAAGCTGGCAATGACTGCTCAAATACTCCAGACAAATGAAGATACCTCTTGCCCAGGAAATAATTTATAGAGGATATAATGCCCCGGCAGTTAAAATACAAATACCCTGCAGAAAATGAAACTTAGATTTCAGGGGGCTTTTTCATCTTTAGCATGGGTGGCAGCTAACAATGTTCTTCATGTTAACCTTCTTATGCAGGGGCTCGTTGGGGAGGCATATGTGTGAGGGACCAAGGGAAGTAAAGGAGATTTAAGTTAGAAGCCAGCTAACAGCTTGCAAGAAACTCTGTAAACTCATATGCTGTATTCCTGCTTTATTTATGTGAATTCCCACTATCTAGGTTTGACCATTAGAAGAGGCTATGGTACATAGTACATGACAAGCCTGAGTCCCAGCAGCTGGATGTCGCAGCTGCCTTCATGTTGCAAATCATTTTATGTGACCTGCCACTTCCTGTAATTGATCACTTCTGGGAAAAACTTTTCCCCTCCACATGGCCAGAAAAACCCCAAATGCGAAGTGGCCTTCTCTTCAAAACAGATGAAGAGAAGGCAGCAATGCATTAACTTTCTGTTTATTTTCTCCTTCCAGCCTGCTCTGTTTTTAATACATAAAGAGCCAAAATAAGTGGGATTAGATTTTCCAGCTAGACAGGATTTTGCTATGCTAACTCAAGTAAACACAGTGGGAATGTTAAAAGTAAGCATGTGGCCAGTGTTGAGTGTATGCTAGGTGTTTCTCAGTGTGTATGAGGGGTTGAGATTATTTTTGTCTTAGTTTGTGCCCTCTGTAGGTCCTTGCAAGATGGTGGGGAGAGGAGTTTGACAACTAAAGGCATTACAAGGTGCTGTTTGGCAGCTTGCCCATTTAGGATTTGAATAATGGTTTTGGCCTAAAAAACCCTATTAGAATAGTCTAGGATTTCTTGCATTTGTCTAGCATTCTCTGCAGTCTCTGCACTACTATTTCACCAATTTCTCAGAAATTATTATTTTGCTTAACTGGTAGCTCATTTTTCTTGGAGATTTATTATGGAGTGTCTTTATGAAACTCTTTTTTTTTTTTTGTTTAATGAACTGCAAATTGTAAGTTGGGCACAGTGCAAATTTTATCACCATAGAAGGACAATGAGAATAAGTATGAGAATCACCTGAAACATATGTCTACACTTTTATGCTTTATGTCTGAATTACTTTTATGCTTTATGTCTGAATTACTTTAATTAAAAGTTCTGGTTTAAACGGTTCAAATAATCATTGAGAATACCTCTACCTTCAAAATCAGTAGTATATTCAAAATAAAACTTGTATGTAAAATCCTAGGGGTTCTTTTCAGATGAAGGAGATGACAACCTCAGATGTTACTTATAAAAAGTATGGGAATTTTTAAGTCATCATTTTGATTCCAATTTTGCAGATTTTCCATTGTCTCTGTCACAACACAGAACTTTTTCATCTTGGCTATAATGAAACAAATGGAATGGCGAAAAGACACTTAGCCAGAAAAACTTGGTAGCACAGCCTGTAACAGATCTTCTTACTTGAGTTTATCTGTGCTTTAACCATCAGTCAATACTGCTTTCTACAATAATGGGTTCTTGGCTATTTATTTTATTTTTATAAGGTCTTTGCAATTCAAGCCAAATACCACTGCCTTGTGGATCTTCCCTTTTGAACTAAGGGCAAAACCAGCTGTTTGAACTATTACAAATAACATAATGTGAAATGTTTTAGAGAGTCAACTGCCACTATTGTTTATCAGAGCTGTTCCAGATCTGGGGAGGAAAAAAATGAATGAAGCCAGAGCCAACTGAAGTGAATAAGGGTTCTCTTTCATTCCTGGCCTGTTTCATTTTATAACATATACATAAATCTAAAGGAAGGTTTAGGGTGATAGGGTAAAGTGAAGTTTATGTCAGAGCCTTTGAAATTCCTATTTATTATCAGCCATCCAGTACATTTTCTTGTAAGGACTTTTATCAAACCTCAGGAGCTCGCTATGGCAAGGATGTCCACTTCAAATCATGATGGTCAGAAGATGGTTCAGTCTGGTATTTCTGAACGGGCTTTTGAAAACAGAGTTCAATCCCAAATCGCATGTGATGACCAGCTTTGAGCATGCCTTGCTCCCTGACAATGCTGCTGTTAATCCACAGATTTGTCATGCTGCTGTACTTGGTTTGTAGATCTTCCTGCTGGCCCTGGTCCAGCTGGTCATGGAAGTTACTCCCTCTCTGAGGAAGAGCCAACCCCTATTCCATCCCAGTCTTTTCTGGCTTCTAAGTTCAGACAGCTGCTCTGAAGTTGGAACTCTAAGAAGAGCTGATAATAAAAGAGTCACCTTGAGGTGACTTACTGTTTTCCAAAATCCTTTTGGGTCCTGTGGGCTTTAAGTTACTGATGTCCCAGATCCCCTCTGAAGTCACCAAACCTAGGACTTGTCTGTCACTTCTTGGACACTTAAGTTATGATGATAATCCTAATTGCATTTTACTCCCTGGGTGTGAACATGACCAACTTCTGTAGCAAGAGTTTTGGTTTAAAAAAAAAATTTAGTACATATATTTTTACAAAATGCAACATATAATCTGCATGTGTATGTGTCAGAGTACATGAGTGAGTGTGTTCACATGCCCACACTGGTTGTTACTCATATCTCAAGTTACTTGTGAATCCTAGAATGTATTTGGCCACATGGCTAAACTGGGGTGTATTAATTTTAAGTAACTCAACATAAAGCAGTAAGTCATGATCACAATGGATCTGGGGCACACTACAGAGCTGTGCCTTTCTTTAGGTCAGGATTTTTAACAGTTGAATTATGCCTTTATATATGCTGTCTTATACATGGTGTGAAGTCAGACATTTTTTCAGGAGCTGTGACACATAGAACAAGAAGTATCTTTTTGGTTCCCATAGAGATTTTGGGATGGAGGGACCAGGCTGGTTATGTTTTGACTCTGGAACTTGCATGAGCTCTATCAAACTGCTGCCTCCTGCTCTCACAACTAGCTGGCCTTGGCCCTTTTGTACATTCTGCCCCGAGAAGACTGTCATCCGCAAACCTTCCCAGCCCTGACCTACCCCAAATGCATCTGACACTGTGGAGGTGTTAGCCCTCAGTTACATGCCTGGCAGGAATGTGGGGCACAGCTGATAGAAAATGGGCTGTTGCTTTTGGATCTCCACTGTGACCAATACTTGCCATACTGTTTGGCTGTGACACCAGGGCACCAGGCAAATGGATGTATGTGACATTCCAGGAGAAAACACATGGAAGGAATTGGGGTGATATGTGGAAATACTACATATTCTTTCCTTTATGTTAATTGATGGAGAGCTGCCAGTGATGTATCAGAGCCTGATGTCGTAAGCCACTTCTTAGTTATGAAAAACAGTTGTAAGGGGGACAGAGTGTGAATGTGCTGTTCAGCATCTTGTTTCTGTTGCTCCCTCTTCTCTGTCATCCAGCTAAAAAACACTAAGAGCCTACTCCTAATGCTTTTTTGTCAGTTCTCCAAGCAAGCAGAGCCACAAATGCTTTTTTTAAAGTAATAGACTCTCAGAAACTAATGCAAGTTTGGGACTTGAAAGAGCAAGAGGTTTTCATTATGTTTTTAAAGCAAATGTCAAACATAAACTCTTTTTCATGTCCGTATAAGCCCAACGGGCATGAAATGCTTGCTTCCTGCCAAATCTGGTATTAACTACGGCTATCACTTAGAGGGAAATTAAAACCATTTGGGTCTTTGTCCTTGAAGGCTCCCCATACGATTTATGAAAGCTCTCTGTAGATTTATTGCAATGTCAGTTCATGGGTTTTCAGTGCATCTATTCAGTATGGTGCTGCAGCAATAGGGTGATCATGCTGTGGTCCAAAGGCTTCATTTAAGCATATGCTCAGTGGCACCAGGACCTAGATATGTGTGTGTGTGTGTGTGTGTATGTGTGTGTGCATGAATGCATGTGCAAGAGGGAAAGAAACGTAATAAATACAAAAGATGAGTGAGTTCAACCTGAGGATTTTGACCTTGATTTCATACAGCTGTAATTTTGGTGGGCAGTTAAGCAAAGGGTTGTATTTTTAGCCTCTCTTTAAGGTATTTGGAAGAGTTTCTTATTGTCTTTGTGTTTAAGCAGGGGAAAGTGCTACTTTGCACATGAGTGTTTTTGATGGGTACTGTAAGAACTATATTCACATGAAAGTAACGACAGTAAGTATAGCACTTCAGTCAGCTCTTCCAGCACTGTGGCACTGGTGGCAATGCTAACTTAAGGAGGGCTAAGTCATGCAGAGGGAAGTCTGGTGGCTGATCTCTTGCCCTCAGGTCCTGTGGCTGTAACTTGTCTAAGAAGGAGAAGCTGAGGTTCGCAGCTACTCTGACAGAAAAGCATGTCTTCTGCTAACTGCTTATGAGACATTTGACCCATTACTTTTCCCTGAGTCAGTCTTAACTTACTTCCCATTGACCTCTGCATAGTTTTAGCTGCATCAACTGTGTCTCCACCTTGGAAAAGAAGAGAATCTCTTGGCTCAAAATGAACAAAACTTGCAGGATTTTAGGGTTTGTGTGTGGTAGTGTTTTAAAACCAGTGATCTGAAGGCAAAAGCTGTAGTGTTCTTCACTGTGGAACTATGTCAGAGCAATATGGGGATGGTGTTTCTTTCCTCATACCTCATTTGGAAAGAATTCCTATTGAGGGATGCATTTACACATGTAGCATGAAGACTCTCAAGATGTGAGGGTCTAGACAAAAGGAACACTGACAGAACCCTCAAGAGAGTGATGGGATAGCCTCTGTGTCACTAAACCATGACAGTTTGCTGTTTTCTCATGGAAAAAGGAGCATGTTTTTAATATATCAGCTGGGATCAGTGAACACACTGAACATCTGTAAAAGGTAAAATGGTAGAATACTGTTTTGAAATCAAGAAGATGTTTTCCTTATTCACCTTATTTTTCTCTTGCAATCCATCTTGAAAGGCCATTGATGCTCAATATTAATTAAAATGTAGAAATAATTGACCAGAATCAAGTGCTTGGTTTCTTTGTGGACGGCCCCCATCTTAAGAGGCAGAGGCTCTTCTAGAAGAGTGGAAGCTGAGTCTTAGGCAGCTCTGACTGAGATTCCAGCAATGCTTGCTTCTTCTTGGGTTTTGCAGCTCTATTGAAGTTGTCAGTGTAACAGCATTGGAATGTCATTCAAAAACTTAGCAAACCTGAATGGGTTTCAGCAATAAGGGAGAGCATCAGATGGAAAAATTAATTACATGGAACTCACGAGAGAACAGTATTTTCAGTTTAAATTGATTTAAACTCCTTTTAACCCCAACTCAGGTAAAGTTAGCTGCAAAGGACTGGCTCATAAGATTTAAAAATATAATCTTTTTGCTGAAACATGGTGAGAAGGAGAAACAGGATGAGAATTATTAACCTTGCTACAGGGTTGTACACAAAATACTTCAAAGTGGTAGCGATAATTTCCTCATAAATATTCATATTGTCTCTGTTGCTTTCACATACTGTAGAAATTTTCATTAAGAAATTTGTGTTATACTTCATCACAAAAAATAATATCAAGAATCCTTGTTAATATTACCACAGTTGCATTTCAGTGCTATCTGCAGTGTTTTGATCAGTTATCATCATAACTTTTTAAAGCTAAGGATCTACTTAATTGAATTATTGTCTTCAACATTTTTGTATCTCAGATGTGACTGCAAAATAAAACCTGGCTTATATCTGTCAAACACTGACAGGGCAAATAAGAAAAGTGCATTTTCAGTCTATGTTTACTGAGAAGAAAGATTTGAGTTGGGAGTTTGTGGTATGAAGCTGAGATCCCGACTTGAATAAGCATCAATTCACAGGGATTTGACACAGATGAATGGACTGCTGGCTGCTGGATTCTTGAAAATTCTTTGAACCTCCATTTTTGGCTAACAGTGGGGGGAGAATCACATTTTGCCCTTCCTGTAATAAGTCAGAAAATACTTGCCACAAGGCATTCCTCCTCTAAATTCCTGTTGGCAATTTGGGCCATTATACAGAAACGGGGAGCCAGGCTTAGAGAGGAAACCTTGCCAAGAAATCCTAAAAATAGAAAGCTGAAAAATATTACTGGTGTCACTGGAAGACTTGCACTTCTAATTACTTTCATATTGTGGCCTTAAACTCTATGAAAATATGAGTGCATTGAAAGCATTCTTCTGAAAATACTTGAAGATTTAAAAAAAACCTTGCAACTTATGTAAATCATATTCTTCTAGATACTAAGAAATCTGACTGCCCTCAGTATATAAGGTAAAATTTAGAAATCATATTACATAAGTGGTCTCCCACCCCCACTCCACTCCTTATACTGTCCTTTTAGCTGAGGGGATAATTGAATTCTGTAATGCAAAGGAATTTGTAGTTAAAACTCATTTGATCCAAATATTAATACTGTTTTCTTATTTGAAGGTGGATAATTTTGCTGTAAGCTATATTCTAAAAAGAAAATGCAAAAAATAATTTTGGAAAAAATATTTAATCTATCAATAATTCTACTACCTTTTTAAAGGCTGTGCATTTTTGCCCTCCGCATGACTTTTGCCTGCTCTGTATAAGCTATTTTTCATGTATGGTCTTTCTTGTAGACTAAATACTGATCTAGTAGAGTATAGCAGCTGCAGAAATGTTCAGAGTGTTCAGCAAGACACACAGTAACTATTTACTTCATAATGCTTCCATTGAAGATAAGTTCTTAATGGATATGAAAATCAAATTACTTAGGAAAGGAGGGCCAGTAAAGTGTTATACTTTGTTAATAAGATGGGTTATTGGCTTTTTTCCTGATTTTTTTTTTTTTTTCCATTTCTGGAAACTAAATAAATGAAAGTATTGTAATAGTTCAGAGATTAAGTACAGAGAAAACAACCGAGTAATAATAGAGCCCTTATAGGTACCTGTTTTGGCCTTATGTTGTGTCCCTTTGCTGTGCTGTCTCAGTCCTTTGCATGAAAAAAAGGCAGAGGTTGACTGACTAGTGCAGCAGTAGTCATTGTAGGTTTTGGTAGCAACAAAAAGGAGATGCATCACTTAGTGGTGAAGGAAGGACTTTGCATTGAGCTCATACACTTCCTTACATGTGTTCTAAATTTAGTTTACCTATTTGTTTTCTAGTGTGGTGTATAATGACCATACTGAGTATCCAATTTACAAATCAGAAGCAGCACCCACATCCAGCATCAGGATGTTGGATTTTTTATCTTATTTTCAAATGAAACTACCAGGGGAACCCTGTTCTGAATCTGTCAGAGGGTATGTGATGGTTTTGGGAATGCAATGGATTATAAATCCAAGTACCATTTACATGGTTAGTTGTTGTTGCTGCTGTTGTTGATAACAACAATAACAACACTTTTGAAATCCATCTATCCATCTCTTGGTCCCTCCAGGTAGGGAAAACTTTCTGTATTTGTATGACCTGCAGATTAAAATGATACTTGCAGAATCAGTTAATACTTCATCTGTCCACTTTGCTTAGCTTATAGCCGACTCATTTGGAGAGGCAATTCAACTAATTTTCAAACCTTGGGTATTTAACTTAAGGAGCTGGGATGCCAACATCCAAAACCCTGTTACCAAGAAGTCCTGCTAAAAGGCTGCCTTGCTGCTGTAGAGGGCTGGACTCACTGAGTGCTTTCTTCACAGTTTTTGCAGAATGTCCAGTTTTAGCAGTGGCTAGATCTGGTAGTATCTAAATCATTTGTGGTATGACTCTAGGGTACAGTCTTTGCTTACATGGGTTAGAAATTCTTACAGGACCTTTTTGCCTAGGAGGGAGCTTCCTTGCTTTGGCTGAAGTCATGCTGTACGTTCCTCAGAGGCACATGGAGATTGGGGGTTTGAGAAAAATACTGTACCCAGTGTAACTGTGCGTCCTAGCCATGGCATTATGGTGACTGGAAGAGCACCTCAAAGTATCGATTATAATATAGTCTCATGGGCTGCTGAACTATGTATATTTTGAGGCACATTTACTCTGACTTCCATTGACGGACCTCTTTTTATTGACTGGAAAGATGTCATGCAAAAACATACACAAAAGAAGCAAATGACATTAGGAGGAGGTACAAATCTACATATGGGATTATAACCTGATTTTTTTTTTTTTTTTCCTCTAAATCACACATGAAAATCTGTAACTGGGATATAACACCGTGAGCTGTGGAATACTTGTGAGCATAGGTCTCACATTTGAATACTGTGCAGTGTGGGAAAAATGGAAATCTTGCTGTAGAGAGAGGCTTCTGAGCCTAAGAGATGACATCTGAGACCTTAAAATAAAGTGCAAGAGGAGGAAAGAGTTGATTACAGCATCAGATACATACAACTCTCAGGACATAGCAGAAATCATAGGTTACAAACATAACTGGCAGAGTGCACCCAGAAGTAAGTTCACAAGGACATGTTTTCATTCTGTACAGGCAGCATGAGGGTAACTTGGTTTAGCTGCAGTGCTAACCAGGAAGAGAGTTCAGGCTTTTGAGACAATATGGTGCTGTCAGTTGCAAAAAGTGCAAAAGGCAACATAATGACTTGCTTTCTGACAGACGTAAAAAAATTGATGCAGCAGTTTGGTGCTGTTTACTCCATTTATTACATGTTCCTGAAACACTGTCCCTGGGAGCTGAATAATCGGTGTCAGCAAAGAAGTGCTCTGGCTTTTGCCCTCCATCTTTTTCTGCCTTAGTGCACATCATACACATTCTCCTAGTATTATGACCATGAAAGGACAGGTATTTATAAAGGTGCAAAAATAATTTTCAAGGAGATGAGAATTATTTTATTTTTTAGTTTCTGTCAAAGCTGTCTAGAAAACAAGTACCAAGAGCAAGGGAAGGATATCCTGACTTCCCTGGAGTAGCAAATCTCTGCTTAGATTTCTAGAGCTAGAACATCAGCCCCAGAACTTTCAGTTAGGAAAGGCATCTCTGTAAGTGGTACTTGAATGTTACCACTGTTACAGATCTGGATATCACGGAATAGCTGTGGTACTTATTTGCAACATGCATTGGTGGTGGTGAAAGTTTTCCAGTGCTGGGAAGGAGGTGTGGGTTGAGAACATTGTTCTTTCCTTATGAAACCAGGGAGTGTGTAGTAGTAGCAGCAGCCAGTGATTCTGAGCAGCATGGGCCCAGCACTAGGACAGAGTGGGAAGCCCTGCAACCAAACAGGGGGCCGTTTGGAATTACCATGCATACTTGCACTGAGGACACTCTTACATATTCTGTGGCCTCACACTACATGATCCAGAAATAATATTTTTTTTATTTGTTTACTCCCTTTCCCCTCTCAAATTCCAAATAGACGTAGCAGAGGGGGTTGATGGGTTTTGAGCCAGTTCAATGGCCATCCGTCTAGTTGTATGAGAAAGCACCAGGTGAAAACAGCAAACCAAGTCTGAGAAAGACTGGCCCATGGAGAAGTGGATGAAGGCAAATGAATCCTAAGAAGATTCCATAGTATGTTTTATGACACTCCAGCTCATGATTAATCTATCATAATTAAGGCTAATTACCAAAAGAAGAAAAGGGAACATCAGAGTTACACTGGTATAGGCCCCCTGAAGACTGTATTAGTTCCCTAGTGTTTGTATGTGATGTGGTCTGCTTTAAACAAACCCTGTGGCAGTGGCAGGTGAAGGAAAATCACCATGTGGAAACAAATATGAAAGTCTTCTATATGCTTTAATTAGGTCTAAGACCTGGCCATCACAGCTTTGTCAGAGAAAAACAAAGGAAAATGAGTCCTATTGCTGCCTTTTTTCTCCAGTTCAGCCTTTCTCTCCTCTCCTACAATGCACACACTGTTTGCTATGGGATAGCTTGTTGTGATATACAAACGAGTTGCTATGGGAAATTAGAAGATATCCCTCTGAAACTCATTCTGAAGGTCCTGAGAAAAGTTTCACTGTAATTGTGACCTTTTACCCAAAGGTTGGTTTTTCCTGTTTTAAGAGTTTAATTTGTATTGAAGGAAGAAAAAAAAAAAGACCCTGAACTACAATATATTCATAATCCAGGAGGAATAAACAAATTCTGTTCCATTTCTAATTAATTTGTTATAATTTCTTTTTTTTTTTTTTTTTGTTTAAAATTACATCCCACTCCAGCAGACTTGAATTTCTAGTGCAAAAAATATTTAATCATTTCCTTCCTTTTCAGCTGTTGTAACTGTACTCTGTGAGTTACTACAGGAAGAGTATCTTACTCTTGACTTCCTGATGTGCCTGCAAGCTGATATCTGGTGCCCTCCTGAAACGCACAATTTTGATTGCTGCTCTACCCAGCCATGCCAGGTTTATGTAAACAAGATTTATACATCTAAAGATGCCAGAGAAGCAAACATTTTATGTTTACTCAGGGTCTTTTGGCATCCGGAATTAGAGAACAAATTTAACACATCCAAAGCCACATGCCTTCTTTAATTGCACCTATATTAGATTTGGTGAAGAAACACTGTTTTGTAAAGCAAGAGATTTTACTGATTGAATTACTGATTGATTGGTAGCTGTGCAAGCAGGCTCAGTCCTGAGTCTCTTTTTGGTTCTCAACAGAAAGAGAAACTGATCTTTAACAGATATTACTATTCCCCCTGCTTTCTTCCTAACCCATCTGTGTAACAAAGCTGCTGCTTGATCACTCTCTTGACCTTAAACCTTTGTCGACTGGGAGAGAGGAATAAAGAGAGAGGGTAGTGTAAGGGGGACTCTGAAGTAGGAGGCAGGGAGTGAATGATTTGTGTGTGGAGATTCACAAAGGAAGGGAGAGAGCAAAGGAGATCTTGAACAGGAAGGACCAGAAGCTGGATAGGAAAGCAAGGGCTGCAGAGAAAAGTGGACGAGAAGTGAAACATAAAAATAGCTGAGGAAATTAGAGATAGGCTGGGGAAGAGACAGGGAGAGGGAGCAAAAGATGAAAAACCAAGAAGAGATAACTTACACAAGCTGCATAAATGTATGTAGTATGTATGTATTGGCGTACATTAATATTTATCTAAAAGTCACGCATCTAGGGCATTAAGAATCTAGGCTTCCTACGTAAGTATCCAAGAAGATGATTTATTCAACCCACTGGTTAAGATTGGCTACTGCTCTTTGCTGACTACAGAGGGAGCTCAGACAGTTTAAACTTGAAGGACAGCTTTAGTTGGCTGAAGTTTGGTAAAATGATTTCTACTTACTGTATTAGAGTTGGATATTTTTGTTTTAAAAAGTGTAAAAGATGTGGCTTTCTTGGAGAGAGATCTTGGCATTCTTGCAGGAACGGGATGGAACGAACTGTAGGTCAGCACCCTTACTGGTAGGAAGGAAAAATTGTTTAGGTCAGAATAATCTAGTCTGATTCTTGTACTTTCTTTTCACCTGTGTGTGAGGAATATAACAGTGTTTTGTTTGTGTGTGCGCTTTGTGTATCACCAAAGAATCAGTTCTACTAGCTTTTTAGAGATCTTGCCCAATTGTGAGGGTGTAAATATAACTATAGGAAAAGGGTCCAAGCATAGCACCTTATAAAGGAGATTACAAGAAAAAAAAAAAAAAAAAAAGTTGTGATCACATAAGAAACTTAATTCTGTTAATAAGATGACCTAGTTTCCACACTTGCAATTATGATTTCCCAAAACTTTAATTCCCATGACTGAGAATATAACCTTAGTTACTGTTATGCAATGTGAATTAAGGGATCTTGAAAGTTTCTTTGTCATCTAATTACTTATCTAGCAGAACTGAAAGCTATGGGTTTGTCTCCCTGTTGAGAAGGGGAAAGCATTGCTTTGAATTCAATTGTATTAATCTGGGATGTTATGGAAAAAAACATTGATAATTGTTTTTGAGGATAGAAATGAATAATTTTTCACTCATACATGCTCTTCTGACATGTTTAAATGTGTGTCTATAAGGGCAGGTGTTTGTCAGTCCCTGTTGTTTCAAAGTAAAGTACTAGGAACTTTCTTTTTTGCTTCCCTGAAAAAGTCTTGAGCCTCTGAGTAGGGACCAACTAGAAAATGTCTGAATATAAAGAATTTTGCTGAAATGCTGCAAGTAGTCTTGGTCAGTTAGGACCATCACAGGGTTTAGGTTCAAACTGACTCGGTTTGTGTGACTTCTTACTTGGAAAGCCAGAAGTATACGGTGATGTTTGGCTTGGCTGTGCTAAGACAAAAAAGCAATGTGGTTACTGCCTGTATGTGAAAGATTGAAACACCAAAAAAGTAGAGGGATATAGAATATTTCCATGGGAAATGAAAGGATTAAGTAGGCAAACAAAATTTTACATAGGAAAGAAGAATACTTACTGCAATATATGGCCTCGGGATTAAATGTTTCATATCCCTCTCTACATGTCTGAAGACTGAACTGCACAAATTACATTAGCACAGTACAGCCTAGCAGACATCCCGACACAGATTAGCCTCATCTATGTTCCTGAATGTTTCCAGGCCTGTGTTTGGTGATTTTTGTTATGAAGTCTGTAAAAAGAGAAATGCGTGCATGTGTGCTGGATCCTCTGTACTGAAGCTCTATGTAAGCATTTCTCTGGATGCTCCCGCCACACGCTCTCAGGGCCCTCATCCCATGTCCCATCCACGCAGCCAGCACCCTCGTGCTGACCGAAGCTGTGGTGGTGGTTGGTTTTTGTTGCTCAGAACTGCGTCACCTTGTTGTACGAGCATCTGTTGGGCGCCAACTCTGACTGGATCCTGGAGGGAGTAAAAACCCATCGATTATTAGTTATTACTAATTATTAGTTATTAGCAACTCTGACCAAGGTGCGGGTTTAGAAGAGAGCAGATGGTTTTTGCAGGGGTCAGCGTATCAGCTGTCACCTGCTGCTGTGGCAGAGGGTGCAAGAGGAGAGGCTCTGGGAGCCCCGGCAGCCCCCCCCCCGCCCCACGGGCTGCGGGAGCGGGCGGCGCGGCCGCGGGAGGGCACTGCAACCCTCCCGCTCGGCCGGCACGGCCCGGCCACCGCCACGGCGCCGGGAACGGCGCTGAAGTTTCAGGAGGAAGCGTGGGGGTTTGGTTTTGGTTTGTTTTTTTTTTTTCTTTTGGTTTGGAGTTTTTTGTGTGTGGGGGGTGTTTTTTGTTGTTGTTGTTTAGTTGTCTTTTGTTAGTTTTGGGTTTGGGTTTTTTTGTTGTTTTTAAACATCAGAAAGCTAGCTCCTCCTCATTATAAGACTAATTAAACTGGCTGTCTTTTTAGTTCCAGTATTTACATGTTTACATGGTTTCACAGTGGTTACCATGGACAGTTTGTGACTTGATCTCCTTTCACTATTACTCAATCCTTTTCACTCTCCCTAATTAACCATCACTGCCTCTTGCTGTCCTGTGTCTGCTTTTGCATTCCTTTTAATCCTTATTTTTTAGGGTTCCTCTGTATTGTTTTATTTATTGTAACCAAAATAAAAAACTAAAATCATAACACAATCCTATACAAACCACCTACATTTCAGATAATGGTTATGTAAATCAGGAAGTGGCAATGTTAAGGGTGCCCATGCAAAGAACCCAAAGGAAAGCAAAACCCAAACCCAAACCCAAACTCACCACTAAGAACAAATGCAAGTGCCTTTTCCTTGGGCCTATAAATAGTTCCTTCTGTGACCTGTAGCTATCCTAAACAAATTTGTAACCTGAAAAACGTTTATTTATTTAACTTGATGGTTTCTCTGCCAAAAAGAGAAAGTCTGGGATCTATCAGACTGCAACCTGAACAGAAATTTTATAAATGTTTCCGGAAACAGAAACATTTGTGGCAATGGTAGCTCTTGAAATATACCTTGCTTTTGGTTATACCAAATGTTCCTTTCTTCAGGTGTGATGAAAGCTGGCTGCACTGGGAGAAATGCCACATGCCAAAGAGCCTGACTTTAATTTTGGTCAAACTCAGAGCCATTTCAAGCTGTGGTGCAGCACTGCTGTAAGATCTGGGAAGTGTCTCTGAATGGCTTTGCAAGCAGAGAGATATTCAACATTACTTGCCTGCTTTGTTACTCCTTCCGGCTTGCTTTCCTGTTGATTTTTAACTTGTAAGCAAGCTATCTCCATAAAATAAGTTGTGTCAGCTGTCAAGCTGACTCTGCTATGCAGTGTGACATTTTCCAAGCCTCTATTCTGCTGTCTGAAGGAGCAGTTGCACACTGCCATTAATCCCAGGGCTACCACGGCCATCGCTGGAACCTAAACAAGTTAGTCTCCATCTGCTGGTTTCTGTACATCTCTGTTTGTAGCTCTCTATGAATTTGACTGGTCCCTGATTCCCCTGGCACTAGAAAAGGAGCAGCAAAACATTAGAGATTGTGTGTTCACCACTGACAGACAGAATCTTTTCTCAAATGTCGTAGTATTTTCGTAATCCAGAGGAAATGAACGAGAGACAGAAAAGCTTCTCTTCCCTGAGGTATGCTTGCAATTTGATGCAGGTCTTGGTCAACTCAACACAAAAACATAGGTGGTGAAGATTTCCTTCAAAGGTTACTGTTTAATGCTAACTTCTGCTTAGAACATCAAGAAAAAGAGAATGGGAGAAATTTAGCTAGCACAGAATTCAATCGGAGGACTTCAGCTGTCTTAAAGATACTGTCCCGAGTTTTCACCCAGCTTACCATCGTGCCTCCACAGGGAGAGGTCATGATGGGGAAGAAGCCCTTGCTGTCCAGCAATGGGGTGATTAATGGAGCCTTGCCATGGTACAGGACAACTGGCAGGAGGGAGGGGGGAGGCAGAGGTGAAATTCTGGCAGGTTTGTGAAAGGCAGAACTGTTCTGTTGATGGGAGTTCCTCTTATCACCTAAGGACAATGTTAAGATTGAAGTCAGCTCTAGCGGGCACTGTTTTTCTCTTTTGTGCTTTAGATGCTGAAGCTTGTGGTTTGGGCTGTGGAGAGGCCAGTAAGTGAATGGTCTTTGGTTTGGGAAAGGAGGAAAGAGAAGTAGTAAGTGGATTTAAAAAAAATATTTCTATAAGCAGCAGAGTTAATTAAATCTGTTTTCCTATGCTTTAGTGTCTCGAGGTGAGACTCCTGAATGGACTCTGATGAGCAAGGATGTGCTCTCATGATGGTATTCTTTTGATGGAGGCATTAGTATAGTTGGCATCTTCCAGCTAACTCCTGTTTTCAGGAAGCCTGAAGGAACTATCCAGGATTGAAGTTGCTGAGTTTAAAAACTGCTAGAGAAGACACTAAAGACTCAGATCTAAAGCAAGGTGATTTTTGTACTTATAAGTCATAGTTATTAAACTAAACTAAAAATAAAAAAGACAAATGCATTGCACAAGGCCACCACGGCCTGCTTTCTTGCAGTTAGATGTTTAGGATCTGTTGCCTCTCACACTACAGCTTGATGTGAACTTTCAGCTTGTCGCAAGCATTAAACAAGCACATGTTTTATAGTAAACTGGAAGGGTTCTGGGAATAAATGAATAGCTCCAGCCAAAGCTGAGTCAGAAAAATCTGGCAAACTTGCATGAGGATGCTCTGTAATAGGCATGTTTAAAAACCTCAGAGAGTTCCGATGACACTGACAGGTACTTTTTAAGAGGAGTGTATATAAATTCAACACATTTACATCCTCTTTCATGATAATTAAACCTTTATTACTGTTAAATATTTTTTAATAAAAGATATCCAGGTTACAGGCAAAAGTGCTACTGGAATCTTTATTTCACTATAAAACTTGAAGTAATTTTACTCTGATTTTAACTGTTCTAATTGATTATAAGAGACAGTAAAAGATTCACATTTTGAGGCAGGTGGCATTTGACCCATCTGTCCCTCAGAGAGAAGAAAGCTGTAGACTGGCAAGCTTGAGACAGAAGTTGAAAACTTGTTCATCAAAATGCTCGGTACAGCCTCAGAAATTAGGATGATTTGGTTAAACATCTGAATGGCCTTACTGAAAGAGAAGGGCCAGAGTCACTACAATTAATCTTTTCAAGGGGATTCTTTTCTCAAGTGTCAGCCATAATTATTTGCATTTCCACTGTACTAAGAAAGTGAATGCTTTGACACAATACACTGTTGATCGTGTCCTTCATGTTACAGTCACTGGTATATTGCCAATGGTTTCCCATGTCATCAACAGAGACACAGCTAGTCAGGCTTACAGTGTATTCCAGATGTCAGTGGCTAAATCTGTGTTGCAAGCATGTGGAGGGTTTTTTATTACTGGTTGGTACTCCCTTCTCTATTTTGTTGTTTATAGCTCCAGGTTTTCTTGGTGAGAAAAATATTTGTGTGAATAGAGTAAGAAAAGTGATTGAAGTTTTAACTTTCTGTGTAATTTTAAATTCTTTTCCTTCTTCTCAGTCTTTATTCACAGCAATTTTGTTGTCCAATAGCACAGTGAAACACTAGGCATTTGTCTTGAATAAGTCTTTCCCTGGTGATTGAAATGAAAGGGAGCATGGTGTATATGCATCTATAGCATGAGCTGAATGGAAGTAGGTGGTTTAAGATATGCAGCAGTGTATCTTAAGACACACAAGATACATACATTAATAACTGCCTATGGAGCTGCAGAAGACAGTGTCACAAACTATCTGTTTGACACCCAGACCCTGCTGGCAGTGTTATAGCTGTCTGACTGCAGCACTGTGGATGCTGAAGTCCAAAGAGAGGTAGCGTACATACTTCAAGACCAAAATGTCATCAAAATGTGTGCAAATTATTTAAACCATTGTAATGACTTGTATGGATGGAAGACGTTAGTGTTCAGGGAATTTTCTAATCTGTTAGTTAGTTACTTTTGCTAGATTCTTTCCTCTAAACATTGGCAAAAAGTTTTTGTAAGGTATTATTTATCTACCAAAAAACCAGACTAAACAGGACTCAGCCTTATTGCTAAAATCAAAGTTAATTGACATTAAATATGAATTTAAATAAATCTGAATTAAATATGAAATCTGTTAATCTGAAGATAGTGCTAAAAATGGAATGAAGGGAAGAAAATGACGAATTTAGCAAAGGGGGGTGATTTAAAATGTCTGTGCAGATACAGGCATTTATGTAAATATAGAGGCTCGAGCTAAGTTAAAGGGCAGACGTAAAAATAAAAATCAATAGAAACTAATGTAATTCTGCTTTATGTGCTACCCAGAGTTTACGTGAAAATACTTTGGGGGCAGAAATGCACCCCAGGTTCTGAGGGCTACTGGCTTTTCAGGGCAGGAGGAAGCTAGGAGTGAATCCCAGTTAGGATGAACTGTGCTGTTCAACTAAAGGATGGGCACATTCGTAATTGACAAAAAGGTGGACACCAGCAAAAGTAAAACAGCACTGTATACATCAGCTCTAATAGTGGTGATCAAAACTGAAGGTAATAGAAAGGTACTGTAAAGAAGGGAAACAGATACAGAAGAAGTAAGGACCAGTATTGATCCCAAAGGGGATTCATGGTGGAAAAGACAAAAAGTGTATCAGGGAATTCCACTAGAAATGAAAGAGTCACTGTTGGGTAAACTTTATTTCAAACAATAGCACTCTTCAAAATCAATCAATTAGTCAGTCACTCCAAAGTAGTTATTTACATGATTTCCTGATTTCTCTATCTGTATCAAGGATGTTCTGAAAAAGGGACAAAAATTCCTATCTCCAAAATTTTGGGATGTGTTTTGATCCTAAAATGAGTATGTAGAGAACTTCCTCTTAACTCTTTGTATGGAGAAGGCAGGGACTGACAGGATGGGGCTGACAAGACCTGGCCATGGGTTGATGCTATGCGAGGAAAAATTGTTGCATGTAGTTGTAAAGTCAGTCTACTTCACCGTATATCACTTTCAGTGATAACTCATTGAAAAATGGCAAGATGCTTTGGATATAAGAATGAAGACATGGATTTAATTCTACCTCAAGTCACTGGTATTGTGATAAACTGTTCCCCCCCGCCCCTCCCCTTCTAATGAAGCTGAGGGTTAGCTGTAAGTAAATGCTGTTATCTGATCAGTATTGTTCTGTGATCTATGCAAAGTAAGATATGACCTTAATACAGGTCTTACTGAACAGGTGTCTGATTTGAGTGCTTACTGAAAAGCCAAACTGAAATGGTACTTATTTAGCATTTTTGGCATTTCAGCTATTTCATCAAAATGCTGAAATTTCATCAAAATGGTTAAATAAGGCTGAGACTCTGATGGCAGAAGTAATCTTTCTATTCACTAACCTCTGCTATTGGAAGTACCTGAGCAGAACAGTAGTAGGATACTTGCACTGCTGTTTAAACCTGGCCCTGGTATCTAAACCAAGGAAAAGATCACCTTCCTGTGGACAAGGGCATTCTGTTTCTTTACTTGAGTTTAGTTTCAGATATATCGCTACCAAATGTTGAGCATGAGATCTCCCCTCCATTCCTATACACATAAATTACAGAGCGGTAGTTAACAGAATTCCTCAGGGCACAAGAGTTAAGGCTGCATGGTGTGCACACTTGAGGTTTCTGTGGCCACATTTGCAAACAATAGATGTTGTGTTTTTATCTTGTTTCCCTTGGGGAAAATTTTTTGTGTAATCTAGTTAAATGGTACAAGGATTATAAGTGTGTGTCTGTGTGTGTGTGTATAAATATATACCCACAATTTATCCCCAGGCAGAAATATGAATAAATCGTTAAAGGTCAACAGTTGCCTTGTTACTGAGCCAGTAGTAAGAGGCTCTCTTCTAATGAGCCAAATAATTATGCTTTCTTAGTTATGTTCACTCGGAGAAGTTATCTGATTGTGACTGAAAAGTCCTCTTGAAGTTTGTTAAAGTGCTAACTAACATATTTAAGACATGCTTGCTGCTCATATTGTAACTTACTCTCAGCATGCATCATGGTGGCCTGATAACTTGGTTTCACAGGTTCTGTGAAGTTACAAGCACAACACTGTGATCTCAAAACACAGCCTTTGACATGTTTCAGGTTGTTTGAGTTTTGTACCTTGTATGGGGGCTGTTTAAAACAGAACCTTAGAAGCCCAACAGTTTCCTTTTCTAGACCCTCCTCCACTAAACGCATTAAGCAATTGCTGTGGTGAGTGTTAGAAGAGAAAGTGAAAAGTCTTGGAAAGAGCAGTCACAGAAATCTGAGTCGTGCAGTTAGGCTACCACTGTACAATTGTCTGCTATTGCAGTAGGCATAGGAATGATCCCAAATAAACTGGATAGAACTTGAAAGAGAAATTCCCTTATTGCACAAGAAATTTGAGTGTGAGATACTGTCCCATATTATAGGCTTAGTTCTGTTCTCCGTACTGAAGAGAGAAAAGCACTGTACTTAGCTCATTTCAGTGGTGCTGCTTTTGGAATAATGCGAGATCAGGAAGATCTGGCAGTCTGTAAGTTTGACATACATCAGCTATTCTGTATGAATTTTGCTGACGTAGGCAAACAAGTAGATAGGCCTTGCCCATAACAACTTTCTGTAGTTTTAGGCAACATCTTGTTCTGCCTGTAGCTTTGAGAAAGTGGATCTGCTTAGTTGCACTGTTAATTTTATTATGAGTTTTGCAATAGTTTGGTGTTTTTATAAAGTCCATGTTCTGAAGGTAAATAACTAATACATTAATCTCAGTTTTCTTTATTATGAGGAAAGTTCCTGGTTCTGGATAAAATCTTGAAAATGTGAACTCTCCAGGCTTACAAAATAGATGCCAAAGAAAAGGAATTAAAATGAAGGCTATTATGGGTGAAGGGGGAGTTAGTCTCAGAATTTTGTCTTTCTCTACATTGTAAAGCTGGACTGGCCACAGCCATGTCAACTGGGAGTCCTTTTAGGGAATATCCCCTTTTCTAAACTGATGGAGCACTGCTGACAAAGACCCAGTGGAGGTGGAGGCCTCCTGGCAGAAGAGTAGTTCTCTGTGTGTGGCTCCTGTTGTTTGAATAGCTGATATGACTGTAGTGGCAGAAAAGACCCTTTAGGCCAGCGCAGACTAAGTCTGTGCTAAGAAGAAGTGTGAGCATAAGTGGCCCAGAAGTGTGGGGTAGCACCAGTCAGGGTTCCCAGGCTCTGCCCAAGAAGATAAGGGCTGTCCCAGCTGCCTGAATGGACCTAGAAGGAGCACACACCAGTGCTTCCTGCCACTTACTATAAATAATATCTTTGTCTCTACTTGTGTAGGAGTGGCATAATCTAACAGTTTGGCAGAAAGCCAAAAAAACTTCTTCAGAAACTTCTACTGGAAACGCTGAATTGTAAGAAGGTGAGGTTTTGTCTCCGTTGAGTACAATGAGACAATATGAGTATCAAAGATGTGGTGAAATTGTTAAAGTGTTCTTCATTCCTATAACAGATTTCAATGAATTTTTTGTTTTCTATCCTTATTTTTTCTTGGCTAGTACTTTGCTGAGATTTGCTGTTGCACAAGTAGCTAATGTGATTCCCTGTGCTTTGTGATTGCTGCTATGCTAAAACTTTTGCTCCTTCTCATTCAGCTCTCATAGTTTTGGTTTGTCTTGCAGAGCTGAATGGAAGTCCTGGGAAGGTACAACAGGCTTATTTCTGTCTCTTGTTCACACAGAGTAATTCTGTCCCTCTCTTCTATTTTGTTATAGCTAATTGGAGATATTTTCCTAATTGTGACTACAGTTACGTTACTGCGACTCTCCTAAAGTCATTGGAAAACATAAGCCCAGGCCAGACTTGAAATTGGTGTCTTCCCCTCTCCCCATATGATTCAAAGTGGGGAGGAAAGGACTATTTTGATTTATAAACTGTGAAGTGTGGAGGGCAAAGGATACAGGAGTTTGAAACAGAATTTTATGCCTGGACCCTGGAGGCAGACATCTGTCAACTCACAGGAAGATATTTTATAAAAAATCAGGTCTTGTGTCTCCTTTTCACAACATACATTTACAGGTTAGGTTCCACTCTTTGGGACACCTTTTTTGAATTGGTCATTGAGAATTAGAAAGAAGACATCATATTCCCTGAGGAGAGTAACTACCAGCCCTATAATCTAAGTGAGTGATAGATGAGCCATTCAAATCCTTAACGCTTTTGTACAGCTGACATTATAATGAAAGCCGAGGAAACTTCCTTAAGCTGGAGATGGTATGTAGGGCTGTAAAAAGAAGCCAGGCAATAGTGGAGTCACTGGACAAAGATTTAGGCTCCTTGGGGCACAGCTATTGTTTTTATGTATTACAGAGACATGGCATACTATGCTTAGGAAAGGATAATTACAAGGAAACCCTTGGTTAAATAGATTTTCTGGTTATAGTATTTAAAGAGTGTGGCTCTATCTACCCTTATCTAAAGAATCTTATTTTTAAATCAATGCCTGAAAACCCAGTTCTCTGGCTCTGTATTCTAGAAAACAGCGGTGGCTAACCTGCAGTCTGTGAAGGGTCTAAATGAACATGTAAACTTATGGCTACTCATCTACCAGGTATTATATGGCTTCACTGATAATTGGTAACTGATACTACTGGACCATAACTGGGAGATAGGATGCTATGCACAGGCTTGGAGAAAGCTTGTTTTATTGTAAGGAAATCCAGCCACCTCCACTAACAGTGTATATACATAGTAATGTTGTTCATAGGTGTACAACATGTACAGCAGATTCTGCCTCAGAGCTGTTATCTCGAAAATAAAAAGTCCTCTACACACTGTTCTGAGTTTCGGCCTTGTTTCACTATGTGAAGAAGGGAGGTTTGAGGAAGAGGAATATATCATTTCGAAGCTCCCCTGCCACCAAAAAAAAGGGCAGTCACCAGTGATTAGAGTACACAAGGAGCGATGCACTGAGGTTTGATAAGGCGTGTTACAACATCATGCTCTTGGTTCTCTGTTTTCCTGAACTTTGTGTAGCCAGTTGCAGCAATTTTTGTATGCTCTGCACTAAATTTCCAGTCACGTTGCACTGAGTATACGATACATGGCATTTGATTCATCGTTGCCTCCCATCACAAGAGTTGAAGAATTGTGCAACTGATCCCTGTGTGTGGAACTTCTGTCTGAGCCCTATGAGAGGAGCTGATTGAGTTCTGAGAAGAGTAAAAAGCAGCAACTGTTTCACTTTTCATTTAGTTCTCTTTCCTACCAGTTTTCTCTGTATCAAGTAACACTTGACTTCCCTCACTCAGTACCACCAGACTTGTGTTGAAAGAGTCTTCGGGAGTTGGTTTTTTTTCTGGACTATAGTACTGCTAGTATATGCTATACAAAGCATCAGTTATACAATACATTAGCGGCTTTTCTGCAGCCTTCACAATTTCACTTTTAAACTTGCCAACTGCAGTGTTTCTCACTAGTTTCTTCTTAAATGCTTTTTTGTTCTTTCAAGAAAAACAAAAAAGGAGGAACAGTTCTAGGAAACTGGAGAACAGCAAAATGTTTATCAGATACTGTTAAGTACCAGGCATTTTTTGTTATATCACAGGGCATTAAGTATTGGATGACATGAATTAATTACACATACAGTGCTCGTTGTATCATAATATAAATGAAACTACCCTAAAGCTGCAGTCCTACTTCTACTTTTTCTGGTTATTTTCATCAGACCTATGCTTTTTTTTAGTGGGCAGCATAGACATGCCCTTACCTCTGCCTGGCAAGCTGATAACCTGCAAAAATGCAATAATTTATTAGGAAAATGTGGTAAATTAGTACAAGAGGAAAATATTGTAGATATTGTGCAAGATTCTTGTCCTTGTCCTTTCTTCATAAAAAGTCAAAGTACCAAGTAAGAATCAGATTAATTATAGATTTTTCTGAGGCACACTGTAGGTATAGACTGAAGTTATTCATACGGTTTAGAAAGATTTTGTATTTCTGTTTTGATTTTGTACCAATTGAATGTTTCAGAAGGTTACTGTAGAGTGATGTTTCATTGCCACACCTGTAACACAACCACTGGTGTGTTTGATCAGTCAGCAGATTCAATGTAAGCTTTTTGACCACCACAGATACCATTTCCATACCAGTAAGTCAGTGATGGAAAATTGGTCAAGTGGGTTGATTCCTGGAACATAGAAGATGAGGTTAAATATGGTCAGTTGGTGTGATAGCTTGAAAATATATGAAATTGTGGCTTAGTGACCAAAATTGACATATGCAGGGGCAGTTCTGTAAACAGCACATGAATGAGATGATTATTACTTGTACAGCACTGCAGCTATAAGGATTTGTTTTATCAAAAATGAAAGAAAACAATAAAACGTAGTTACCAGAAAACTCTTTTTTCTTCTTGCAGGTAAAAAAGCACTGTTAATTTGTGATTATTTTTTTTTTTTTTCCCCACTGACTGCTTATGGAAGTAATTTTAAGATCTGAAGTTCAGGCTATGTTTGAAAGTGTTTCTCAGTGTCATTTTTAAGATTAAGCTATATTCTGAATAAGATAAGTTTTCCAGCAATCTTCTCCAAAACAGAGCAGTAGGTTCCGGGAACTGCCTAACTTGCAGATGCATAGAAAAGTCCCCCTGAAAGAAAATTTGGTAAACTGCTTATGTGGGAAACTAATACATGTTTTGGCAGTACTCTGAGGTACTGATTAGAATTTATTTTTGTATTAGCAGAGTAATCCATGAACCATTTTCTCTTCTCCTGAGGGAACCGATTGTTTTGCTTTAGATCAGATTTAAGAAAATCAGGGCTGATCAGTTGAATATCTCTTATATTATCATCCGGAGGTTTTTTTAATATTTTTTTTCTATGAAGGACTTACTTTCCGACTTTTCCATTATAAAATACTCTAGCAGAAAGGTAGAACTTTACTGCCTGTCTTTGTTATCTTGGGAAGAAGCCTTACCAATGAAAGGTAGAATCATATTGCAGCAAAATAAGTGTTGTATGAAGAATAGTGAGCCTGTAGTAGACTGGGATTTAGTGGTTGTTGTTCATGCCAGAATACAGAGATGATGGGGAGACGTTTCTGAAATAGTTTAAATTTTTATGCTACTGTTTATGTTACATAACTTTAAGTAGCTCCAAATAAACTATTATTTTGTGATCTCTGACACTGAAGTCAGATTACAAATTTGTATTAAGTGGCCTGCTTTGAAAGAGTGTAACCAAGTTTTAGGAGCCCTGCTCAAGGGAAACTTGGTATCTGTCAAGTACTCTGGGCACAAACATAATGTGTATCAATATGCTTTGTGAGTGGTTATAAACATAGCATATGTCATCACTGTATATATTTTATGCACATGAAAGAATACCGTTTTCATTTGGTTTTGTGTTATTTAAGAAAAACAGCAACAGCTAGATAGGACTGAAAACCATTTTTCTGTGCCCCGATTTCTGTATAAATCAGTCTCCAAGTTCTCGGTTGCTGACAAGTGTAGATGGCTAGTTTCAGATCAGTGATTATCAAATAAGCAGTCCCTCTTCATTTTGATTTAAAAGCTTTATTTGTTTACCTGATACTTTACTCAAATGTAGGTGCTTCTGTAGAAAGCACTAAGAACATGCAAAAATCAGGGGCAAGTGACCCCCAGTGTGTAAAAGGCACGAGTCACTACCATCACTCCTTTTACTCCGTTCTTCAGAATTTTTAAAAGTGCTTGTGGTGTCATCAAAGTAGAAAACAAGACTATTCTGATTATCAGGCTATCTTAGGAACTTCCTCCATGCAGCAGATTCCTTGATTCAGCAAGTACGTATCTGAAATGAACGTTTAACTTGGTCATTTACTACACCTCTAGGCAGGTTCAAATAGTTTTAAAGCTCTTTAAAACACAGACACAGATTTTCTCTCTTCCTTCCTATTCTTCCCCACTCCTAGGAAAAGTGAGGAAGGGAGGAATTCAGAATACAGAGGTGATAATTAGGGATGTAAACATAAAAGATAATACCGTTTGTCAAAACCATGCATTAATAAAATGTAAAGAACATGCAGTTATGCTAAACTAACACCGTGGCAGTAACCCTACATACTGAACTTCCTGCATGTTGAGTCTTCACATTGTATTGCAGGTGGCATGCAAAATTAAATACGTTTTTTCTTTGGCTAGTGTCATTTATGTATAAAAGTATGTCTATCCACAAGCTGGTATCTGTTTATATGTAAAGTATTGCCAAAGTGCAAGCATTTAAAAATAGTGTCAGAGTGCTAAATCACATGATAGTTTAGATTTTAAAAAATATAATAATTTCTGCCTTCTTTCCTTGGGGTTTTGAAACTTTTGCTTGAAAGCTAGAAGCCAGTTGTGATCCATGTGATGGGTTTTAAGAAAAACACCAAATCTTGTAAGGCTTTGAAGGTGCTGATTGTGTGCACCTGTGCACTGCTGATTAAGAGCTTGATCCCAATCCCAGAGTCTCTTGGCTTGATTTAGGGGCACGTTAGTTATTACTTAAATATGAGCCATACAGCAGGGTTATGCAGATGGAATTGAGCCAGTAGGAAGTTTAAGAGAAACTGTGTTTCAGAGAACAGTGAGGTGCACATGTCTAAAAGGTATGTAACACATGTTCTCTTTCTTTGCTTGGCACAAAGGGAGAGAAGAGATTTAAGATGTGATGATGAATAAAGGGTTTTGATTATGTCTGTCTTCCAAGTATGCTGAAGCTTTCCTAGCAGTATAATAGAGTCTTGTCTAAGTGAGACACTAAGCATGCCTCGGACCTTGTTTGTCTTCTGTTCGCTCAGTGTTTATTATATTGCTATCTCTCAGTAAGTAACATATCTGTATCTGAAATTTGTTGCCTTCCATATGGTCCCTTGTTTGACTGTTCTCATAGTATGAAGTGTCACAAAGAAGACTTAGGTTTGAACTTTGAAGCCCAGCTGTGGGATCTATAGAGATCTCTTTCTTGGGCATCCTTCCTCCTCAATGCAAAGGGTTTTCAAATATTAACCACTGTATTGCCTAAATCAGCCAGGGGGGAATGCCTCAGTGTTAGAATGAGTGGGCTGTAAATCTTGCCCCTAAGAGTAATGGAGTAAGGTGTCTGTTTCTGTGTAGGATTCAATTCCATGAGCTTATTTTTTGGATCAAGCTGCAAAGGGGTCATGTTGGTACGGACACCCCATTTACGTGGGGTCCTAAGTCATTAGAGGGATGCTAATTCTCCTCTTTGTCTCCCGTGGTATGCGTCCACCTCTCAGGTGAGGTCCCAGCTACCGGCTGATAGCATGATCTGGGTTAGGCATCTCAATCCTATTAATCAAATTCCACTTTGCTTCAGTGAATATTTGATTAGGGCTTTTTTAGTGCAAGGAATGAGCCTCGGGTTATGCCTGTTTCAGGGTAACTTTGGGGATGAATCCCTCCACTACAGGAAGGATGTGAACTCTCATTTCTTGCATTTATGTCTAGACCTCTGCTTTGTGAAATGCTGAGTGAAGGGATGGTGGTACCTCTATTTCCTCCCTGCCCTGCTCTTTGGCTGTTTTTTATATCGTGCAAGTTACCGTGCTCTGCAAGCAGCAGCAGGTACAGAGGTCAGTACCCGGTTTGTGGATCCTGCAGGAACTCCAGGTGCGGAGCTGCCCTTTAGCGAGCTACCTCAAGGGAGAGGTAATTCTTGGTGTGTAAATAGCATAAATGTCAGCGCGGTAAAGAGCTGTGCTTGTGCGAACACGTGTACGCGGGGAATCTCTGCCCTGCGGCAGTGGCTGATCTTGGGGATCGTGCTGGCACCTCCGATGCCTGCGCTGAGACGCTTAGGCCGGCGCAGGCCCCTCAGCCCCCGGGCGGGTTTGGCCTCGTTACTGCGGCCGCTCTGCGGGTGGCTGCCCGGGGCCGTTGAGCTCGCCGCTCCGCCGGCAGCCATGGCAGGCCGTCCCGCGGGGAGGTAAGTGCTGCTGTCCCGGGAGCTGCGGCTCCCAGCCTTGCGCTCCAGCCCCACGCCGCCGGGGCGCAGGCGGGAACAGCCCCGCCGCGCAGGGCCCCGCGGGGTGGCGGGCTCCCCTCGGCGCGGACACCGACAGCCCCCGCCGCCACAGCGGCCGAGGCTCTCGGGCGGGGGCTCAGGCCTGTTCCGGGGCCGTGGGGGGATCGCGCCCGGCCGTGGGGGGCCGGTGTCGCCGCCGCGGGACCCGGCCCGGCCCAGCGGGGCTGCCCCGCGCCCCCCTCCCCCCAGCCCCGGCCGGGAGCGGTGCTACGCGCCTCTTCCCCGCCTCCTCCTCAGCCTCGGTCGAGGCGCTGGAGGCTTCTCCCCGGCGGGAGGGACCGTAGGAAATAAAAACAAGTGTGTGCGGTGCTGGGGGAGGGGGATCGCTGCTCCCGCTCTCCAGCCGAGCCGCCCTGCCCTGCCCTGCCCTGCCGCGCAGCCGGGGAAGCGAGGTGGTAAACTCGGGCGGCCGTCGGGAACCGCGGGAAGGGGAGCGCGCCCGGGCGGTGCGGCGGCGCGGGGCTTTGTTCCCGGCGGGGCGGCGGAGGTCCGGCAGCCGCGGGGGGTTGGGGGGGGGTGAGGGAGGCCCCTCGGCGGGCCGCGGCGCCTCCGCGGCGGGGGCTGGGGGCAGGCGCGGGGCGGGGGGGCAACCGCTCCCGTTCTGGGGGCGGGGGGGCCGCGCTCTCGCCCCCCGGGGCGCGTTAGGGCGGGGAGGGGCGTCGTTCCCGGCGGCAGCCCGGAGCGACCCCCGGGGCCGGGCGGGCGGCCTGCCCCGGCGGAGGGGGCCGCGGCAGGCGAGAGGGGCCGGGGCCGCTGTCCGCTGGGAGAGCGTTCAAGGGTCGGCGCCGCGGGGAGGGCAGGGCGGCGGCGGGCCGGGGCCGCGCCGACCGCAGGCGGGGTCCGGCCGAGGGGCCGGGAGGGCGCTCCCGAACCGCCGCGGCCGGGCTGGGGCTCTCCGTGCCGGGCAGCGTAAGCGGCAGAGCACGCGTTAACTCACCTCCTGGAAAGTTACTTAGAGCTGCGGGCTTGCGGGCCAGGGGTGGGCTCGGCTGACGGCTGCTGAGCCTGCCCGGAACCGCCGCAGCGCGTCTGCTCCGTGTCTGTGATAGAGGGTGTTCGGTACCCACCCGGATCTCTCCCGATGCCCAAGCTTGTAACTGTGGGCAGCGGTTTGGCCATCACTGACTAAAACTGCCCGCTGTTCTACGGAAAACTAGGTTAAAATACCTAGTTGTTTAGTGGTGCTTTTCTTCGACAAATGATCCCTACGGAGGATCGAGGTTCAGGATCTTTGTGTGTCTTCTGACAAGTGCCCAGGTCGTGCCCAGCTGTTGTTGGCACTGAGCGGGAGCGCAGGCCGGGCGGCTCGGGCTCCCCAGCCTCATCTCCTCCAAGTCGGGATGGTCTCCGGAGCAGCAAGGGGTTGTGCCTCAACCGAGTTATCTCATTTCCAAGCCGAGGACTAGGTGATAATTACAGCATTTTGTGTAATTTGGAATGCTGTTTACATGTTGAACAGTGTATTGGTTTTTGTATTGAGGAGTGCATGGTGGTAGTAGTTATACTTGTAATAGCATTGTTTACATTTTACTAGGTATGAAATGAAACAGTGGCGAGAACCACGAGGGCTGTAGCTGCACAAACAAGATTTTGGGTCTCTTTTATGTGACGCTTGATAGGAAACTTCTGTATACTGCTCAATACCGTGACTGATTACAGATGTCTTAAGCTGGCTAATTTTTAGAAGAAACTGCTGCAGTTAGTTAAGTTTATTGCATAGAAGGCCAAGTGGGTCTTTTGCTGAAACTAATGAGATTCTTGGTGACTTTGAAGCTCTGAAACAGAACCACTGAAGTACTGGAAGTAGTGGGGTTTTCACCCTATATAGCTAAAAGGGTGTGGGTTGTTCTTTTTTTGTGTGTAATTAAATTGACTACTAATGTTTATTGGAAAGCTTAATTAGTCATTTAATTTGTTGCAAGTACAGGTGCTCACAAATCAGTGCTGCCATTGTCAAGAGTTTTCTGTAAGTTAAATTAAAACAATCCCTTTTGTTTCAACATAGATGTGTGTGTGCCACAGGGAATGATTATTTAGAGAAGGCAGTGGCCACAAGTGGTTTAGTCAGTGTTCCTTGCAATCTCTGACTTAATCCAAAGTACCTTTCTGCAGTTCACACTTTGTTTTACTGATCAGCTGTGGTATTTTGGGATATCATTACTGTTGGCATTACCTTCTTTGGCCTGCTGGTCATGCAGAAAATATTTATAGCTGGAACATAGAAAAAGATTCCTGTTCTGGTTCTTTCTCTGGCTGTGCTAATTGCAGAGTGGCATGTGAGTCCATCCCTCAGCCTTACCTCTCTGACCATAAGCTCTGTGGCTGACAGAAGATGTGGTATCACTGAGATAGTCATATGATAGTGGAGAAGACTGGAAGAATACAGCAATTTCTTTGGCATCTGACAAAACTGATGGAGAGTTTCTTTGTATCTTTTGTGTCTTACTTCTGTGTAAGTGACCAAAATGACAGAGAATGAGGTGGTATTTTTGAGAGATCTGTGAGGCTTATTTGAGTAAAACATTATTAGTATAATTACTTGTGTGTCTCCTAAACTTACTCTTTAACTAAAACAGAGATGGTAACCAAATAGCAAGCAGTGCTAGAATTGCAAAACAGGTGTAATGAAGGAAAACCAAATGTGGTCAGACATTTGCAATACAAGGAAATCAATCTAGAAGTCACTAAACATACTACAAGAAGCATAATGGTTGGTTAGACATTCAACTTCATGGCTTAGAGTTCTATTTTATTCCTAGTGAGAATTTCTAATGGGGTTTTCCTGGCTGCTGGCTGAAGAATCAAATTGTTAACTCATTCGCATGCTGGAAGTATCTCCTGATCCTTACTGAGTACCTACTGAGAATGAGCACTTGTTACTATGTCAGGAATTGTACAATGTACCTTATCTGTCAGTTTCATAAAACTTTACGTTTTTGTGTGGAGAAAAAAAAAATGAACTGAAATGGCTTGCACATTACTCTCTGTGTTCTTGTGATATGAAAAATGCTATGTGTTGCTCTAAGTACAGCTTTGCCACATGCTTGCCCTTTAAGTGCAACCTAAAATATTCATAGGTAGACTGATTCCTAACTGTGACTGAGTCATTGAGTAAAGTTGGGAAGATCACAGTTTGAGGTGTTTATCTAGATGTTAAGGAAGGTATTCATTTACTTCCTACTGATGGTTTAAGAATTAAAATTAATTGCTTGAGTGAAATAAGACTGTGGTGCAATTCCTGTTTACCATTTGGAAATGTCAGACCTTTCTAGCACTATAGTGGATCAGTAGGCTACCACTGACTAGCAACAAGGAAGTGAAGCCTAGGGAAGAAGAACCTTTGCAGGTCATTAACCTCAGCTCCTGTGCCTTCCCTACAGAGGGCTCAAACACAGGACTGAAAGTAAACAGAAGTTACCAAATCCTAATGAGAGTCTTTATGTATCAAGTCTGAGCTATTGCTGAAGAGACTTCTGTTGGAAAATCCCTCTTGATGGAGAGTCTTCTAGCCATGAAGATGTGTGTGATGAGAGGTGGGGGATGGGGAATGGGTTAGTGGTTCAGGCTTCTGCTGTTGTTTTTTTGTTGGTTTGGGGTTTTTTTATTTGCTTTGTTTCGGTGTTTGTTTTTTCTCCTGGCCTTAGTACCTTTGTGGCTGGAGGGTGAGAAGCAAGCCAGGTGACTGTACAGCCTCTCTGAAAGCCAGTGGAGTCCCTGTTTAATTGTTTCTTACATAGCAGGCCTGTAACAGGGATTTACATGTAAGTATTTGCAGGTGTTTAGCAACGAAGTGTTATAGTGATGGGTAGAGGATAAGGTGGGAAGAAGTAAGCATCCTGGAAATGTCAAAGCTATTAAAGTTTTGGCAGGCCAGTGTCCCCAGAGTGAGGCCTGCCATTTGATGATGAAAGAAAACGGAGTTTCAGGGAAAGAGCCTGGAAGGTGATATTTTGCACCTGGGGATAGAGCAGTCTGTTACCCTGCTCCTTGCAACACCCCTAGCACTCTGGCAGGAGTGTGCTTCATTGTATTTCTTTTGGCTTTTAAAATGAATCCTTTAGTGCAGTAGTTGGAATGTCAGAATAAATGTAATAAGCTACATCTGATAAACGATTGAGTGAAGAGGTTTTGTTACCTTTAAACTATCTTTATGGCAGTGTGGGAGAGTCTGCAAGTGATAATGGTAATGCACTTTGTGCATCTAAGTGCCCCCTCTCCCTTTTTTCCCCACTTGATTTGGTAGTCTCTTGTATTGATATATTTCGCCATGTAACTGTGCTTTTAAAGTTGCTAACTTTTTTCGTAGTTTAAGAATATAACTGGACTTGCAAATTCAGGACTTGTTAAGTTCAGGAAGGCAGTATAGCTGTTTGGTGCTTGATGTATTAAGGCAGAATTTCCATAGCCCGCAGGGTGATCTGCCAGTGATAGGAAATTAACATTGCCTGGCTTCATAGGGACTAGGTGTTCACCTTTCCTCCCTCCCCCCCCCCCCCCCCCCCCCCCCCATTACCCTGCGGGTATGGACCTGTGTGATAACAGAATTGAGATAATGAATTGCTTGAGGCATAAGGTGACAGATTGATTTGCAGTCATCTAATGGACAGGTGTGTTGATGCAGCCTGCTTCCAGTGCACCTCCACTGGAAAAGATCTGAGGAAATTAAGTAGCCTCAGAGACAGAGGAAGAGAAGATGCTGTTATGTCTTTGTAGTTTCTCAAGCTACATAGACACTCTCTTAGCTTTGGGGATGGCAGAATGAGGATGTTAATCCATTTCGGCATGTATTTGTGATTTTGGGGGAATGGGAGGGAGAATGGTGGTGTTTAGAGAGCAGTCTATTAGATTTACATATTCAGGAGGCACTTACAGAGCTTATCTTTTTTTAATTTAATCTGTCAGTTTTACACTGATTTACAGAAAGACAAAGGTGGTGCTGGTATCTTTTAAGCCTTAACCACAGAAACACACAAAAAATGTGGAATCGAGGCCATCTTTTTTTCTTCCAGTTTGTTGAAATCTGTATGCTTGTGAACAGAGTGAGCAAGTGACTGATCATGGCTTCAACCTGCAGACATGTTTTTACTTTGAATTAAAAAGTTGGTTTTTGTTTGAAGGTAATTTTAGTTGGGTAAACTGCGCAATCCTGCAATGTAAGTGAATTTGTAGTTCTTCCTTGTTTTGAAAAAAAATCATTAGACCTTACATAAAACTTTCAATGTACTGTCCTGTTTTCTTGTCCCTTGCCTACCATTTCTCATACTGTACGTTTTTGAATGTGATTCCCACTGATCAACAGAAGAAGCGTATTTACCAGCTCTTTTTAGTTGAAGTAAAACAGGTTTGCTTCCTTCTTCCATAGGTCTTTCTATACTTTCCCTTTTTCTGCAGCTAGTACTACTAAAATTCATTTGAGAAGGTAAGGTGAATAAGGAAGCCACTAGTGTGTAGATTGAGGGCTGTTTACATTTGGATAGTACTGTCTTGTTGGATATGGGGGACTCTGTAGAAATATTTTCTTTAGCAGTGTTTCTTTGCATGAACAAAATAACCCATATACCTTCTGTTTTTCAGCATGAAAATAACTTGGACAAAAATTTCAGGTTTTTGCAGGGCTTCTTGATTGCCAAATTAGGACTTTTCTGTGCCCTAATAACCTGTATTCATGCCAATTAATACACTTTGAGGATTTCTTCTGCCTTTAGGTTTCTGTATCTCTGTTTTAGTGATTCAGCAGGTGGTTGCGGTTGAAAGTGGCCCAGGGGATACTTCCATCTGGCTTGCCACCTTTCCTCTGCAGGAGATGAGGAGGGCCCAGACAGCTGTGTGCTGTGTTCTGCACCTCCTTCCAGCCTGCTGGTGAGTGTCAGGTTACTGGTGTTGCTTCTTGTCCTTGAAGAAGTGGCTGCCTCCTCTTCCTCCTGTTCTCTGGCAGCTGTAGTGTCAGTAGCTCAGTCCTCTGTGCTGGCTAGCAGGCTAGCACAAGGCCTCCTGTTTCAGGGCAGCAGCTGGGTTTGTAGTGGCCAGCAGAGATGACTTGTTGCTATCAAGCAGAAAAGTTGGTAGTTGGGAGGGTTGGGGGGAGTTGAGGATATTTCATTGGGAAGGAGGGAGAGGGAAAAGTTGGTTTTGGGACATGAGACTAGATCATTGTAGTAAATGATCCAGTATTCATGGTGCCAGGAAGACTCATGTACTGTACCACTGCATTTGGGTGCTCATCTGCTGTGTGGAAGCAGAGGAGGGCAGGAGCTTGAGCCTGCGCCTTCCACATCATGGGAGAGTATACTGGTGTAGCGGTCCTGTGGCCTTCCCTCTTGGTATGACATGCATGCACACTTTTCCCCTTCCTTCTTCAGTGCTTTAGCATGATGTGAAACTGCTGCACCAGGAAAGACTGAGAGGTACTCTGGGCTCAAGCATTCCTGTCTGTTTGATACCAACCACAAGCTAATGGATTAAGCCATTAGAGGTTTTTTCTGGAGGCGGGGAGGCTTGTAACACCTAGCTCTAGCAGTGTTAGGCTCTGAACCGTATCGTGGGCATCCCTGTTTTCTGCCCTTCTGAGGGTTAGTGGAGAGAGACGCGTGATCTGTGTTCCACAGCCTTATGTGAATTTTTCCCAGATTTTAGAGGAATTGGTAATGGAAACACAATTTGTGTGCATTCAAGCTTTTGCTTTGTCTAGATTTAATGATTAATAGGTGATAGTGGCTTGTTACAGGATACTTTCCTATCAGTCAGTGTCCTGAAAATAGTGACTATGAGAGCAAAGAATATCTTTGTGGGTATTGTGTACTTGTACATCTGGGAACGTGGGATTTCCTGAACATATGTGTTAGGTTTTGTTTACCTGGTGTATCTGAGCCTTTCTATAGTGTTTACAATCTGAATGTAATATTTTATGAATTGTTGATGTTGTCCTTTTGCCAGGTAATGGGTAATTTGCCTTTTTTAATTATATACAATGAAGAAACTTCAGCTGCCTGGATTTCAGTAACAAGCTGTTCCCTTTGGGTTTGACGAAGGTGTTCTTATCTGATTTTCGTTCATAAACACACAGCCTGTTGCTATGGTCAAGAAGTGAGAGCCTGGAACCTGACTGGACTATGATTAAATTCATTGCTGTTGATTTTAGTATGCAATCAATTTACTTTGTGTTTGAAAAACCTCTAAAAACACTTCCTTATGAACACAAGGTATTTCACTAATTAAAAATAAGCCTTCCCTGAGGTGTTTTATCTTTTTTGCAGTTGTTTATTGCTGCAGCTGTTCAGCCACACTCAGCCTTCAGAATTATTTTTATTTTCAGTTGAGACAGATTTGATATGGAAGATGAAAAGTCAATTACAATTTATGACCTATTACTGCAGCTTCTGGGAAACCTGGCATCTCCAGTGACAATTTCAACAGATTAGGGTGTTAAGATGAAACTCTAGGGGAGGATGTACATTTTCCAGTAGCAGAGCAGATATTAGTTAAAATTTTTAGACTAGTAGATTTCAGTCAAAGCTCTGAGATTGTTATTAGTTTGTTTCTTAAAATTCCTCTCTTTCTTATGTCTAGTCCAAATACTGGATTTTTTTTGAGCTGTAAGGTTATAAGTATCTAAAAACCAGGTATTCTATCTTAGTTGCTCTTGCTCTTTGGTTATGATTCATTGACAGCAAAATTGTTTATTGCTCATATTTGAAAAATACTTGTTTTAGAAGTGCATCTTCAATCCATAAGTAAAATGACAGGTAAATATTGGCAAGTCTTATGTAAAGAAAATTTATGATTCTGGAAAGAAGTGACTGACAATAATTCTGTAGTTGTTTTGATAAGAGTTCTGTGTTTTGTACTTTTTTGTAATGTTGCAGGTGTTCCGTTTCAGCAGGTACTCGGCAGTGGCCTTGAAGCTTGAATCCAGCTGTTTTGCATTATTGGGAGAGGTTTTCACATTCTGCAGTATTTTTATGGATGCTAATATTCCTTTACTTATTTCTTTGTCTTCTATACTGTGGTTACTTAAAATATTTTGGCGTTATCCTGCCACTTCTTTGTCTGCTGTACAAAAGCATACTTAAGTGTGTAGGCTTGAATCTTATGTTAAGATTGGTCTGTGTTAAATTACATGTGTTTCGAGATGCTTAATGATGGGGCAGGGGAAGAAATAGGTTTAATTCTGGCTGGAAACTTCATTTTCTTTCACGGAGTTCTTGCCTTTTGAGGCCTAAAATTTTTACATTTTCAATGTAATATTTTGCTGTTACTTCTGTGCTGCTTCATTTGTGATTTTTTTTTTTCCTTTTTTCCTGCTGGTAAGTGCTGGATTTTTTTCCAAGTACTGGCTTTCCTGAAGCACGAGGGGGTTTTTGTTAGCATTGAAGTGCATCATGGGTTTTGTAGTTCTCTAAAGAGACTAATCTCTAGAGGAATTATGCCAGAAGCCAGCTAGAACTCCATCCCCTAGGAAGCACAAGAGTAGTGTGCCAAAATCTTCTGGCTTTTGCTGAGTGTTTTTGTCAAATACCTGCTTACTCTGCTGTGCAAAAGTACTTTTTGAAGAAAGCAGTAATTTTTAAAAATGCAGTTTTGACTTTTTATTTGTATGTAACTGAAACACTTGGGCTGTTTCTTCTGTGCGTGTCTGTGTGCTGTTACTCAGTTTTATTTTGAAATGAAGATGCTAATTCTGTCCTGAACAAATAACAGCTGTTCCTTTTGTATATTGGAGTGTGAAGTGTGTCAACAAGTTGACCTTTCCTGAAAACTAGAGACTAGGTCATGAGGCACCCCAGCTTTGATTACGACCTGTAGGGGAGAGTATGCCACTCCCCAAGAAAGAAAATTTGGGAGCTAACTGGGAAGGAGTGGCTGTGTTCAGCTGTGACATCTGGAATCTGCAAGCACAGAAGGGTACTTCTGGGGAAAACCAGGACTGAAATGTTGATTCATAGTCTAGTTTAAGATAATAGTGTCAAAATAAGTCAGTGATCGTGTGGTTAAAAAAACGTGTTGCCAGAAGGAACTGATAAATGATCAGAAGCATCTTTGAGAATTATTTTTAATGGATTGTGCTCATTTGAGAAGGGGAAAGCACCTTGTCATCTCTAGTTTACAAACACCCAGTTGAGCTGATTAGTGCCTTTATCCCCATGCTTTTAAGTGAAACTGTGTTCCCTGCAGGTGTGAGATTTTATGAAAACATAATTATTCTGCTTTAAGAGAAAACATGGCTAGGCTGAGCTGGTATGAAATGTGAGTAATGGCTTTTCTTCCTTTTAATAGACTTTTTTTAAAAAAAATTTTATTTAGTTTTGTTTTTGAAGAATGTGGTGACTAATGCTTGGAGCACAGGACTGAAATTCAAGCAAAACACTCTACTATTACATGTTTTCCATGTCACTGACTCATGCTGATATTGTCATCAGTAACTTTGCTTGAAATCTAAAATGATAGACAATGAGAGAGTTTGACACTTCATTGGGATCCATTTTCTGCCTTTTTGGAGGCAATAATCATTCCTACCTCTTGAAAAGCAGCCTCAGGTGTCGTCTGCACGATGATGCCTGTTGTTGTTTAACCAGATGAAATTGTGCATCCTGTGCTTACATTAGAGTTGTGGATGTTGCTGCTGTGGGAGAAGGGAAAAGGCAGGGTTCTGCCTGCTGGGAGGCCCAGTGTGGTGTGCTGCATGGGACGCTGGCCTGTTCTGCTAGTAGGGGTGGGCAAGCTCTTAATGGGCCAAAAGCCCTCGGGATTCCTTTTAAGCTTGGAGTTTAAGAAGAGCTGAGAGCTGTAGAGCCTTGTCACTTGTGAGAATCAGACCCTTGCCAGTGACAAAATGCATTTTCTATTTCTCAGTGGTACTTATGAACTTTGAGTTGTGTTCCTCTGCTTTCAGCTTCCATTCTGAGTATCATGAATGTAATTCCTTTCCTTGGCATCCTGGAACAATTTCCTTCTCCAAGTTTTTCAAGGAAATGGATGGTGCTTTTTGAGTTTGCTTGTAGAGGGACTATTGCCTGTATTTCTGGGATGAGTTTACTTGCTTTGACTTACCCATGTGGCTGCTGTTACACTTACTTGTTCCCTTATGCTTAAGTGCTCTGAAGACGTGTAGAGCTGAGAAGGGAAAAACATTTCAAAATAGAGTAGGAGTGTTCAAGCAGGAAGAATTTTTCACTTTGTACTTGAAGTGGTGAGGGAAATGAAGCATGTGTACAGAGCAAATCAAGGTTTTCCTATGAGTCATTAACTATCTTTTGACAGCTCTGAGTGGAGAGCTTGCTTCATTAATTTCCTTAATGACACCAAATTGGACATGGGTTTCATTTGTTTACCATGGCCATGGAATTTGCTGTACATGCTAATAGATTTGGGAGTTCAGTTCAAGTAATTCTGACTTGGTGTATTCAGAACTGAAGTTCTGCACTTTCTAAAAGAATAGTGTTACAATCACATGAAGATTGAGTGCAACTTCAGTGTGATATGGCTGATATAATGAATTATTTTGGGTGTAGCTGGATCCATTAGTTCATGAAGAAATTTGATGATTGGGAAAAGTGGGAATTCACCTTACTGGGGTTACAAGAATACAGACTGAGGATTTTACAGACTTAGGCGTGTTGCCTAGAGGCACAGACAATTTCTGAACTATTGTTGTTATTGTAAGTATTGCTGAGAGAGAGGGTATTCAAGACAGAGACAGATAGTGGGAAAGCAGAGGGAAAAATGAAAATACTCCTGCATAAAAGTGATATGAAAAAGCCTAGGGAAGAAAGGGAAGAGCAATTCAGGGGTGATAGTTTTCAAACTGTATAGGTTTTTGAATACAGAGTTCCTGGAAAATCCAAAAGTTGAGAACTTTTGGGCCACAGAGTCTATGTATGCTATTATGCGTCTGTGTTGATGGAGGTTTAAGAATTTGCAGACCTGAGTTATGTGTCATTTAATCCAGACTGTTTTGTATTTCAAGATTGAAAAGAGTGTTTCTTGATTGTTTTTTGGCTCCTAGTCATTTGTTTCTTTCTAAGAATCAAGAAATAATTTTTTTAGTGTGATGTATTTGTAATGACTAAATTGGAGGGGCAATGGCAGATTAACTTTACACATACAGATTTCAGCAAGATACTCTGAAGAATAATAAATTATTTGGCTATAAGATCTATACTAGGTGGTGAAATATTTCAGATTGCCTTTTGTATTTCTCTTTGTTACTTGTAGTTGAATAATTTTTTAAGATGTGCAGCATTGTATTAGTTACCCATGTTGTATCAACGAAATTGAGTAATCATCATGAATAGTTGTATACAAATTTGTTTCTTAAATGACTGAAACTTTCTAAAGGGAAAGAGAAAATATACTAGCTCACTGAAGAAAAAACCCAAACCTTTTCTTCTATTAATTCTGGTGTTCATATACACATCAGTGCTTCCAAAAATGTGATATAATTTTAGAAACCAGTCCTCTGAGTTCCTGCTTTTATTGTTATCTATCTTTTATAAGTGTGGTGAAACTGGATTACTGCTGATATTTCAACTGTGCTCATGTACAAATGTATTAACCTTCCTTCCTGTCTGATACATTATATGTTACTGTGATATCTGGACAGTTTAGGCTTTTTCTCAGTTACTTAGTTGCATGTCATCGCACTCTTAAAAAAAATACAAACCTGGTATCTCCATTTTAGAGATGGTACATAGCTGCATGGAAAAATTAAGCCCTCCATGTCTGACCAGAGGCCTATGATGGAGGGAACTTTTGACATTTCCACAAATCAAATGGTGGGATAGTAGCTGAAATGGTTTGTGTCTTAGCTTGCTTTTATCTAATATTATGTATAGTCTCTCTGCAAAAGAAGTAGTGACAAACTTGAGTGATAATGAAATGAGAGAACTTCAAAGCCCAAGGATGGATTTAGCAGGTGGAATTTGAAAGTAAAGCCACTGTTCCCAGTCTATCACTTCTTCCTGTTAATGCTGTGTGGCACAACTCATGTTGTTTCATGAGTTGTTGGAGCAATTGATGTTGCCTGTTAGTGAGCCACATCAATCTGTACGTGGCAGTTTCCCAAACTGTATAGTCCAATATAGTAGAGCTGATAGATATAATGTGGGTGATAGAACGGTTAAATTTGCTTGTAAACTCACCTTCTTAATCTGGCCAGCGTTCTGATGTGGTCAGAAACAGCGTATTAATGTTACTTTTGTAGCTCTTACTAACCCCATTGGATACTAGGTGTCCTGTTTCTAACACTTTTTGTGAAAAATGGCACTTCTGTAGGAATGAAACTGGGCTGTTTGTGTTAACACTGAGCTTTAGGCTTTTTTGGGAAGAATGTAGCTGCTTTTGTCCATAGTTTAGCAGAAGAATTTTCAGGCCCTCAGCAAATCATGATAGTTTTCAGCTTGCCTAAGAGAAAGATGTAGAGGGGTTTGACATCACAGATGCCCTTTTGACATCTAACTGAGGTATTGTGTAAAATACAGTTGAGCAGTGGCAGCTCAAATGTGAAAAATATCCTGGAAATACCAGAAGAGCTACCTGTCATAATGTATATATTTTCTTTTCCTCATATCTTTAGCTTCTCACATTCACTTTTTCCTGATGTATAATGCAGAATTGCTTCCAAAAAATCTGTATTACAGATGATAAATATTACTTTTGCTGTTTTAGTATTTGAAAAGGACAGTCATATCTGTGTGATGCGGGTGCTGTTTCTAACCTGAACCTGCAGTGAATCTTTTTGATAAACCATAGTATCATGTTTAATAGGCAATGGAGTTAAAATTGTGTCTCAGCTATCTGCAAGTGCATGTCTGGGGATGGAGGGGGAAGAACATAGTTTTTCAAAGAGAAAAGGAGGGTGTGTGTATTCTTGGAGTATCATATTAATGTAAAAGAGCTAGATGTGCTCTTTGAGCTTGACTTTTTGCTCTGGGAGGGACTGGGGGGACATAGTGTGTTTGTGTGTGGGGGAAGGTGGTGAACATTCCTGGAGGGGATTAATTTTGAGGTGACTGGAACAGACACTTTGATCCTTTCCATCTGCAGGTTGGCTTGTTTTAGCTTGTTAATATATGGATAGCAAATTCTCTCCTTCCTTTTATGTTTGGAAAATTGCTCATAGCCCACACATGGCTCTGTAATTGGGGAGAGATTGTTCATTCTTGCCTGCAGGAAGACATTTCTCTGTCTGCTGAGCTGGAGTTCCAGACTAGATAGAGGGAATGCAAGAAGAATGTAGATGGGAAGCAGGGCTACACAACTCTTAAGCTATGATTCTTGAAGAAATAGCCACTAATCCATCTGTGTTTGCATCTAGAATATTATGTGTTCTGCAGGATGAGGGAAGTAAAATTGCTCAGTCGTGTGCTCAGCCTCTTGTGTGCATCAGTGTATAACGGGGTGACTGCCTGTAGGACGTGGATACTGGATAGAAACCTCAGTTTAGGGAAGTTTTCTTAATAACCTGCAATAGCTTTATGTACTCCCATGACCATCGTCGGGTTTTATTGTTCATTTCAACTTCAGACATCTTAAATGCTAGTAGGAATGATTATATGTGTGACCTGAAAGTAGACAAGGGTTTGGTGATATAAAATATGCTCTGTTTTTCAACCAAACTTTTTAAAGATTGTTAAACTTGTGTTCTGTTGAACTTGTATTGTCCTGCCTCCTCTCAAGCTGCTCTTTTAAGTCAACATTTTCCAAAAGTATCAGGTTTTTCTCAGAGTTCTGTCTGGGAGCTTATCCTGCAGATAAGATAGCACTGGTCAGGTTAGAGAGATTTGATCTCCTACCTCTTCTCCTACCACAGAAGACGCTTTGGAAAGGTTTGTGTGCGTGCGTGTGTTTGGACCTTTTCGTTTCTGTGAGAGTATATCATGCCACAAACAAAGATTTTGTGTTAACAGTCAGAGTCCTGGCATAAGTTTATAGAATTTTAGGGAATTTTTTCCCTGTGTTGCTTACACATTTACATTCAAAGATTTTAAGGGCTGGTTTTGGCTTGGAGTATTGCAGTTCTCTCTGATTATTTCCAGGTCTCACAGAATTTTGTTCATAAATGTCATTGACCAAGAGGTCTGGCCACATTCTATGTTTAATAATTGCAGTCTGTCCTCAGTTTTGATTACTTGCAACACTATTCCCTCATCTCTTAACTTTTATAGTTGGTGGCTCACTCTGGCTCCTTTGGGGTCCGAAGGAAAGAGTATAAGGAGTCTTCTCACCTAGAGGCCTTTTAGAAAGAAACTCTGGGGGTTATTTAATTCCCCTAAACTCAAGGTGACTTTTTGCCACTCACTGGTGGCTGGGCCTCTGCTAGCAGAAGTTTGTGTGTTTGAGGTTAAATTTGAGTAAACCAAGTAAAGTGTGATTTTTTTTTTTTAATTTTTAAAATTTTTAATGTCTGAAATCTTATATTTGACCTTCATAGGTGATATGGTAGAATTTAAAACAAGGAAAAAAAATCAATAAATCCCACCATTTTACAGGAGCATTAAGTGGTTCCAAAGAATTGAATGGCTTTAACAAATGTATCTTGAACAGAAGAAGCTGATGACTAAAGCGAGTTGAGTGGGTGAAAGAAAATTAACTGTGTAATAGCTGCAAAATGAGCTTTTTGAGAACTGTGCTAGATATTGGGACTTAAGAGTATCTTTGGAGGCCCTTGGAGGATGATTTTGTGTTGCTGACTGGAAATATTTGCTTCTAGATTTAGATAGGTCAGTTAACAGTGAAGAGGAAGTCATAGCATAGGTCATGATGTAAGCAAGCACTGTTGTAGGTTATAAGCTACACAAGCTTATGTTGGCTGTAATGCTTGAAAACTATGGCTGCTATAAATAATGGCATGATATGGACAACTGTAAGTCTGAATTCCAGGTGGTCAGATTCTGCTAGAAATTTTCACTTCGGTGACCTTGACGGATCACCTTTCTTGCCTGGTATGGAGGTCACTGGAACAGAGTTGCATGAATCAAATCTCAGTTCAGGGAGCCTTGTATTTGGGGAATACCTCACATAAAACAAGAAGTCTATAACCAGGCTTCTCCTTTCCATGAAGCATGGTCTTGTGACCTTATTCAGTCGCACAGAGACTGTTAAACGCAGCCATCCTCCAAAGAGGCAGAATAATAGAAAGACCTGAAATCTTCTGCAAAATGTCATTGTGACAAGACATTTCATTTAGTCTGAAGGCATCTGTCTGTACATGCAGCACATGCAAGCAGGAAGAACAAAAAGGGCATCTGTATGTTGTTGTACACATATTATACAATTCATGTCTTGTGTATATGTGCATATTTTGCATGGAAAGATTCATTTGTTGTGATTGAATGTATAGAGTGCAGTAGTACAGTTTACTAAATCCCAGGGTTTGGTTTGGCTTAACTTTAAAGGATTTTATCACTTCTTCTAACTACAAAAAACTAAGCTCCACCCTTTATTTGCTTGCAAAATGATATTTCTTTGTTTAAAAAGATCTACACTGATACAGATGTCTTAGTACCTGTTCTGTCAGCAGTAAATTTTGATTTTGATTTCCACGGTCAAGTTGCTATCATGCATAAACACAGCATGCTGAGGACTGTGTGGGGACAGGTTGGAGTCACATGGATGCATGGTGAACTGTGGCCTGTTAGGTTGCTCCAGGGGCTGAAGGAATAACTGAACAATTTCTAGAAAGTGAAAAGATGGAAAATTAATTTCAGCTAGGGGAAGGGGACAACTGTAGTCAGTATAGTAACAAGCTGTGAAATGAACTTAACCTGAACTGAAAACTGATTTGAACAGTTTGGCATTTTGTTTTCCTTCATGCATCCCCCTGCCCCCATTAAGCTCAACGCAGAGCTAGACTGTAAGAACTTCAGTCCCAGTGGGATCTGAAACAGGACTGAAATGAAATGTTGCCTTAATCTTCTGGTGACAGTATTGGTAAGCTTTTTCAGATGCTTTGGGAAACGTTTTTACTGCTTGCTTAACTGTTTGATGTACAGAGGGGAAATGGATATACTTACAGCACACCCATGTGGCCATGTAGGGGTTAAATGTTATTTAAAAATTGTTTTAATGGAGGGGAAAAAAGGTTTCTAATTGTAGTGAAGTATTTTTGGAATTTGCCCTGTCAGTTAGTAATATTTCACTAATTAAAGCAATCCTTTGTTTAAACCAGGCTGACAACAGTTCGTCTGGAGAGTTGGCTGGTCGACAAACTGAGGTATGTTCATTCCTCAGCAATTCAACCCATTTTATATGTTGATGTTTCTGAAGTAATGCTTTTAACTTGGAAGAAGGTAATCACATCTGTGAATTCCTTGTGGTTTCTCTGCTGCTGAGGGTTGCAGCCTATAAACAATTTTATTGCCTTAAAGCCTGTGTGTAATGAAAATTAACAAATAAAACAAGCATAGAGGCACTAGGCTGGAGGCATCAGGTTTGTTTGAATGGCAAAATTAAGGGATTATAATTTTTTGCTGAAAATGTTAGTGAGAGGCAGTTCTCTGTTGTTCCCTTTCTCTTGTGTATGCTCTTGCTTGGGAGAACAGTGTATGTTCTGACTGTGGTTTGGTCAGTAAGGTTTTATGTGTTTGTGGAAAAGGGGGTTCTTGTTTGGAACACTTGCTGTAAAGGAGAGGGAAAGGGCTACACTGATATATATATATATATTGTCAGATTGAACAGCAAAAACAGACTGAAAATTTTACAGGCATTATATGAAGACAGTAACATAATATAAAAGAGCTAACATACAAATATTGGATAGCTAAGTGTATGCCTGCAGGTTGTATTGCCCAGTGCTGCTGATTTGCTCTTAGTCACTTGGTTTTGTCAAATGACTTGCTGCTTGTAAAGAAACCTACCTTGCCAGATCAAAGACCCTGAAAGAGTAAAACCTGTGACTGTCCTGGCATTTTGAGTGAAATCTGTTGAATGATGGATACCTGCTGACTAATACTTCTGGCTAGACTTGGTAGCTTTCTTCTGAAAGATTACCTTTTCTTCATTATAGACATTCAGAGATACACCTCAAGTCTTGAAAAAGAATTTATTTGTGTTTTCTCTTCACAATACTTATAAAAATACCAAATTACAGATATGCCTTGTCAACAGAACTGCAGACAAACATGTTCAGGCAGTGAAGATACTTCAGAAGTTTTATTTGATTTCAGTAGCAATATTGATATACTTCATGATGTGCTCTGTAATAACAAGGAATAAACTGGAACAACTAGATGTTAGAACCAGGATGAGCTTTTGAAAGGAGTGTTCTCTAGTTTCAGTTATATTTTATTTTACATTCCCATGAAGTAATTTCTTGTTTTGGCAAGTGTGCCATGGGTCTGTTGCTTTTGTAAACTTTGTGATCTAGAAATTTGCTTTATTTGAAGAAACTGTTCTTGGAATGTTTTCTCTTTTTCTTTGTGGCAGAGGGAGCAATAACTGTTGCTGTAATGAATTAAATCCTTTGAAAGTGCAAGTAAAAATTATGAATCCTTTAAAGAAAACTGTCACTGTTCTGAGGGAAGGGAGAGAAAAGAGTTCTGCTCCAGTGTGCTAATATGAAAGTACCCTTGGTGCAACAGACAAGAGTGTAGAAACTGAAGAAACCTGATGAAATGGTACTGATGATATTGGAGAGTATTTGATAAGAAGAGTAAGGGTTTGTCAACCTTCCTGGTCATTAGAAGGAAGAATTTAGGGTTTCAAGTGGCATCTGGGCCTTTAAAAAGGATCATGAAAGTCAAGTTCAACATGTGTTTCAGTGAGATTTTCTTTAATGACTGTTATAAGAAATCCTGAAAATAATTTTTCAGGAAAATAATCCTGAAAATCAGGAAAATAACTAGGATAATTACTTGGAAATTTGATTAGTTATTTTGAGCTAGAAGGAAGGAGTAGGTCAGTTAAGTAACAGTTGCATTTTATGTAATTGTTTTTTTCAGTGTAATAGTTTAACTATTTGTCCTTGGGTGAGTGAGCAAGTTAATCAGCTACAGAGCTGGCACTGTATAATAACTTTATAAATGTCTATTGTGTTTGATTTCCATTTCCACAAGAACTTTAGATCTTGTAGCTGAATGTGATCCTTGTGCTCAAGCCATTTTACATTATCCTGGTTTGCTCACATGGCAGAGGAGAGCAATTGAAGTTCCAAGCCTCAGGCCAGTAGCAAGAAATATTTTCCTTGCTGGATGGGAGCCCACAGGACTGCCAGTTAGTAGCAGCCCGCACTAGTCAGTGACCGGAATTGATGGTGTTTGTCAAGATGGGTATTTTCTTGTATTCGTACTAGAGGTTAATGTTTGAATGGGAATAGCTAATCGGAAAGGTGGAGACCATTTGGACAGGCAGGCAGGGGCTTTATCCTATTTCCAGGCTGTAATTGGAGTGTCTTTGGAAATGGTTACAGTATTAAGGTGGAGGTAAGGGTAAATTAGTTCAAATTTTTTTAGGTGTAAAAATCTGTGGTTCAGCAGGAGGTAGGTATAATTATGATGATTAGCTTGCTATAGGTGCATTCTTTTACTGTAACAGTACACTTTGCTGTTGAAGTTTTCTTATTCTCAGAGCTGCAGCCAAACATCAGAATGTGTGTATGAACTGAACATGATATAATTTAATACATTTACTGTGAGTTCATCTCAAAGGCAAAGCTTGAATCTGGCATGACGAGTGCTTTCTCTTTCTGTATGGTAAAGTGTGGCTGCATCTTGTGCTAGGCATGTCTGCCAGAGCCTGCACAGCCTGTTTCCTGTAGTACTGATTCAGGTACCAGAGTGGGAAGGATGGTTAGAGCTGGAAGCAGTGTGAGGATCAGAAGAGCGTTATTTTGCTGTTTGCCCCAGTGAGTGATGTATCTGTTGTCATGAGGCTAACCTTGATTTCTCCTTAGCATTTTTTAAATAATTGTGCATTGTGAAGGTGGTGGTTTAGCATGAATGGTAGTTTTAACCAGGAAGTTTTGACACTGTTGCTTGGGTGTGGTTTTTTTTCTCTTCCTTTTGTGTGTGTGTCTGTGTGGTTCATGTTCTTCAGTAAAAATACAAATCTATGTAGTACTAGTCTTTGTTCTCTCAGTTTCCTCTGATTTGCCTGTTAGGGCTTAGGTTAGTATGGACTCTGTACAGTATCGTCTATGGTTAGTAGTGATAAGGGAATATGATTGAGACTTTCTGATTTAGTGTACTCTTATCACATGATAAACACTTTGAAAGATGTGTTCAGAGTGGTCAGTACAACTAATCTTCTAATATCAGAGGAAAATAAATAGAAGGTATGCAAAATCTACAGTTGCAAGTAGTGTTTTTCATCAGCTGATGTTCCCATAGACTTGTCTGACAAGACCACACAGAATCACCAGGAAGAATACAAAGTGAATGGCTAACCACAAGTTGTCTGCTGTCCGATGAAAGTAGTGAAATTAGATCCTGGAGCAGGATTGTTGAGCAAACATTACAGATTTTTGGAATGGTGCTTACATGATCCTATAAAAATTTTGTAGAAGTCTGTGTTGATATTAACTTGGTTCTCTTTCCTGAAAAATGGTTGAATGTAATGATGGAAAAAATGGCAAAGCTTCAGTAAAATTGCAGCAAAAAAGTGAAATTAGATGTTATGTAAGAAATTAAGTTCTACCCAAAAGTGTGTAATGAAGACTTTTGTCCCACGTTGGGTTCTCCCTCACTTCTTAAATTGCCAAATATAAAATTGCGTAGACCAAGAATTTTAGATCCTCGGGCTTAACGAAGTACAAAAAACGTGCCTGTTCTAAGTTGTTGTATGAAATATATTGGTTTAGATTACTGATTGGAACAGTCTTAACTATATGAAGTAAGATAACTATAAAATGAGGAAATAGTTAAGGACGTAATTCCAGTCATATACACACAGAGTGCTGTTTTCTCTGAGTTGCTATCATTAGTGCAGATGATAATCTGTATGGGATTGCTTGTTTAACTAGAGCTGTTTGCATACTGAACCTGGAGTGTTTGGAATACCATTGCTTCTGGCCTAGGGGAATCAATTGAAGTACATACTTCGGGGTGGGGAGCATAGGTGTTGATTGATAATGTTCTGGCCACAGATGCTGGTCTGCGCTCTGTTCCCTGTTTAGTGTAACTCTAGCCTTTCAAAATACAATGTCCAGGTGGACTTCCTGTGGTCATTAATACTGCTTGTGTCAGTAGGTCCAAAAAACTGTGCTGATAGCCTAGGTTAAAAAATATAGTCAAATAAGGATATGTGTTTGGGGAGAAGAGGAAACTGAACTGAGGTTGCCATTTTTCCATCCTACTGAATCACCTTTAATGAGATTTTTCCTCCAGACTTGGAAAGCATGTTATTTTCTGCTTCTTGAAGATGTAACATAGTGATGTTACAGAAGGCAGATCCTGACTGATGACTGATATTTCCCTGATATATGTGCTTTCAGTCTGCACACTTCCTTAGTACAGCAGCTGCTAAATGTACATCTATATGAAGTGTGCAGCTATCAACTCACTCTGTGTATTTCTAGCCTGAATGCTGACTTTCTCTGGAGGATGGGGGCAGGGGGGGAAGATACATCTGAAAGGTAGCAGTGTTGACAGGAGAGTACCTGTGTGAACTTCTAAGTGCTAAATGGAGTATGTGTTAGTGTAGCACACTTTGCTCAAGCAGGATTGTGAGGGTTAAGAGGGAAAGTTCAAGCTGTGTAGCAAAATTTGGCTATATGAAGTTGCTAAAATTATTCACTGCATTAGAATTAATAATAATTTTTCCATTTCTTAGTGACTGATTCACTGACATTCATTTTTATCCCCCTTAGCTGTTTCTGGTCAGTGTTCTGGCACACAGCTGCTGCCATCTGTCCATGTTCTAGCCCAGGTCTGATGTCTTCTTGTATTTCTGCTCTCCCTTTCTCCACTTGCTTTGCAGATTTTTTTTGGTAACTTTCCTAGTTGTTTTTGGTGTGTTTTGTATTTAAATATCTGTTTCTTATCACACCAGAAATTGTTTAATATGAGACACAGCTCTCGGTAGCTCTTTTTGGTATTTGACCTTGTTACTAACTGCATCATGTTGTAGGAGGGTTAGGTTGTACATTGCTGAAGTCCTTTGTGCATTTGCTGCTTTCTAAACAGGTTCATTAGGGACTATTGAGACAGAGGGAGAAAATATACATAGAAGCATGTACTTCGCTTGATGTTTCTGAGTACCTTCAAGAACTCATCTGCAGGGGAAGAGATTTGATTAGAGATTCTAGATGAGAATGATTAAAAAAAATAATTAACTGTTAGCCTTTCAAGGGTAGACACCTGATGTCTCTGAATTTTTACTTTTGTTATGCCCTTCAACATTTTTTTTTCTGTAAAATGAAGATAAACCAGGTATGTTCAGAAATAGTCTTCCCGCCCCCCCCTCCCCCCATTATTTAAAGACGTGAATTCTTGTCTTTAGATTTCTAGCACTGAATATGTGGGAGTTCCAATCTTCATGTAATAAAGCAGTGCTGTAGCCTCAGATGTCAAGGCCAGTTCATTTAACAAAAAAAAGAAAAAAGCCATTGACAAACACTGAGCTTTCATGATGCACATAGTCCTTTGCTGCTTTCAGGCGTTTCCTTTGTACAGTATTTTCCCACACAGAACAAAGTGTCAGTGTGCCAGTGAGATGAGGATGAAAAAGACAAAGTTTTCCAGTGTCTGGAGTAACAATTGCCTTAATGGACTTTTCCATCTGTCTCCTAATTGCTCTTCCACCAGTACAGATTCATGTGGAGAAATGAAAGTGTTGAATCAAAAATGCAAAGAACTGATGAAATGGAAAAATGTGGGAGCTGCTGCTATTTTACATTATGAGTGAGGAGTGACCACTGGACCCCTGTTTGTCCCTGCTGGTTGGAGAGGGTATGAACCACTGCTCTCTGAAGGCAACTGATTCCTAGTGATACTGGGATAAGGATTTGGCCAGAGAAAGGCAGCCTTTCTCCAGCAGGTGTGCTGCTCTGCCTTCTATCCTGCTGGAAGGAGTGTTGGTGCTGCTGATGGCATGCATTCAGACTCCCTTGGGCATTGTCGATGGGCTTCACCCACCTCTAGGCAGACCTGGACCTATTGTTTTCTGGACTGAAATCTTAACCAGATCTTAAGGGGAAGAACTTGAAACTGTCTGGGAAAACAGCAAGTGTGAAAAAGTTCCTTTATGTTGTTTAAAGTTTGAGGTCACCAACCTCAGACTTGAAAGAGGAGAGAGGTATTTATCTGATGATCAGTCTTTTCCAAACACTTTACTGTCTTACATTAGCTCTGCATCCTGTGGGAGCTGTTTTTCAAAGAAACCTGATACTGCTTTGCCTCAAAAATTTAAAACTTTGGGAAGAGCACATGCAATTGATGATCTCGATGAAGGCCCTCCTCCAAGAGGAACTGTCTGTAAATGTAAATGTATGTGGCATGAAAGAATAATACATGAAGCATAGGTCCTGTCACTTCTTAGAAAGCAGTGGAGTTGCTGTTACATTCAGTCACAGCTGCCTCTGGGTAAGTCACTTGGTAGGGCAACTGAGGCTGTAGACCTCGCTTCCAGAACCCTGTGGCAGACTAGGTTTGTGCTGCTGCTTCTCTATTGCATCTTGCCCTGCCATGTGTCTGGCTGGTTTTTAACATTTTTAGTTCAGAGATGTGAGTGAGAGCTAAGGTGAAAAGCTATGTGTGTGAGAGCCAGTACAGTTTTTCTTTCAGCTTTTTCTGGCAGCTGCAGTGAGAAGCAGCTATACCTGGAAATCTAGATCGAGAGGCCCAAGTGCTAGGCTCTGGGTTGAACAGGCTGTGGAGAAATTCTATCCTTTTCAGTTGTAAAATTGAAACTTTGAAAGATAATGTATGGGGTCCCAGCATGTGTAAAAGCGTATGGTAGAACCAGAGTATGTCCAGAAAGGTATGGCTGAAATAGTCAAGGGGATAGAACAGCTGCTTTTTGGGAAGAGACTGAAAAGACTGGGACCATTCATTTTGGAAAATTAAAAGCTTAGGGAACTTTAATCAAGGTCTACAAAAATGTGAAGGTGGTGTGTAGGTAGAACTAGTTATACAGTCCCACAGTGAAGAAACTAAAAAGTGTCAGAACTGTTGGGAGTTTACTTTAAAATGAACAAATGAAGGTACTTTAAACAAGGGTCAGTATGACCTTTTTGGGGGGGGCAGACAGTACCAATATGTTCAAAGCAGCGTTGCTGACCCAGTAAGGCATACCTTATGTTTTAAGCCATATTTTGGCTGTTGATATACTGAGTAAAGGTGCTTTGCACATCTGTGAACTCTTTCTTTAAAGCTACATAAGTTCTGTAAAGTCATTTGGACAGAAACTTCCCTTTTATTTTGGAAGAGCATATAGCTTTGCAACCCTGGTTCCTTATTAAAACAACGAAGACCCCTGATTTCTTTTGTGTGAGAACCTACAAAGGCTTCTGCTGCTTAAAATTATAGCATCAAATATTTTAAATAGGGGGAAAAATACTCTTTTCAGTTATCTTCTATTATTCTCTGGCTCTTCATGCTTATCGGTAAAGCAGTCTTGTACTACGAAATCATAGGATTTTTTTCCCTCTTGATATAAGTTTATTCAGTTGGTTCAGTGAGACATTTTTTTTTCCTACTGATGTCTTATGTGCCCTCACTTGAGTCACAAGTCAGGAGCAGACTCTACTGGGAAGAATATTGCCAGCTCAGGCTGTATGATCCTAAATCAAATCTCTCTTGTCTAGCTTGGGTTGCTGGTCCATCTTTCTGTGAAATGCCTTGAATGAATGGGGAGTAAATGAGGTGTTTAACAAATACTGTTATCTTTGCAATCCCTCTGAGGTTATTTGGTAATAGTAAGTGACAGTGATAGTAGTATAGCTAGTTGTTTGTGTACATTTTAATTGTGTGTGTATATATATATGTGCTGTCTGTCACTGTAGAAATAATCTCTAAATGTGAGTGAAACAGCCAGAAATGCCTTACTTCAGTGTGTTTAAAAATCCTTTGCTGTTTAAAATTTTTTTTGCCACTGTCCTGTATTGTCATGTAGCATGGGCACTGCAAAATTCATATATTCACTGATGGTAGCTGTGTATGTACTTAAATGTGTGTGGTATGTTCAGCTGATGTTGTTTGGCTAAAATATTGTGCTATTCCTGAAGCAATAGTGTGTTTTCCAAGAAATTACACTCATGGAAGAGCTGCAGAGAGTCTCATGGTGTTTGCTATTTCTGGGAAATTCTTCATTGTATATTCATCTTGCCCTTGTGTGAGATTTCTGACATAATAATTTCTTACAGTTTCCAAATATTTGTGGTCAGCCCTGTGGTTCTAAAATACATTTTAGAGGGTAGATGAGCAATATCCTATTACTTGGCCTGTATGCATGGTAGGCATTCTTAAATATTTTTCTGGAAATGAAACCTGCAGCAAATTTGGAACACTGGTTCAGGAATAGGAAAGTTAAAAATGCTATTAACTACAGGGAGGGAAGAGAAAAGCTCTAAACGATTTTGTGTTATCAGTAATACTAACTGTTCTGGGCAGTCCTGTTTCAATAGTATTCACTTCAGGCATGCTAGTTACAGAGAACTGTGGGTAACCTGATGTGATTTTATTCTTATTTCTCCATGGAAGCTCTAAGTAACTGTGGAGAAATCATGGGACTTAATGCTGTGCAGTTTTCATGGTAAGAGATGGGAGGAGAGGAAATAGGGAGGTGACAGAAGTAATGATGAGTAATCTTAACAAAAGTGGCTGAAAGGGGGTGAGTAGTCTGGCATTCCCCTCAGCTAGCTGTGCTGCTTTTCCTTAGTCATGTGATTTATTTTTGGAGCAATCTAACAGATATGTGTCTTAGTTTTGCAAAGGTTTTTTTAACTGGGGCTCAGCCTTTTCATGAAGACTGCTTTCAGTCATCCCTTATTTGAACTTTCTTTTGGACATCCCCTATGGGCATTTCCCTAGCCCATAAAAAAGGTGGTGAAATACCCATTCTGTTAATACACTGCTACCCCCTGGCTCCATGTATTTCAAATAATAGTCATAAGCATTGTATCAGCCAGTGGATTTAAAGCTACCTTGGACAGTAGAAGAATGCATAAAGAGAGACCCAGGAAACTGCAGTATTGGTTGGTAAGTGTTATTTAGAGAGATGATGGGGAAAAGGGATCATATTTGCATGAGCATAGATGGGAAATGAACAAAACATATCTTTGCTTTATATGATTTTGCTGCTGTGCTAAGACTTTTTATGGGTCATGTAAAATTAAGCAGGAGTAGAGTCTGATATGTAGAAAGCTTATGGGGCTTTGTGTGTATGTTTATAGTTTTATCTTAGCTGGGATATATGACATGGATTTTACAAATTTTGGAGATGGAGAAATAAAGGACAACCATTTTTTGGCTTTTTATTCCCCACACAGAGTAACATCTGGAATTGATTTAATTTAAGAAGGCTAATTCTTTCTGTTAAGACTTTGTATTTCCTCATAAGTATATTTAGTCACTGCCTGGATGACTTTGGAGGGAATGAATCCTGTAGAAGTATTAATCAGTGAAGTTGTTTTTTATTTTTTTAAATGGAGCCTATATGTATGTGAATATAGCTGTACACTTGAAGATTATTTAAATGGATCTAACTTTACAATATTTGCTTGTTTCTTTGATAAAAGATCCAAGCCCTGGAATTTTTAAAGAATGAACCATTATCACAATTGCGTTTTACAGACTGGAAACATGAAATTGAAATAAATGTTTTTTGATTGTTGTTCATTGAATAATTTTGCTAATTATGCTTAAATAAGTATGATGTTTGAGAATAACATTGTGAATGCCGCTTCCATAGGCGTGATGAACCAGTGTGAAGTCTCTGCCAAGGAGGGATGCTGTATCAGTAGTGCCAAAAATCAAATTGTGTATCTTGAGTGATTTAATCTGTATTGGCTTAATTGAAATCTGGAGAGTGTTTTTTGTGTAAATCGCTTTTCTCAATGTTACGTGTCTCAAAAGACTTTCATAGAGTTGCTGTGAATTTTTATCTGATAATGGTCAGCATGTCGCTACATAATGAAAATGCTCAGTGATGGGGAGTATTTGAAATTCATCATAGCTGAGGATGCTTGTGTAAATCTTTGCACAGTCTATGTTACACTGCAAGTCTGGGATAAACTTTCAGCTTCATTAGATTTCTGTGTGCCATAGAAAGCAGAACATAATCAAAAACATTTCCTTGTGTGGTAAACAAGTTTCATAATGTTAGGAGTTGAGACCAGACATAATTACAGCCTCTTTCTCTGGCAAAAACTCAGTCTGTAACCTGTGGTTCTACACTGTTTTCTTCCAGTTTTTGCTCCTAACAATTACATGCAGTTTAGAGTTAAGTCTTGAGCCTCATTAAAGTAGCATTGCTTGTTGCCTGCCATGGTTGCTTTCCCCCTCTTCTCCCTTCCCCTTCTGGCATCCTCCTTACTGAAGAACCGCAAAAGCTGTACCAGGTGATGACAAAGAAACCTTGGTCTAGGCTCATCTAGGTTTCACAGTATATGCAGAGTTCTTCTATAAACAGCTGTCAGTACTGAATCTGCTAAATGAACTGTTTAACTGAATTGCTTGGAGAGCCCATAATGGAATGTACTTAGAATAAACAACAGGGAAGAAAAAATGCACACTTTAAGAATTTAGACGCAAAAGCTTCATTGCAGAATTTTTTCCAAAACACCACAGAGAATTAATTTATTTGGTGTTTACATTACAAATGAAATGGACAGATTGACTAGTTGATCAATTCATGTCAAGACCTTCTTAAACAGAGTTCTGGTATCTAAACAGTGATTCTTGTGACCATTGTCTTGCTTTGGAACAGTACAAGTGTCAAAGCTTGCAAAGAAGTGTTTGAGAGGTAGGATATAAGGAGAAGCAGAGCTAGATACAGAACAAATTTTCTGTGAAGTTTATCTGTGAACAACTTCAAAATTGCAAGCTCTGCAAAACTGTCCTTTTCAGAGGGTCACAGATGTGTTTGCTTTCCCCCTGTGAACTTTACCCAGTAGTAGAACTCTACAGGGAAGAAGAGTGGATAAAATAAGAAATGAGGATTCTGGGCTTTTTTGTCTGTATATCTACAAAGCAGAGAAACTGCAGCAACCAGTGGAGATAACAGCATTGCTGATTTTTTGGGGGTTTTTCTACACAGAAGTGGCTGTAGAGGTGAGGGACTCTCAGCTCTTTGGTCATGATGCCTGAACCCATTATGGTACAGAACCTCCTCACACTAGATGAATGAAGTTACTATATATAATGCCACTTTTCCTTCCTCCTAGACCTCTGTCTTTTCAAAAATATCTCCTGTATTTTCAAATACAAAAAACCCAATCATCACAGAGGTTTTCTGAAAATAATAAAATTGATCTGTTTGCCATCAAGTATGTTCCTACCTAACATTGGCATTCAGCTGTTCTTTTTCTTTATGGTTTACTTTTAATATGAATCATAATTCTGATAGCATTAACCTGAAGTTACGTGATGCAAATGTCAGTAGTGTGGGATACAGGGGAATTTGTGACATTGGCTTCTACAGTGAGTGAATGAAGTGTCTAACGAAGTGTTGTAATTACAGTTCAAATTTATTAAGTGTTCTATCTTCTCCTTCAACCTTTTGAGGATGTGGGCTATTCTACTATTTCTCTCTAATTTCTGCTGATTAATACACTTCAGGTAGAAAGATTTTCCTAAGAGTCCAGCCAGAGTTTTATTCCTTCAGCCTAAGTTATTTCTACCTGTGATGTTTGTAGAATTATGTTAATTATCTTGGCTTTACACTGTGGGTAAGACCAACAAAGTTTCCTGAAGCTGTTAAGATCAGTCTGACTGTGCATCCCCACTGGTGAGTGAGGCCTCCAAGCACCCAGGCCTGCTCAGGGTGGTCAGTTGCTGTCATTTGTGTTCCTTGGGGCTCCTCTGGAGTTTTGGGTAGGCTCAAATGGAGACAGTACTTGGAAGGTGATGTCGATTTTTTTTTTTTTTTTTTTTATGGCTGTTCTTGTGCCTGCTGAGCAGCTGTACTATAGATGTTTTTGGAGACAGTAAACATTTTGCCTAGAGCAACATGTTGAATTGTTCAAAGCCACAAAGAAATGCCATGTTACCTTATTGACATAGACTTGTATGTTGTACCACACTGGGAAACTTTTTCATCAGAGATACAGATGGAAGCCTGGCACTGCAGAGGCCTGACCTGGCTGTGTGCGGAGGGACAGTTTTCTGCTTCTAGACACTTGTGCTGCTAAATCTCAGCATGGGTGTTGAAGTGTTGAATGCAAGCCCATTTGCTACTGAATTTAAGGACAATAAAGTGCAAATGTGAATTGAAAATGAGGAATGTAAAGAATCATTTGGGGATTTTTCATGGTCTGGAGAAATATATTTTTGGTTTTGACTAGGCAACTGATACTTCCGAAAAGTCTGCCAATGGAAGTGAAGGTTGTTATACCCTTCCAGAGGAGATAGACTCTGTCATAGGCTTTTGGTAGCCTCCTCTGTTGTTACCTAAATGTTTCCAAAATGATAGAAGCCACATAATATACACCACGTATATGGTATTGACTTTTGCAGTTCTGTCCCCAATTAGAAATGTCATTATTGTGTTATATTTTAACATATTTTAATTATTGTGATGCAATCTGGAAATAACATTACTTTAAACTAGTATACTTATGCAGGAAAGAAGCAAAAGTGTTTAAAGTTAGCAATTTGTTCCAAAGTCAGCTTGCATGGACACTTTTTGTTTATTAAATGAGAAGTCCAAGCTGTCTTCTGCACCACATAAATTTAACCAGAGTATAACTGGCTACTGTGATAAATCATTGCTTACATTATTTTTAGCCAGTTTGAACTGAACTAGTGCAAGTTTTCATGTAGATAAGGCCTTAGGTCAGAAGGTTGTTGGTTCATATAATAGAGATTAATCTGTATTTTTTCTCTTAAAGAATTCATAGAGTGAATTCTGAAGTTATGATAAAAAATGTTTTGCGGTGTCTGTGTCCTGATATGCAAGAGGTTCCTTACATCTGTGCTTCCCAAACTTGAGAGTGGGAAGGTCATGTTATTGAATAAGAGTGAGGATGAGAGAGCAAGCAAGAGTGCTTTGACATACTACTGTTATACTGCTGACACTGTTGTATTTAATTTAAAACTTTCTATGTTTCATTTAAAAGTATGACTCAAAAGCTGAGGGAAGATCTGATATTATTTCCCTTGCTTCCAGCCTCAAGAAACAGCTTCAAGGTCTCACGCCTTCAAAAACAAGTCTTTTAAGAAAACCAAAATTTGTGGAATCTGCAAACAACTAATCGATAGCCAAGGCATTTCCTGCAGAGGTGAGTAACATATGATGTGCTGTTTACTTTCTTGCTGTGTAAAAAAAAAAAAAAAAAAACCAAACCAAAAAACCAACCCCCAAACAATTAGTTTATTAATGTTGACGTTTCTAGGAATCCATGTTTCAAGAATTCTGCCTGGACTAAGTATAAATGTTAACTTGGTTTATTTCCTTCCTTTGCACAATAATGTTCTTTGAATTTGTTGGGGAGTGGGGTGCTGTAGTAGGTAATTGGACTTGTATAATGATGTGCTTTTATTGTTATGCTGTTCAGGCAAGTTCCAGAATAAGGCAATGCCTGTGGAGGCTCTCTGAGGGGCATGTGAGTGATGTGTGCACAGTGGGTGACAGATGCCTCTGGAATTCAGTATCCAAATGAGGAAGTGTGAGACTGTCTCGCTGAGGCTTGAAGGTTTTCTCTGCATTAATTTGCAAAAATTCCCCAAAGCAACCATCTATTTATTTTTTTTTTCAGGTGTTATGCTCTGTCTAACCTTAGTTCTTCAGTCTAATCACTTACAAAAACAATAAAGAGGTTGTTCTCCTGAATGTACAGACTACAGCTCCTTACAGCTGTTTTCCCTCACTTTTCTCCCTTGCTGCATAGAATTGAGCATACTTGCCTGTTCTCCATGGGATACATGTGAGGTCCTTTATGCAAGTTGTCCAGGGGTAGGGGGTTTCCCCTGTACTGGTTTAGTCTAGTTAATGTTCAACTCCTGTTATTCCGTGTTAATTAAAACAGTATATTTGCTGCATGCATGGTTTACCTACTAGTAAGAGAATGCTATTATCTCTTTATCTGAAGCATAGTCACTGTTTTTATTGAGGTGTTTGTACCACTTCCCAGTTCTAGATGGATCCCTTTCTCCTCCCTCCTCCCTCCCATATTCTTTAGACATGTTAGGATTCTTCTGAGAGTTTCAGAGGGAGGTGAGAGATTTAGATGTCAAACGAATATGACCATTTCCTGAGCTAAGGTGCAGACTTTGTAAATGAACGGTTAAATGCAAAATACCTCACTTGTTCAGCATTGCAGTTACCGTAGGAGTGGTAGTTATGTATGTATTTCTTTAGCATATTTCTTCTGTCTGTCCTTCTGGAGGTTGGTTCCAAAGCTCTTAGGATTTAGTTGTTTTCAATTTAGCAGAAATGGTATTGTTGGAAGGGAGCTTGCTTAATGAAGGAACTGTCTGAAGACCCTTTTGATCAGGTTCAGTGTAAAAAGCACTTGTACCAGGAGAGAATCAGTACTTTGAAGGCAAGGGCCTTTGGGGTGGGAATAGAAAAAAAAAAAAAATGTTTTCCAGTTTGGTCTGTATTTGAGTTCTCGCAGCTCAGAGCTGGAAGTCTCAAATTCACAAAAGCTGTGTCAGTGTGCTCATTTACCAAAGGTAGTAAGAGGTTGACCATGTCTGAGGTTAGGATGAGTCTAAGCAATTTTTCCGTTTGCCCCGATATGTAATAGCTTTGGTTTAAATACAGAAACACTACAGTACTAACAGTACACACCAATGTAATTTTAACATGTCTTTGGCTAGTGTTTATACGTGGTTCAAAACATCAGGAAGAAAGCAAAATTCACATGTATTCAAACCATCAAGGAAAAAAGCTTTCAGGAAAAACAAAAGAACTGAGGAACTAAAATTTTACAAACACTTCTACTGGGATCCCTCCAACACACTCCCTAGACGAGTATAATACATGGCTATGATATATCCATGTGCATATCTAAGTCTGTCTGGGTTAATTTTCTCTAGGTTTCTGGGTGAAATTTTCAGAATGAGCCTCTTGATATTATCCCACAGCCCCTTTTGCTGATGTGAGCACCCACAGACTCACTATCCTTCTGTGCTGCTGGTACATTTTGATTGTTAGTTACTTGATACTTACCTATGGGAAGGGAGCAACAGGAGTTGCACAGAGTGAAGTAATGCCTCCAAGTAGTTTCAATTTAATAAGAACCCATTTGTATTTTAACTTCCAGCAAGGGCTTTATAAAGCAGAGTTTTGGAAAAGATAGAACTGAAAGCTGACTGTTCCCTTGCCAGCACTGCAGTACTTGAAATGTACCCTAGTACTGTGAAACTATTAATATGAAGAAAAATGAACCAGCTGTTTCAGAGCCAAATCCCAGTGCTGCTGCTTCTGTAAATTCTCCCTGATGTTGCTGAATGAAAGTGAGCAAGTTGGCATTGGGGGGAGGGGAGGGAGAAGAAAAGCCTTTAGTTAAAAAGAAAAAACAAGTTCCTTTGTGTATTAATGAGAAAAATCTTGCTTTCTAACAGTTCCTCCTCAGAAAATAATAGCTCTTTGTACAGACTGCAGGTTCCCTCCGGACTATAGTATCTTATCAGTTAAAGGAAAGTTATGTGTCAAGAGAAATGAGGGGAAAGGAAAGGCTCCAGATTGGTCACTACGTAGTATTTGCTGTTTATCTAGCAATGAATCATGTACTTTTTGTAAGGGAAAAAAAGCCATAACTGGGTGTTGTGTTGGTTAGATAAGTTTTCATTAGTATGTGGCACTTATTTTAGGGGTGTGTTGTTTATCCCTGTCTTGCAAAATGTATCCTTTGCTAGTAGCCAGGTCTGAATGCAGTGCTTTTTATGAAAAGTGACTGAAAGGTACACTTGAAAAATTATGTCTCTTTGTCCTTGTATACTTCAGTCCACCTCAGTAAAGCATACTCAATTATAACGAATTTATTTTTAACAAGCACTGCAAAAACAGTGGCAAAAAGAAAAGGCAGATTTGAAGAAGGGAAGCTCCTGGCTGTCTCCCTGCCTGGTAAGCATGTGGCTGGTCTGTGTTGTTGATGCAGTTTCTCATTATGATGGAAGGACAGACAACTGTCGATTGATTATTCTAGAGTACCTGCACATTCTGGAGAAATCAAAGATCACATGACTCCCCATGTCTCTTCAGTGCTACCTCAAACTTGAATGACTCTGAACTCTGGTTTGATCTTCCCTGCAATACAGTTCAATGTAATTCAGGGCTAAGCAGATACATGTCCTGATCATGCACATTTACATAGTTAGCCAAAGGGCTGCAGTGCTACAAAAGCCTTCTGATTTTATTTTTTTTAAGCTACTTTACCTGTTGAATATTCAGTATTTTACCACATTTGTAAACAAGCTGTCAAAATTATGTAATTTCTATGTATTTTCTATGTGAATTTTTATTTTTTATATATGTAAAACATGCATTTTTTTAACTTCTATTTTACTTTTGTTTCCTTTGCTTTTTAAAATTATCATTTACCTTTTACTGTGTTGTGATCAAATGACAGTTAGTATAGAACAGAGAGCTTTTTAGATCCTCTGCATCTTCCCAGTGTCTAGAAAGGACTTTTCTAGCAATTTAAAAACTGGAGACGAGATTTGGGATATTTGAGTAGTTTTAAATAATGCAACATTATTTCCTAGCTCTTATGGCACTGATGGGTGAAATAAGGGTGAAGAATTGAAATACTTCACACACTTCTGTTGATAAAACTCCATTCCCCTGCAGTTGATGATTAAGTTAACATGTTTAGGTGCTGCTAGTGAGACTTTACATGCAATACAAAGCATTCCATGAGCTAGATTTTAACCTTAATTCAGTTAATGGTAGTTTGAATGAACTGCGTATCTCTTAGTTAATTTAACCTAGCCACGTATGTTTTGGTTTTGGGAATATGTGTTGGTGTGATCCCAGTAGGACTGCGCATAGAATTTTAGTTCCTTGGGTTTTTTAATTTTTCCTGAAAGATTTTTTTCCTTGACGGCTTGACTGCATGTGAGCTTTGCTTGCTTAATGATATTTAGAACCATGTATAAATGCTAGACAAAGAAGTGTTAAATTTGATTGACATGTACTGTTAGCTGTATTGTCAGTGGAGAGATGCTTACCATGTTATTGTGCACAAGCTGAGCATAATGATACAATTCACCTTCTTAAAATTAATCTATATAATACCTTCTGTCTTGAATGTGTTGTTAACATATGGTTTTCATACAAGTGTTGATTGGCTTACAGTAGGTAAGTCCTGGATTGTTTCCTTGAGCATGTAGCAAGAAATGATAGTAGAAAGTACATTTTTCTCATCAAATTACAGTATCTGTGTTTTTGAGAGCTTCCAGCTGCTTACAGATCATAGATCAAGATTTTAGGACGATTGGAGCTGTTCTCCTTAGAGACTTGATATTTTCCTTTGATATTCACCTGCTTGTTTGTGATTGTGCTTGTGGTCACAGCTAGTGGTCCACTTAAAATACCATTTTGGGTTAGTTGGAGTATTATACTTAAGATCTATATTTAATCAGATGTTCACTGCTTCTGGCAAGACAAAATGAATTTTTATACTGACACTCATTTGGAGCTGATAAACTGTTGTGAAGTCTTGTTTGTGCATACTCCGTGTAAATATATGCATATTTAATCTCACAGGGTAGCAGGTGTTTTTATATACTCTATCTTTCAGTTTAAGTGCTAAGTTCAGTAATGACATATTAGTATCTTAATAATGTGCAAAGCATGTCTGTGGTTACAGTTCTGGCAGACAAACCAGAAATCTAGAAATGCCAAAGGAATTTGTATCCTGCTTGGGCCAGTAGCATTACAGCTGACTCTCTTAAATGGCAAAGCATGTAGTGTGTATTTGTGGGGCAGGGGTGTTTGTGTCACCCTGGTTTCTATGGAGTGATCCTTGTGAAATAAGATCCCCTGTTAGCAGGCACTTACATGGGTGTATTCTGAGATCTGTCCATCTATTGATCTTAGACATTATATGTAAGATATATATTACCTGTAATTTCAACTTATAACCATTTTATGGTTAATTATGGCAGTAGGCATACCCATATAATTATGTTAATATTATAATGTGGGAGATCGTTGAGAGAATGAAAAGACTGTAATCAAATTAAAAGGGGTTTTCATCATACCATTCTTGCTTTCTGTGTGATGTTTGTATGTATGCTTGCATGTCGTCTTGAGCACTGATCCAGCAAATTGTATTACCTTCTGTGGGACTGTTTTAAGATAACTGCTTTGGTTAATGCTTTTGTAATGATGGATTTTTTTCATGTATGGCTCAGATTTGTAAAGAAATGGCAGAAACCAACCAAACCAGAAAATCTTACTATTTTCCAAAGCAATTAACTGCTAATTGCTTCCAAATTTAAAAGGTATATGGACTTGTGAGAAAATGAGACCTAGAATTCTTTTGCTAGCTCTGTATGCTTTCAGTTATGACCAACATTTGATAATACAACAGGGAACTGCATGTAAACCAGGATATTCAGGCTGTAGGACAAAGGAATGTGGTCTGTTGTCCCTAGAGCAGATTAATAGTTTGTAGCTTCTGTGAACCCCAAGGAAGAGGGATTATGGCAAGCAAGCTGGAGTTAGGTAGGGACCCAGGCTGTTGCTATAAAACCTCATTTGACTGTCAGCCTTGTTAGTGAAAGGCATTTGGGAGGATATCTGAGGAAGACTGTATGAATTGATCTAGTAGCAGCAGAGAAATCTTAGTAAGAACCCCTCAGAAATGGGTGTATGTTGACCTTACATGAGTGACCCGGAGTGTACTGTTCTGGAGAGGAGGAGGCTGGAAAGAAATGTGGACTGCAGGCTGTTTGTGACACCAGAAGGCTGGGAAGGTCAGTCCTTCTCTAGACAAAATGTGCACACAGTAAATAGCAACTTTTGCTGGATTAGTAGAATGTACTTTAACACAGCTATACAAGCTATGCATTCATATTTCAGCGCAGAGCTTCGATAGTGAAACATGGAAGCTATGTGCATAACAGCAGAGACTTGAAGGAGAGGGATGAATAAAGGTTTACTGGAGTGTACAGAGATACAGAAGAAGGCACTGTAATTACTAGGCATTACACAAGTGGTACATAAGTGTCCTGACTGAACACAGTCCTCTGGAGCTGAGAGACGCTGTGGAACTGACATTCTTTGGCATGTTGTTACCCCCCTGGAACCTGGGGGAGGAATTATGGCAGAAATATCTAAGGGAAGTTTCTGCTAATTTGGAAATAAAAAATATACAAGGCAAAAGCCTCTAACAGAATGTTTAATGTTCATAGCAGCCAAACTGCATCACAGATAATTAGGTGATGTTTTCACTACAGACAACTTTCCAAAATATGAGTTGCCTACATGTTTACCTCATAAGGACTGACTTAATCATGCCAGAATTTGATCTGTGGTTATAAAATTTATTTTAAAATGAAAGTTCAAACCACTAAGGTTTCTAAAAATCTGCAGCTTCTCATCCTTACAGCTCATAAATTAAAAAGTAAAAAAAAAAAGGCACAAACTAAAATGTGATCCCGGGTGGCCCTCCCGTGCATTTTTTCCAGGAAAACCAATGACTGCGGTGTGACCTGGTATACCTACAACTTCATAAACTTAGACCACTTGAAAAGAACACAAAATTCCTAAAGATAAATTGAAGTTAGAACCCCAAAATCTGAAGTGCTACCATCATTAAGGTGTATAACTGGAGTGTGATGAACTTGATATGCCATGTGGGGAAAGGAACCTCAAGGTAAATCTTGATGCATTTGGGTAAAACCTCACACTTCTAATTGGCTTCAAGACAAGGAGGGAGGGAACTACCATGGGAGATTGAAAGAATATATAGAAGATAAAGTTTAAATACAGAAGAGACGGCTTAAGAAATCTATTGTAAATAATGCTGAAGAGTTTGTTCTGGTACATGCAGAAAACTTCAAGAAACTAATTGGAGTTGTTTGTAGCCCAGCTTAGACACATTCAGGATCTGAATCCTGTAAATAGGTAAGAGGGGGAGTTGCTAGTGGCTTTTATGCAGAGTCCCCATCTGTCATTAAAAAGGCTTAAAAAGTACCCCTGGAAAACATGCCTACAACTGTGTAAGTACTTGAAGCATCATGTTGATGACCTCCTTTGCATAGTTGGTATTGTTTTCTCTTTTGGTGAAGGTCTTTGTCACTTACAGGAACAGTTGTGAATCAAAACTCCATGTCCCATTGGGTCTTACCCACATAAGAAGTTTTTAACAACATGGGCTTTCTTATTTTGAAGAACATAGATTTTAAACCAATCTCTTGTTTTTCTCTAATCCTTGTTCATAGCATAATTCATACAGGATATGTTAAGATCCATCATAGGCATGCAAGCTTTTGAGATCTTACAGTTCTTCCACAGTCTGCAGCTGTCAGAAAAATCTGGAGACAGTCCAGCCATTTTTTTGGTTTCATGTGGGTTGTTGGCTACAGTAAACAATGCTCTGGCTCAAATGGTTTTGTGGATGAAATTTTGCCGCACAGAGTTTTCTGTTAATCTAGATGGAGAAAGTCTAAAAATAACCTTTCGTTCTGGACTGGATTAAGGTTTTATTTCCTACATGACTTGTAAGTGTAGTTTAGAAAGGTGAAAACACAGTGCTATATGAGTACTTTATTTTTAAAAATGTGGAAACATTTTCACGGTGCTACTGTTCTGCCTTTTGTAACTGCACCTATGGGAAATTAAGCAAAACAAACAAACAAAACCCACCCAGAAGTTTTCAGGATGCAGTTAAAATGATGAAGTTAGACTAAACTCCATGGGGTGGGGGAGGGGAACTGAACACTCCAAAAAAAACCCAACCCAAAAAACCTCCCAACCCAAAAAACCCCTTGGTTGTCAAGATTCTTCCTACAGGACAGAAAAGTGGGAGTAAAAGAAAAGAACAGGCACATTATTGCAGCAATAGTGCCAAAATATTTTTCTCTTAATAAAGATTTTCCACTGCTGTTGTCAGCAACAGTAAGTGGAATATTTCATCTGCGGGAGAGCTCGCTCACAACGCTGTTTACTGTATAGCCACCCTGACTAAAAAGTGCTGAAGCTTTGCACAAATTTCCCATAACTGTCTTGTAGTCTTCATCTTCAAAAACAATGTCTGCAGTCCCTGTCATGAAATGCTGGGAGCAATATTCAGATGAAGAGACAATGGTTGGCTGAATATGAAAAAAGAACAAAAGAAAATCTAGGAAAATGTTTGAGGCACAGGAAATGCACCAGCAGATGTTGCTGTAGTGTGGCTGTTAGACTTGCAACATCCTTGGCATGTGACTCTAACTTGTTAAAAATAGAAGTGTTTAATTTTTACAGCTAAAGCCCAGTATTTTCAGCTAGAGGGCTCTTCCCCCACCCCTAACCAATGGTATCATTACCCCATACAAAAATGTATGCCATCTTATTTTTAACGTTGCAGTTAATAGTTTCCGTGTGTCTATTTTTCATACAGTGTTCTTTCTGGATCTTTATCTTGAGTTGAATTGTTGTAGAGCTGGTAGGAACAGGTCAACAGAAAAGTGTTTGAAAGTTTTTTTTTCTAATAATCTGATCACAATGTTATTAAACCCTTCCTAAAATATAAATGGCCAGCAGGTTGCCCAGTTCTCTCCATTTGGGACACTCTGGTCATGGATGTCTTTCTATATCAAGCTCTTCCTGGAGAATACCCTGTCATGGTGGCCTTGCTATTCATTTCTTAAAATATCTTGATTTGGTTTCTAAAAAACAGAAAACATGTTTTCTTCAGAGCCAATGACAGACCTGGGATTTTGTTAAAATATTTCCTGTAGGAGGGGAATGTTACTCAGTAGTGGTATCACTAGCCTAGCTACTAAAATGTCTGGGCTTTAGCACTCCTGTGACATTCTGACACCCATTTTTCTGTGGTATTGAGAGAGAAGACTGGAATTGGGAACTATAAAAACTAAGTCTTGATTACACAAACCTTCTTATATGGTTGCTTTAGATTACATTTTGTTGTGGAACATCAAGGACTCTTCCATTACTGTAAGAAAAATAGCTGTAATAGCATGTGTCTTTTTTGGGAAAGCTGAGTTGAAGATGCTGACGGAAAGAAAGCATCTTTCAAGTAGCTAGAACTGATTTGGTGTCCTTATTTATTGTCACTAGGAAGTTAAAAATTAATACCAAGATTTGGTATAGCATATGCTTTTAGGGCAAGTGGTCTTTCTTAGGGATTAGTAAGGTATTAAACTGAGTTACATGTCTTAAATTTTCTATTTATATGCATGTTTCTGCTGCAAGAGGATTTCTGAATTATTGTGTTTGTACCCTTGCCATACAGAGAGTTGTTTAAGAACAAACACACAGAAACCCACCATGGAGAATCACTTGATAAAAGCTGTGGTTAAGTGCGAGGTTGTCCTTACAAACTAGTCGTGTTTTAATATTCATTACATGTACAGTGCGACAGAATATTTGTATGGAATATATTGCCATACCATGTGTCTACTAAGTACTAAAACATTACAAGGTGAGTAGCCCTTATGACACAGAGAGAAACTTAAGCTCTTTGTCCTGGTAAACCATAAATCAGTCTGCGGTCAGTTTACAGAAGTACTCTCTTACTTTGTAATACATTGCTACTTGTTTTCAGAGAGCATCTTACTTTCATGCATGTAAGTAGAACTTTAATTTCATAAAAACTTTGGAGCTTAAGTTCAAAAAGATTCACTATGCTTATCCTTCTGTTTCTACCCTGACAACAGTATTGTTAACTTGCAGGAATTTATGCATCTTCATTTTGAGGCAAATAAATTTTTGTTTGTGTTTTTTTTTGGTGGTGTGAGGTTTTTTTTTCTTTCTCTTTTTTTAAAAAATAGATTCTCAGAGCTATTGTTTGGGAACTGTTTTGAAGTGTAGTAAATTGACTAAATATGGCTTGGTCTCCATTTCATTGCCAGCCAGCTTGGGATGGTTGTTCTTGGAACTGATGCCAGAACCCTTAAACACAAATTTGGAAAGTCTGGTATTTGACGAGAGCTGATGTGTGGGATCCAGACACTCAGCTGCTCAGTTGAAGAACTGAAGTAGCCTTGCTCAGTGTGACATTAAGTCCTCTGAACTGTTTCAGGCACATTTTTAAACTGAAATACATTTGGACTGTAGTCCTGAAAAGAGCAGAGAGCTATTTTGCTTGTATGCTTTGCCTGAAGAATGCCAGCATTTGTTAGAAGCCGCTTGAGATCTTTTAACTGTAAGTTGCATGCATTTCCGTAACAACTAATGTGCTGTGAGTGTGTTCAGTTTTTCATGTTTTTCGTATTGTGTTTGTTACAGTGAAAAGGCATGGGTTGCACAAATACGGTGTAATACTGCCTTTTGGCCTTAGAAATTTTCTGAAAGTGCATCTCTACTTTTTTAAGGCTTCCCACAAAAACAGCTAGCATATTGAAACATTATTCGGTCTCTCTGACAGTGTAATGATTGAGGTAACCCATCTCTTTGCAAGTACTGTAAATGCTTGGGCTGAGACAAAACCACCCTTGGACTCGGGGGCTGCAACTGTCCAGGCAGGATGGTTCTGTGAGGTGGTAGTATTAGCTGTGGCAAGATGAATTATAAGAAATGACATATCAAGCAAACTGACTTTTCTCTGTGGGTGAGTTGTTAACTTGCTAGTGTTGGTGAAGGGATCTTTCATTGTTTGTGATGTTAGCAGCTATAGGGAAGTAGGGGAGAAAAGCATATGAATTGCAATGTAAAAGTATGTGCCTGGAAAGGCAGTGGTGCTTCTCTCCACTAACTCTTCTGTACTTAGATACTTCAAGAGTTGTGGCTGCTGCAGCACACTATTCCATTCACTCTTTTTCTATGTGCCTGCATACTTCCTCATGCCCAATCAATGGTATTTTCTTGATATGTCCCTTTTTCTGAAGGTTGCTGATATTCCCCCCACCTGTGTGTGTATATATTTTTTTTTTTTTCTCCTCCCTTTCAGAGAAGGGATGGAGGGTGTGGAAGATAGAGGAGTTAAGAAAATAGCAGGGCAAATCAGTTTAAAATTACTGACTTAACTCTATCTGTACTTCAACAACAACCTTAAAGTTTATTCAGACTCTGCCATGCTAGCAATAATAACTAGGAATTAACATCTAGAGACTGATAATTGGCTGGAGGTTACTGATCCAAGGTGCACTTCCTTCCAAACAGTTCTTAATTCCTAAGTAATGTTCTATGCTAACAGACGCCTTTCTTTTTTTTTCAGTTGGTTTTAGCAAGTCGTTGTATGTTTACTACAAACAAGGCTTTTGTGGTTTTTGGAGTGTCTATATGTGTGTACATATCAATGTGTATATATTTGTGTATATATATTTGTAAATGTTTATACACACATATATGTATATAGATCTTATTCACCTACATAAAAAGTTTCTTACCAGGAAATGAGAACTTGTGACACTTGCTGTACTTCAGTAGGACAAACAGATTATGCAAAATGCTTTGAACACTTGGGTATCTGGTAAATGCCAAGAACATTCAGTCAAAATGGGCTCAGTCATTTTAAGTTTCGTTATTCTGGGCAGAGGTTTGGTCTACTAGTGAAATTAAGAGCTCTGAAGAAAAGGGAGTTGGTGTTTGGATCTGTTAGGCTTAGGGTTCTATTCTGGTTTTGGGATGTAGCTGGTGTCCTTTTAGGAGCAACACATGCAATGAACAGTTTGATGTGCACTCAAGAGCGAAGGGAGAGAATCCCCTTTCTGCTTCTGAGCACAAAGGAATGCTTTGTTTGCTCCCAGCATCTGGACAGTCAATGATCTCATTTCAGAGTGCTTATTTCTATCCAGTTTTATTATCAAAATCCAGCTTTATTAGACAGTGAGGCAGAGAAGGTAATGACTTAAGTCAGTGTAATCCATGAAAATGCTGTCTTTAGTTTTGAATAGGGTATTTCTGGATGCTGAGGGAAGAGTGAAGCTGTCTTTATGAATGAATCAGATCTCTATACTCAGGATGTTACAGATTTAAATACCTGAAAAAATATACGGCTTGTTTCAGTCAGAGAGCTTTGCCCTATGTGTATTTAGCTAATTATCTCTTGAGGCTTTAGTCTTTGTTTCCTTTGAATCTCATAAATATAGCAACACTTTGTATTCTTCCTTTAATTACATATGGAGGTTGTACACCGTATTTTTGTGTTGCTTATGAGTTTGAATGGGATGCTGCTGAAAGACTTGTTCTTGCTGTTGCTATCCAGGCTAAACTCAGATCTGACTTCAGTGGTTTCTTTCCAGCAAAGACAGTACCATTGTGTTACACAGGAGCAGCAAACTATGACTTTTCATGTATGTGGAAAGGGAGAAAGTTCTATAACAGCATTTACTGCTATCTGCACCTTTTATTAAAGATTTTGTGCATTGGTGACATTCCTGATTTGTTTTTGCATGGGCCAGTAGCAAAACCATGAAAACTGTCATGGAATTAAATGTATTTTTGTCTTGTATTTCATCTTAACTGCCAGAAATCTAGACTTAAGTATCAGTAAAGAAGATGAGAACCTTGTCTGTAATATCAGGGCTTCCTGCCAGACGTACTGTTTTATTCTTTACGTTTTGTGATTCTCGGGTGTTGAGGTTTGGTTTTTTTTGTTTCACCATTTTGCAAGAGATCTTGAAATAGCATTTGTAAGTAGTGTATGTGGTTATCAATCACTATCAATGCTATCAACCTTAAAGCAAATAGAAAATGTCTTTTAATCCATGAGGAAAAACACTTTCTTCTGTGACAGCATGGGGTAAGTTTAAATTCATTAAGTGGTTTCACACACCGAAACAGAGTATTGAGTAGAATCTATATTTTAAATCAGCATGACTAACTCTGACTTTGTAAAAGGTTACCAGATGGTCCAAAAATATGCACGTATACTGTTTCTTCTACAAGCTAATAGAGCAGTACATTTGTGTGAACACTAATAAATTTTTAGGATAAAGAATCTTGATCCTGTGAAGCACTATGAACAAGTTCCCAACTTACACATGGGGGAAAATAAGTGAACATAGCACCAACAACATTGCATAAGAAAATGGGTCAGTAAGCCTTTTTTTCCTCCCTAAGAAGTGACTGGAACCTGAGGGTTTTTCATTCAGCAATTGATGCACTTGAAGCTGAAATGATCATGGCCGTGTATTTGCTGACCTCCCACCCTGGTAGTTGTATATTTCTTACTGGTAGTTGGGTCAGGCTGTAGAATATTTCTCTTGGTAGAAGCACTGAAGAATGGGCATGGCTTTCAACTTCTGTGGTCTAAGGTTAGGCCTCAGTTAATCTTCCAGCTAAACCTCTGGTATTCTGTGGTTTACTGATGTTGGAGATTGAATAAGTAAGTTTTTCCTGAAGTTAAAGTACAGTTTAGCTCACAGTAACCCAAAGGATAGACATTGCATGGAAATAAAACAAATTTCAGAGTAAAGGAGGAGGTGTATATAAATATAAAATCTACTAAAACCAGCCTGTGTCAGATTCTAGCTGCTAGGCTGTTGCGTTATAGTTACATTGCTGCTCATCTGGTTTCTTAAGTGCTGCTTTCTGAATCTCAACTTGCTAGTATGATTCATCCTTCTCTTAGGTCATCAGAAATTTAAAAGAAATCAAGTGCTTACCTTTTGGAAGTAATGTTTGCAACACAGTGTAAACTATTTCACAATCAGAAATTAAAGTGTGAACAGTCATAGTTGTTGGTGAGTTTGAACTCACCCTGCGTTTCTTAGGTCTCTGGAACTGCTGATATGATGAAGATTCACAGGTTATATTGGGAACAATTTGATCTTCCTATATGTGTTATTTGGAGGATAGCACTTCTGGTGCATGTGAAGTTGTAAAGGTAGGTGTCAAGATAATCAGTTGATGAAGCTTAACCAGGCATCATGCTGATGGAATGCACAAATCTGATAACATTGCTGTAATTAATCTTTCAGGAATGGCTAAAAACCAAATGCATTTCTTTTTTGGATTTTTTTGGTTTGAAGTATGTAAATACTTTTATATATACAGACCTGAGTTTGGCCAGATCTTTAGAAACCTGATCAGAAGAAATGGAGGGGAGAGCCCACCCACTCTTTAACTCATATATCTTATTTCCTTTTGTTTTAGTGTGCAAGTATGCCTGCCACAAGAAATGTGAAGAAAAGGTAAGCATATATATTTGTCTCTTCTTGGTGTTGATCCATGCGTGTTTGAAGTTGAGACTATAAAAGTTGTATCAACTAATTAAGAATAAGATGATTATTAAATCAGATGCCTAGCTGTCAAAAAAGAATATTTTATTTTCTGGGGCATTATTCCTGTCATTAATAAAACCCAGGTCCCTATGCAGTCAAAACATCTGCACCAGTGGTTGAATTTCTCATTTCTCCCACAGGAGGACATGTTTTAAGTTGAAAACAGCAAGTTAAGTAGGTGAAATACAAACCACACTTCTTCTTTTCTGGTAGAACTGTATCTGAATTAATAAGGTATATATGTATATACACACCCCTATATATATAGACACATACACTGTGTGTATATATACACACATGTATATGAAACTTTGAACTTCAGTTACTGTAAAAGGCAAACTTTTGGTATTGGATTATGAAAAGCATATTATTATTTTCAGTGTCTACTGTAGACAGCTTCCACCCAGTTTATTTTCATTACTAGATTTTTGTTAGTTTTTAAAATCTGAGTCCCTTTCACACAAGATGATATCAGTACTTCCATGGTCTCAGATGACTTAAAACTTCCTCATCCCTAGATTTGTGTAAATCAAAGATGTTTACAGACTGTTGCAGCCCAAATCTTAGCAGTGTTGGAGGGCTTTGCTTTATTTTGCTAGAACCACCCTCATGAGATAATATTCCCTGCTTTTAACTAAACCTTTTGATTAGCACTTGCTATTTGTGAAGACAGCATTTCTCTAGTTAGAGCACTGAGCTTCTGGAAACATCAGATCTAGCCCAACTACTTGTGTTGACTTGATGTTTGGCCTTGTGCAGGGATTTGCTGGTTACAGTGCTTCCAAGAAATACAACTAAATTCAAGAGAGAAACCTCTACTTTGTGGAGGACTTGGATATTTGTCAAGCCATTTGGGGAAATTCTACTAAATATAAGTGTCAGTTGGCTGAGCATCTCCTGTTTTGATTGAAAATGGTACTTGTGCATTTGAAAAATCACTGTTACGTGGTATGTGAAATAAATGCAATATTTTGTTTTATCATGAAATAAGATGCTAAAGTGCAAATGGTGGTAAAGTTTGCAAATACAGCATTACCTCTTGAAGGCTTTCATCAACTATTTGCATTCAATAAGTAACAATAGTAATGATGATCTAGAAGTAGAATGGGAACAGTTTTGTAGAAAGAGGTACTTTTTTTATTAGACCAGATGATGTAGTTGATCCCTCCTCGCACAGTAGCTTTGGTTTGCCAAATAGCACTTAAAGCATAGAATTCCACCAGCTTCCATGGGGAACAATGTGATTTGTTGATAAAGGTGGTAGCTTTGCTTTGGTAGGTGGTAAGTAGATCTAGAGTTTCTAGAAGTGATGGTAAGTAAATGATGCTAGAGACTGTGGTAAGAAAGTCTTTAAACTTATTTTGGAGGCAAAGAATTTCATATGTATGCCATATGTTAAAAAAGGGAAACTATATTTCAACTAGTATTTAAGCTGTCAGGCATTTGGATGTTGATTGTTGAAAATACTAATATATGGAGTGCCAAAAGTATATAGTACCGTAACTATCATTGAGATACTGGTATATTTTATGGTTTTTAAATAATGGAAAAGAAATTGCTAGCATGTATTACAGAGGACAGAAAAATAAGGTATGGGAACAAGACCAAATTCAATAATAAATTATTCTTACAAGAGACTTTTTTCTGATTTTTTTTTTTAGAGAAGTAGTAAGCCAACAAGTAGCTTAAATTCAGAATTTTTCTGTGAGTCTTTCCTTTTCTGACTAATATGAGGCTCACAGTGATGTCATATGTAATGTTATATCTTTAATCCTGATTCAGATATGAATTTTGCCTTTATTGCCTTGAATGGCACCAATTTTCATCTGGTTATCAATTTAAGGCAGGAGTGATTCTGGTGGTTTATAAGCTGGACTGAGAATATACTTAAGACCATCTAAGGATGTTGCAGGCAACCTTGAGAATACATGTAGCCATAATCATATGCACTGATTCAGATCCATATGAGTATAGTTTCATGGACTCCAGCTGATCTGCAAGTATCACTTCTTTCCAGAATATATTTTACCTTCAAGACAAGTATTGTACTCCCTGCATTTTCTATAAAACTACCCTGTCCACATCTTATGTGGAGTAACTATTTTTTGTGTTAGTTAAACTAAGACAAAATGTGTGAGCAGTTAGTCAGCTGACAGCCCTATGGAAGGGGGAGTGAATGGGAACGTTGCATTTCAAAGATCCAGTACTCATTTTGGAAAAGAATAATGCATCAGTGTGGGAGAGCATTACTTGAAAGACTACTGGGGTGTCATGAGGGTTCATAAAAGCCTTATGTGCAAGACTAGCCATAAAGACCCATAATAAAACAGATAATGTAATAAATGTATTGACATAAAAACAGTAGCTCAGGCCTTACACTGGCAACCCTACAATACAGGTTTTCAAGAGATTGTCAAGACAATACCACTATTATTCTTGCAAATTACAAACAAAAATTTCTTGTTGTATAAATCATCCATGAAAATCAAGTGGATTCTGGTTCAGGATGGCAGCTGCTGTCCTGTAGGATGAACCTCAAATCAGTTCTGTGAGGATTTTCAAGTTGCCCCTGACATAAGTGAGTACAAAATAAAAAATCCAGGCAAACCTAGAGCACAACCGGAAGAAAATCCGAAGTTACAAGAACAAAAGAAAAGGAGATATTAACTTGCACCAATTCAGGCTGTTGCATTCGGTGTCATTTTATCAGTTGCAGAAAGATTATAACATCTGAAATTATGTGGTGCAGATGGATACTGATGTGAAAATTGGATGAGCTGTAAAAAGAAAGTTATTGAAAAACCCAACAAAAATAATGCCAAAAGCTCAAACTCTGCTGTATTGGAATTGTCTGTGGAAAGAAAGACAAATAAAAAAATGAACATAGTGAATGTTAAGAGAAGCATCATAAAATCATAGAATGGTTCAGGTTGGGGGGGGGACCTTAAAGATCATCTATGTCCAGTGCCCCTGCTATGGGCAGGGACACCTTCCTCTAGATCATGGTGCTCAAAGCCCTGTCCAACCTGGCCTTGAAGACTTCCAAAGGAGGGGGCAGCCATCACTTCTCTGGGCAGCCTGTTTCAGTGCCTCACCACCCTTACAGTAAAGAATTTCTTCCTTTAATCTAAATCTACCCTTTTTGGGTTTAAAACCATTAGCTTTTGTCCTGTTGTAAGCTACACTACATGATAAAAGAATCCCTCCTTATCTTTCCTGTAGGCACCCTTTAAGTACTGGAAGGCCACTAGAAAGTCTCTCCAGAGCCGCCTTGTCTTCAGGAGGAACAACCCCAACTCTCTCAGCCTGTCCTCATCAGGGAGGTGCTCCAGCCCCCTGATCATCTTTGTGGCCTCCTCTGGACCCACCTGAGCAGTAATCTAGGTGGGGTCTCTGAGAGCTGAGTAGAGCGGGTGAATCAACTTGCTCAACATGCTGGCTATGCTTCTCTTGATTCAGCCCAGCATATAGTTGGTTTTCTGGGCTGAGAGCATACATTGCTCGCTGGTCCTTCTCCTCTGTCCGTCCGCTGGTCCTTCTCCTCTGTCCGTCCGCTGGTCCTTCTCCTCTGTCCGTCCGCTCTCAATCCCCTCATCTCCCAGCCTGTATTTGTGCTTGGGATTGCCCCAACCCATGTGCAGGACCTTGTACCTGGCCTTGTTGAATTTCTTGAGGTTCACAGAGACCCACCTCTTGAGCTGGTCCAGGTCCCTCTGGATGTCCCATCCCTTTCCTCCCGTGTGTTGACTGTACGACACAGCTTGGTGTCATTGGCGAACTTGCTGAGGGTGCATCAAACCCACTGTCCATGTTACCAACGAAGATGTTAAACAGCGGTGGTCCCAACACCACCCCCTGAGGAATGCCATTTGTCACTGCTTTTGACTTGGATGTTGAGCAGTTGACCACAACTCTTTGAGTGAGACAATCCAGCCAATTCCTTATCCACAGAGTGGTCCATCTGTCACACCCACGTCTCTCTCTCCAGTTTAGAGACAGGGATGTCATGCAGGACAGTCTTAAAAGCTTTGCACAAGTTCAGGTAGATGATGTCAGTTGCTCTTCCTTTACCAACCAACACTGTAACCATGCTGTAGAAGGCCAATGGATTCATTGGACAGGATTTGTCCTTAGTGATGCTGTGTTGTTTGTCACCAGTCACCTCATTTTCTGTGTGCCCTAATGTAGTTTCCAGGAGGATCTGCTCCATGATCTTACTGGGCACAGAGGTGAGACTGATTGTCCTGTAGTTTCCTGGGTCCTCTTTATTTCCCTTTTTTAAAATGAGGGCTATGTTACCCCTTTTCCAGTCAGCAGGAACTTCACCACTGCCATGTGTTCTCAATATGATAGATAGTGGCTTAGCCATTCTATCCACCAGTTCCCTCAGGACCTGCAGATGCATCTCATCAGGTCCCATGAACTTTTTTGCCTTTAGGTTCCTTAGATGGTCTCAAACCTGATCTTCTACAGTAGGTGGTTCTGCATTTTCCCAGTTCCTGCCTTTCTTTTCTGTATCTTGGGCAGTGTGGCTGGAGCACTTGCTGGTGAAGACTGAGGGGAAAAAAAGTCATTGAGTACCTCAGCCTTCTCTGTATCCTGGGTGACCAAGTCTCCCTTTTCCTTCCAGAGAGGGCCCACATTTTCCCTCATCTTCCTTATATCGCTGACGTACTTGTAAAAGCTTTTCTTGTTGCCTGTGATGTCCCTGACCAGATTTAATTGTCAGGGCTTTAGCCTTTCTAACCTGATCCCTGACTACCCAGACAGTTTCTCTGTATCCCAGGCTACCCATCCTTGTTTCTAGGCTCTGTAGACTTCTTTAAAGTGCTTGATCTTTTCCAGGAGGTCCTTGTTCATCCATGCAGGCCTCCTGGCATTTTTGCCTGACTACTTCGTTGGGATTCATTTCTCCTAAGCTTGAGTGTCAACTGGCTTTCTTGGACCCCTCTTCCCTCCAGGGCTTCATTCTGTGTTACTCTGCCAAGCAGATCCCTGAAGAGGCCAGAGTCTGCTCTGCTGAAGTCCAGGGTAGCAAGGTTGCTGTGCAACCTCATTGCTGACCTAAAGATCTTGAACTCCACCATTTCATGGTCACTGCAGCCAAGGCTGCCCTTGAGCTTCACACTGGCTGTGTGAGTCAGCTCCTCTATCACTTGGAGGATATAATGAGAGACATATCCATCTTTGTCGGGTTACTGTCTATGATTTACCCCTGAAGGGGATGGGGAGTATATGGCTACAGGGATGGATTAATGGAAATTAAGGAATCACAAATTCAGAACAGATGTCAGGAAGCAGTATTTCATGCAGAGAACAACGAATATGTAAACAAGTGTCTTAGGCAAGTTTGTTCAGACGAAAAGCAGTGAGGTTGCTCAGGACTGAAGAGATTTAAGTGTGTCCTGGGAGATAAAGCCTTGACTGGGCTGTGCTGTAAAGGGGCTATTCAATCAGTCTGCTCCTGAAAATGTCCCTCAACTGTTGTAGCCTGCACAAACTCTCACAACCTGTTTGTGAAACTGATTGCTGCATCCCTGCCAGTGCAGTGTCTGAGATCTTGGTGTGCACCAGAATCTGTAGAAGCATTTGATTTCAGGACAACTATATTTTAACCATGTACTGCTTGATGGGCCTCTTCTTCACCCATCAGCGTGGCATGTGTTGGCAATGCTGAGCTAGGACAGCCCTGTTGCGCTCTGCCCCAGAAACTTTATACATGTTGATAGAAAGATACATGGTTGTACCTGTAATGTGACTTTTTTTAGTATTCTGGCTGTAGATAATCACAGTGAGGTGGTGTGCTACTGATATGTATGCGTGCTCATGAAGGAGGCCTGATGAATCATAGTTTTCAGCATGTTGATAGTAAAGAGAGCCTAAAAATGCTGCTCTGAAAAATACTGGCATGGAATTGCTGGACCATAGCGTTGCCTCTTCCGATCATGGAAAGCCCTTATAAACTTGTCATTGACCTTGCATAGATGAAGCTATTGTAATATATCTGGGTTTGCAGCAGGCTTCTTTAGAACTAAAGCTAGCCTTTCAAACTGTTGTATTGCACCAACTATAATACTATTCCAATTTACTGTAATTGGGGGGAGAGGCTGTGAAGATGGTGGTGGTGCAGCTTTAGTAATCTGTGCTTTTTTTCTTTAAAGTGATGGGGGGCAGAAAACCACTCTAGAGGAAAGTGTTTGCTATTCCTGTATGTACTGTATTTTAAAACTCTCTCTAAAATGCAATGTTTTTGTTTTCACTCAGAAAAAATTTTGGTTTGCTGTACAAATCCCAGTTCATTTAGGTAATGACTATCTTGTATGGCCTCAGTTAGCTTGGAAATGTTTATGTATGGCTATATCTAATTAGTGTTCTCTGCGGTTTCTGAAGGTACAGCATGTCTAATGCCCCAGAGCTTTGGTCTGGGTTTTGCTCTGGTAACTTGAGTCCCCTTTGTTTTGTAGCTTTGTCTTAAGGCATGTGTCTGTGCTTATGATGCAGGACTATTTGTTTGTCCCACCACAAGGATTTTACTTAGCTCTTTGTCCTGGGATACCATTTTTTCTATCTTTTACTCTGTCAGTTAGGTATGTGGTATAGAGCTGGGGCATTGAAAGGCATCGTCTCATGACTCAAGCCTAACATCATTCTTTGAAGTCTGGGAATTTGAAAACCAGTTTTCATCTCCTGTCCTGTGGGAAGATTTAAAGTGGGAGGGGGAACTTTGTGATCATATTTTCTTGACTGCTTTCTCTATGCTAATTTTTTTTCTCTTGAGAAGTGATTTTATTAAGATTGTAAGCAAATGCTTAATTTCTCTTACAGTCAGTAGCTTAAGTATTTGCTGAAGTGTTTTGCTGAATCAGATGTGATCCAGCTCTATGCCTTTGCCTAGAGAACATTGCATGTGTCCTTAATTCAACACAAAATATATTTTTTGCTATGCTTAAGCCAAAATGACATTTTCTTTACATACAGTTTGATGCTCTGCTAGTCTGAAATGATGTTTCAAAGAAACCAATAACCTACCTATGCAGATGGCTCTATGGCTTTTTCCAGTTCCAGTAAGGTTAATCTATTGTATGTGGGTTTGATTGGGCACGTTTCCTTCTTCACCTTTCAAGAAGCTGTTTTAGACATCTCAGTGGAGTGCAGATTTAATCAAAGCTTCAGAATTTTGTATTAGTGATGTAAAATCCTCGTTTAGACTAGTTTCCTGAGCTGTAGTGTGACATCTGAATGTTGTTAAAACTAGACCAAACAGTTTATTACTTTCAAATACTGTAATTTTTGTAGATAAATAATAGATTTATAATGTTTTTAGCATTTTAGCTTTTATAAAGCCACCAAAATCGTTTTAATCATAAAAAGTATAAACTCTGTAACACATTGTGCTGCTACTTTTCTCAAAGGCCATGGGGGTTTTTTTTTGTTTCCTTTTTTCTAGGCATTTGTATCTGAGAAAATGTAATTTTTCCCTTGACCCTGCTTTTCCTTTTTGTTTAAACTGTTAAAGCTCTTGCTGATTTGAAGAGGATTGAAAGAAGCCTTCCAACTGCCCCAAATCCACAGTACCTTGTGATACCATAATCTTTCTTTCTTAGTCTCTTAACTAAGAAATATGAACATGATTAGAGAAAAACAAAAATAAACAAAAATTTCACTTGAATTACTGTAAAAAACATGACTTGCAGCATTATAGAAGGGAGAGTGACAGTAAACATAGCAATAAAAATTAGCAAGGAGTGATAGCTGGTTTTGGTCCTGGGTTGCATGTTTGAATTGTATGGTGAAAATCAAGGACTTATTACCTACCTGTCTCTATATATCTGTATATGTATTTCTGTATATATAGTGAGACTAATATTGAGCAGATATTTTCACTTTGGAGATTTAAAGCGCTAGCTGTATCATCTCTCAAAAGGCTCTATGAACTTTTGTTACTTGGGAACTTCTTGAACTGATTTGTGGGTAAACCCTCTGCTTGGGGCAGACTTGTTAAGGCTGTAAGTCTGGGCTCTGACTCTTGCAGTGGATGGGCATGAAGGCAGATACTTCTTCCCTGTGAAGAGAGTAAGTGGCCCTTGGCAGTTCAGTGTGACAGATATTTATGAGAAACCTATGGTGCACTGCTGTATGACAATTTCTCCCATGTGTTTTTGGAGCAAGAAGGAAAGATTCTTCTCTTTTGTATAGATGTCAGGAAGTATTTCTTTCCAGAAGGGATTGTTAGGTGTTGGAATGGGCTGCCCAGGGACATGGTGGAGTCCCCATCCCTGGAGATGTTCAAGAGCAGCATCAACTTAGTGCTTAAAGATATGGTGTAGTTGGGAACTGTCGGTTCTAGGTTAACAGTTGGACTAGATGATCTTCGAGGTCCTTTCCAACCTAGTTGATTCTGTGGAAAGGGATGGCATATTTTTTTGTCATCCTTGCTGAGAGTTCCAAGGACTGTTGCTTCATTTACCTTCCTGAAATTTAGTTTAGACACCTGAAATGTCTGATGTAATAGTTCCCACCAAGATAAAAGATAAACATGTACCCTCTCTCATATGGGTTTGTCTTTGTAACATACAAACATATGCAAATGAGGCAACTATGTGAAGTTTGATGTGATGCACTGTGATTCATTGGAACTGGGATGTCCCCTGAACTTCATCAGAATTTCACCATTATCTGAATTTAACATTAGTACACCCTGGTCCATCTTTTAAACAATTCATTTAACTTTTCAGAGTTGAGTTATGGACAATGCATTGTTATTAGTCATATAATAACCAAAACTATTTCACTTCTGACTCTGGATTAGTTTCATGTTCTCCTACTGCTTGTGTAAATAATGTCCAAATGAAAAAAAAACCAACCACCCTCCCCAACCCAAATATTGTACCTTTAGTCTTCATTTGTCTTTAAGAATACTGACTCTAATTTTTGTTTTGCACATTTTCCTCTCTGCTTCTATTTTTACTTTTATGCCTCCTGTATCAGGAGTTCAGTTTAAATTGTAATCTCAAATGCACAAGGTTGACTTTTAATTTTTTTTAAGAAAGAGCTGAAGGAAGACTTTCTGTTTAAAAGTTCTTTACTTCTAGCTTCTCTGTACTTCACTCACTGAAGTTATGTGAGCAGAAGGATGGTGACTTCTCACTTGGTGTGCAGCACGTAATGTGTCCTGATTGCAGGACACTACTTACTGTTCATTGCTGGAGAGTAAAGTATGTGATGGAGCACTTCTCTAGACTTCAAGTAGTGCTGTAAGAAACAATTTGGATTTACAATCCCAGGCAAGGGGACTGAAAAAAGTTAACTGAATTTAATGTGACTGTACCCTGTTCTGTCGTCTTACATTACTGGTTCTATTAGGAAACCAGGGAAGAGACTGATAGTGGAAGTGAGTAAGCAGTGGGATGGACTCTTTAGAATGGTGGTGAGGCACTTTTTCTTCAAATAAAATAAAAAAAAAAGTTGTTAGGGTTTCCAAGGTTATTGTGTTCCTGCTAATATCTAATCTCTTCTGCTGCTTTGATTACTGCACTGAAACTGGTATGAAGGTTGGCCCAGTATGTGTTCACAGTGATACTTGGTCAGTTTGGAAAGGGAAGTAACTATATCTTGAATGCTACCATTTCTGAAACTATTGCCAATGTTCTCTCTTTTTGAGAGTGATAAATATTTCTTTCTTTTCTCTCTGATTTGCATGTGGCACCATCTTGCTATTGAGGGAATTCAACATGTATATTCAAAAAGGTGGAAAGAATTCTTCCTTGAATGTTTAAAACCATACCAAATAGGAGCAGAAGCCAGATTTGCAAGATGTCAAGAAGCATATTATTTTTTAAAGAGATGGTTGCTACTTTGGTAGTGTTTCTCTTGAACTTTCTAACCCTGTTTCATACTCATTCAGTTGTATTTCAAGCTCTACAGATAATTTGTCAAACTTTCTCAGAGAAATAAAGGCAATTTTGGTGGAAGACATGCAAACAGAATACCAATGAACTTTTTGCCTGAATGCCCAGGCTTTGTCAATTGTTACATGATTATTTTAAGTGATTTTGAAGTAAAGCTCTTCTGGTTTTAAAAATAGAGCAATGTGAAAAAGATTTGCTTTGAGATCAGCAAAATACCATCAACTTTTACACTTTAGTTAATGTCACACTGTTGAAAATGTAGATTAAAAATATCATGACCAGCAGTGGACCAAATAGCGATGACTTTGCTTCTCAAGTGGGTTCACGTGAGGTTGTGAGTTTTTTTCTTTTCGTTATTTCAGTATGGGTAATCCTTGACCATATCAGATTTTGGGCAGTGGGAATCAAGGACTCAAATGAAAACTTGTCATGTTGTTTCCAGGAGACAACTGTGTGAATGCACCTCTGTGGTTGACATGTTTTTTGTGGGAATGCATAAATTTGAACACATCCAATAAGGCTCAAGACTTCAAGGTGTTTTTATTTCTTCATAGACTGTGTAGCATGTTATATTACCATGCATGAAACCCTTTCAGTACTGCCTGGCATTGGGCTAGAATACCAACATTTGCAGTTGAAGTCCAAGGGATTACTACATCAGTTTTGTAACTGACATTTGCAGTTCAAAGGGATCTTCAGACTTTTCCTGATTGGACCCAGAAGCAGTATTTTGCACATCTCCTGTCTGCAAAATATTTTGCCCTCTGTAAGATATCACTGTAATGAACTGTGTAGTGAATAAACCTTCAGATTCATCCAGAAGTGTAAGCTATTGAGGGACATGAGGACTTGAAATTGCTTTTTATGGGCATAAACCTTGCATTGTTTAAGTAGCAGAAGGGCTGTGCTGGAGCACTGTGTACTTGGTAGCTAATTTGCTGGGGCTTCCCAAAAATGAGAAAGTATTTTTAAGTATGCTAGTGGTTTTAGATAAGAACTCTCATTTAAACTTACTGTTTCAGATAGCTGGCTATGTGTGCAAGACCCAGCTGGTTCATATACAACTTCAAGGTTTGTTTGTTTCCTTGCTGATTTTCTTTTAAAAATAAATCTAGCTGTTGGCAAGGAGAAAAGAGGGTAGGTTGATGTTAGTGAGGGAAGGAAACAAAACCAGTTTCTGCTTTTCCTTGTTCACCACCAAAATACGGATAGGCTACATTTTAATGACAGATGTGAACTTTCAGCTGGAAAAGTCTATGATCTTTTAGGAGAGCTGGGTTTTTTTTGTTTTTTTTCCTCCCATACCCTGTCTTATTTTGACAGATTTTGGGAAGCACCTCTTTACTGGTCCAGTGATTTTTTGACTAGCTCTGATCCTTTCTTTTTTAAGAGGGATAGAAAGGCATTTGTCAGCCTTTTAAAGTGGAATCAGAGAATCTGGGAATGATGTATTTTACATTGCTGCTTCTTGGAATGTTTCCTTAGATCCCATTATATAGCTCATGACACATTTGTCTGTGGGAAATGGGAATCAAGAAGCTTATGAGAATATACGACTCCTTTGTGAGTTACTGTTATAAAAAGTTGTTTACACTTACTGTACATGAAGCTCCTAGCTTTTATGCAAGAGGCATTGCTTTTGCCTCCACTGTTACAGCTAAAGACAATAGCAACATCTTGAAAGATACTCTGGAACATCAACAGTGGCTCTAATTGGGTAGCAGGCAAATAGTCCCAATGATATATAGGATTTTGCATAATTACTTTGTCATACTATATTGCTTTTGCTGGGAGTTTTGATGAAGAGTGCATGCTCCTAGAACTGTTGAATTTATTCTTGCAATATTGCATCTCAAAGTTGAGGCGACCCCAGCCTTAGATTGCAAGGAGTTGCCTTACTGACTTACAGATATCATAACGAATAACCACAATTTTATGAAAACATAGAATGAAAAGAGTGAGTACTATGTGTTTTGAAGGTTATGAGCTCCATCTTTGAAGAAGTCCTGACTTCTGTCTTGGCAACCTGAAATGTCTAAATTTCATTAGAACTTGCTTGTGCTACTTTACAGAATCACAGAATCATCTAGGTTAGAAAAGACCTTTAAGATCATCTAGTCCAACCATTAACCTAACACTGACTGTTCCCAACTACACCATATCCCTAAGCACTAAGTTGACCTGGCTCTTAAACACCTCCAGGGATGGGGACTCCACCACCTCCCTGGGCAGCCCATTCCAACGCCTAACAACCCCTTCTGGAAATAAATGCTTCCTAATATCAGTCTGAACATTCCCTGGTGCAACTTGAGGCCATTCCCTCTTGTCCTGTCGCTTATTACTTGGTTCAAGAGACTCATCCCCAGCTCTCTGCAACCTCCTTTCAGGTAGCTGTAGAGGGCGATGAGGTCTCCCCTCAGCCTCCTCTTCTCCAGACTAAACACCCCCAGTTCCCTCAGCCGCTCCCCGTACGACCTGTGCTCCAGACCCTGCACCAGCTCCGTTGCCCTTCTCTGGACACGCTCGAGTCATTCAATGTCCTTTTTGTAGTGAGGGGCCCAAAACTGAACACAGGAATCGAGGTGCAGCCTCACCAGTGCCGAGTCCAGGGGTCAGATCCCTTCCCTGTCCCTGCTGGCCACGCTATTGCTGACACAAGCCAGGATGCCATTGGCCTTCTTGGTCCCCTGGGCACACTGCTGGCTCCTGTTCAGCCGGCTGTCAATCAGCACCCCCAGGTCCCTCTCTGACTGGCAGCTCTCCAGCCACTCCTCCCCAAGCCTGTAGCGCTGCTGGGGGTTGTTGTGGCCCAAGGGCAGCCCCCGGCATTTGGCCTTATGGAAACTCCTGCAGTTGGCCTCAGCCCATGGCTCCAGCCTGTCCAGGTCTCTCTGCAGAGCATCCCTACCCTCGAGCAGATCAACACTCAGACTCCTGTATGATAATACAGTATTTCATAGTATTTTACTAGTAATAATTTCTAAAAGGCTGTTTCTCTTGTCTCATGTTTTGGTGAAGAAAACATGTAATGTACCTCCTACAGTTAAAATGTAACAAAGGAAATAAAGTCAGTGAAAACTATTTGTTTGGGAGAGCTAGTTTGGATGATAAATATATGTATTTAAGTCTGTTATAGGAAGAGTATTCTGTACCCAAAGAGCATTCTGTACCCTTCTGTTGCATTATCTCTTTTCTGAATAGCTGGAAAATTAAAGATATCTTTGGACTGTGCATGTTTAAGACTTTGTTTTATTCTATTTTGAGAGGAGGGAAATTTGTGAAAATGACTTGAAGGCTATGAAAGTCAGAAATAGTGCAATAAAACTCAGGCGGTTTTTGTGCCTTCATGTTGGTCTCCAATAAAATGTTTTCAGTCTCTAAAGTGGGCAAACTAGGTCAGCATAGGGACTCCTTCTTTACAATACGTTTTGGTGGGATATGAAAGGTTCCTTCTTAGTTCTCAACCCTTTGGGCTACTTTGGCTTGCTGAACAGTGTACTTCAGCAGTTCTTCCAAAGAATTTCAGTAAACTTCCTGCTGTGGCAGTCATTCTGCCTTTTTCACGTGACTTGCAGATCTTCCATCACATGTTGAAACCAGACCTGTGGGAAATTGCGGAATGTGTCTTTGAATTGCTTGATTTCAAGAGCAGTCTTTCCTTCTTGTGATTTAATACATTTAACTGGCTTTAGTGAGATGCAGAGTCATTCTGCAGATGGATGCTTTTAAACTCTAGGGAAATAAAAAAACAAACGAGTACCACCCCCCCAACTCATTACTAGCAACTCTGACATGTGACTTCTGTTTTCATATTTTTCTGTGATGTTGAGTAGAGAAGACTGGCATTGTTGCCTTCTGAAGTCTTCCTCCTCTACCACATTTCCTTCTTCTCAGTAATAAGTATTAGGAAAAAAAATCACTCCTCCTATTTTTAACTGAAGTTTATTGTTTAAATATTGCTTTCATGTTATCTTTAATACTTTCGTTTGATGTACATTTATCTGTCCCAGATGGTTAGAGGCACGCTGAAAGCAGTGAAACCTGTGGGCTGAGTAGTGACTTATGCAGTTTGTCATGACAAAGTTTCTGTCTCTTCGTAAAACTGATACCATTGACTGCGTGGTGCCATTTGTGACCACAGGAACTATAATGCTTGTAGCTCTTACCACCATTGCTCAGATTTTAGAAGCAGACCGAAACCCTGAGAAACCACACCGACTTATATATGTTAAAGGTCCAAAATTCTGAGGTACAACAGAGCTGGTGCGCAGCTTGTTTTCACTCAAGAAAATCCAATCTATGCTGGTAGTTTCTTCCTTTGTGAGAAGAAAATGTCCACGGAATTGTGTCCTCATTGCTTGCTAGGGATGTTCCTGTCTGCTAATGTTGCAAGATTTGTTTGACTTCGTAAATGAAACATTTTGGTATAATCCCCATAAGAAAACATAAATAGGCCGGGAATCTTGACAGGGTAGCATAGTTTCCTCAGAAATGTGTACCTCATTAAGCTTGGAGAGGTCATATCTGTTACAAAGAAAGCAGAAGTCAGATCTCTCAAAGATGTATGTAATAGTCAAAATCAGGATTTTTTTTTTTTTTAAACTGTTCTATGAACAGGAAAATTGAGACATTTTGAGCAAAGATACTATGTTTCTGCACTCATTTAGCATCAAATAATTTTGACCTACTTTATAAACCTGTTGTTAAACAGATTAATTTAGGAGGGACAGTAGCTAGTACTCCACTTACAGTTCAGATTGGCAAACTAAACCACGGTGCAGAGGGATAGTGCAAAGTCCAGTAAAAATCTGATTTTAGGATCTTGGCTTCTGCTGTCTGGTTTAACCCCTGTTAGCTACACCCAAGTTCTGAATTTCTTGTCCTTTGCTTATGAATTCTTTTGGAGCAAATCTGGTGATCTGATAAAGGAAAGGACTTAAATCTCTGCTTACTGGTTTACAGATATCAGGAGCAACTCATCCATTTTTTATTTTAGGAATCCTATGTTTCATTTGTGTTTTGAAGAAGTTGTATTCTCTCCTTTTTCCAAATAACCTGCGTACCAAATATCTTGCCCTGTACGTGCTCGTCGGAGAGTTGGAGAACAACTTTCACAACGTAGGTCAGAACTATGACTTTGCAAGATCAAATATCATATCATGGAAGAAAGCCAGACTTTGAGGTGACAAAGATATGTGAACAGTACATTTCTGTATCTTGGGATAGCTGCATTCCTAGTTACTTGTGGAAGGTTTCTTTTCCTTCAGTGACTTTATTTGAAACAGCTTTGTTGAAGGTATATATTTTTTCATTTCAGGTGCTAATTTTAGACTTTGTCTCATAAAGCATAATCCCAAGTAGACAGAAAGGAGTTGTGCATGGGTCAGGACTATAGGGACATGGCTTAGATGTTACAGTACTCAGTTATGTGTGTTTTCCAAGAAATTCCTGGAGAGTTTCTCAAGCTTCAGCTAATCCTCTTTACACGTTGATGAGGTGGGTACATGTAGTGTTAATGTTATTTCAGCAAATAAAGGATACTGAAGCTGAGAAGTTAATAAAATTATGTTAAAATATCACTGTTGGAAATAGGTTTTGAGTTCAGAGAACTCCTAGCTGTGTTTGTTCTGACTTTCCCTGTAACAGTTTTATCATAGAACTAAGTGTGAGAAAAAATGTGATGTGTTAAGAAGCTTTTCTGATGTTATGTGGCTTCTGCTTGTTGTATGATAGCATTATATATGAATAAATCTTTGAATTTTGTTGACAATTGAGCCAAGCATACTAACAGTTTCTTAACTGTAGTTGTCTTTGCAATTTACAATGCAACTTTTTTGTTTGTTTCTTCCAAACTTAACTTCAGAAATGCTTTATTCTAATGAAGTAGGAAGATTGTTTCCATAGTACAAAAGGACTTGTTGTTTTGAAGTAAAAATGGAAACGGTGTATAGCTGCACCAAATCTCAGTGCTGTTTTTACTGTATTAATTATCTTTTTTTCTTTTTGGAACACAATTATATTGTGTTTATTAAAATATTGTACTGACTGCAAAGTACTTGTTCAGTTTCTGCTGTTTGATAAGTCTTCCTTTAAGGCTGATGTTTTCAATGTGTCCAAAAAATGCTTAATTTAAAGAGAAAAACTCAGTGGGCTTCGGGCACGTTTTAAAGCTGTTCTGTCTGGCATGAAGTGCTGAGGATACTTGATGACTCCCAGGATAAAAGTCCGAGTTAGGTACTAATATCACACAACTGGAAATGTTGGGGTTTTTAAAATATATAGAAGTTGTGTATTACTATTGTAGCTTTTAAATCCCAAGTTAATATCCCAGCAATGTCCTTTTTGATTCTAGAATTTGGATTTAGATTTTTAATTTGTCTTGTTTCAAGTTTATCTTTGAGAGCACACGGTTATTTGAAGATACACTGTACTTAACGCCCTTTAGTTTCTTTCTGTAGTGAGTAAGGGGATTTATGACTTAAGTGTCTTGGGGGGTGGGTTAGAGAAGAGGGTTGATAACTGACAGTCATGTCAAAAGAAGAAGACTAAGCAGAGAAGTTTCTTACGTTTTCAAGACTTAACACTAAAGCTGTAGAAGTAAATAAATAGATAAATGTGTGGTTTTTAAAATTAAGTTTCTATGTGTGTGTATATGTAATATAAAGATGCATATTATATATTTCCATGAGCTTACCATTTGAGCTCCTGACAGTCATTTATGCAACAGTCACAAGGTCTCCTAACATCACTGTAACTTTACATTATTTGGAGGATGCTGGTGGCTTAATTTTGCTGCTCTCTTCACCCTTTCTTGTTAGTTCTGTAACATGATTAGTAATGAACTAGAATGAATGTTTTTTCTAGCAGGTCATGTATATATCTGATGAAAGTTTCTCCCCCTGCACATCCTTTGTGTTACAGATAACCTGTGGTAGGCATGCCAGCATTTCTTACTTGATAAAACAGTAACGTGGAAGAAAGCGATTCATTGTAGAGAAATGGTTAAATAGCTTTTGCAAAAGCAACGTGATAGTGTTTGAGATTTGGACTTTGAAATGCACCTTTGGTACTAACTAGGTCGTTCTTTGAAGATGGTTTTTTCTCTGAAAGACCACCTACTTCTTGCAAAAAGAAAATAAAAAGGAAGCAAGATAAAAATGAAAGAAGCATCTGGGAATGGAAAAAAAGCACACAAATGTAAATACTGTATATTCCAGCAAATGACCTGTTGTGCAACAGTGGGGGGCACTGTTGTGTCTGTTACAGCAAAGGGGGACAGATTTTACTTCCTTAGTTCCAGATATCCTGCCATTTGTTGACATTTTTTCTTGTTTGAGTTAACATTTATCTCGTGTTGGTCAGTTACTCATTAACTGATGTAACTGGTGCTACAGTCATATGAAGGAAAATTACCTGCAGATTCATTGGAGTCAGCATTCTTCATCAAAGTAATTATTTTAAATCTTTTTCCATCAATACAGGACTTTTTCAAATTAAGCTTGATTTGCGGAAGTATCACACCAGGAAAGTGTTTCCGTATTAACTGTGTGTACAAGAACAGGTAGTTTATCTTTCAAATACTTTCTTGGTTGTTTGTGGGTAGACTAATTTGTTTATGTGCATGTGTGTCTATGCGGCGGGCACTGAAGAGGTAACTATTTTTCAGAATCAGGCAAGGCATTCCTATATTTTCTGGTATTACTTTTTAATACGCAAATGTTCAGAAGTACAGAAGCTAAACGCACCTTGGTTGTGTGGAACTATTAAATATTACAGTATATTTCTTTCAAGAATAAAGATACTATTGAAGGTTGACAAACCAGGTGATTGCAAATGTCCGTTTTAAGATTAGCTGTAGCTTCAGTTGGGAGATTGGAAAAGTCTTTCTGAAGTTTATTGGTTTGTGCAGTTGGCACACCACGTGTGCAGCTTTTAAAATCAGTGAGTAAGACAATACTCTATTTTCTATCTCTGCATTGATACTGGATTGAAGTCCTACGGTCTTGCTTTCCAGCTTTATTTTTTTTTTTTTCCTCTAAATGCTTATTTTTTAGCACATCTCAGACTTTTGCAAACCAGGAAAAAAAGTTGGAGCCAGTCACATATCCTCAATTTAGATTGTCTAGACCTTGTGATAGCCTCTCTGTTATCTGTGAACACGTCAGCTCTTTCACTTTTAACCTGTATCTGGATTGACAGTAGAAGAATTTGCTGTAACTGCTTATGAGAACTGAAATTGGGATACATAGAGATCTTGATTATTTTGTTTCATCTGGAATGAAATATGCTATTTGTGTATATGGAGTCAGATGAAAAAAGTCAGTGCACCTTGAGTGATTGTGTGGTGTACATCGAGTTTTGTAGCTCAAAAATGGTAGCGGTGCATCCAGGTCTTTGCGTGTGTGATGCATTTTGAGTACTCTGCAGTTTAATGACAGTTCAACATAGTGATAAGTGGCAGTGTACAAGGATGAAGGGGTTGCTGTATACACTCGAAAGGGTATTATGTGAGTCTTTGGCTGTCCTAGAACAGTACTACCTAATGTGGGTGTTGATCTCTGTAAAAAGAAAGTGCAAATGACACATGACCAGGAGAAGATGGAGTGAGTCTGTCAAGTCAGATTGCTGTATATAGCCATTGTAGGCGTAATGAAGCTCAGAGAAGGAAAAAATAAAGCATTACCCATAATGTTAGCTCTCATCTTCTTAGAGCCCTGCATCTGTGTGAGTTACTTGAGTAAGATGCCACTGATCTGCCCCAAAAGATCCATAATTCTCTGCTTAAGTTTCCAGTGGATGTCCCCAGTGCTCTTCTGTCAGAATAAAGGGGATTTTTCTTAGGCAGTGAGTTAGCTGTAATTGTTGAGGAGATTACAGCAGGTGTTTTGATTAGCCAAAGGGAAAGGAGATGCTTGATGCCTCAAGGGTTTTTAACAGTAGAGGGAAGGGAGTGAGCAGAGGTGCTATTTATGTGCTCCAGTGATGACAATTTTATTCCATGGTGGTTCCAATTATTAATTATGCGAGCATGTAATATTACTTCATCTCTGCTTTTCCACTGCTCTAACCAGACAGCCTGCAAACTTCTTTGGTTTCTATTAATTCTCTCTTTTCTTCTTAGTATAGGCAATGAGAGAAAAGTAACTGTTAAAATTTCAGGTTTTGAGTATTTTAACCTTAGATATTGCTAAGAACACCACTATCAAAACCTGATTTTTAGTGTTCATATTAAGTAGTAGGTAATTGCATAGTCAGGACAACTGGGGACAGTCTTTCCTGCACAGACGCAGTGTTTGCTGCTCGTGGTGGTGGTGTAGGGTGCACATGGCTTCTTTTCTTCTGCAGTGGACTGCTCTGCCTGGTGTCTTGCCACTTCGGCTTGAAAGGAGAATTGGTGGTTGTGACTGAAGGTGGTGTCTTTGGTTACAGCAATGGAAATGCTATCATGACAGCTTAGTTAACATCTTCCAAGTTTTTAGTATGGGTGTTCAATTGGATAGACTAGTGAATCATTAGTGACAGTCATGAAATGAGTTGCAGAAATGCAGCTTATTAAGACCTTAGACTTACAAGCCTCCTGAGGAGTCAGAGGGTGCAGCAGACAAACTTCAAGGGTTCATATCTGTCCTGTTTCCTTTAGGGATACTGTGGAGATCATGAGGAGGCTGCGAGTTGAAAATAAATGTCCTACTTTTTTTTCCTTTTAATAAGTACTTTGTGATTTAAGGAGCATTGAGAATCAGAGGTACATCTTTTTCACAAGCAGTTATGGAGGCAAATGCCATCCCTTCATGCTAGTGGTTAAAAACTGTTCTTGACAGTTAAGACCAGAGTAGGTTGTCCTGGTGTAGTCAGGTCTGTCTCTTTTTGCCTGTGCTGCCTACAGGACTAATGTTTCTTTTTGTTTCTGAAGCCTGCTCTGTTGCATGGACTGCATCTTCTTTTTATTATTCTAAGGATTATAAATGATATATCAGGCCCTTTTTGCTCAGTATCCCACTCTGTATATAGTGACTTGTGGGCTGGTAGGTCAGCTGACCGACAGTTCTGGAAAGAAAACTCCACTTTTGTAGTCCAGGTGTTGCCATGGTTTCTGGCTTTGCTCTGCTGGCCGAGAGGTGAGTCTGTCCTGAAGAGATGTAACTGAAGGTGAACATGTTAAATAAAACAGTTTTCACTGGGTTTAACCTCAAGGTGCTTGTTAAAGTGAGCACGTATGATGAGTATTACTGAAGCTCAGCTGAGTGATGTAAATTGATGAACCACAGTCTTTCAACTGTATGTGTGAGGTCTGAGGGTGCCTGTGGTACGGGACTGTAGAAAGAAGATAACACTTGCTTTTTCCTAGATCATCATGTAATCTGAGTTAGTCATGCTCTTCCTGGCTTGCTTTGAGTTTTGATTTTTTTCTTTTAATTTTCAAATAAGGATGTTCAGTTTTTGGGTTGTTTTTTTTTTTGTCGGATGTGTGCAGAACATGTTCTCCATATGAAGTATTTTAACTTGGAGCCAAGCCTCTGAAATTATATGAGTCTACAGAATATCTGTTCTGCTTGCTCTGCTCAGCCCACACCCCATAAAAATATCCGAGACAAGGATAAGGTATTGGGAGCTGATGAAGTTCTAGATTATTTGAGAAGCAGAATACTTATTTATTAACTAAAACGGAGATGATATTAAAAGAATGCTGCAAAGGATGGAGGAGGGGAGAAAGCCCTCCATGTTTCTCCACATATGTGATCTGAGGGAAGGCATTACTCTTCAACCTGTTTCACTGATTACAGTATGAGAGCAGGGCACTGAGTTAGCATACAGCTAATGCTAATCTTCAGGGAGCTGAGAAAAGGTAATGCAGCCAAGAGCAGCTGTGGACACTCAGATTCTGCAGCTGGTTTGGTTGGTGCCCCTTTGACTCTGCCTGGATTTCACAGTATTTGAGGGAGCTCTATCAATGGGACTGGGTAATCTCCAAAGGAAGTATCTTTTTTCCTTATTTTATTATTACTATTATTTTTTTATTCCAGGTGGTGACACCCTGCATTTTTCCAAGCAACTACGAACTGGTAAGTATTTTTGATGCTACTGATACCCATCAGGTTTTATTAGGTTACAGGTTAGGTTACTTCTGTAGCCTCCTATAATTTCTTGATATTTCAGTACTGTGCCATCACCTTCCCCTGTGAGGGCTTGGCAAATCAAGGGTCTGTTCCTGAAGCTCGTTACTCTGTCCTGTCCTGTGAAGGAATCTGGTGGTTTTATTGAGCAAGGCTAAGGATTATTAACTGGGTGAAATGTTTTCTGCTGTTTAGGATTCTTCTTAAACTGGACTGAATGCAGCAACCATGTGCAGTTGTCCATATTACATTATCTGCTTTTGTTTGTGTGTTGTAAAGACAAGCATTAATTTTTTTCAACATAACGTCTCATGTCAGTTTGGAAGTACAAATAGGGGATGATTTGTGTGGGGTTTGTTATTTTTTGTTGATGGTGGAAGAGAGGAAGTTAACCCATGATTGCTCAGGATAGGAAAAAAATGACAAGCCTTTTCTGGCTTACATGACTGAATTTGGTTATTTCACCTCCAAGGGTAACATGAATGATGCCTGGAGGATGGGGTGTAAGTTATTTATTGAACCAGCACTGTCACCTGCTAGTGTCATTACTAGGACTAATCAGCCAGCAGCTGATGCCCATGTGTTAGCCAAGAACTCTGTGTATTGTAGGTATGTGATGCAGCCACTGGCATTGAGGAATCCTACATCTCACTTCTGCCTTGCTATGTGAATTACTAAGTCACTTTACATGTTTTTTTTGTCTTGATTTCCCTGCTGGAAAAATATAGGTAATGATATTTACCTCATATGAACTACAGAGGTAAAAGGTTGCTATAGAAGTGTTGGTTCATGGTTTTCTTCATTATTATCCTTTAAAAGAAAGGCTGGAAACCTAAATCAGTTATTTGTGGTATTATGAGGAATGTTAATGTCAACTCTCCTAATTTTGACCCAGTAATGTTATGAATCAACTTACGTCAGAGTCTGAGGATCCTGTATGGCATTACTGCTAAAATTATAAATAGGAAAGAAACCCTTTCTTGTGTCTGCAACTCACAGTATTAGATGTAACTGGCAACCACGGTTGTGATTTCTTTTGTGTCGGGCAGACAACCTGAATATTGATTCTGACATGGAAAATTTGTCCTTGTGATTCAGCAACAATTGTAAGCATACGGCAATCTGTGGGTTATGTTACTAGTCATTATTGTTAATAATTTTTCTTGAACTTGGTTGATGTGAACTGTGAATTGGGGCAGTGCTGGTGATCTGGGCCCAAGTGACTCTGCAACCTGCTGACAGTTGAACAATATGGATGTCAAAAGTGAACTTACCTGTTTTAGTTTACTAGCAGGGATGTAGTCAAAGGTATATTCAGTCCCTGAATAAAACATTTACTAGTTTTAGGCAGAAGAAAGGTTGAAATTCTATTTAAATTTCTTGCAGGGAAAGCTGTACATGAAATATTTTCATTATGTAGTGTCCAGTGTGTTCTTATAACTGAGAGTGTGATTGAGCAATGTCTTTTGCTTTTGATGTGAAATGTGGTGACACTTTTAGATTAGGAGTCTGCCTTGTGCACAAATAAATTTTACCTGTTTAGGGAAGAGTTCTGTGGTTCTGAATGAGGATAATCTATGACCATATTAGCTGTAAGCAATTTTTTTTACAAGTATTTTGCGGGTAAAATATTGAGAAGATCAAGAATAAGTAGTTGAGTTTTTCAGATAATAGGGAGATCAGTACTCTATTCAAATTAAACAAAATTTTGTTGCGTATCAATTTGCTGCTGAACCATGGATTTATCCCCGTTCATTCCAGCCAAGGAATTCCAACCTCTTAGTTCTCACATAAATAAATGGTGCATATGCCTGCTCTAAATTAGTGCTACATATATTTAGCCACTGTAATGATTGCCTGTATTTCTCTCCTTAATGTAGCTGATAGCAAGAACTGTAGTTAATCTCTGTGACATGTTTGTTGTAAGACTGTTAAAGCCTGATGAAACTCACAGATGCTCTTTTTCTTCAGAATGTGGGTTTTATTGATTATTTTCAGCTTGGATGTCTGTTTCCAGAGAGGCCCTTTCTTCCCATTTCTCATGAGCCATGTATCTTGAAGCTTTGTAATGACATCAGGACCCTCATATATCAACCCAATGCAGCTGTTGGGAGTTTCAGGTGCTAAAATATAAACCATCTGCTGTTAAGTGTTCTAATACTACTTACTGATGTTGTCATGCACATTCCTCTGACTGGAGAAAGGGGGATGCTGTTAGTCTAGCTCAGTTAATTCAAGTCAAATGTTTAGCAAGGATGACCTATTCTTGTGCACTTCATTTTATTTCAAGAAGAGGCAATGGGTTATTTGTAGCAATGGACTTACATTGCGAAGACATATAGCATGACCCAATGATTTTAAAAAAGAAAAAAAGGAAAAAAGGTCCCATGGTCACTTTTTTAAATCGAAGAGCTGACTTAGCCTATATAACAGTTCTAAAACTTCGTAAAAATCAAATACGGCAAGTCTATTTAAACAGTGTTTTGTGGAATTGTTGGATTTTATTTTGAAAGATTTGCAATTATTCAGTTGATCTTATTTATTCAAAATCATTTTAATTAAAAATTTGCTAACAAGTACACACATTTTTCTTAAACAAGTCTTTTTCTTTAGTGCTGCAAAAACTGGAGAAGGTTTAGGCCCTAACCTTAAAGCTCCAAATTTCATTTGATCTATTACTTTGAAAAGATAAAAATAAAAGGAGAGCCAATGGAAAGATATTATTTCTGAGGTAACTTTTAGATTCTAGGAAGTATTCTAGGACAATTTAAGATGTTTCAAGAGGGCAGTAAGTTTGTCTCCTTTACTGAAATGCTTCTTCCATCCTTCCTGATAGTGTATCTTTGAAAAGAATAAAGGAAATTAAATGTTAATTCCTCAGAGGTCCCTCACGTATCCTGCAAAATGTCTTGGGGTAATGAAATGTGACGTGAAGGCCCAAACGTCTTGGTGTACGTGGATTCTTATCTTAAATTTACTCCATCAGTTGAATGGTCCTTATCACGGCATGACTTGTCAGTTTTAAGACATGATTAAGTAGTGATCTTTACCAGAGAAATTTCTGATTTAACCTTTACAACCTTTCTATTTTTTTTGGCCCCCTTCTTTCTTTTTTTCGCCCCTCTTTTTTTTTCTTTTTTTTTTTTCCCCCCAACTGGTTACCAAGGAACTCTGCATACCTATAGTGCTGCTATTTAAACATCATATTTCATAACCAGCTGTTACAATGTGGAAAGATTAAGTGGACATTACACAGCTACAGATGTTTTGTTGTAATATCACTTCAGTCTGAAGTTTGTTTAGCTATTTCACTAGGTCTTGGGTGGCAGTTTAATCATTTTGATAGGAATTGGGAGGGGGAAGGGGTGGAAGTAGTTCTGCTTTTTTTTTGTTTTGTTTTGCTTAATTCTGTTTTCCTTATGTATGCAAGCCTGTTTTCTGCTTGTGAAGAGAAAAATTAAAGATTTTCACATTCAGGCCCCTCCTAACAAACAAGAAACCTGAATTTGAACAGTGAGTCTGACTGTGCTCTGTCCTGTCTCAAAAAAGAAGAGGAACAGAATAAAACTAATTCTGGGAGAAAAAGTGGGGTTTTTGTATAGGTGAGTTGGGTTTTTTTGGGGGGTGTGTGTGTTTTAAAGGTGTGAGAACACCTTGAAAAATTGGTGAAGCAGCAAGTGGTGGAGTCACATCGTAACGACTTATCTCATTTTTACTTGAAATGTATGGTGGTTAACATGTACCTTCATGTATGCAACCTAGTGCGAGCATTTTCTTGTAAGAAACTAAAGGTGAATTTTTGTGAAAATGTATTATGATACAAAGAGAAACACAAACAAACCCCCAAGTATATATGGGGAAAGAGAGGAAGGGAACAGAAAACCTTATGAAAACTATAACAGTGTTTGGAAGAAAATTAGTCCTTTTTAGTAGAAAACCCTCCCATTCCTTTTTTCCGTGGTGCCTGGTGAGTGCAGTCCACCCCAGATGTTTTTGTTGAGAAAGATCAGTAGATATAACGACATGTATTTTTATCCTTACTGCATTCATTTACTTTTCTGGGAAGATGGTTTCGAAAGAAAAATATGAGGCGGTCTTTTGTTCCCATGGAGCACAGTCCATCTGTTTTTAATGTGAGCCTGCAAGATATTTTTTGAGAAATCTGAGGCTGAATTAATTTTTTTGTGCTGTTGGGAAGGCCTGAACCTTATATGAAGGATTCTTTCTCCAATTTCATTTTAAGTGGGGCCTCAGTACTAGAAGATGTAAGATTGTTAACTTGGGCTAATCAGATATGACCTCCAGATACCCTGGAGGATGGTGACAGTGACTAAGCTGAATTAGGAACTGACATATGCAGCAATTTCACTCCTCCAGCTATGATTTTAGTTTCCGGCTTAAATCAGTAAAAGCTTTGCTGGAAAAATACATCAAGTGGGTTTGATTTGTAATAAATTTCTGTGACTTATGGCTAATTCACTTCTGAGTTTTCCTTTTTCTTTCTTCTTTCAAGCAGTAGCATGAGAAACTAGGAAAATATGCAGCTCCATTATTTACGGGGACTTACTTTTTTAATTGTTTGCTACATCCAGACTTTATCTCACAAGACCTGAGAGGTGCATGCAAAGCAAGGGTTATATGCACAGAGCAAGCATGATTTGGCAAAGGCAAAGGGCACACAAAGTCTACCAGAACTTCCCATTGCTGTGATCTTTCCTGCCTCCTTTCCTCAGTCTCACCAGAGCAGTTCTGCCAGGGAGTTCCGCAGGCTGTAGCTAGCTGCCTGTTTTGTGAACGTGCCTGCACATCATGGAAAGGGAAACACAACAGAGGTGTGCTGTTCTCTAGTTTGTTTGCAATGGGTGGGAATATCCAGTGGAGGTTTGTATTTCAGTTCCTGCCTTGTCACCATCCAGAACCATAGTGCCCATGTCTCCATGCGAGGAAGTCTGAGAGCACTGGAGAAACCTCTATGGAGATAATGTTTCTCCCCTTCTGGCTCATGCAGCTTTCTTGAACTGATGAGAAAGCAAAGGTGCCTGGAAACTTTTTTTTTAAAGCTAGCTCTTTCTTGCTATTCAGTTTTGCTTTATTAAATTTTGAGCTGTGCTTTTTTCCTCTTTTCCAGTTTCATCAACCAATAATATTTCTACTTTTCTTGATTTATTAGTGCCACATTGCCCTAGTGCCATAAGTACAGAAGCATGGACTGATGAGTCACCTTCTTGACAAAACCTGTGAGCTCCTGCCTGAATTGAAACACTTGATTATTTTCCAGACTTTTTTGGATTTGAATCCCCAGAAGGGGGTTGTTGTGGTCCTCTGTATAATGGATTTCTATGAGGTTTGGTTTTGTGTTCCAACTGCTTACCAGAGTAAGGCTATGGACCCCACGGGTCTGCAGAGTTAAAGGTTTAAAAGGCTATTTTGAAGTGCAGTCAGTGCCTTGTTCATAAATACCTCTGACTTAGCCATAAAAGGGAACAGAGTATCAAACTGCATGAATATGGTCACCCCACTCATCCAAATTAATGAAACATAGTGATCCTGAATTGAGCTCTCAGTGTGTACTAAATTCAAAAGCCAGTCATTATATTTTCCAGGAGGGAGGGCACATGTTGTTTCTAGGAATATTAGAGAATTACAAGATTTAATAAAAGTATAAATATGAATGTTTGTTACGATACACTGTGTTCAGTCCCTAGTGTTCACCCAAAATGAAATTAAAATCAGGCTTGCTTTGAAGAAAAACAATCTACAAAAATAGGGTATTGACAAGAGGAGAAGGTTTGGTAGTTTCCAGAGCTAGTTTGCCTGCTTGTTTGCTTATTTTCTCCAAGTCGGCTCCTAACCTTTCCACTGAGCCTGGTACCGTTGCAGACAAACTTCTGCATTTCAGAAATGTGACAGTATTTACTATAGCAGTTAAATCCAGCAGCGTGATGTTCTTGGAAGGTATAGCATGCTTGTTTCGGTTTTCCCAGTTTTCTCCTAGTTAAAGGGTAATTATCCATGTTTCAGACTCCTTGGTATCATCAGTTTTCAGTTGGCATAGGAACTTTTCATACATGTTTGACTTTACCGAACAGCAAAGGGATTTGCATAGACCCTGCTTGACAGCTCATACTGGAAAAGGCAAATACACACACTAGGATAGGTTTTTTCTGTTTTTCTGCATAATTTTTTATTCTTTCATAGCTTATCCTGAGAGTGACAGATTTCAGGTCCCTTGAAAACATGTTTTTAGTTAGTCTTCGAAAATGCTTTCTTGACAGTGGAGTGTGTAAAAGGAAAGAACAGTATGAATCTCATCTCTATATATAAAATGTCTGCCAGCCAAACATTTAAAAAAAATTTCAAAATTACTGTAACACTAAGTATTACAGTGTCATGGAGGACTGCCACCTGTCCTTCTAAAGGAAAAGACAAATCCTTTAGTGTTAATTTTAAAATTGTCTTTTCTTACAGTCAGTATTTGTTGTAATAAGCAAAGGTATCCAGAGGTACCCTCTCTTTAGACAGAATTGTGAAAGAAATGGGGTTCCTTAGGTTGAATTCTGATGTTTTGTCTCTGACTGTTATGTAACAGTGGGTCATGTTTCCTTAACTAATCTTCAGTCCCTAGCATATCACTCAGTTGTAGTTCACTGTCATGTCAGAAATCATGTTGGCTTAGTTTGCTTTAGGTTAATGTTTTTCACGTTGGCTCAAAAATTTTAGTACTTGTGTATGAGTAACACTGTGTATGACAGAAGTGTTGTGTATGAACTTGCTTTCATTTTTCTCTATGTCATTAAATGCTGGAGTGAGAGAGGTCAAAGCTCAAGTCTGTTTCTTGGAGAAATGCCACAGCACTACCTGGTACATTTGGGGAAGGAAGGGAGAGAAGCCAGAGTCCATTGTTTTTGATGTCTTTTTAAAGTGGAATCCAAATGAGAAGCTCTTAGCACAAGATAGCCCTACTGATTAGCTAAATGTTGACAAAGATGAAGAACTGTGTGTCTTGAATGAATGAAGAAGGTAGGCCATCTCTTAGGGTATTCATTTAAGGCTGATGTGTGTCCTTTGCTTCTAACTACTAGAAGGAATGTAACTTCTATTTTTGAAGTAGCAGTGTCATTTTCTCTTTTGCTTTAATTGCTTTGGTTTTCCTTCAGAGAGGCTTTTTTTAGGGAGCTGTTGGCAGGAATCTGTGATGGCAGGAGAGGGATGTGGGACAATTTTTTGGGAACAATTTTTATTTGTTCCATAGTAAAGTATTTTTTATTTCTAACCATGTGAATCCAATTTCCTTTGAACCAGCTTTATGGGAGGGTGCGGATGGGAATGTTTTGCTGGTTTTGATATTCTTGAAATGCTATGATTGGTGAGGTGCACAAGCAATGCATGTTAGCTATAATATACTGTCATTCACAGTGTTCATTATGTTATATTGGGTCAAAGTTTAATGGCTGCACATGGGACTGATGAGATGTGAGTGGCATCTAATCTATTGTCTCTGATTTCTAATTTTACACTGGGAAAGTCATTCTCTTAACATAGGTTACTGCTTCCCCATGGAGAATATTAGCATTTATCTTCCTTTTACAGGTAGTATTAGGGAAAAGCACTCCAAAAACGAGATGTGATATTTTAATGTGCAGTGATGTTTTCCATGTGAGGTAGCAGGGCTTTTGCCTACAGCAGTGTGTCTTCCAACTGCGAAAGAGGAGTGAGAGAGAACAGGCATGAAGCAAATCGGATTGATGTCCCTGTAGAAATAAGGATGGAGGGGAGGACTTTCACAGTTTTGTTTTGGAGTTTGTAAGATTAATAAATTTGACTGTTCTGGTTAGACTTCTTTGTTTTGCTTAACATTTTTGCACTTGGATGTCCCATAGACTTCTGTCAGCTTTGCCATCTCTTTTCCATTTTCTCTTTTAGGACTTAAAGACAGGAAGATTTCTAGTTGGCACAGCTATGCCTTGAAGTGGTCACCCCATGCCAATGTAGAAAGTAATGATGAAGTTCCAAGAAGAAAAGTTTTCACTGAAACCTGTAGAAATTTGAGACATAGCTCTTTCATCTTAATGTGTCTCATATATATGTTGGGTTTGTGTGTGATGAGGGTTTTGGTAGTTGGGGAGGGGGCTTCAGAGGTGGCTCTGTGAGAAGCTTCTCGAAGCTCCTGTGGCTCCAAGTTAGATCTGCCTCTGGCCCAGACTGAGCCAGGTAGCAACAGTGGCCATGACTGTGATAACATATTTAAGAAGGGAAACCTGGGAGGAGAAGTGGGAGTTATGAGGGAGACACCTATGCAAATGCTGAGGTTAGTGGAAGAAAGGAGGAGGAAGGGAGGAGGTGTGCTGGACTAGGGACTCCCCTGCAGCTCATGGTGAGAGGGCAGGCTGTCCCTCTCTGCAGCCCATGGAGGTCCATGGTGGAGCACATGCCCAGTTGCAGCCCATGAAGGACCCCACACCAGAGGAGGTGGCTGCACGCAAAGAAGGCCAGGAATCTGAGGGAACTCTGTACTGGAGCAGTTCGTTGCTGGGAGGACTGCACCCCATGGGAGGGGACCCATGCTGGAGCAGTTCCTGAGAGCTGCAGCCTGTGGGAGGTCCTCAGGTCAGAGAAAGTTTGTGGAGGACTGTCTCTCGTCAGAGGGATCCCACACTGGAGCAGGGGAAGAGCGTGAGGAGTCCTCCCCCTGAGGAGGAAGGAGCAGCAGAAACAACGGGTGATGAACTTACCGCAACCCCCATCCCCTGCCACCTGCACTGCTGTAGGGGAGGAGATAGAGAAATCGGGAGCAAAACTGAGTCTGGGGAGGGAGGGCTGGGGGAAGACTTTTTTAAGATGTGCTTGTATTTCTCACTGTGCTACTCTGATTAGAAAATTAAGTGTTTATATTGATGGTAGTGGCAATCAAATTAAATTGATGTTCCTTTTCTTCCCCTAAGAGTTTGTCTTTTGCTCATGACAGTAATGGGTGGATCATCCCTTGCTGTCCTTGTCTCTATCACCAAGCTTTTTGTTATATTTTCTTCTTCCCATTCCTGAGGGAGAAGGAGCAAGAGGGTGGCTGCATGATAGTCATTTGCCCTCTGTGCTCAAACCAGAACAGGGTATTAGAATATACTTTCAAAGCTCCCCTTCATTTGTGTCCAGGCAGAGGCTTGGAGTTGGATCTTCCACAACTCTAATGAGTGTACCACAGTATTTAGCCACTGAAGAGTTTTATTTGTAATTTTAATCCTGGAGTTGATAAATAGGCAGCAGGAGAAGCAGTATTTTGCTTGGGGGTAACCATTTTAAAGCCATCCAGGGAGTGTATGGAGACTTGAGGGTACATCCTTAGGTGGACCACTTTTGAAAGAAAGGGGTTAATGCTGGGCATCTGTTTACTGTGTGTGTATGTGTGTGTGTACACAAAGACATACATTTATGTTTTTTTACTAGAATTTATTTCAACACTCTCCCATTTAAGTCAGAAGAAAAAGAGAACATTGTGATCCTGCCACTTAGTTATGTCAAGCTCTTTGCTTCTAGCACTCTTGCATTCCTCTCTGTAGTAAGGTGGAGAGAGCTGTTGTTTCTAGCGGAGTGAGAGAATATGAGGCACTTCAGTAGGGACTCAGCAAGCTGGAGAGCAAATACAGAACATAAAGAAAGAGGAGGATGATATTCTTGTTGGTTATTTAATGTTCCATCTCCTAGTAATCCTGAAAAATTTTCAGACTACACCAATCAAGTGCGCTAAACTGCACAATACTAGGAGAAAATCCCTTTGAACTGGCAAAGATTAGGTGTAAACCTTATTTATATGTCTATTTTATATGCAATAACATAAATAGGCTACTTAGTTGTTCTGGAAGGATAGGTGCTCAGTACAGCTTGTGTACAGACTTTCTGGTGAAGAGCAAAACGGTGCATTTTCCAAAGCGCTCTGCTTATGGCGCCCACAAAGTCCCTTTTTATAGAGACCCCCACATGAGTCAAAAACCTCTGTTTTATGTGTTTTGCCTTTTCCTATATGGGTCTGTTTATTTCTGCTCAGTAGCAATGAGTGTCCTAAGACTGTGAAATAGTAGTAACTAAGGTTATAGTGATACAGGTGTTTGTCCTATATATCACCTTTAATCTACTGAGAACAACTTTCAAGTTTGAGTTGGTTTAGGGTTTCTGGGTTGAACTAACAGCATTGGTCTGCCTGTATGTTCTATCTGACAGGTTTTTGTATGTTTAACACTGTGGAGATTGGATAGCTGACAAGCCAAGTCAAGCTTTTAAGCAAAAAACAACCTCAAAGCCTATTCTCAAGGGTTAACTGTGAGCCAATCTCACATCATAAGGGTTACGGTTAGTGCAGTATGTATGCCATGGTAAATTGTGTGTGGGCTCCCTGAATTAAGCAAGGTATTGCTACTATAATTTGCACTCTGACAATCTATAACTGTGTTTCCAGTTGAGATTTGCAACTAGAGAGTATCTGAACTTCAGTGACCTACCAAATAAAGAGTTGACAGTTACAAAGCTCCATCTCTAGTTCAAAGCATCTTTCCCACAGCAGGCTTTGGAGTCAGATTTTCAGTTGTACCACTACTAGTCTGCATGGGTGTGTGGCCATACAAGTATGCAGGGGTACTTATAATCTGTTTTGGGCAGAGGCTGGTATTCTCAGTTTCGGCAAACATTGTGTTCCTCTGTGTGTATGTGCTGCTTTAGCTTTTTTTTTTTTTTTTTTAACACTTTCCAAGCTGTAAGTTACTGCACAGTCTTGAAGTTACAGGATAATCCAGCTCTTGTCAAAGTGACTCAACAGGAAGAACTGGGTTTTCCTTTTCTTGTCTACCATTTTAAGATGGCCTAGTTGTCTACCTAGAATCAGAAAGCAGTTTCCTGAGACTTTCCCTCCTTTGTGCTCTCCAAATAAGTAAGGTGCAGTAACAGTTACTCTTTTACTTGTCGATTAGTCCCTATGGGGTAGTGTGCCAGTGAAAATCACAAAGAGGAAGAACATGTTTCATTGTGCATTTTCACATGTTCCTTTCCTGCCCCTTTTAGTTAATGCTTTGAATGTACAAGATAAATAGTTTGATTTGCATAAGGTTTGCACTTCTCATCCTAAACTCTTGCAGAGTGTTGCAGCTGTTTTGTTTTGTTACAGAGGTATCTATTTCAGTGGGGACATTTCAGTGATGCCTGTTCTGTATAAAATTTGTATAAATGTATAAAAATCATGCAAGATTTTCCAGATTGTGAAATGATTTTGCATTACTTAGGGTAAAGTTGCATATGGGGTGTTAGCAGTAATGATAACCCTGTTGCTACAGCAGCAATAGCTTGTAGCAATTTGGCATTAATGTCTTCTGAGGAAAACCTTGTTGATTTTTACACAGAATTTGAAATTATCTTTTGAAGCAATAGTTTCATGCAGTTGAACATTAGGTATTGCTTTATGCAAAATGCACTCTTTGCAGACTTGTGGAGCAGGGAACGCTGACGCTTGGTGCAGTCTTACCTAAGCTACGGCACTGACTTAGTTCCAGTGTTACTTAGTTTCCTCATTTATGAGTGTTTTTCAAGGTCAAATACTTCTGTTATTCTCCCATTATAATTCCAAATGGTAAAATCCTTAATCTAGGGTATCTTCTCTTGTGAAATGTCAAATTTTGACTTTTTTTAAATTTTAAACAAACATTTTGAGGTTGTTTTTTACCCAGTCTTACCACTGTACTTCCCTATTACATTACCTTGATTTCATGCTGATTGTAGTCATCAATAAAAAAAGCATGTACTGATGGAAGATTGTGCTTCTGGTGATTCATGTTAGATTTTCATATTAATGGACTGGCTTGTTTCTTTCAACAAGTTGTTGAGTTTTTTTCGGGGTGGTGGTGGTGTTGTGTTGTTTGTTTCTTTTTTAATCTCTACAGATGCTTGTTTCAAAGCCTTGAACTAAGATTTTACACAGTGCTTAATGAAAATCCTAGGCATCTCACTTCATCAATACCCACACAAGTGTCTGTTTTCTTGAAAAAGTATAAAATGAGAGATTAGGAAAAAATGCAAAAGGGAATACATGGTTAACAGCATACATCTCCATGTATATTGTAACTTGGAGTAAACACTCTCAATAGCTGAGTGCTGGTTTACAAGACCTAAATACACAGGATGATAATGTAAAATAAATTTGTTTTCATACCTGCTTGAAAGACAGTTTGGTTGTTAATACTACAGAATGTATGTGTACTTCTGAATGATTTATTTTATTTGCTGTGTGTGTGTCAGGAGGGGATTTCTTAGAGTGTAGTTAAACTATCTGGAAAACTAAAGTCAGTTTTGTTAACCTTTTTCCCTCTACAGGCTAGTAACTCTGACGGCATTAAAAATCATGTAACCAGAACTGTAAGTAATTCCATTTCATTACTACTTTTTCCTTTACTTGGCCTGATTTATCTTCCTGTTTATGGCCGCTTATTTTTTACTACATCTTCACAAAGCATTTGTTGCTAGCCATTTTCAAAGCACACACTTTTCTAAACTGTGAAATTAGCCTTTGATTAGGGTAATTAGTATGGGTTTTTTCCCCCTGAGTTTATCCAGGACACATGAATTGAACTCTGTTCCTTATTTCTAAATCAAGCAGAGGAGAAGTAAAGAGAAATATTAAAATCTTCGTAGACTGTATTCAGATGAGTTCAGAAATTCAAGACTTTTTTTTTCAGCAGGAAGAATATTCATTCTTGTATTGTGGTCAATATGCAATTGATCTTTTAGCTTTTATTTGTTCAAGTTACTGTGCCATGTTATTTACAAAACAAAGTAAATGCCTCTTTCCACCCCTTTATTATTATTGATGCTGTAGTACTTACTGGTACAAGTAGTATTAAATACATTTATTGAAGTGCAATAGAACTCAGTCTTCTAAGTGACATAGATTTCTGCAAATGGGAAGTATTGCACATTTCAATACTGATAGCACTTGTGAGTATACTTTTAGCACAATATCTGTGAAATGAGTAAGACAGAGGAGAAAAACTTTTGAAGTTTTTGCAATGCCTTTTATCAGAGATGACAAGTTTCTTTGATTTCTAAATAATCATGGGAGATGCCTATAGTTAATTGTCTGCTAGTAGGCAGCTGATGGAAGTATTTGATTCGCTGCTTGAAAGATGGAAACATTTAAAAAGGGGCAGAGGGAGGAACTTGAAAGATATGGTCTTTGTTGATTCACTGTTTAATTCATGAGCAGGTCTCTGTTGCAACAAATGAGCATCTGTTTCACAGCATTAGACTTGTGCACATTGCATTTCTTTTGCGATGTCATCCGTGGTTCAGTGCTGCAGGTTTCTGCTGGTGCCACTCTGAGCAGGGTGTGAAGAATTCTGATCCTTGACTACCCATGCAGGCAGGAGACCTTCACAGAGGTTGCATTTGTATTAACAGTATAGTTTGTTTACTTATGTCGGTGATGTCATCTCTGTGGTTGGATCCGTGCTATTATCCACACTGTTCCAGTAAAATTATAATTATTTCTAAGTTGCTAGAATATATTTGATATTGAAACCAGCTAAAATGTCTAGTGCTGAGACCTGTTTCTCCTTTCACTCCTCCTTAATTAGACAAATTAACTAAAATCAGAATTAGAGCAACCTTGTTAGGTATCTGCATGTGAATAATTGGTTTTGACAGCTGCTTCTAGTATAACAAATGTGAAGCAAAATAATGAGTTATGTTGTGAGGGAAATAATTGCAGATTATTTTCTGTTTTGTTAGTTGGAAGTTTTTAGCTTCATTGTGTTACATCTGAATACTTCAGAGGGTTTTTTGTACTGGTTGAGCCAAGGTCATAGGTTTTGGGGTTTTTTTTCTGTACATGTAGTAGCCATTTTGAAGGCAGCCTTAATGGCAAGCAATGCTTTCAGCTGTGCCTTTTGTCCTATTATGTTGGTTATTATTTGACCATTAGCAAGTTTCCTGAAATTTTTCATACCTACTTTCCATGGACCGGTATACCCCAGGAGCAAAAGGTGACATGGATGAGAGGCAGGGGGTCATTGGGAAATTAAAGTTTCTAACTGAAGGACATTGATAGGAACACCTATTCCTGTTTGGAAAAGAGAGGAGGTGTAAAGCTACAAGGCTGTGGGATTCATAAGAAGTGTTGTTTCCAGACAGTGGGGCTAGATGCAACCATTACCTGGACAAGGCTTTTGTAGATAGTTCTGTGCACACATACTGTCTGTGTAGTGCTAATGGGAGGTGTGTTCCTTGTCTTCCTGCCTTCTCTTCCTCCTAAATTTGTGCCATGCTTGTTCTCTTTCTGGTTTATTAACTAAACTGGAAGAGACTGCTTTAACCTGCCTGACCCTTTTTCGGCCTTAGGATTTTTTCTCCTTTCCTCTCTCTCCTTTGCATCTTGGTCCGTGGATCTGGTCCAGAAAAGCAAAGCTCTCTGTCTTTTTCCTAGCAACATGACTGCTTATGCAGTATTTCTAGCGTCAGCCCTTACGACTTTATAGGAAAGCTGTGTAAATATCAGCAAAGAGTTTGGCTTGAGTTCTAGGCAGTGTCAGAACCAAAAGTTTGTTAGCTTAATTCTCATGTTTGGGATAGCTCTGAGGCATGGATAACACTTTCTTACTCAGGAAGTCAGAAGTGCATTTTCTTACATTTAAAGGGCTTTCTGGTGTCCCTATGGTCTGGAATCCTATTCTTAATATTAACATATTAAAACAAATAAATGAAGCCTCTTGTTTTAACTAGAGGCTGTCAAAAGTGATGTTCCCACTTTCTGTACAAGAACTGCATCCACATAATTTTTTGATAGTTAATAGGTTACTAAATTTGTGGCAAAAAGTTTGCTTCAGTTTTGATCTCTTGTGTCTTAACTAGGTTGGAGGGAAACTTGGGAGATCTACTTCTGAAATGTCACCACATTTTTTTCTTCTTTCCAGTATGGACATCACTATCTTTTTACAGAGTGAGGAAGTGAGCACATACATACAGGAACTTTGTGTTAGGTGCTACTGAGTCATGTGGTATAGGACTACGGAGCCTCATAATGTGATAGGTGTGAAGTAATGCAGAAACCTTTACACTCTGTCTGTTATGCCTTAATTACGTTGCCTGTGGATAGTATTCAGGAAGCTGTTTCAAAGCTCTGGAGTAATTATGAAACTGTGCTACAACTGGAGCTGGAGCACATATATTATTTTTGTCAGTTGAGATAAACTCCTTACCTAACACTTAACATGGTAATGTTAAATACAGACATAGTAAGTTTCCCCATAGGTTTGCAGTGAAACAGAGTAATCTGAGTGTTGACACAACTTGAATTCACCCAGGCAGGTGTGCTCCTGTTCTGTGTGAGCAAGAGACAGTGTTACACACCACTGGTTAGGGCTAGGCGCTAGCCTCGCGGACCTCAGTGTGAACTTGTAGTCTTGAGACATTATAGAATTAAAACTTCAGAAATATTACAGTTTTCAAATGTAAAATTGTATATGAAGTAAAACATCAATTGTGCCTCATTCTCAGTAGAATATGGACTTCACATGTGTTCAGTATTCTCTCCTAAAGAGACCTTAGTAGCAAAAACTTGCTGTGTGCCTTTTCCCTCTTATGAATTTCAATTTTTTTAAAAGAGGAGGATGGGTAGAAGACCCAGTGATACCAGGAACTTTCAGGCTGTGAGCAGGGCTTCTTCTCTAAATCTAAGTGTGTTGGAAGATGATTTTCCTGCTCTGATTAGTTCCTTGTTGCCCTGGCAGATTGGTAGTTAGAACTTCATATCCAAGTGCTCCACAAACTTGGTACAGATGAACTGGATTACAAAGCCCTACAGTTAACTTGTTTAGGGGAGCCTGGCTTGTCTTGGCTGAAGTGTTATAGGGAAGAACTGTGGGAGCAGCTTTGCCAGAAGGTGAGAGTCAGGGTAGTTTTGGCAGGGAGACAGCAAGCTGGGATTTATAACTTGTGCATTCACTGTTACTTGCAAGGGGCATATCTGCCTGGACTCATGCTGTTATACTACATGGGAACAGATTGTTACTTGTATAGAACACAGTATACAGAACAAAAATAAAATGTACAGCCAAACAGATAGGTGTTTTCAGAAGAAAAAATAATAGAGCTCTTCTGCAGAGTCAACTCAAAGACCTTTTTTTATGAATTTTTTAATATTTACTAAAGGAATAGATACACAGCAATATGAAGACGTTTTTATTCACAAGGCATGGTTCTTTGTTTTCCACATTAGGAATCATTATAAAGCCAGAGGCCAAAAGATGATGCAAATTTTGGTTCTCATCCAAGACATCCAAACATGTGTTTCACTGTGGCTTCTAAAAGCAACTACTGTTTCAGTAGGAATTATCATGGTGGAGCAGTAGTTCATTGTCCTATCTTTTCTCTAGTACCCTGGAGTATGTAGAACTGTTACACTAGAGGTAAGCCTGGGGGCAGCACCTCAATGTTTGAGGGATGGTGTGCTAGTGAGGTCTTTCAGTCTGCCTTCTCAGTAGAGGTAGGAGATGGAGATCTATGTGGCAGCAGACTCAAGGGTTACTGATGTGTTAGAAACCACAGAAGCACCTGAGAATGGTCACATAGGATTTAGGGCATCTCCCTCTGAAAAGGTGGCGAGTTCAGTAGTCCAGATAAAGTGCATCTGCACCAATGCACACAGTATGGGCAACAAACAGGATGAGCTGGAAAACTATGATCTAGTTGCCATCACAGAAACATGGTGGGATGACTCACACAACTAGAATGCTGCAATGGATGGCTATAAACTCTTCAGAAGGGATAGGCAAGAAAGGAGAGGACATGGAGTAGCCCTGTATGTGAGGGAGTGTTTTGATTCTGTAGAGCTTAATGATGGTGATGATAGGATTGAGTGTTTATGGGTAGTAATCAGGGGAAGGCCAACAAGGCAGATACCATGGTGGGAGTCAGTTACAGACCACCCAACCAGGATGAAGAGGTAGATGAAATATTTTATAAGCAGCAAGGAGAAGTCTCATGATTGCTAGCCCTTGTTCTAATGGGGATTTCAACTTCCCAGATGTCTGCTGGAGATACAATACAGCAGAGAGGAAACAGTCCAGGAGGTTCCTGGAGTGTGTGGAAGAGAACCTCCTGACACAGCTGGTGAGTGAGACAGCTAGGGAAGGCAGCCCACTAGATTTGTTGTTTGTGAACAGAGAAGGACTTATGAGTGTTGTGATGGCTGGAGGCCATCTTGGACACAGCGATCATGAAATAAAGTTTTTGAAGGGAGGAGGGTGGTCAGCAGAACTTGTACCTTGGACTTCTGGAGGGCAGACTTTGGCCTATTTAGGAGCCTCATTGACAGAGTCCCTTGGGGAGGCAGTACTGAAGGGCAGAGGAGTCCAGGAAGAGTGGACATTCTTCTAAAAGGAAATCTTGAAGTCTCAGGAGCAGTCCATCCCCACGTGCCAAAGGATGAGTCGGTGGGGAAGACCAACAGCCTGGCTGAACAGAGACCTTTGGCTGGAATTCAGGGAAAAGAAAGAGAATTTATGACCTTTGGAAGAAAGGGCAGGCAATTCAGGAGGACTACAAGGATGTCATGAGGTTATGTAGGGAGAAGATCAGAAGGGCCAAAGACCATCTAGACCCTATTCTGGCTACTGCTGTCCGAGATAATAAAAGTATTTCTATACATTAACAACAGAAGGAAAGCTAAGGAGAATCTCCGTGTTTCATTGGATGCAGGGGCAAATGTAGTGGCATAGGTTGAAGGAAAAGGCTGAGGTACTTAATGCCTTCTTTGCCTCAGTATTTCATAGTAAGAGCAATTGTTCTCGGGGTACCCAGCCCCCTGAGCTGGAAGACAGGAATGGGGAGCAGAATGAAGCACCCTGTAATCCAAGGAGAAATTATTAGCAACCTGCTACAGCACTTAGACACACACAGGTCTATGGGGGTGGATGGGATCCACCCAGGGGTACTGAGGGAGCTGGTGGAAGTGCTCACTGAGCCACTTTCAATCATTTATCAGCAGTTCTGTCTAAACGGGGAAGATCCTAGTTGACTGAAGGTTAGCAAATGTGATGCCCATATGCCAGAAGGGGGATTCAGGGAACTATAGGTCTGTCAGTCTGACCTCAGTGCCAGGGAAAGTCATGGAGTATCTTGAGCACCATCACATGGCACATACAGGACAACCAGGTGATCAGGCCCAGTCAGCGTGGGTTTATGAAAGGCAGGTCCTGCTTGACAAACCTCATCTCCTTCTATGATAAAGTGCCCTGCTTAGTGACTGAGGGAAAGGCTGTGGACAATGTTTACCTGGAATTTAGTAAAGCCTTTGACATTGTTTCCCACAGCATTCTCCTGGCGAAACTGTCTGCTCATGGCTTGGACAGGTGCACTCTTTGCTGGGTAAAAATCTGACCCAAAGAGTTGTGGTGAATGGACATAAATCCAGTTGGTGGCCAGTCACAAGTGGTGTTCCCCAGGGCTTAGTATTGGGGCCAGTTTTGTTTAATATCTATATCAGTGATCTGGATGAGGGGATCAAGAGCACCCTCAGTAAGTTTGCAGATGATACCAAGTAGAGTGGGAGTGTTGATCTGCTTGAGGGTCCCTTCTTCAGAGGCATCTGTACAGTCTGGATCGATGGGCCAAGACCAATTGTATTAGGTTCAATAAGGCTAACTGCTTGTACTTGAGTCACAACAACCCCATGCAACAATACAGACTTGGGAAAGAGTGTCTGGAAAGTTGCCTGGTAGAAAAGGACCTGGGGATGTTGGTCGACAGCCAGCTGAACATGAGCCAACAGTGTGCCCAGGTGACCAAGAAGGCCAATGGCATCCTGGCTTGTATCAGAAATAGTGTGGCCAGCAGGGACAGGGAAGGGATCTTACCCCTGTACTCGGCACTGGTGAGGCCACACATCGATTCCTGTGTTCAGTTTTGGGCACCTCACTACAAGAAAGACATTGAGGTGCTGAAGCATGTCCAAAGAAGAGCAGGGATGCTGGTGGTCTAGAGTGAAAGTCTGATGAGGAGCATCTAAGGGAACTGGGCTTGTTTAGTCTGAAGAAAAGGAGGCTGAGAGGAGACCTTATTGTTCTCTACAACTACCTGAAAGGAGGCTGTAGCAAGGTGGGTGTTGGTGTCTTCTCCCAAGTAACAAGTGATAGGATGAGAGGAAATGGCATCAGTCACACCAAGGGAGGTTTAGATTGGATATTAGGAAAAAAATTGTCACCAAACAGTTTATTAAGCATTGGAAGAGGCTGCCTAGGGAAGTGGTTGAGTCACCATCCCTGGAGGTATTTAAAAGACCTATAGATGTGCACTTCAGGACATGATTTAGTGGTGGACTTGACAGTATTAGGTTAACGGTTGGACTTGATGATCTTAAGGGTCTCTTCCAACCTAAGCAATTCTGTGATTCTATTCTGTGGTTATACACTACGCCTTAGAATAGGTTAGATAATTTCTTCTGATTCCTAGCCATGGCTTTGGGAATGAAAATACCCTCAGAAATGTGCTTAAAATGCATTCAGGCATCCTGTGGATTGGTGTCTCTATTCATATTCTTATTTGTGGCTGTTTGGTGAACTACTGTGTGGAAAAAAGTTTCATAAGCTAATTAAAAGCTGCATAAAATACATGTAATTTTATGACAGAGTAGTTAATCAGGTTTTCTGATGGTTATATCAATATTAAAAATAAGAACAAATAAAATATTTGTATTCTCAATAGATCCCTGTGTTGTGGTTTAAACCTGGCTGGCAGCCAAACACGACACAGCTTCTTGCTCACCCTCCCTGCCCAGGAGGATGGGGGAGAAAATTGGAGGGGTGAAGGGATACTTGTCTTTTGAGATAAAACCAGTTTAATAATTAAAACAATAACAGAAAGCACAAATGGGTAATGCGGAATGTGATTGCTCACCACCCGCTGACTGATACTTAGCCTGTTCCTGGCTAGCAATCCCAAAATAGCAAGATCCTGCAATTGCAATCCTGAAAGCAAAGAGGAAACCCCCCCAGTTCTGGCTGCTCCTCCTTTATATACTGAGCATGACGTTATAGGATATGCAGTATTTCATTGGCCAGTTTGGATCTGGTGCTCTGGATCTGCTCCCTCCTAGCTGCTTCTTCACCTGCACATGGACAGGACGTGAGGAGTTGGAAAGTCCTTCATCACATCAGTGTATTATCAACATTCTTCTCATATCAAATCCCATATTGAATCCAAAACACAGCACTATTCTGGCTACTAGGAAGGAAAATTATCTCTATGCCAGCCCAAACCAGGAGAGCATGCCATTTTTTCAAAATATGTCCTGATACCTTTAAGTCACAGTTTCTTCTCATTGATCCTTACACTTACTAATTAATGTTCTCATTCAAGAAAGAGCCCAGGAGAGAAATAGATGAGCTGAATGCATGTCAGATCCTAGAGTCATGAGTTTTCAATAATGCTGTTCCTCAGAGGAGCATTTAGTTAATGTACAGCTGTCTCAGCTGTTAAAAACAACCTGGTCCTTGAAACCAGTAAATCTTATATTCTTCTGAGATTGCTTTTAAGATATTGTATTATTATACTGTAGTTCAATGCCAGGAACAGGGCCTTGGGAAAGGCTACTGAATGATTTTTCATTTGGATTTCTTAGCCTGCCTGTGATTCTAGTCTCAAAAGGGGCGAATCATTATCCCACCTAGAATTTCTAAGCCCATGTGTGGCCCATTAGAAACTAGCAGTTTAGATACTAGGTTTTTGATTTTTTATTTTTTTTTCCCAGAGCTGTTGTATAAAACATAGTGAATCAGCATACTGATAAAATGCAAATAAATTTATCTGGGGAAAAACTGATCTCCTTTCACCCTTTGTTCCTTCTGTGGTCTTTCCAGTCTTTGAAGCTCTGCTACAGAGGACTTAATATTTAGCATAAGAAGTGTGTAAGCCTGATAGCTGTAACTCTAGTTCCCTTATTCAGTTCTAGGAAAGGTTGAGGATGATAATCTTGCTGAGAGACATGATATTTTACAGATATGATTTATTTATTTTACGGGCATTATTTTCTACTTGATTGTTTTCTTTTCTTGAGAGGCAACCTTTCTCCATAGGCAAGGGCATGCAGGCTTAGCAGAGAGGTTTTCTTATTCCTTCTGTTTCTGGACAAGTGTAAATGTGTCTCAATGCCATGTCAGTGCCAAACTATGTGAGATGACCTGTGCTATATGTGTGTTACATTTCTCCTCTGAAGCTGTGTAGAGACTGGAAAAGAGATTGCAAAGATGTGAGATGTACCCTGCTGCCTGGGACAGCACAAGCTTACTATTTGAGTCAGACCAGGTAATCCATAATGTACTTCACCATCTTTGGTGTCAGAGGAAGGTGAATAAATGGGACTGATTTCAAAACCCTGTGTTATCCAAACTGTGATTTAACTGTTGTCTTGCCTGCTTCCTGTGCTTCTGTTGACAGCAGGCTGTGTTGGGAAACTGACCTTCTAGTTAAGTTATTGTGACCTGGTGAAAACTATGTAGAATTAAATACTGGCCTGTTTCATAGCTTCTGTATTGCGCCTAGGCTGTACTGGACTCATCAGAGGACTGCATTTTTGAGAAAGTTGGGGTAGCAACCTCTGCAGTGTGCCCAGGACTATATGCAGGAGCTAAAGATGGGGAATAGGCAATAAGGACCATGTCAAAGAAGTGTTGCATAGCTTGAGTTTTCACTGGAAAAGGGCAATGATGCAGTACCCTGGATGCAATGAATTTGCTTATTATTACAATTCCATGGCTGGAGGGAAGACAGTTGTCTTTTGAGAAGCAATTGCTTCCCCCTGCTGGCTTTCATACAATTGCAGCTACATTTGTCTGACCAAAAGGTTCTTTGTACTTTTTACATATGGATAACATTTATGTGTTTTTGTTTGGGATATAAAAATTCTTTGAAACTGAATGAATAGGTAAATGGGAGGTGGGTCTTTTTTTAAACTCTGCTTCTCAAATGACTGGTTATACAGTTTACATTGCCAGGCAGTCCCAGGGAAGCAGGGGAACAAGAATTATGGGAACAATCTTAAAGAATAGTAACATCAGGGTAGTCTCTCCTACCGGCAACAAATCAAATGCTAGTTCTGCTGGATCTATCCTGGTTACAACTCTAGGTTTTTAGCCAGGTGTGGTTAAACATCCTATTTTGAACCATTTTTTTTGTTCCCCTTCATCTTCTCTACAGCTGTTTGTTGACAGGAAATGAAAATTGTCTCTAGTTTTGCAAGATTTTCTGTGTAATTGTCCATCCTGGAAGATGCCAGATAGCATTTCTTGTCTTGGAAGGTTAGCCAAATGTTTTGCCATTATCCCTCCAGTGTGCAGCAAGGCAGAAAATAGTGAGGTTTTTTTACTTGCATGGAGATGAGTTCCTTTATGGATGGCCTGCCCTGTGCTGTTGAATCTTGTGCTTGGTGAAACTCGTATTCTGCTGGTAGGTGCGTATGACTTGGTCCAGAATGAAGTAGGATCCCTTCTTATCAGTGAAATGACTCTGAAACCACCCAGAAATATTGGAAAAAGAGACAGTTACGGAAGTTAAAGATTGGTTTTAATTGACTATTAAACCCGACTTCACCCAGAAGCATGGTAATATATGGCTCATGTTTGCGGATTGCCTGTTGTGAGAAATGTTGTAACAACTACTTCGTGGGTTTGAGAACATATTGTAGGGGTGTGTATGGGTATGTATTCATCAAACCTTTATAAAGATTTTTCTGTAACCATTTTGCCTTTCTAGTAAGTCATATATTATATCTTTGTTGGATTTTCCTAAATATTTTAGCTGTGAAGGGAAAAGTTAGTGGTGTAGTCATTGATAATTAGTAAACAAAACAAACAGTAAAAGGAAGAACTCAAGGAAAAAAGAATGCATTGCTAGCTACAAGGTAGTTAAGCTATGGAAGAGTGGAGGAAGTGACTATAATCTAGAGGATGTCCAGAAAAATGAAGATGTGTCCTTGATTGTATGTCCATTTTCCAACAAGTCATTGACTGTAGTCAATGTATTATATACAAGGTGATCTTGATCTTATGAAGGGTTAACTTAGTTTGTGGTTTGATGCACCATAGGTAGGCAATGGGAAGTTTCACTGAATCAAAGTATCTTTTGAAGAGGGTAGAGTACTGTTGATTTTGGGAGCTGTGAAGAGTTTTTATAAAAGTGTACACATAATAACAGACTGAAGAGTATTGCAGCTATTTGAGAGGGTTCAATGAAACATGATATCCAAGTGAGATTTCAGAAGAAGGGTCCTTTTAAACTGATGTATTTATATTTTTATTTGTGCAACCAATCAGCTAGATTTTTAAACTGTGTTACAGGTACCTCAAGAAAATTTTTTCAAACAGCATTAGTAATGTAAGTTTTAAGTTGTACCAGCTGTTGAATTGTGGAAGGTGTCAGGATTATCTATTTTTGTACACAGAGCAGGAAAAAGGTATATAGTACTGTGCATTTCAGTAGGTGACACAGCATGCATACACTAAATATAGATCTCCAAGTTTTTTTTTCTGCTAGTGGTTTGCATTATGCTATTGTTCATATGCTTATATGCTCCGTGCTACTAGATTATATGCTAGGTTATATGATCTAACAGTGTGCAATAGATAATGATTTTATCACTTATTTTCTTACCAGAGGAATCCAATAAATAACTAATTATTCAGATTGCAGGGAGGTTTAGTCATAAAATTTATTTTAAAATGGTGGAAGTACTCCTTAAGCAATGGATATATCTGTGCAACCAACAGAGACCAAGGAAGTGGAGGGAGAGTCATGTTCTGCTAGTTGCTTTCTAATTATAAATCCAAAACACACTAAAAGCTTTGTCTTGAATTTCAGTTATTAGTTATTTATTTGTTCTGGCACCCATGGTATATAACCTGCAGCCTTTAAAATTCTTAGGAAAGATTGAGTAAAAAGAAGCTGAAAATACCGTGAAGTTTCCTCATTTTCTGTTGTCAAAGATGGGAACTAGTGGAACTGGAAACAAGCACTTAGGTGAGGTGCACTTTATGCCATCAGGTGTGCTTGAAAATTTGCCAAAAGAATTAATTTCCAGAAATTTTGCAAGGAAACATGCCACTTCTATGCATGTATGTGTCCTAGCTGTTCCCAGATTTTGATATACAGCGTCACTGTATGGAACATTCTAAGGCCTCTTCCATTTGAACACAAGTTATTTTGGGAATATTTGTCATGTGTTTAGTCAAAATAGATATGGTTTATCAGTTTTCCAGCTCTTACCCGTCATCTGAATAAGCTTTTCCAGGCATTTTTCTGGATGGTAAGTATAAATTCAGGGCAGGAAGAGGAGTGAATACTCTTTCTCTTATGGAGTTACTGATGAATGTTATTAAATTGAACATTCTGATTTTCTGTATAAAAAGATATATCTAAATGGAAAGTAAATGTTTTTATTTAACTTCTTTTTCTAAAAACCTATTCTGGAAGGAAGGGATACTGCCCCCTCTAGGTGTCTCTGTTTCTCTCCATTACATACAGAGAGCTTGGGTGATTATCACACTAGAGCTTCATTCTGAGACAGCTAAGATTAGGTGAAAAAAATTCTACTACTAAGGTTCATTTTGACATTTTTTTAGTGCATAGTTACTGTTACTGAACAAGTGGGACTACAAAAGACGTGCTAAATTCTCATAAATCAAAACCACTTAGCTCGGACTCCCAGGACTCTTGATACTGGAAAAAAATTAACTATATTTTCAATATCTTCGTAAGAAAATCACTTGAGAGGAACTTACTTTTGCAGGTTTATACAGAAATTGAAGGTCCGCCTTTTCAGAAGTCCACTGAATGTTTTCTCTAATCTTAATGCAGTTATGAAGAAGAGGACAAAACACAAGCAGTCCTCCTCTGGGAGCAGTGTGTTGGAAGAGGTAGTAGTGAGTCTGTAGGGAGAGCTGGATGTAACCTGGCTGTAACCACAGTGTTTGCAGTCAAAACATAAGGCAGTGATACTCTCTTATTCTAGTGTTGAAATAGTTTTCCACAGTATGCACATACTAAATGAGAAAAAAAGGCAGGAACATTGATATCAGTGGCAATAAGGAAGGTACTGGATTGACTGCTGTACTTTCTTTGTTCTAGAATTCCAGCAGTGCTTCAAAGAACTCCTCTTTCAGTTGTGACAAAGGATCACGGCAAGTATTTCATATTTTATATAGTAGTGTCGCATAATGCTGTGGTGGTTTTAGGTGTTTTGTTATTTGTGGTTGTGATTTCTGCAAGACATGTACTGCTATGCAAGGACCATTTTTACAGTCCCTGTCTGAAAAAAGAACTGGGCATATTTGCTGATCTTACTTTTAACTGGATGTCTGTAACCTGATTTTTCTTTTAAGAAGGACAAGGTAAGATGCCTGGCTGTGCACTCAACCTGGAAGAGCAGAAGTTAAACAGTATTTGTAGACTAACCTGTGAGATTAATTTCATTACACTGGTGTCTGTTGGAATTTGGGGACTGGTTTTGGATTCACTTCAGTGTTACTCAGAGGAGACTGCAAGATGGTATCTATCTGCAGTGTTTTACAGATCACTGGTGAATCTACCAATTTATATAGCATTTGCAGAATTCTACAGAAAGAGATTTGTGCAGATATAAATACCTGTATGTTTTCTGTTTAACTGCCAAATTTGCTGCACTAGTGTTTGTCAAAGTTCATTTTACTGCTTTTCTACATTATTTGTCGTGGAGATTTTTTTCACTGTAGTTTTGTTTGGCTAAGTCCATTTGTGTATTGAAATGAATAATTTGATCTCTGTAGGCATTTAATAAGTTACAACTGTAATGAAAATATTGGAAACATCAGATGCTTGACTGCATGAGTTCAAGTTGTTGTTTCTTCTCATTAATATGCTGTGCTTGTTCTTGGCTGCCTTGCTCTGAACTGACACATCTTAATTTCTTCACAGAAGTGCAGACTTTGATCACATTATGGAGGAAGGCTATGAACTTGACCTCACTTACATCACAGAGCGGATCATTGCTGTATCCTTCCCTGCTAGCTGTTCTGAGGAAACATACCTCCACAATCTACAAGATGTAACCCGAATGCTCAAATCCAAACATGGCGATAATTACTTGGTATGTAATCACTCTTTTGTGATACATCATCTTCAGTCCTGCAGGAAGACCACTTATAGTATACATGGACCTACAAACTAAAAGTTACTCATCTAAAGTCTGTTTGGTCCATCTCTTACAGCTTTGTAAGCAAGGGCAAGATTTTCACTGATGTTTTAAGCTTTTAGGCAAGGACAGATATTAAAAGCGCTTTTTTGCTGGTGGCACTGCAGTCTCTGCTGTGATAGCACGTAGTCAAATGCTAAAAAATTATTGCACTGTTTCGTTGTCCAAAGCATACATTTAAAAGATACACACCCTGCAATGTGGAGTGCGTTGGTTTTTTTAGCAGCCAGCTACATCTGGGTCCTCAGCTGGGTACCTAATGGTCTCTCACCATCATATCTTGGCTGTCTCCACTATATATTGTGAAACAACGTATAAAAGTAGGGTTGCTATTTGTGTGTTCTGTCTAGCTCTTCTCATTAACTTGATTTAGATACTTTTTTTTTCCTGCTGTTTAGTTTTCTATAGGAAATTAAGTTGTAAGCAAATCTATAATGAGCTCTATGTGTAGAATTAGTATTTATTTTTAAATTATGACCCAAAATATTAATCTCCTGTGCTGTTTTCTGGGTGGAGCATCTAAACCTTATGGCATGTATTGTCTCAGCTTGTTCTGTGCAGGTGAATTTAAAATAGAGCCAATATTTTATTTACTTTTTTCTTCTACTGTCTTTTTAGTTAGCATGTGAAAACTATTAGAATCAAATCCACGGCTTCAGGACCATGAACTTGACTCATGGTAGAAATTAGTTTCTGGAGAGATTCCACCTAATGATGTAAATACATCATCTTTTGCTCACAAACTGTGGTGTCACAGATGCATTATGAACCAGCTGTGGCCCCCGAGATGCACTTGTAATGTGGGCTGATGTCCTCAGCATGCTGCGTTCTTGACCTTGGCTTCAGGTGCTGGTAGCTTATAAGGCACAAGATAGTAATAGTTCGAAGGTGACCTGTATGTAAAGCTTTACTTGTTCAAATTCACCTGTTCTTAGTGGCCTTTCCCATGTGACAGCAGCGTTTTGATACTTGTGAAATAAGCTTTTAGTCTCAGTCCAGTTAAATCTCAAATACCTTTTTGTATTATAAAAATCTGATGCATAGTAAGTCTTCTTTAGGGCCCCCTCTAAGTGGGATTGCAATCAGATTGTCTTGCAAAGTTTGAATGTGTGGGGCTTTTTGGTTTTGTTTTAGTTTTGTTCTACTTGTACTCTAATGAGTACTTTGGAAATCAGATGGCTTGGTTAAAAGCAAGTTCGATGCTGTCTGCTCCAAGTACGTATCTGCAAATTTGCAAGATAACCTGGCAAACCACAGCCAGGTTGTAGATCCAGAGAACTAATTTTTAAACTATCTTTTGTTTGTTGTGTTTCAAAGACTCCTTCAGCCTGCTCAGGAGGCATGTGTATAGAAGCAAAAAAAAAAACCCATCAAAAATCCACCCCCTGCCCCAAACAGGTATACAAGTGAGCAGTTCTGCTGAAATTGATGGGAACAATTTTATTTCATTGCATCAGGGTCTCAGCTAGCAGAGTGTATACTACAAATCAGCATTTGTCATTGCTTCCCTAGCTGTTCTCCCTCCAGATTTTTTTTTATATATGTTAAACTGTTGCCACTACAGTTGATAGTGAGGACAGAGAAATGATACACCTAAATAATTGGAGGAGTGCATTGTTGCCTGTTTGAGTCTCGGTTTGTTACAAAGAGTATGAACAAAAAATCATAAATATTTCATTTGCTCTAACAGTAGAGGATTATACTTTGACAGTCTAAGATCAGTGTCCTTTCTGGAGAGATGGAAGCCTGTCTATAGTTTACAGTAAATTTTTCTCTGCTTTGTGGTCACAAACATAAGTAAGTAGACCTACAATATGCTAAAAAGGATGCAGTAAGTCTTCCACTAACATCTATTTATAGCATATGCTTCTCTTCAAAGAGTTCTGTGACCTCTTGTTTTGTTGTTGGATGTGAAATGTTGATTCCTGTACCTGCTGGTCTCTACTCTGCACTGATAGGGTTTCTGGAGTGTCAGTTTGATCTCTGTAGCTTGAAGGGACTTCAGTACAATAGTATCTTTGAGTTGGGCATCTGATCCAGTAGTGAAAATACTCATCATGAACAGGGCTGTATCCTGACACACAGGAATTTTAAACTGATGTTACATATAAATAAAACAACATGAATTAAAAGAAGTTCTCACCAAATAGCATTTTTTTTTCTGTGAAAAATTTTAGGTGATTAGTCTCATAACATATAATTTTAACACTAATTTTAAGAATTCTGTACTGAGAAATACAACTCTCCATTAAAGTGTTTTGCAAATATTACTACTGATAGAAAATTACAGCAGTTTGTGTGAGTTATTTGGTATAAGACGCTTCTGGTTTAATTCCTGTTATGTTACAGTTGGTATTTCTGGAAGGATAACTATAGTCTTAATTGTAAATATTGATACATCTTCCTGATCCAAAATACATGGACAGTGCACATACAAATTTTTGCTTGCCATTTAGCTCTTCAGCAGTAATCTGTTTTAAAACTCAAACACTATCTTGGAATAAAGACCATGTTGGTCATCATATAAAGATGTTTTATGCTTTCTTTTGGGGGTTGATGTCAATGAAAACATGTATGAAATGTATACCCTTTATGGTCAATATCGTGTAATTTCAGAACCTTATACATCTTAAAATAGCAGCTGTTTTCTTGGCTACCTTGTTAATTTGGGGATTTCTTTCTCTGGATGAATTTCTTGTTAAAAAAGTATGCTTTTTCCTGAGGATGGTGTAATGTCTTCCTGCTTCCACTGTGTCCATGATGGGGTTGCACATTCAATTTAAGTACCACATCAGTGAGCAGCAGGCATTTCTTAATGAACGAGACAGAAATACTTGTATACACTGCTTTATTTTTATTTATCTTTATGTTCATTTAGCAGCCTATCTTCTTAACTGTTTTTTATTAAGCACTGAATGTATAATGTACTGATGGGTTAACAGAAGAGTTGAAACATCTCACAGACTAAGCTATAGTTAAATAGCTATGCCGTATCTTCCCTGGGAAGTTTTGATTACTTTTGTTGCCAGACTCTCAAAAATACAAATATTTAAGACTGTACCACTCTCCCAAGCTTTTCTTTGTTAACTCTTATGCCATGCAGTTATTTTGCATGGTGCCCAGGTCTCTCAGTATATCTCTGACTAAAATAAAGCCATGTGAAATAATTAAATGTACATTTTGAAAAAGGACAATTAAAATTCTGCTAACTTTTGTTTCATCTCTAGTTTCATCATATAACTGAATACCTAAAATACATTTGCTAGTGCTACCTGACTTCAAATGCTAGTTTAGTTTAGCAAAGCAGCAGGCAAAACTGAAGCCTTAGCACTGTAGTTTCTTGTAATTATCATGTGTTTAAAATATTGGTATTTACTACATAACCTGTGAAGTGTTGATGGTTGATAATTTTTTTTCTTTCTTTCTGAACAGGTATTAAACCTCTCCGAAAAGAGATATGACCTTGCCAAGCTTAACCCAAAGGTATTGGTTGTCTTCTATAACATACCTCTCTTTCTAGTGTTACATACAGCCTAAATGGCCTGATAAGCCCTGAAGCTATGCAAACATTGATATACAGAGTAAGAGAACAACTTCTGGAAGATGATAAAAAGCCCCTACATTCATCCCTTTTCTGTTTGTGTCTCTTAGGTCTGTGCTTTATGTAGTCATTCCTGTGGTTTGTTAGACTTTGCACACAGGCCTCAAGCCTATTGTGACTGCTGAAAAATTCTATTGAGTGATATAAATTTTACTCCAAATGTACTTTCTTTGTGCAGTCACAGGATACTGGGGGTTATATACTGTAATGTACAGTCTGATACTTGAAGCTAGTGAACTTGGTTCAGATACAGACTTCCCTTTTGTGCTGTCTTTTATAGTTGCTTCTGTGCACAACTGAGACATAAGGAAGGTAGCTATTGATGTGTCTGGATTTTGTTCCTCCTCACTGATTGTTGAGGTTTTTTGTTGTAAAAGATGATATGCAGGTACTCTTCAGCAGTTGTTATAAGGCTGGAGTAGCACAGATGTATGTGTATAGCAGTAGATTTACAGGGATATATTCTACCCAAGGAAAATACTACTAGAACTCCTAATTTTGAACTTACGAATGCTTTATTGATCTTGAAGAATTTAAGTTATTCATGGTTACTGGTTTTGTTAAGGTTAACATATTATATGCATATAAGAATAATAGGTTGAGTAAACATACAGAAACTAAGGTTCAATAGAAGATATGAACAAAATGTTGAGATGTCAAATCTGTTGCACATAAAGGAAATAAATTGCAAATTAAATAAAAACAACCACAAAGTACTGCACCAGGCTAGTTAACATTCTTTGTTCTAATTTTGACCTTCTGAATATTTTACTATTGTAAAATACCTGAATTTCTTATTGAAAATTTTTCAAGAAATCACGATCTTCACAAATGTTGTCATTTGTGAGTAGTTGGTGGGTTTTGGGGGGATTTTTTTGTTTGCTTGTTTATTTTTATAAAAGTACTAGTTTCTTAAAAAAACCCAAACAAATCCCCATCTTCCCCTTAAGAGACAGTAAGCATATTTTAGTTACATCATGGCATTTGAATGACATAATTATCTGGGTTGGAAAAAATGTGGAGAATCTTCACCATCACAATTATTTGAAGCCAAATTTTAATATGTAGTATTAGGGTCAAGGCACCTCTTGTGAATGTTGCTTGTTTAATTGCAGATTATGGATGTGGGGTGGCCTGATCTCCATGCTCCGCCTCTTGATAAGGTGTGCACCATCTGCAAGGCTATGGAGTCATGGCTGAACAATGATCCTCAACATGTAGTAGTGATCCATTGCAGAGTAAGTGAGCTTTGGGTTTACATATTGCCTATCAGTTTGTATTTATTTTCAAAAACCTTGTCCTTTATTCTACTCATTTTGAAAAATAACAAAATAAGTTTGATTTGGTTTTGTGTGCCAAATCTTCAGTCGATTTAAGAAAGATTAAATCCGCTACCTTGCGTGCTTGTTAAATACTACTTTTTACAATAACTAAGGTTCCAGCCCCTGCTCTGGTTGTAGTATGCAGTGATGTTAGTTTGCGTCCTTCAAACTGCCGCTGTCACTGCAGTGCCTTACAGCAAAGCTGTCATTGTGCGGTGTTCCTACTTCTCCTTGCTTCCTCACAATGAAGGGAAATAAAGAGAAGCCTTAATTAAGTGCAGATAAAATGAATTCAGAACTGAGTTGGTAGTTGTGCTGGTGACATTTGAGGCAAATCTGTCTCTGTATCACCGGCAGATGTTACTCTAAACAGAATGAGGGTGATAATGAGACCAAAATTTCTTTTCAAGTCAGGTGGTATAATCCCCAGTCCTGAATTGTTTGCAGGCAGAATGCGATGTTTGTATGAAACACTGTTGCATTCTTACTAGTTTCAGGACTGCTGACAGGAGAATGGCCCATACATGGGACAAAAGAAAATGGGGCAAAGTGTTCCTAGGTATTTTATCTACAAATTGGTAATGCGTATTGTTGATTAATGCCTTTCCGTAATTACTTTAAAGTTTCCAACCCCGAAGACAGATACAGCTGCTTGTATCAGCTGAAAGACTGAAATTGTTTTGAAATCTGTGAGAATTACTGCATGGTAAAGTGTACTGAATTTGTGTGACATGAATTATTTAGTAAGATTTTGGAACATTTTTTTTAAATTGTCCGTAGAGAAATAAGTAATAACTGTTAAAAATCTCAGGTGCTGGAGAGGTGAAAATGTCCAAACCTGTCAAAAACTCATATGCTTTCCAAAGTAGGTATTTTATAGCATTTCATGCCAGAAATTGCAACATTGTCTAGACTCATGTTTAATGTTCTCTGGAAAAAGTAATATAAAATTAGCATAGTTGACACAATGTTTCTACTACTGGTCAAGACTTTTTTTTTTTGTAAAATAATTTCCTACAAGTCAGTAAGACATGACAGATACATGCGTAGCTATCATACTCAGTGTTTTTGTGTCACTTGTCTATCTGTGAAAGCTGGCTGACAAGCTGCTGCCCATCGTTACAACCTTAGCAACAACACAGAAGATGAATGAGAAAAAAAAAGACTCACTGAATCTTCTGTCTCAATGTCTTGTTTAGTATGGATCTTAAAATAATGCCCAGTGTAATAAATTGTTATTATTCCCTTTTTCCTAATACAGGGAGGAAAAGGAAGGATAGGCGTAGTCATATCATCATATATGCATTTCACCAATGTTTCTGCAAGGTAAGTTGTGTATAATGCATATTGTATGGTTTTTACAATTAAGGAAACATCAGAAAAAGATGCCTTTAAATTGTCAGCTTACTGGTTGTCAGTTAAATTTTGTCAGGTTTTCTTCTTAAAGATTCTTAAAGCATGTTTTAAAACAGCCTGCTTTCATGACAGTATTCTTGTGCTCCTGCTTTCAGCAGGAGGTTGGACTAAGTGACACTCTTAAGGTCCCTTCTAATCTGAGATATTCAATGATTCTGCAGGAAAATTCTCTAAAGGGTCTTTGAAGATGAATGAAGAAACATGCAAATAACCATTTTTATATGATATCATCATCTTTATTCTGTTAAGTCCACTTATTTGTCACATCCATCAAGTTACCTCTTTTGAATTAATGAGAAGCTATTTCTAAAGTACTTAAGGAAAACTGTTATTAGAATCTGGAATCAATATTTGAATAGGGAATTCCTAGACATCGACCAAAGTACAGATTGCATATTAATAAATAAAATAACTTTATCTTCTAGTCAGTACAAACAATAGATGTCTGATTACTTAGTTTTAATTGTTTCTTTTAGAGTGCTCAAATTATGAAATGACAATTTCTGTTAACAAAGTAAAATTTGATAAATGACCTCAAAAGGATGAAATGTGGGGGCTTTGGGGGTTTTAATCAAGTTGTTTTCCCTTGGTCTCTTTTATATAAACATATATAAATGTATTAAAATAAAGATGCACTGTAAAAAAACCCCATGGATAAACCATATTTGGTTCTGAATTCACACCAGTCTGTCAGTAATAGATTTGAGCCATTACTATAGTGGATGAAGTCCTGAATCTTTATAGGCTAATAGCAAATTACTCATGGATTTCACTAAAACTAGCATCTGGGAAAGCAATCCGGGTTCACTCTGGTAAACCCAATGGCTGGGTAGTTGTAGACTAAGAAATTAAGTGCATTATATACACCAATATGTGCTGAAAAAATAAATATATATGTCTTCAAGTAGTAATTGGGGCAGTCATTGCCACAATTTTGTAATATTTTGTTGAGAAGTATTGTGAATGACAAGATCTGTCAAGCGAGGATAGTATAGTACTGTGATGTGATCTCAGTGTTGCAATATTGTGTCATCCTTAAAGGTGGTACCTGGCTATAAACACATTTTATAAATGCCATAAGAGAACAACACCTGGATGTGATTGTAAAGCCCAGCGATGAAAGGCATCATCTTCTACCCCAAAGAAATTAATGATTCCTGCCATGAGGTTGTAGGGGTGGAGAGGGTTTGGAAGCCAGCCTTTAAATTTCTGTACGTCTGTCAGCTCCTATCCAAAACTTAACTTTTCTGTGTAGCAACGAGGTTGGGGAAGTTTCCCAGATAGCTTTTGTATACCTGGAGCATTATCAAGACTCTTCAAAATGGTACACAGCAACCTCACAGAAGCAGAAATTACTGCAGGTGCTGCTGTTGAGAGGGTGCCAGCTGCTGTGTCAGAAATGGTACTTGGAAGACTGAGGATGTTCACATTAAACAATGTGAACATCCTAGTTATCTGCATGCAAGTGCCAAAAAATCTAGGCTTAGTGAAAAGCCTTTTGATGTGACCTCCTTTTGGTTATATGTTAGAAATATTTGATTTCCTCATTTTGAAAGGAATAACGTGCGGTCAAATTTAATGAGGGCAAACAGAGCTCATTGTAGTAGTTGGTAAACTCTGTTTACTGGTGAAGTACTATCAGTCTTTGGCCAGTTACAAGGGGGTTACTTAAATTCTGGGTGGTAGTGTGGGTGAAGATGTATGTTGGGTTGGGTGAAGGAGAGAGGTTTTGGGTCAGTATTATAAGCACACACCATGTAATCTTTAACATCCATGAAGAAAAGGCATAACTTTACAGCCTGATCCAGCACCCTATCAAGACAATCAGTAACTTTTGATTAATTCTTAGAAAGGGTATACATTTCAGTTTTAGCCTGATATGCAGATGTATACTTTGTGCAGGTTTTTTTCTTCAGAACTCATTTAGGTTGAACTAGATGTGGAATTTAAAATTTGAAATTCCAGAGTCTAATTATTTTGAAACTTCTGCTTTATTAATGTCCTGATGTTAATTAACACTGTCAACTATATCTGTTAAGAGACGGGTTGTTTATCTGTTATGGATATGACAGAATCAGTATAGTATGTTACTTGGCATTTGTGATTAACAGCATTCTAACTGATTTTTGGCACTTCAGTTTCTTTTTTTTATACCCTCTTGCTTTTCTCTGCACGGATGCAGAAGGCACACATCAGAGCCGTTCTGGATAGAAAATGGAAGAAAATGTACTTTTCTAAATATGTTGCTCCTTAATTATGTATTTGAAGAGTTTGTGATTGTCGATGCAAAACATTTCTTTTTCAGAGATTGACCTTTCATTTTAAACATTCTCTCCATTGGTGGCTCAGGGCACAGGAAACAAAGACTGTACGGATTATTTGTCTGCTGAAATGATCCTGTAGCCTGGCATCTTTTGCATCTCATACACCATACTATGGTCAGAGCTAGGCAGTGCTTTTCATTCCATAATGTTGCTGCTTCTTTTTAAAAAAGAGACTAAATCTTTATTTTGCGGAGAGAACTCCCCAGTGGCAGTCTCAGGAAATTATAGCAAGTATCCTTCTTTTTCAGCCTGAGCTGCTTGGCTTTGCTAAAGTATATTACATTATGACTTTAACATATTCATGTTGGAAATATGCAATCCAGTTAATTGAATAAAAGAGTGGGTGCTTTGCCTCAGGAAGGAAACTTCCTTAAGCTGTGGAATGAGGAGGTGTCAGTGGAAAAAACATTCTTGTCTGACCCATAAGTGCCAGAGTTGTTGGTTAGATGCTTCTTTTTCTTTTTCCTTCCTTTCCTTCTTTTTCCTTACCAATATTTTGGCATATTTCAAGCAGTAACCTGCTGAATTTCCAAGATAACCCCAAACTGAAATAACATGGTATCTCTTTCTCTGTCTTGACAGTGCTGATCAGGCTCTAGACAGATTTGCTATGAAGAAATTCTTTGATGATAAAGTTTCAGCTTTAATGCAGCCGTCCCAAAGAAGGTATTTAATTTGTTTCTGATTCATACCAATAAGAAATGTCATTGTTATCTTCTGTCCCTATCCGTTACTCTCTCCCCTGCTATGTGAAGGTTATTTCCACAAGATCCTCCGGTGATTCCTGAACTCTCAACGTTTTATCTTTTATTAATATTCCTTGATTGATGAGATTGCTCCTTCACTTCCTGCACATAACCTGAGAGAGATAAGACCTTTTCTACCACGCTGGTATCTACATGTGTTCTTACTGTATTGTTTGCTAACAAAAAGAGATGCCACAATCTATTTCTCGATTGCTCCAAGATAACAATAAACTCATTTTTTCTGTGGTATAAATGATGTGTATGGAATCTGTGTTGATTAGTGTGCAATAAAGATCTTAGTACCTCTTGTTTGAAGGATCTGCAGATTATGCATCTGCCCTATATCCATGCTAGTAAATTTTTGTCAAAGCATGCATTATTCATTCTGTCTATTTGGATGTCTTAACTTTTCAGTCTGTCTGCATGGATAAGGTTGAGTTAGGACTCAAAGTAAGCAGTTTGGAAAGTGAATAGTTCTGGGGTTTGCATTTAGCTTACTGCCAAGAGGTAATGAGGGATTCTGTACCAAAAGAGATTGCTATCTCTCAGACAAGTAATTGTCATATAGGTGAATCTTCTTCTAGAAACATAAAGTATCAACTCTATTTAATTTAGTAATTACTGTTTGGTTTTGGTCTTAATCAGCATGTGTACAGTAGGTTTTTAAAATTTGTTTAAAGGATAAGGCTTTGCTAGTAATCAAACTAGAAAAAATAAGCAGTAACAACGAGTGTAAAGCATTTGGTTCTGTTAATCTCTAAATAAGCAAAACTCTTTCGCTACTTCTTGAATCCATTTGGTGGTCTGCAGAGCTCTTTGACTTGAAAAATCGTAACACAGCATTCCATTAAACTTGAAATAAACTTTTCATTTCCAAAATAAAGTTAACGGGCCTCTTTTTTTTTTTTCTCACTTTTATGCCTGCATATATATGTGCATTGCATTTTAATAATAAGGATTTGAGTGGTGCTGACCAGATAGAGAAGTGTGAACCATAGGAGCAAAGGGAAATAGATGTTCTTAATCTTCTCATCAGGTAGACTCATGCAGCAAGCATATTTCCATAGGAGCTGAGGATCCTCACAAGCAGCCTCTGTGAATTGTGCATGAAAGCAGTTTTTACAGCCATATTGAGAGGAAGCTTCAGTAGCTACTAACTTAGGTGATACATATGCAAGCCCTAAAGCTAGAGGTGAAATAGGTGTAAACAGTGATATCTAGCTTTCCTACCCTCTTCAAGCACAGTTGCTTAATTCTTCTGGGGGATGGGAGCAGAAGTCTCAGAGAGACTCTGTTCACCTCCTGACTGATGGAATTAGTGTCTTTGCTCAGCAGGACTGAACTTGAGCTGCCCTTACCGTCTTCCAGATACATGCACACACAGGTACTCTGGAGCGTCACTCCCCATGAGGACAGAGGAGGTTCTCCAAACCATTTGTCAGAACTTTTTTTCTCCTGAACCTGGCTTTTTCTACCTCTGGCTGGCCTGGCAGTGGCTACTAATTCTGTTGCAGAGAAAGGAAAACCAACTCTGTAATACTTGTGGGTAATTTTACAGTAATTTTTTAATCTCATTTTCATCAGTTAGTGGCTTGAATCACTTTAAGGTGCTTTTTTTCCTGAAACCGTTCTTGGATAATTAATTAGTGATGTCCTTATTAAAATACAGTTGATGTATAAACATGTATAATTTGGGTGAATATCAGAACGATAAAATTTGAAAATATACCCATTATTTGTATTTTGAAACTTTTCTGCACTAAGTTTTATCCAGAAAAAAATTAAGTGCATCAATCCTGAAAATATCACTTAGGTTTTCCCCACTGCTAGTTGAATGCTGTAACAGTGGCAAAAAAAGTAACTATATACCAGGTCTCCTATTTTGAATCCATTCTGGCAATGCTTAAAGTGGATACTTATTCTCAGATAAGCAGTTGAAGGTTTGCCTGAATAAGAAGTTCAGATACAAACCCTTCATATTAAAAAAATTCTCTTAAAGCTTCAGGATAAGTCTTTGAACATGCTTCTCAAAAACAAGCCAACTGTCTATAAGCCTCTTAAATGCACTGCTTTCAGAAAGGTATTCAAAAATTCTGTCAAATTTTTCGGATAATTAAAGACAGGTAGTGGTAGAGGGAAAACATTCAGTCTGAGAGGTCACTGACAAAATGTTTTACCACATTCTTTTTTGTCACGTAGGTGTGACAATTTGTAAATTTGTGCTTTTGATACCAAATATTTTCAGAAAGACTGAAGGATGAAACCAAAAAGCAAATTTGTCTTTTCTTATTATTTCAAAATAAAGTAAGCTTTGCTAGCTGTCCATAAAATAAAACCTATTTTAAACCACCACAGCCTCTGTTCTGAGGTAATAAAGCTGTCGTTGGGCAGGATATCTTTAGTTGTGATGTTATCAGGAACATGCAGTAAGGGATCAGTTAATGAGATCTATGCAGAAATGAGGGAAAAAATGATTTTAGTTTTTCTGTACATTCCTGACAGTGAAATTAAATGAAAGTCATGTCACGGGGACTCAAAAACCCGTAAAAAAAATAAAGGAGATTGATTTCCCTTGGTTAAGGAGATAGGAGGATTTTGTTTAACTCATGTTGTAGTGATACTTGCATGTACTTGCTCGTGAGCTTTTGACCAAACCAGGTATTAAATAGCAGAAATACTATGATTTTGACATTGCTATGGTCATTTTCCTCTGTTTGGTGCTGAATGAGATTGCTTCTCATCATGACCATGTTATTTGTTTGCATTGGCCTTAATGCTAAGATTTCTGACAAGGGCACTTAACTGTAAATGGAGTGGGACCCATGTCATGCTGCTGTGAGAGCCAATTGAGACCTTCAGTTGCAACTAGAAGTGTATACCAAAATGATTGACTTTACTCTCTCTGCTGGTTCCTTTCTTATTTAGTGATGTAAATAACTAAAATAAAGACATCAACAATAGCCATGTAACAGGCATGAATTTAATAAAGTGGTAAATTAAAGTGTCTTTTCATGCTATTTTGTGAAGATTATTCTTTTGGACTTATGTGTGATGTCACAATACTATTCACTACCTATAGCCTAGAAATATGAATGTGTAAAAAATGTGTTTCTCTGGTAGCATCGATGTTTTTATTTAATTCAGATAATTTTTTATTCTTAGATATGTGCAATTCTTAAGTGGCCTTCTATCTGGATCTGTGAAAATGAATGCAACCCCCCTTTTTCTGCACTATGTTATCCTTCATGGCATCCCAAGCTTTGATGCGGGTGGAGGTAAATTACCTAACTTTTCCTATCCAAGTGTAGGCTCAAAGTCTTGTTTCATTTTGGAGCTTTCTAGAAAGCCTGTGTGAATCTAAGAGCAGAGTTGATGTTCCTTGGTATCAGACCAAATATTCCAATAAAAGAACTAGGAAAAGAGAAATATCCCAAGAGTAAAAATTACAGCAGGTGAAATCAAATTCTTGTTCCTCATTAAATGAAAAGTTGATGCTATTCATGTCTACCTAGTTTCTGAACAGTTGTGACCCCAGTCCCTGCAAAAGAGCTGAAAACCTGGTCAGATTTCAGTTATTTTCTCCTTGTTTAGGAAATAAACGTAAGTGTCATCTCTTTTCTGGTTTGAGATTGGATTTTCTGTAGGAAAGCCATTTGGATATGGTGTGATTCTAAGGTGACCTGCTACAATAAGTGGCTTTAAAATGATGATACTAAACCAAGATACTGTGTTAGAGCATAGTAAAACTATTTTTATCATCTGAGAGTTAAAAGTACCTGTTTCTGCAAATTTATGCTCATGACATTTCAAATGCTCTATTTTTGTTGGTTAGTCTTTTTGGTCTGGTTTTATTTCTAAAACAACTATTTCAAGACGACAAGGTCTTATTTGTTCTAGTAAGAAATTTAAGGGACTTAAGAGTTTAAAAAAACCCTACACTGTAGAGCGAATATTTTGTTTAATTTTGAAAATGTCTTTTGGTTTGGTTTTTTTATTCAGGTGTGGGTTTTTTTGCTTTGTTTTGGCATTCTCTTTCTTCCCTTAATAATTTTGTTTTCCTGCAGAGAAAGTGAGAAGGAAGACAATAAGGACCAAAGTGATCCTTATTTCTTTCTTTACCAGAATACTTGAAAATCCCCTTTTCCTCAATTCAGAACTAGTCTGAAGATCAGGAAAAAGTGACTTTTTCATAAGATATAATCAGATACTGTTGTTCACGAAAATGAATCTGTCAAAGCCAATTTTGCTTTGAAGGATATTTTGACAGTTAACATTGTGCCACTTTGCTCAGTTTGGATGTGTGTGAAGCTTCCTAGTTGTAATGTTCAGGTAAAGGAAAATAATTACAGAACAGTCTTTTCTATTGACTTCTTTTCAGCTTGCCGGCCTTTCCTGAAGTTATACCAGGCTATGCAACCGGTTTATACATCTGGAATATAGTAAGTTGTAAGCATTTTTCTTTATGTTTTAATCCAAGTTTTAATTCTCATAACTAAGAATTGCATAGTCTTTTTGGTTTGTTTTTGTTTCTTTAAATCATAAATTTTATTTTCCTTTTCTCTCCTGTTAAGTAGCGTAGGGCCAGAAAATCAAAGCCGTATCTGCATTGCTATAGACCCTGCCCAGCTTTTGAAGGGAGATATTATGGTAAGTTCATTGTATGGAATAAAATCTAGTACTGTGTCATTTAGTTTACAGTCTCTGACCTGGTTTGCATTCTTGTAAAAAAAAATAGAGCAAATGGTTGCACACAGACTACAAAGCAGGTTATTAAGTTAATTTAGTCATCATTTTTGAGTTTTATAGGAATCAAAATTCCTATAAAACTCAGACTAGAAGGCTTTTAGGAGCCGAAACAATTGCTCTCAGCATTCCCGTTTCATAGCATCACCAAGTACAGTAAGGCCTACGTCACTATTTTCTTTATAAAAAATGCTTTGGGGAGCATTTGTAACTAGCCATTAAAATACCCTTGTCCTGTAATTTGTCAGGTAACACACACAGTCGTAGAACTATATGCTATAAATAAAATACTTAAGTAATTCTGAACTCTTTTGGGACTGAAGAAGGTGTGATATCAAGTAAAAGCCTTCTGATTATACAAGCACTGCAGTATTTAGAAAGCAATTTTATATGCACTAATATAGTGCGTGTAATTCCCTGTGTGCAAATAACTGGTTGAATTGAAGCGCTATCATTTTAAGTCTCTGCTCTCTCCCTTGTTGAACACAGTTATGCACAGAGGAAGCAAAGAAGGAGAGTTGCTGTGCTTTTCAACTTTTTAAACTAAAAGGACAGAACAATGTGTGGAATGAATGGTGGGGGGAATATGGTCAGAAAGTATTCCTGGTCTAGACTTGCTTGTCTTAAGTTTAGAGAATTTGTTAGAACAGTGTGAATAGTATGTGGTGATACAGCCCAGCCACAGCTGTTGAAAAGCTGTACTGACATCTTTAAATTCATGTAGGTATTTCCCAGCATATTACAGCAGCTTGCATTAATTCTTGAATATGGTGTTAGAAGGTGGTGAAGTCAGAACTCAAAGTTAAGCTTAGACTTCATTGAGAACTTATTATGTATACTGAGCCCTAAAAGATGTTTTAGGTATCCTGTGTATAGGTGTTACTGATTGTAAGAGAGGCCAGATTTTCATAAACAATTGCAATTCTATGTAAGTAAATTGTTTAACATATGCTAAACTGAAATTATTCAAGGCTGTTTCTTTGAATCAGAAAGTAGAAAGAAGTAGGAACTATGTATTTCTCTGAACTGATCCAGATTCAGCATTTTTTATGAACATGATTTTGTAAAAATCTTCTGAGTAAAGCCAGGACATGTGCAAAGCCAAAACTGTTGACCAGTTGGAAAAATATATAGCTTGTGTAGAGAATACCTGAAAAAACTCACCTCTGGTATATGAGCTGAAACATTTCAGAAGCTGTCCTAGAAGTTGTCCAGAATTACTGAGTATTTTCTGTCTAGAACACTTTTCTTACTCTGCCTTAAAACAGGGTGATTTTTATTGTCGTCTTAATGCATTTCAGTACCATCTTCTTTATCATGAAATCCTCTATTATCAGGATAGTATCATAAAATTTTCAATCCTGTGATTAAGGTTACCAAAATTTTATATATATTCCTGTAAGAATTCTGAGTAGCTTTGTATTACAGTTGACTCAGGGAATTAGTAGGTAAAATATCCATAGGTTTAGTCTAAGGGAAGGTGATGTTAGAGAGTAGGTGTATTGTGTTCATCTTTAGCTGCTGAAATGTTATTTTTATAGAGTTCTGTGTTGTTCTAGCCAAGGTGTCAAAACCTACTACCAACTTCCCACAGTAAATTGAAACAAGATGCTGTCATCACTAGAGTAGGTTTTAAAAAAGTCCTGAAATAGATGTAATTGTCTTGCTTCTAAAAACTCAGCATATTCTTCAGTTATTTTGAAATGGGTGTGCTGTAATTCAGTTGTACATTTATTTGGTATTGTGAAGAAGTATGGATACAAGTCAGCATTCCAACGTTGTACTGATGAATGTTGTGATTCTGAATCATAATCTACTGATTGGTGACGGATAGTGATGAAAACAGTAATTATTATTTTTACACATTCAGAGCTATCTTGCCTTGGGCCTGTATAATTTTAAAGGATTGAATAACGCATACACTGCTTGTTACAACATCAGAGGTGTCTGCAGGAATTTGCTCTGTGGCTGCTTTACTTAGTAACTAATGCATACATTGTATGCATACATACAACTAATGCCGTTTGTTCGGCTTCATACGAAATGACTTCCTGACATCTTTCTCTCTCTTTCTAGCTGAAGTGTTATCACAAAAAATACCGGTCAGCTACTCGTGATGTGGTTTTTCGCCTTCAGTTTCACACTGGGGCTATTCAAGGACATGGCCTTGTGTTTGGCAAAGAGGATTTGGACAATGCCAACAAAGGTACTTGCCTTCTGTGGTTGGTTGGATGTGTATGTGTGCGGGGGTGCATGTGTGTGCCTGTTGATGTGATGATCATCTTTAGGACCTGTTTTTAAAAGGATTCTTGTTTTTTCTCCATCCCTAATTTTAGGGAAAGGGAGACTGCTTTGTGTTAGTTAACACATAGCATGTAACACAGGAAAACCCCTAATGAGAAGAAATGCTCTTCAAGTGAGTTAACTTGTCAAAATAATTCAGATGTTCCTATGTAGTCCTTACCTCCTCAGACATTTATAAAAAAACCCAGACGTTTGTTTAAAATGGTGACTCTGTTAGTCACCATTACAGGAAATAAGATGAGCTAAGCGAATCCCTTTTTTGGCTGATGAAAACAGTCACAAAATTTGATACTGTGTTTGTGACCTAGTCTGCTTGAGTACGGAGATCTTCTAATATTCTTCAGAATATCCAAAAATGGAGGCAAATTTTTCAGACGCATTTGAAAATGTTTTGTTTGTATTTTACAAATTATTTGAGTTTTATTTTTATAGAGAGGATTGTAACTTCCTCACCCTAACTTAGTAATAGCAAACTAAAATCAAACGTATTTTCCTGCAACGTACGGCTACACAAAAGTTTTGTGGTCAAGTATTGCAGTTTAGCCAACACAGAGAACAATTTTAGTTTGCTCCTGGGTGTGTTTTCCTTTAAAAGCCAAATCCAGCCATATCTGTCTAGAGAGAGGTTTGCAAAGAACTGTGTATCTCTTCTGCTTTTGACTGTTCCTGGAAGTAAATAAAACTCTCAACTGACACCTATGTGGTGTTCTTTGGAGAATGTGTGGGGCAAAGAATGTAGCTCTTTTAGAAGCAAATTGCTAAACTGCAAGTGAGAAGGGAAGAGTGATGAGGGTAAGTGTGTTAACTGTAGAGAAACCTGATTTCTGAGTGCCTTGGAAATGTATTCCTGGGAGATCATTTGCTGAAATACTGTCCTTGGTTTTCAGATGACCGTTTCCCTGATTACGGCAAAGTAGAATTAGTGTTTTCAGGATCTCCGGAGAAAATTCAAGGTGAGTATACAGAATACAAAATTGATTAGTTTGAAAATAAACCATATTGAAATGTATAATTTAAAAAAAAATATATCTTTTTTTCCCTCTTTTATTCCACTTCTCTTGTAGAAGATCTGAACTTCAACTATACTGTTAAAATATGTAATATCATTACTCGTTGAAATTGAGAAATGTAATGAAGAGTCTTCATTTACATCAGCATAGGAGCAGTCAGATTTTGTTTTAAAACTATACCAGAACAGTTGCTGACGACTAGTTAAAAATATGTTTATATCTGTGTAAAGCATGCATAGTATAGGTATCTTGGCCTAGCATAAGTGACTGAAGTGGCTTATCCCATAACCTTTTTTGAATGTTGTCATAACTGATTATGTCTGCAGTGGTGAAATTTGGACTGTCCTCAGTTTAGAATAAAGAGATACAACTATAGTTTTGTTGGAAATGCTTCTGCTCTGAAGTTATTTGAGGGTATATCATGTATGCCTCCAGAATTCTATAGTAATGTGTCTAAAATCATAGATAATTAGGACCTGCAATAAGAACTTAAGATCATGCTTTATATTTGTTTAATTCTATTAATGGATTTCTCACTCATTTTGTCGTGTCTCAAAAAGTAAGGATTCTGCCTGAGACTCAACGAAAACCAAATATTCTTAACTGTCTCGTACATATTCCCATTCAGTGTCCTGTAAATTGCATGTATTCTTTTACTTTCCCTACGTTTGATCATTTAGAAACTTGTAGTAGCAGCCAGCAAGAAGTTGGATTCTGTCCAGCTGAACATGAAGATCTCAGCCTGTTGGAAAGTCATATAAGAAAAACAGTTTTATAAATAAATTTGTCTCGCTTGTTCTAAACATTTCTGGATAGTAAGTGCTTGAAGAGAGGCCAGCTGATGTATTTGAAAATGGATAATAGGTTTTTTTCAAGTCTCCCTTAGATGGCAAATCAGAGGTGTGTTTTTTAGCAGGCTCCAAGTTGTTGGAAAGTAATTGGAAAGTTCTAAGTAATTGGAAATTTGTGTTCAGTTTTTACCTAAGGGATTAACTGGCTAGGAAAAAGAGTTCACCTTGAAATCCTTATTTACAATCTCTTCAAAATTACTTTTCCCCATACAAAAATATTATAGAATCATAGAAAAACTGAAGGATATATCTAGTCCATCCTCCTGCTGAAAGTAGGGTCATCTGGGAGATTGGAGCAGGTGGCCCAAAGCTTTGTCCAGTCAAACCTTAATTACCTCAAAGGATGGAGACTTCACATCCTCAATTGGCAGTGTTCGGATGTCTGACTGTCCTCACAGTGGATTTATTTTTTTTCCTTATATTGACTCTGAACTTCTCTAGATTCAATTTATGTCTGTTCCTTGTTGTCATTCCACCTTGCTCACACCTGGCTCTGTCTTCTCCATGGCCTTTGGGGAGCTGCTCTCAGGTCCCACATAAGAGTATCTCAGCTCCACACTGTGTCACATAGACATACACAAGTCTATGAGACCAGATGAGATATACCCGAGGGTGCTGAAGGAGCTGGCTGGGGTGCTCGCCAAGCCGCTTTCCATCATTTACCAGCAGTCCTGGGTGACAAGGGAGGTCCCAACAGATTGGAAATTGTCCAATGTGATGCCCGTATATAAGAAGGGTTGGAAGGATGATCCAGGAAATTACAGGCCTGTCAGCTTGACTTCAGTGCCCGGGAAGCTGATGGAGCAGCTCATCCCGAGTACCATCACACAACACATGCGGGACAACCAGATGCTCAGGCCCAGTCAGCATGGGTTTATGAAAGGCAGATCCTGCCTGACAAACCTGATCATCTTCTACGACAGGGTGAGCTGCTTATTGGATGAGGGAAAGGCTGTGGATGTTGTTTAACTTTACTTCAGTAAGGCCTTTGACACCGTTTCCCACAGCATTCTCCTGGAAAAACTGGCTGCTTGAGGCTTGGATGGGCACACACTTTGCTGGGTAAAAAACTGGCTGGATGGCCGGGCCCAGAGAGTTGTGGTGAACGGAGTTAAATCCAGTTGGTGGTCGGTCACGAGTGGTGTCCCTCAGGGCTCGGTTTTGGGGCCACTCCTGTTTAACATCTTTATTGATGATCTAGACAAGGGGACCGAGTGCACCCTCAGTCAGTTTGCAGGTGACACCAAGCTGGGTGGGAGCGTTGATGTGCTGGAGGGTAGGGAGGCTCTGCAGAGAGACCTGGACAGGCTGGAGCCATGGGCTGAGGCCAACTGGAGGAGTTTCCATAAGGCCAAATGCCGGGGGCTGCCCTTGGGCCACAACAACCCCCAGCAGCGCTACAGGCTTGGGGAGGAGTGGCTGGAGAGCTGCCAGTCAGAGAGGGACCTGGGGGTGCTGATTGACAGCCGGCTGAACAGGAGCCAGCAGTGTGCCCAGGGGGCCAAGAAGGCCAATGGCATCCTGGCTTGTGTCAGCAATAGCGTGGCCAGCAGGGACAGGGAAGGGATCTGACCCCTGTACTGGCACTGGTGAGGCGGCACCTCGATTCCTGTGTTCAGTTTTGGGCCCCTCACTACAAAAAGGACATTGAATGACTCGAGCGTCTCCAGAGAAGGGCAACGGAGCTGGTGCAGGGTCTGGAGCACAGGTCGTACAGGGAGCGGCTGAGGGAACTGGGGGTGTTTAGTCTGGAGAAGATGAGGCTGAGGGGAGACCTCATCGCCCTCTACAGCTCCCTGAAAGGAGGGTGCAGAGAGCTGGGGATGAGCCTCTTGAACCAAGTAACAAGCGACAGGACAAGAGGGAATGGCGTCAAGTTGCACCAGGGACGGTTTAGACTGATAATAAGAAGTATTTATTTCCAGAAGGGGTTGTTAGGCGTTGGAATGGGCTGCCCAGGGAGGTGGTGGAGTCCCCATCCCTGGAGGTGTTTAAGAGTCGGATTGACACAGCGCTGAGGGATATGGTGTAGTTGAGAACTGTCAGTGTTAGGTTAATGGTTGGACTGGATGATCTTCAGGGTCTTTTCCAACATAGATGATACTGTGAAGAAGCCCTGGTCCCTCAGTCTTTCCTTACAGGGCAAATCCTTTAGTTCTGACCACCCTGGTCACCCTCCCCTGAACTTGCTTCACTTCATTCATATCTTTCTTGTATTGTGTAGCTCGAAACTGGACACTGTATTTCAGAAAAGAACTGACTGTAATACAGTTTTTAAGAAAGAATGCACTTTCCAAGGAGATGAAACACCTAAATAGTTAGGTTACAAACTTCAGAAATTTGTCTTGTGACAAACATCATCACAGAAACTCTCTACAGATGGCTTCTGCCTGGATATAAAAGTGCAGGACCATAGCATTCTTGTCCTAATTTTATCTATCCTTACTTTGAAAGTCACACCACGTGCATAATACTCTGCTGTTTTAGAACAATTTACAATAGGACTTCTTTGTGAGACACAGACGAAAAGTGGATTTCTTTGTTCCCTAATCTAGATAGAGGAACAAAGGCAGAAAGCTGATTTGATTTGTATCAGTGTCAAAGCGATGTTCAAGGTCATGAGTTCTTGATGTCTGTGCTTTGCTTTTGAATCACTGGACCACACCTAAATTCCTCATGGTATACATTTAAAAGCTGCATATTATCTTATGCCTTGTTAAGGGTAGAAAAATGTGGGTTACCTATGAAAATTCCAGGTGTGTTTGGCAGAGCATATGTAAGTGTAGCCAAACACATTGAAGGCAAGCCACCCAATCTCATGTTCTGCCAGGAGGCTGGAGAATGGATGAAACAGTGTGGCTGACGCCCTGGGGGAGCTGGGAAGGACACAGAGCAGCAGTTTTCAGCTCTCCCTATTCATCCTAAGTGATTAAGTTGCTTTAGTATCAGAATGATAATCTGTAACAAAGTCTTATTTTAACATTCCTTTAGTACCATCTCTTTATAGATATTTGTGGTTTGATTTTGAAAAGCTATTTGTTTTACTGTGCCTGCCTATAGGGCTGGGTGGATCATCTGTGTGGTGTTTAGGGGCTGATCCAAGTTATCAGAGCTACATCATAATCAAGAAGCTCAAAACAAAATTCTCTGCTTGTACCTTCTGTAATGGAACATAAATTAAGCTCTTTTTAAAGCTGGTTTATATAACCTTTTTTCCCCTATTGCTGCTGGTTATATCTCAGAATACAGTATTGAAGTTTGGGGAGCAAATTTCTGTCAGAAGGCCACATACATAAGTGTGTATATCATTACAAATGTGGCTATGATAATTTTTGATCTCAAACAAATGTTTATTTTTTAGGATGTGAACACCTTCAGAAGGACCATGGAGTGATAGTTGATTACAATACATCAGACCCACTAATACGCTGGGATTCCTATGAAAACACGAGCTCTGATGGGGAAGGTGAGTAATTGGATCACATGAGACCAAGGCAGAAACTTTCGCAACTGTGCCAGTGTTTGAAAGGAAGGAAAGCTCATTTGCTTGAACCTAATGTGGCTCACTGATGTGTTAAGTACTTGTCTACCCTTCCCTGTATAGCTTTAGTGGCTGTAATGGAGAGAAAGCTGTAGTAGTTGTTCAAGAGAGATTCTTGTTAATGCACTGAATTGGACTGAGACACAACTGTTTGATGTGAGTTAAATTATTATTTGCAAATTTTCTTAAATTTCTTTTGTTCTAAAACTCCTAGTTGAAATTCTAATATAGAATTTTAAGACCAAGAAAATGACGTAGCAAGTAGTTAAGCTTTCAGTACTTACTGTGTTACCTGGATTGTTGCAGGAGGTGCGCTAGGCTGTAAAGGATGTGGGCATTTGTGTATTTCTCCTCATAAATTTACTTTCTTCTGAATCGCTCTTTTATTTCTTAGATTCTTCTTCTGTAATCTGCTGATACGTGCAGAAGATGAAAGTCTCCAGTAGATGCCTTCAGATTCTGATTCTAGTCAATGCTTTGCTGATGCCTTGCTTGAGTGAATGTTGTGCTTTTAATGGACACAGTTTTCCTGTAAAGACTTACAATGTCACACCTGTGTCTGCACATATCAGTTCACATGCAAACCTGACATTGTTCCAAGTAAAAACATGAGAGAAACACTGAATAAATGCCAAAGTTCTTGTTTTCACAACTCTCCTGTTACAAAATGAGGGAGAGGTAGAGCTAGGATACTTAATTAGCTGCTCTCTAGGCTTAGTTTCCATTGATTTTTATAATTTGAATTCAGCACTGACCATCTAATGGCTACATGAGGGTTTTGGGGGCAGAGGCATACTGGGAGCTTGACTTCTTTCCACTGCATCAGTCTTATACAGGAGTACTTCCTACTCTATAGCTGACTCGTATTTGCAGAAAACTAGGGGAAAAAAAGAGTAGAAGAAAACCATCATTTGGCACCGTTACATGGGGTAGGTGGAGTACTCCATAGGGAGTAATCAGAGGTTTTATAGTTGGATAAGACTGTGGAGTATCTTAGATTAGAAGGACTAACATCAGAGTGACTGAGTCTTGGGTGAAGAAGATATCTCAGTTTCTGCACAGGATGCTTCCATATAATGTGCTCCCCCGCCATCTTCTTCCCCTTCCTTTTTATATACATAGCCTTCAGCAAGCAATGTATTGATGTCAAATATTCTTTAATTGCTAAGACTGTTTGGATAGATGGATTTTACCTTCCAATCCTCTTGTATTTCATTGTAGGTACAGGAAATGGAAAGCAGAGATAAATGTGTAGGCAGCACACTGTTGGAAAATACAGAACTATATGCTGCTCATTTCCTGTAGAAGACTTGATCACAGATCATTCAGAAGTACAACTGCCTTGTTTCCCTGATGTTCAGAAGTCATATATGTCACTTAATAGTATTTTATGTCTAATTTGTGTGCACAACATTTTTAATTACATGAGATACAACATAAATATGGGGCGTTAGCATAGATTTTGAGAAGTTTATTGTGCATCCGCAGAGAAATCGCTACAGTTGAGCTAGACAATATACCATAAGAACGTGAGTTGTATCCAGAAATTCTTTTCTCAAGCATTTAGGAGGTGGGGATTTTACCCTGTGATGCTCAACAGTCAAATTGCAGGCAGACCATTTGTCTCTGCGTAGGCTGGGCAAAAGATGAGGAGGGGCTAAAGCATATACACAGGGGGCAACTAGATTTTTCTTCTAAGGATGAGATCTGTACTCAGCAAAAGGTGATCTTAGTCTGTTGCTTAAGATAAACATAGATTGCTTAGATCTTTTACACAGGATTTATAAATACTAAGACAGACATCTCTTATGGCTTGTTACAGCAGTTGAATAATGTGTTATTTGCATTAAGAAGATGTATTGAGTCCTAGTTTTCACCACAGGTGAGAGACGACCACTAATAGATGCTGATTTCACATGCAGAAAGTGAAAGTAAAAAACCTTAGTCTGAAGCCTTTAGCTACAATCCTGAAGGCAGAGAATTTTTTCTGTATCTCAGAAAAGATTAAGGTACAAGATGTGGTGCATGTGATGCATAACATTGATGGTATGTTTAAGATTCAGGGAAGTCTTATATAGAGTGTCTGTTTCAGATCTATTCCATGTCAAGTTAAACTCCTAGTGTTATGTGGGAACTTGTCTTCAAGGTTTTAGTTGTACCTGTTTTCCCACAGGAATTTCAATAGGAATAATGAGATGTGAGTGTGACAGATGATTCCTCTATTACAGTTATACAACTTTTTGTTCATTTCAAAAATGTGTGCCTATGAAATTCCAGATCAAGGTGGGCATGAAGGCTACAGCAGAGCTTTGTGAAACAGACAGGATTTGCTTTGTAGGTATACATGTGTGGAATGGCTATTTCCAAGCTTATGTGTTCAAATGGAAGACTAGAAGTCAACAGAAAAGCAGTATGTCTCTTTTGAAATCCTACACCTATTTGGCCTTGTTACCAAAAGAACAAAAGATGAAAGGACATGATAAAAGAAAAATGTACCCAAAGTATCTTGGTTTGTTGGCATGATACAGTATTGCAGACAGAAGTAATTGTCTTTTAAATGATCTTGAACCCTTTGATGGTAATAAGGTTGTGTACATTTGTGTTGAATATAGTTAGACTTTGGACAGTTTGCTCTCTGGATTTAGTTCCTTATCCCTCATTCTTAACAGTATAGGAATTCTGACAATTGCAAGGCAATAAATTATTTTAATTTCTTCTCATAAGTACTGTTTGTCTTCACATCCCTTGAGAAATGTATGTTGCACTAATGGTCCTCCATAACAGACTGAAGATTTTAAGTTTCTAATTCTAAGTATGTATCAGATTTCCTCCTTCTCAAGCAGTACATTAGCACAGAGACTTCTGTTATGCTGATTTAAAAGTATGCAGTCAAACATAGGAATTGGAACCACAAGAATCAGGTTTTCCTGCTGCCATGTAGAAGTCTGAGATAGTTGCCATTGGTTTTCTTATGGTTTTAAAGTCATGGTACTCATCAAATCTTGTGTGTGTTTTGTGAGCAGGAAGGAACAAAAATTACTTCTGATCTTGCTGAGTACTCCATATTTTTTTTTTTCCTCAAGACATCACTTACCATACAATAGATGCATATGGATTTACAAAAGGTTGCTCATTTGCTGCACTATAGCAAGTTGACCACAAAGATATACCACCTGTGACCACAAATGAGTAATATCTTCTGTCAAAAGATTTAAATGTGTCACAATTCCTCTTGATAATCATGTTTTTCAGTTTATAACTTGGATGTTGTAGCTCACATACTTTTCAGCTGCACTTCACTGTCTGGTCTTCCTTTTGATTGCTAGGGTCATATATGTCTTTTATATTGAGACTGGTTTGGGGATTGGGATTGTTCATGATATTATTTTGGGAGTAGTTTGAAGTTGAAGTGATGGCCTAAACTAATGTGGGCTTACTAGCTATTATAATTAAAAACTAGTAAAAGCAATTACTGCTTGTAAGTATGGCATTTGGGGCAGGGAGAGGGGGAGTAGTGGTAAATGAGGGTGAAGTATTTTCTATGGGAACAGAAAGTTGAAAGAAGCAAGTGATCCCTTCCCATTCCCTGAAAAACTTTTCATATGCTTTACACTTATTACTATATCTCTCTAATACCAAATGACAGGTAGTTTTGGAAGAGGCTTCCCCCTGACCAGAGGGAATAGGGAAATAGAAAAGGTTTGACTTATCTTCTGTTGAGGTTTGGGGTTTTTTTTAGTTCTCAGTGATAATTTTCAGGTTTATTACTTGCGTAGTAAGAGATACTGTTTATAAACACTCCTGCTGAAAATGCAACTCTCCTTTTGGATAGGAACCATCAGTTTTGTGGAACCCACTGGCAGTTCCTGGTACAAGCCTGAGCTCTGAGGTCGTGTGAAAATAATATTTGAGATACTAAAATAAGAAGTAAAGGTATTGCCAAAATGCAAAAATTTGTTTTGATAGAGAAGGTGAATAATTGGAAGAAAAGATGACTGATGCTGTTCCTTTTGCACTGTCTATGTGTGGTTTATCGTAGGTTTATTCCAAGTATCCTGATAGCATGCTAAGATTATTCTAGAGAGAATGAATCTACCATGAAGGAACAATTCTTTCTTAAGATGATGACTCTGGGATGTGTGTGACTGAGATGCTATACTGCCATTTGTGTGTGCAGCATTTAGTTAATTTAGATACAGGATTTTTTTGTTTGTTTGTTTTTTAACAAAGAAAACTGGTGAGCATCAAAGGTTATAGTTAGCCAAAATAGCATGTGTTTTAGTTTGCCTAAATCCAGTGGATTGGTAACAGAAATGCGCCTGTTTGTTGTTCAGTGTTCCATTTTAAGACATTTCACTTATTTTAATGACCACTAAATCCCTCTGCACTCTTTTGCCTGCCAGCTCTACAGTCTGTGGAAAGAAAGGAACATGCGCACATGTTAGAAATAGCTTAAAATTACAAGAGAAGGACTTGCAGCAAGTCTTTACAAGGCAGGAACTTCAGTTCTCAACAGAACCGTGCTATTTGTTTCCTAGCTTAACACTGTTTGATAATGAGAAAAGAAACAACTTTGGAAACAAAAGGATGTTTTTAATTCAAGCCAAATAGGGTAGGGCTTAGTGAATCCAAATTCCTGTATCTGGGGAGTGTTGCTTCACACATATTCTAGTCCTCTGTAACTGTGATCAACAGCAATTAGTAAAAAATTGCCAAATATTTATAACTGGTTTGCTCCAGCTCTTTTTCTCTTCATAAAGGAAAGTATCCAAGAAGTGTCTCCAGGTAGGCAATAACCAACATTCTGGTATGCACCCATGTCATGTGATTAGATGGGATGTTTGACTTTTATTGAAATTTTTTCTCCTCTTCAACCCAAAGTAAATAGCTATTCAGTAGGGAGGTGCCCTCTCATGTAGTTAAACACTTGTTTTCCCAGAGGGCCCCTTCAGTATTGCAAAACTCAAGGGCTGAGGCAAAACTGCCTGGCTTTGGTACCTTAACAGGAATGCAGATGCCTACCAAAGAAAACAGCAGGTTTGATGCCATTTCTGGTGAGTGAAGCTGAAGGATAAATTGATAGTGAATAAATGGTAATTCCAGCTTTTAGTCACCAGCTGGATGCAATATTCTTTAAGACAAAGAGAGATTTGTTAGAAGGTAAGGCTGAAAAGGTGTCCTGCAACAATTTTCCCTCCTTCTATTTGACAGTGAAAATAGAAATAGTTATAGAAAATAGAAAAAATTACCCTATAAAACGCTGCGAGCTTGACAGAGTACCAGATCTGCCTTGGAGCGTCTGCCTTTCATTGAATTTCTCTGAAGAAACTTATGTCTTCTATTTCTTGAAGTTTTGTATGTTTTGGGGTTTTTTTTGTATATATAATTCAAATTTGGTTAGTTGTCTTAATCATGAGGCTGACGATGAGTAGCAGATAAATTAATATGAAATGGTTCTTTTTGTATGTCAGTAATACTGAATTCAAACGTAGAATTACAAGGTTTCATTTCTACCTCTGCAGCAATAGGAAATTCTCTCCTTTAATATAGCACTGGTTGTAACAGTACTGTAGCTTATATTTTTTTTAGCTCAGTAAGTTAGGAACTAAATATAAAGTTCATGCAGGTGTTTTCAAGACTGTGCTTGGTTAGCTAACATTGCTCTGGACTGTAATCCATTCTCATATTCTTGGGTTTTAGATTTTTTGGTTTTATGGGGTTTTTTGTTAAAAAAAAAATAAAAGTATTAACCGTATTTTGAATAGGTTAGTTAAGAGCTGACAGTGAAGTGCAATCAGGGTCCAGACTTTCAAAGGATTTACTGATTCAAAGTGACTTTTTTTCGCTCATTTTTAAAGAGTACCTCTTAAGATATACTGAACACCTTTTTGAAAGTCTTGTGTGTTTACTTAAGTGCTAAGCCGAGTTCCAGAGCATGGCCTGTCAAGTTCTATTGAAAAATATTTTTTCCTTTTACTCAAACATGTGAGCATATCAATAAGGCAGTGTCTGAAGTGAGGAATTATGTGCATTTTACTTAGTGTACAGGGACATGGATTTTGCTAGGTACCATTTGTCAGTTCTGCTGACTTGAAATTTACTACAAATAAAACCAGAAAACCCCCCAAAATGTTAACTGCCAGAGAGGCGCTGTTATACCTAAGATAAATATTTTAAGTCTTATGTTTGAAAACAAGAACAGAATAGAATCAGGGTACCCTAGGCATTTACCTTAGGCCCCTGTTCTTTTCCATTAGCGTTGTTCCTCTGACAGCCTGTACTTCCCTTTCTATTTCCTATGAATTCCTTTGCATTTATTTTTTGTCAGCTCCTACTTACATATTCTCCTGTAGCTTTTCTGCCTTTCATTCTCCGAAGATTGTTTGGGCACACTTGCCTCCATACCCCAGGTATCTATGAGCAGCTCCTCGTATGACCTGTGCTCCAGACCCTGCACCAGCTTCGTTGCCCTTCTCCGGACGCGCTCGAGTCATTCAATGTCCTTTTTGTAGTGAGGGGCCCAAAACGGAACACAGGAATCGAGGTGTGGCCTCACCAGTGCCGAGTACAGGGGTAAGATCCCTTCCCTGTCCCTGCTGGCCACGCTATTGCTGACACAAGCCAGGATGCCATTGGCCTTCTTGGCCCCCTGGGCACACTGCTGGCTCCTGTTCAGCCGGCTGTCGATCAGCACCCCCAGGTCCCTCTCTGACTGGCAGCTCTCCAGCCACTCCTCCCCAAGCCTGTAGCGCTGCTGGGGGTTGTTGTGCCCCAAGTGCAGCCCCCGGCATTTGGCCTTATGGAAACTCCTCCAGTTGGCCTCAGCCCATGGCTCCAGCCTGTCCAGGTCTCTCTGCATAGCCTCCCTACCCTCCAGCACATCAACACTCCCACCCAGCTTGGTGTCATCTGCAAACTGACTGAGGGTGCACTCGGTCCCCTTGTCTAGATCATCAATAAAGATGTTAAACAGGAGTGGCCCCAAAACTGAGCCCTGGGGGACACCACTCGTGACCGGCCGCCAACTGGATTTAACTCCGTTCACCACAACTCTCTGGGCCCGGCCATCCAGCCAGTTTTTTACCCAGCAAAGTGTGTGCCCATCCAAGCCTCAAGCAGCCAGTTTTTCCAGGAGAATGCTGTGGGAAACGGTGTCAAAGGCCTTACTGAAGTAAAGTTAAACAACATCCACAGCCTTTCCCTCATCCAATAAGCAGGTCTCCCTGTCGTAGAAGAAGATCAGGTTTGTCAGGCAGGATCTGCCTTTCATAAACCCATGCTGACTGGGCCTGAGCATCTGGTTGTCCCTCATGTGTTGTGTGATGGTACTCGGGATGAGCTGCTCCATCAGCTTCCCGGGCACTGAAGTCAAGCTGACAGGCCTGTAATTTCCTGGATCATCCTTCCAACCCTTCTTATATACGGGCATCACATTGGACAATTTCCAATCTGTTGGGACCTCCCTTGTCACCCAGGACTGCTGGTAAATGATGGAAAGCGGCTTGGCGAGCACCCCAGCCAGCTCCTTCAGCACCCTCGGGTGTATCCCATCTGGTCCCATAGACTTGTGTATGTCTGTGTGGTGCAGCAGGTCACTGACTATCTCCTCCTGGAATGCAGGGGGGTCATTCTCCTAGTCTCTATCTTCTGGCTGAAGAGGCTGGGTTCTCTCAGTACAACTAGTTTTGTTATTAAAGACTGAGGCAAAGAAGGCATTAATCACCACAGCCTTTTCCTTATAATTCACTGCCATGTTTCCTCCTGTGTCTAGCAGCGGATGGAGGCTCTCCCTGGTCTTTCTTTTGCTGCTCACATACTTATAGAAACATTTCTTGTTTTCCTTGATTGCTGAAGCCAGACTAATTTCTAGGTGGACTTTAGACCCCCTGATTTCTGCCCTTTATAGCCTCACAGCATCTTAGTACTACTGTTTAAAAAACAATGTCCAAATCAGTATCTCCTTTCATGTACAACTGCCACATGAGAAACCTCTTCACCCAATCTTACAGCCTGCTTAATGGCCCAGGTTGAATAAAGTGTCTTGAAAGGCTAACCTCTGCTACAGGTATGTGTCCCTTCCCTGCACCTTTTTCCTGAACTACACTTCCTCTCTCTTGTGAAGGCAATAGGGCATCCCACCTGTTTAGGTTCATTAGACAAGGAAAAATAACCTTCATGATGATGTAGGTATTGGATATCTTTTGTTGCTGTAACACCTTACCTGCTTGGCAGTAAAATTAGCATGGCAGCATTGGATATTGACAGTGTAGCTGGAAGAAACAAATCAAAATGCCTTAGTACAAATTTGGATTTGTTGCTTGCTTGTTCTGTAACTTACCAGAAAGAGAAGCAGTTTAAGTCCCCTCTCTGTGTCTGCACCCAGGCACGCATACACTGAACTACCTTGTGCATCATGCTGTCAATGTGAGTATTCAGTCCAGTAACCAATGAAAGTGACGGATGACACCAAGTCAAATTGTACATGACACCATGTTGGGTGGGAGCGTTGATCTGCTTGAGGGTAGGGAGGCTCTGCAGAGAGACCTGGACAGGCTGGAGCCATGGGCTGAGGCCAACTGTAGGAGTTTCCATAAGGCCAAATGCCGGGGGCTGCACTTGGGGCACAACAACCCCCAGCAGCGCTACAGGCTTGGGGAGGAGTGGCTGGAGAGCTGCCAGTCAGAGAGGGACCTGGGGGTGCTGATTGACAGCCGGCTGAACAGGAGCCAGCAGTGTGCCCAGGGGGCCAAGAAGGCCAATGGCATCCTGGCTTGTGTCAGCAATAGCGTGGCCAGCAGGGACAGGGAAGGGATCTTACCCCTGTACTGGCACTGGTGAGGCCGCACCTCAATTCCTGTGTTCAGTTTTGGGCCCCTCACTACAAAAAGGACATTGAATGACTCGAGCGTGTCCAGAGAAGGGCAACGAAGCTGGTGCAGGGTCTGGAGCACAGGTCGTACGGGGAGCGGCTGAGGGAACTGGGGGTGTTTAGTCTGGAGAAGAGGAGGCTGAGGGGAGACCTCATCGCCCTCTACAGCTCCCTGAAAGGAGGGTGCAGAGAGCTGGGGATGAGTCTCTTGAACCAAGTAACAAGTGATAGGACAAGAGGGAATGGCCTCAAGTTGCACCAGGGACAGTTTAAACTAGATAATAAGAAGTATTTCTTTCCAGAAGGGGTTGTTAGGCGTTGGAATGTGCTGCCCAGGGCAGTGGTGGAGTCCCTATCCCTGGAGGTGTTTAAGAGTCGGGTTGACATAGCGCTGAGGGATGTGGTGTAGTTGGGAACTGTCAGTGTTAGTTCAGTGGTTGGACTGGATGATCTTCAAGGTCTTTTCCAACCTAGACTATTCTGCGAAAGTAGAGGGCATCATCAGTCATGGTGCCATTTTCACATGATGTAAGAGTTCATGCTGTCTCTTAAATGAATGCTTGTACTTCATGGTACTGAATTCATAATAATGTCCAACTTCAGCATAGAAGTGGTTGGAGTTTTTTCAGTTTTTTAGACCACCATGAAACAATAGAAAACCTTTTTTCTGGTAAATCCTTGAAGTAATCAAATTGTTCATAGTGACTATTCCTGGCTTTGCGTGCAAATACTGTCAATTTTGCTGGTCCTTTCACATCATGCATCTTGCCTTTTTTGGCCTGTTTCCTTTTCAGTGATTTTGTTCTGGTCCTGCTTCAGGATTTCATCTAGCCACTATACCACTTCCTTCATAAGATGACTAATGATTTAGTGGTGTTCACCCTTCTTTCCCCATTGGGACACATTTTCTGTTCATTACAAAGGCCTGATGAGTTTCAGCTTACAGTTTGTGAGAAATGTTTTGTTTTCTTTTGCTATGGAGGTGCTTTGGTCAGGAAGTCTTGGTTCTATAATGATTCTTCCAGCAAATTGGGCATGCATTACTGTTGGGATTGGAGTTGTTAGTTTTGTTGAGAGTGATATACTGGTTAAGGAAACATACATGTTAGTTTCTACTGTTGAATACATACAGCAGGTATTGAAGAACTGAGGACACTTTGTAGAAAGGTTTCTGCAAGAAGCTGCAAATAGTGGTTCTCTTTAGTGATCCATACAAAGACATAGAGGTTTCTTCCCCCTTGCCTATGTTTCAAAGTGGTGTTAATACTTGCACAACCACTTCATCTATGTGTTGGTGGACTTTTCCTTGGCTTTGGAAAAGAGCAGAATGAAAGACTAGCCCTGCTGAGTCCTACAACTTTTGATTTCAGTGTCTAATTTTTAGGAGCTACCTATAATATTCAGTAGTCTGTACAGAATGAAGCATACCACTCTTAAGTGTCCTTTTAACTCTATAAACCACAGGCACTTCTGATAGTAATATGTGGCTGAATAAATTCCCCAAACCATAATTTTCTTTTTTTTAAGTGACCAAGAGCAGAATTATAGCAGTACCAATAACAGTAACAGCTTTTAGTGCAGTTAGCTGTAGTGTCTTGCTAGTTTTTCAGTAGTACCTTTTAGTTCTAAGTTAAGCTTTCCTAAAGATAGTACACTTGTTCATGGATAGATCCCAGTAAGCTGTCCTGGGAATCTCTACCCTTGCTCCAGCAGTTGCACTTGTTGAGTGTTAAATGTTTATCTGTGATCCCATCTCTTTAAGGCTTCAGTTCTTTGCAAAGATTTCCATGAACATCAGAGACCTTTGGGCCAGACTGCTAAACAGTAAGTAGAAATTGAGAGATGGGGCAGACTTCAGGTCTGCCTGCTAATTGATGATAGCTCCCCTAGATTCTGCTTTCAAACATGGACAGTATTTGAATGCTGAGGAAGAGCAGCTATTTAAAACGCCTTCCAGACTGAACAGAAGGAGGCAGCTTTGAGTAAGCAGAGGCAAGGTTTTTGTCAGAACCCAGGCCTACTTCTCCTTGCGGACATCTTCTCTTCAACTGTGAAAGCAAAAGTTGCGTTGCTAGAGCACTTCTATGTTGTTCTCTGTGTTCCTGGAGTCTATCAATATATAAACTCTTGCCTGCTTAAAGAGCAGGTCTTTTTTTCTTACTAGGCACAGGTGGAAGCACTGTGGCATAATCACTTAATTATTTAGGTTGGAGAAGCCTTCATCTGTACAGTTTCTCATATGGCCCTGGGCACTGAGCTGTCTCTCAAGTAGTACAGGCTAGACTCTCTGGGTTCTTCATGTTTTGTTTTGTTTATCTTATTCTGGACCTTGAAGAATGTTTCCTAATCTGTTACCCATTTAAGAGACTTGCTAAACTTCCGAAGCTCATCTTATGTTTCTGGTGCCAAGCTATTCCTTGCACTCCTTTTAGTAAATACACATAAAACATTATTTGTAGAAAGAACTTTTGTTTCGAAGTCATTTAGGCACATTAGAAATTTTCCACCAAAGCTACATACTTTATTATGTTAGTATGTGATTGTATTGAGCATGTGTAGATCATCTTCAAATAATATTTCTGATTAAGATAAATACTATAATTATTAGCATTTGAGGTACTATATGTTACTTTTACTATTGCTGTAATACCTGAAAATAAGCCACAAGTATCATGTGTCCCAGTGCAAAACCCCTTAAGTTTAATTAGTAAGTTAGGATATCAAAAAGCTCTGCTAAATGTATCTGTACCTTAGCTTCCCTTTCTGATATGTGGACTTGTTTAGAAACACCTGAAGATCAGTTTATTGAAAGCACTATAGAGTGGTGGAGCAATTTTATTAATAATGGTAATACTGTTAAATTACACATTCCATACTCAACAGAAAGCGTAAATTCATGATGTTGACCTTTCAGACAGCCCTTTTAAGCCTTTTCTTTTTTTACTGTAGTCCTGTTCAGTTTTCAGCAACCGTGTAGTCATCAGTGGTTTTCTGCTGCTTCATACTTAATGACTATAACTAATTTTTGCTGGAAGCCTAACAGTATAATAAGAGAAAAGCCATGACTCAAGGTGAGTGTGCTGTTCTAGCTGTAAGGAAGAATAATTGTGAATTCTGTATTTCATCATTTGGAGTACACACTTGCAAATTAATGGAGTGTTCCCTAAGATGAGCTTTGGTTTTGGAATGAAGGGAAATAGTTTCATGTAGTTCAGTAACTTTGTGTAGTGTTTTGTAGTTATGGTGATGTGTCTGTACCATGACATTTTGTTGGTTTTTTGCTGGTTATCCAAGCCCAACCTACTTTAAGTCTGTGCTTAAAGGACTGAGAAAAGTTTGCAGAAATAGAATCAAAATGACACAGAGATACTAGCTTCTGTATATCAGGTTGCAGTAAAAAATGTATCAGTCTATTCTTTGTACTTTGGATCATGGCACAAGTATTATTTTCTTTTGATTCCAAGTGGGCAAGTGTGGGACAATATATTACAGTAGTATTGTAAGAGTGAGTCTGTGCTGGTTGGCTCTGCCTGTGTTCCTTGCTGGCTGGACAACAGCCAGCCTCTGGTCGGGAAGCTGTGCTTTGTGAAGCAGTTTTTTTCTTACTCCAGAGTACTTGTAAAATCATTGAGGTACAAATGTGATCCTTTTGAATAGCTGGGAAATATACAGTAGCATTTGCACAGCATAAAGATTCTGTAGGGTCTTGGATGCCCTTTCCTTTGCTTCTCAAAAGATTCAAGTTTTAAGGACCTCATGTGAGCCTGGGGGTCCTGCTTGTTAGTATTTTGCTAACAGCAACCCTTTCAGTTGATTTCCTTTCAGACTGTTTGTTCACTTTTTGTTTTTGTGATACATGCCTTGTTTTCTTCAGCCTCCTTTATTTTTCTGTTAAGAGTCAGGGACTTGAGTAGCATAGCAAACCAAACAGCTTCCTGATGACTTAGCTACTGCTATTTCATGTTGGGAAACCAGGTCTTTAAAATGAAGTGCATATATGAACATCAGCATTTACTTGGATGTCTTGGATGCTCAGGGAAAGGAAAAACAGTCGTAAAAGATTACTTCATACATTTTCCCTTTCTTTCCAGTCCATTCTGTGATCCTCAAATTATAATTCTGTAAAAATATTTTAAGGGATTGCCATATGAATATTCATGAACTAGGAATTTACCAAATTAGAACCTACTTTTTATACCACAATTTGAGAGTTGCACTAAATGCAGTTTTACGTCTCCAAATTATAGCAAGCACCATGACTGGGCAGTGCAAAGTTCTAAAATGATATGGATTCACAATTCTGATCCCTATCTTTTTCCCAAAACTTTTGATCTGTTTGTTTGCATGACCCTTCTTTGCCACTCTGTGCCTGACCAGGTATCATCTGTACTCACAACAGTCAGCATAAAAGCTTTGAAGAGGCATATATTGTAGCCTTGCTTACAGAATTTAAATATTCCATACCTGAACTGGACCAGACTGGCACACCAGTAATCTGATAGTCCTCAGATGTCGGAACTTGCATGCGACCAGAATTACTCAGTACTGCAAAGTGTCCCAGAAGTCCTGGAACTGGTAACAGAACATCAGCAAAACTGGTTGAGTGATACAGTTTGAGAACAGTTTCTAAACATGTCCGTGGATAGGTTTAACCTGTAGTTTTAGAGGGCTTGCATGAGTTCTCAACACCTTGCAATGATTGTGTAGAGAACCGCTAAGGCTATCTAGAACAATAAAATTTCAGCAGCATGGTGATCTGTCTGAATGAATTTGTTGCAGGTAGGCTATCTGTAGGATAAATTAAATTATATGGAGCTGCTATTACCTTGTCCAGGTTTCTTCTGGTAATCTAGGTAGTGTAGTGTTCAGCCTCAGCCTGTGTTGAAGCGTGCTGAGGGCTAATGGTCCAAGATCACTAGCATGCATGTGCAGTGCAGGCTTATGAAGGAGCCCAAGATTGCTTGAATCAAGGAATACAGCTGGGTTTTTTTCCTCATGAAGAACCAAGACTAAACTTGCATCTTAAGTGAGACTCCTCAGTTCACAACAAGAATTTTCAATATACCTTTTTGTTTCTTTTCCTATCTTCAAGGCAGATGCTGGAAGTTTCTAGATTACAAACAATTCTGCCGCCATCTCAGAGGAGAGAGCCAGTTCTCTAGTTCTGGGAAACAGAACAGAGTCTGTCAACACTGCTGGCATAGCTTGTGTTGTGTGGTTTGTGTCTTTTATCAGAATCCTGTCTGGTTTTATGTGCAGCCATTTACTGATTTGCAAGAACAGCAACACTTGGACAGAAAAGTGTGTACATTCTGAATTAGGTTTGAACTTCTCTTTCATAATCAATGAACAGGTAGATGTATTTTGTGGATGTAAGAGCCACTTTTATCCGGTATTCAAATGAGAAGTTGTTAAAGTGTTGACAGTCCCTGAAATAGAAAATCAATGTTGTCTAGGGGCATGGCTGTCTGGTGGCCATACATGTGTACATTTGTAATACTGCTGAGAGAAAAATTATGTGGGCTGCCGTGTGGTGAGATATAGCTATTATTAAAGGAGGAACTAACAGTCTCACTCCCTAGTTTGAGCTGATTCATTCCAGAGACAGGAGTCAAAGTATGCTGGGGTTTGTGAGTTTGAGAGCAGCAGCTGCTACATAAAAATAAGCATTATTGCTGCAGGACTTCGAGAAAGCTTTTCTTGCCTGAGAACTCCAATAATATACACATTCTTGAGGACATGGATGAGTATCAGACCTGATTGTTAAGTATGGAAGAACATTTTTCTAAAGGCTTTGTTTTAGGAAAAAGACATCAAAAGCAAGCAATCATAGGTGTGTGGCTAAATGATCTGGGAGCTGAAACTCACTCGGCTTCATTTGGATATTGCAACAGACTGAGAAAAGAACGACTGTAAGGAAATAGCTTGTAGACAGAATTACCTTTTCAGCCAACACATTTCCACTCCTCCTTGGCTCCAGGAGTTCGGATTTCATTGAACCTGATTGTCCCCTCAGGCTCCTCCCTCTTGTTTACATTTTCATTTGCTTTTTCTGGCTGATACAAGTCTCACGCTTCTTTAGCAAGTCCATTTACCTCCAGGAGCAGGAACAGCAGCTGCGGCTCAAACAGCAGGAGTAGAGACTTTTCTTGCCTTTTTAAGCTGGGATGTTTGCCCTAACTGGCTTTCCTCTGTGCAGGGTTTTGCTTAGAGAATATGAGTTGATTTAAATGAGCCAATGACTGACTATTGCAGAAAGTTCCTGATCGTGCCTAGTAAAGAGGTAAGCAGCTTTGTTGTGGTTCAAGAGCTGGAAATACAAACCACGTGTATTTCTGTACGGATTTTATAGGAAATATATGGGAAGAGTTTGCAAGGAATGAGGGCCTGTGTTAGGGAGAGAGAAGAGACAGGCACACATAAAAAAGATTTAACTTTGAAGGAATGCAGCTCTGGACTTGTCCAGGTGTGCCTGAAGGTAGAAATATTTATTTATGAGGTTGAAAAAAATAATCCAGATCTCGTGTAATGTTTCCTGCTGCAACATGAACAAGGGTACAGTGTGCAGAGGTTTGTGTATTTGCAACCACCTTCTTTTTGTTCAGGTGGACTGGGTCACAATTGATCTTGCTGAATTTGTGGTATATGTGTTTACCTAAGTGGCTTGCATTTGTATGTGTTTTCACAAGTGGTGAATGGACAGGAGGTAGCTGTGGGGACAACTCAGAAGGCTGAAAGACTGAAACCTCTTTTTAACTCACAAGCCTGCCTTTGGGTATTTGGATTTCAAGGAGGGAAGTGCCAGGAAACACAGGCTTGGAAGGAAGCCACTATATTTGGTATGTGTTGGTATTTCAGCTCCTGATTTTTACATAAGTTGCTCTTTGTTTGTTAGGTATGAGAGTGAAAATACATACCCTTTGCTCTAAGGCTTTCATTTATAAGAGAGTCTCTGATACTGTTGTGTGTGCATTCAGTGTGGGAATTTTGTCAAGCTTCAGCCTGGGCAGTTCAGGGAGTTGGAACATCTCCTGGGAAGAGAGGTCAGGCTGAAAGCAAGTGGGCCCCTTCGGTCTGGTTAACAAAATTCCAGCATTACTCAGGTCTCCACCGTTGTGAACTTCCCTTGTTTTTTGACAGCTGTTTTACTCCTGCAATATACAAATACTCAATCATTATACATTGCTTTCTTGGCAAAAATGAGAGGGATGATTGAGTTGTACATTGATATGAGGTATCAAATGCATAAGGCCTCTGCAGTACCATTAGTTATCAAGGTGCACAGAATAAAATTTTGCATTGCTGGTATATTTTCTCATTTTATTCAGTCAAAAATACTCCCTGTCTATATGCATAGCTTCACTTCTGCAATTAAGTTGGTTAAGACTTTTTTTAGGAAAACGTGGGTGAAGAGTATTTACCAGAGTAAAGTGAAGTCCAGAAGTCTTAGTGCAGAGGTATTCTAAAATTATGACTTAGAAAAAAGGCAGAATCTGAAATTAAGGTGTTATGTAATATGAGAACAACTTCAGAACTTTGTATTTTGAAGGTTTATAGTATTTGAATAGTTAATTTGTCCTGGTTTTATGAATAAATAAACCATATATATGTATGTATTGGGTTTACATATATAGAGTTTATATAGAGAGATTATAAAATAGTGTACATGTATGTATTTTGTATGTACACACATGAAAATTAAATTTCTTTCATTTGACTATTTGCATATTCTCTACTATGATACCATTGAACCTTTAAAGATAGATTTGTGCTGGTTATTTCCATTTAAAATAAGTTATATCTAAGTATTCTCTGGGTTGCCCTGGTACAGAAACATATTCCAGGCTGCCCAGTGTAATGTTTCATTAAAACCACTGACGTATGCATGTGCTCTATAAATGCTGACTCTGTCCACAGTGTGATACTGTATATTTAATTCCTCCCCAGCAGAAATGCTATATTTCAAAATAAGATTATGATTTTTGCCTCATACAGCATTTCATATTCCTTTTAAACCAGGTTAGGAGGGAAAAAATTTCTGGGTAGAGTTTTATTTATTTATTTATTTATTACCTTAACTAAGTTGCATTCTTTCCACTGGACTTGCAGTGACAAATCTTACACAAGTCTGAGGTAAAATTAAATTCCTAATGCTGTTCAGCATCACACACCAGAATTTTTTTTTAATCATTACTGGGTAATTACATGTAAGTGCTTGTCATAATTAAATTAAAAAAAAAAAAAAAATTAATCTAAGAATGTTTCCTACAACTGTGCAAATTTGACAACAATTTAAATTTGTTATGTGCAATATCCATTGTGTTTTCATGATCAGGGGCTACGAGTTTAAATATACTGACTCCTAAGGAGCAAGTAAATTATTGTTTAACTGTGAGTCTCATTCTTTCCCATCTGTTCATAATGCATCATGATAATTTTTTGGTGACTATTTGAGGTTTCTAAAAAGCCAGCTGCCTACTAGAGAAAAATGGTCTGGTTACCAGTAAATTGTTTTATCCCACAATCACAGGTGTTTCCTTCTGAAGTCTGACAATACTGTATTCATCTTTAAATTCACAGCCAAAAGTCAATAGGTCTCGGACATTTCTGTTTCTTGCTTCACTCGTACACATATAACATAATATAACTCCGTAACTATGATAAATATCAAAATTAGTGTCTGTTAGGCTCACCATCCTACTTGTGACCAGTGTGACCTCTGTTTGGGGAGCCACTGATTTGAGAAATTGCTTAGGGACTTTCGAAGCTTGGCAGTGGACCAGACTTTCAGATACGGATACTTAGTAGGACATCTAGATCCCATGCTTTATTAATTATATTTTCCTTGTGCAGCATAATTGACTTTTTTAGATAGCTGGATGCTCACTTGAAATGGTTTGCGAAGGATTGGAAATCCTAGGAAATTATTCGCTTGTTTAGTCGAGTTCTTGGTTCTCATGTATATGCATTTCCTTCTAATTTAGATAATCTACATTTATCAGATGATAATGCAGGGTGTCTAAAATATTTCAAGCTGTTAGCTTCTTTCATAGTGAAGTTGTTCTTAGTGGTATACCTAGGCTTGTTATCTTGGTTACGAACACAGTTAGGCTGACACTGAATGAGGTAGTACTCGTGTCCAGAGCTATTCAGGCTTTTTAATCCACTGGCATTCCACATACAGGCAATCTTGAGGTTACAGGGTGAGACACTGAATGCCACAAAACCTAGTTGCCAGTTTTACAGTGCTGAAATATTTCAGAGAGATGCTAGTGTGCAGAAGTCATCCCTTTTGCCATGGTGTGTAGTTCTGACAGAGCTCTGTGGTTCATTAGCATGTGTAGCAATTGGAAAGCACAGACAGCTTGCAGTTGTCAGTTGCTTATACAGAGTGGTTCTAGTTATCTTAGAATCTTAAATTTTAGAGATCTTGTTTTTAACAGGGACCATACTGTAGCAAAAACATGGTTTCTACTGCTGAAGCTTCAGGTCAGATTTACTGAGTTTCCCATAAAAATGAGACATTTCCATATACAGATTCATGAACATACACAGACTAGTGTGTAAGCTTTTGTGTCTTGCCCATGAACCTTTCAGTCTCTTAAGTTTGCTGCCTCTGTTCTAACGAAATTTTCTGTTGGGCCATCCTGAGCCAAACCCTGTGAGAAGTCCTAGAAAGACTCTTGTTCCCAGTAGTGTGTATCAGTCAGGCTTTTAATGAGTACAGATGCTGTTCTTCAGTGTAGAGAGATCTGTACTTTTAAGAATTTTTGAAAAGCTCTGTTTGCAAACAAGGCATTTTGATCCATCTATGTGACAGGTTAGGGGAGGGAGAAATTCCTCTAGTAGAATTTTTTTCCTTTCATCAGATTTACTTGTGTAAAACATTCCTACACCTTCCTTGATGTTTACCAGTTAACACTAACTATTCAGAGAAATATGAAAGTGTTTACAATCTCTTCTTAGCGTTCACTGTGAACTATAGCTCAGATTAAAACTGGGATTTGAGTAGCGATTAATGAAATGTCTTAGCCAACAACGGGATCATTTGAGAATTCAAAGACAGCCATTTAACTTCTACATTTATCAGAAAAATATGCTTTTAAATTCACTTTTAAAACATTTCAGAAAGTAGTGAGGTAGTTTAAGTCCAAGCTTTGTAAATGTGGTATGAAAAGGAAGTCTAAGAAATCTAAGTTGTTCAGAATTTGAAAAAAACAAATGAAACACCAACAAACTCCCAAATTTTGTAAAACTGTTGTAATCCAATCCAGTGTCCTATGGAAAGAAACACTTGAGTGCTCCAACTTGCATACTTAATAGGTAAACATCAAAGGCCATAAACAAACAAAACCCCATCATCTGCTGAAAGCTGATTTCATATTTATATTCACAACGATGATAGTTCTTAATACCATTAAACATTGAGGAGTTATTTTTGCACATTTCTCAATTCTTGTATAGAGATACTGTATGGATATTTAAAAAACCAAAACACTTTCTAAAAAAGCTTTCTTCATTTCAAATGGAAACATAGAGAGGGGAGATAAACAATTTTTACATTTATAATCCACTTACATTGCTGTAGGTTTGTTTGTGTCTCATATCAAATGGAATGACAACATTTTAAGTAGAGATGCTACTTGTAAGCTGGACTCACGTGTCCCCTTTAGAACAGAAGCTGTACAGTTCACAGTTGAGAGACACACAAATGGTTTGTGGTTACTCAGCATTCCAGGCAACAGGCAGAATATATTTGCTAATTTTGTATTAGTGGAAGAAGTACTGGGCAAGGGTTATCTCCGAACCTCACAAGAGCTCACATGTGCAAGACCCTTGGTTAGTACTCCATTGGCAGTCTGTCACTGTCATCTTGTCTGTACTTCTGTTGCTATTCTTGGATGGCACTGTGTGATGATACAAGAAGGGCTAATGGAGGGAAATTCACAAAGATTTTCCATTGCTTCCATGGCTGTGCTTGAGCATTTGACAGATTTTGTACTTAATATTTTTCTGTGGCAAACCAAATCTACATGCTAGAATGTTTCATCTGGTGTGAGGTATTTATGGCTGACTAGCATGTTTGAAGGGTTTACAGCACTGTACTAGTTTTGGGTAGCAGAAAAGTCAGACAGAAATACTTAATAGTTCAAGTGTACTAGTCCTGTATTTACTTAACTGTGTTCCAGTTCAGACTTGTCACCTCTTCATGTCTATTCTGTGTCAGGATATTCAACTATTCAAAATAAAGCAGTTTTGTATTGTTTTCTAAGCACACAGAAAGGAAAAAAGAAAGTCACCTAATAGTTACTCTTAGTGGTGTTTTTTTCATTTTTGCAATTTGTTGTGGTAACTGTATTAAATAATTCCACATGAAGTGCCTAGTGTACTTCCTTGTCCTAGCAGTGGTGAGAGCTTGTAAGAAATCACAGCATGAAAGAGCTTGAGAAACTGTCAGTTGGTTGTATTTTCCTTAGTTATATTTTTCTCATAAATACTGTTTTTAAATATCTGTACACAGACATTCAGTCTCATGCATAGCAGCTCTTTTCATCATAGGATTTACACATCGTAAACTTTAGCAAACTTTTAACAGTTTGCCCACAGAGAAATTCTACAGCAAGGAGAATGGCTTTCTTTTTTTCCTAGCCTCATGACTTGTTCTGAAAAGGAGTATTTTTCTTTTGCATGTGCTATTTTAAAAATCAACATCAGACAAGTAATAGTACCTAGTCCTTAAAAAGTAAAAAGTTGTCCTTTAATTATTAGCTAAAACCTGTTAAACCTATCATATAACATCCAGTGTGTAAGTATTTTAACTGATGGAAACTTGGCAAGGTGTCCCATAATGAAGGCTTCTTCCAACCAGACCACTTTTCTTGCCATTATAAACCAATGAATTCATTGCCATCATGGGTACAATTTCTGAATAATGCTTTTTCTAAAATGACATTGCCTAGAAAATCTTCCTAGTTCAGAAGCTTCATGATCACGATGCCATTCTATTTTGAAAATGTGTGGTAGAGTTGATGTTGAAATGCATTGGCCTCTCCATGGCTCTTTTGGTTCTGGAACTGCCACAGGTGTTAGACTAATCTGTTGATTACCTTTGACACAAATCTGCCTGTTATTAAATTAGGATGGTCTGATTTTCTTCTTATCCAACAATTCTCAAACTATTGGGAGGAAAAGTTATTCAGAAACTTCCGCTTAATATAAATTTTGGTAAATGAGCATTAAATCCTTTGAAAGTAGAACCACTCACTTTACTTTTTTGGCTTGGTGGACAGTATAGATATTTAGTCCTAAAGTTTTTCATAAAAAAACAGAATTAATTGTGTTCATTTTCAGCACTGGTTAAGAGCCCAGTAGCCATACAGTATCTCAGGTTGGTCTAACCTGTGTGATGTGTGTGGGAGTTGGAAAACAAGTACAGTAAAGAATCATAAGAATGTGCCTCCTACGGCTTAATTTCTTCTCCTTGGTCTATAATGTCAAGGAGAGCTTTAAAAAGCCCTGACAGGCAGGGGTAGGAAAAAGTGGTTTGGGTAAAATAAGCTGAATTCAAATAAACTCTTGAGCTTTTAAAATGTTCCAGAGAGAAACCGCTGTATTCAGTGTTGTGAATCCGTTACCCATTGCCAGTGTTGGTAGTATTGAAATAACATGGAAAAGATTATTCTTACTGTAGTATTTTTAACTCAAATGGATTTTTTACTTCCTGATTGTATGTAAAAAATCTGCTCAAGTTTGCGTTTGTTTTCCTTGGTTTGTTTTTTTTTGTTGTCGTTGTTTGGTTTTGTTTTTTTTTTTTTTGGGAAGCAAAAAGAGGGTTTTTTCAACAACTTCAATTATTCATTTTGTATGTATTGCATATTTGTTATTGTTGAATATATACATTATGTGATTCCTGTTAGCAGTAAACCATAGTATCTAAAATATTACATATGTGATAAAACATGTAGAGGTGTGTACAAAGGAGACAATTCTAAGGCTGAAATTTTAGTATCTAACATGTTCTCTTGACTTTCTGCTGTATGTTTTGCATTATTTTTTTGTTGATTACTGAAGGGAAATAATTAAGATGGGCTGGTGACAGCAGCATGAAAAAAAATCAGTATATCAGATTAAAAAAATATAGGATGTGTGCCTTGAGATAGCAAGAAGCAGCAGGGTTCACGGATGCCAGTAACAATTCTGGGATCAAAAGCAGTATAGTCATTTCAGTGAAGCCCTCCATTTGAGTTCATTAGCCCTGTAAGATGGTAAAACTTGGCTCACCCGGTTCTTCTGTGTGTAGCTACTGTCAGTAAAGTGTGCTAAGTTGTGCTTATGCAACTGGAAGCAGGAATTTGTCTGTTCTCAACACTCAGCCTTAGTAAACTTAGATGCATTTTCGTGAAAAACTGTTGTATTTTCTAAAGATGGTGTAACCAGAAATCAAAGTTCCAGACCATATTTATTATGTATGATTATTCATAAACTTGAGTTGAGAGAGTACCTGAGAGATCAGAAATAAAGTTAGGTTCTTCCCATCATTGATGAGAAATGAGTTATATTCTGATTGTTAAGGGATTATGGCCTTGCTTATTAATTGAAATGTGAAATGCATACCAGATTCTCCACATGTAGAAATTCCATAGTCTAACATTTCCTCAGGAATGTCTTTATGAAGAGGTTTTACATATATTCCAAGGACTGCAGCTCTGATTGAAAGCTTTTTTTTTTTTTTCCCTTGCACCACCAAGAAAAGGAGTAAGTGATTCTTCATAGTGTACTTAGACCATCAAGTAGAAATGGATGAATTGTTAATTGCATAATATATGTTCAAGGCAAGTATTGCTGGTAGGTTCCTAACATTATTGCTCTGAACAGAATGCATGGTAGCCGCCTCAAATTTCTAGCATTGTAATAGTGTACTTATTCAAATTTAGTGTAAAGAGTTTGTGGAGCAATAAACATGCATTCAAAATAGTATAAAAAGAGGACTGCGTTTGATCTTGAGGTATGAATGGCATGTTATATTTCCATCAAGAAAATGTTTATAAACTGAAGTGTAAAATGAAAAAAATGTCATTGGTTGATGCAGTATTTGTAGAGCCAATTTAGTTTTGCAGAAACAATACCATTAGTATTAGCAGTACTTCTGTTGTGTAGTACGCCACCAGTCAAAGCCCTTATATAATACTTTGTCCTTGTCTCTCCCTTTTCTTGTTACTTATCTCTCCACAGTGCTGCATACCCAAGGTCCCATTGATGGCAGTCTGTATGCGAAAGTGAGAAAGAAGAGCTCTTCAGACAGCAGCATCCCTGGTGTTGCTCAAGGTGTTCCTGTGACAGGCAGTCCTGATCACAGTGACCATACCCTCTCTGTCAGCAGTGATTCAGGACACTCAACAGCTTCCATCAGGACAGACAAGACTGAGGAGCGCCTCGTGCAAGGAGTCAAACGGGGTCTGAGCCCACAAGAGAAGGCAGAGCTGGACCAGCTACTTAGTGGCTTTGGTCTGGAGGATTCTGTCAACACCACCAAGGATATGACTGATGCTCGAAGCAAGTACAGTGGGACTCGCCACATAGTGCCAGCTCAAGTTCATGTGAATGGAGACACCAAACTGAAGGACAGGGAGACTGATATTCTGGATGACGAAATGCCTAATCATGACCTTCACAGTGTGGACAGCATTGGGACTTTGTCTTCCTCAGAAGGGCAGCACTCCACCCACCTAGGGAACTTTAGTTGCCACAAGAGCAGCCAGAACTCACTTCTTTCAGATGGCTTTGGAAGTAACACTGGAGAAGAGCATCACAATGCTTTTGCCCCAGACCTGGGAATTGGTGTGGATCCCCTCTATGAGAGATCATTTGGAAGCACTGAGCTGAAGTCAACTCAGCAATTGCAACGGAATCCCTCTGTCTCTCCACAGCCTCAAGCCTATGGCCCAAGTAACTACTCTACTCAGACCTGGGTACGCCAGCAACAGATGGTCACTGCTTGCCAGTACGGTTTTGCCCCAGAGAATGAAATTCGGGTTGGCATTCATAACACTGTGGAGAATTTGGGCAGTGTCCAGAGCCAGTCCCGAGTCCCGGACACCCCGACACGTGGCTTCAGCAGCAGAGATGCTGTGCAGAGGGGACTAGGAAGTATGCCAAGTGCTACTGAAACTGCAGAACATGCCAGTGCTGAGAGTTTTAAGTCAAGGGCAGTGCCTCAGAGGGACACAAATGGCCTCGATATAGGACGGAACGCAGGGGACTTGCCAGCGTCTCCAACTCTGGATATTGATCAGTCCATTGAACAACTGAACAGGCTGATCTTGGAGTTAGACCCTACGTTTGAACCTATCCCAACCCGCATTAACACTGTCACCAGGGACAGAAGTCAAGTAAATGGCTTCAGCAGCCTTGATGTAGATGTGGAAGGGCTTGCCAGGAGTCCTGGCTTCCATGACAAATTAGAAGTCACAAACAGGAATCCCTCCCGGCATGGTAAGCTGTTTTAATGCTTTCTGAATATAATGCTTTTCCTAGCACTTGTATGAGGCAGGACCTCAGGTCCTGACTTAACAACTTCCAGGATCATTAGCAAGGGATTATTTCTGATACCTTCTTTACATAACCATGAAAGAAATTAGGGAATCAATCTGATGTGAGATAAGTGAGTTTTGCATGTACTTGTTTTTTGCCTAAAAAAAGTACTGTTCAGCAAATTCTTAGCTGTTATAGATCATCAGTTGGGATTTCTTGTTGCTGTAAATTTAAGTGATAAGGGAACAGAATTCCTCTAATTCTTACATTGAGACATTTTTAGAAGGCATCTGTAGTGAAATGGTTTATGATTTATGATTATATGCTTTTTATAATTTCCACTTAGCGTAGGAGAATAAGCTCCAACAATTTTATCTTCAAATTCAGTGTAGTGCTGCTGGCATTAAATTTCTATGCAGTATTTTCATAAGTAATGCAATCTTTTTGCCAGTAAAGTATTTTAAAACGTATTCTTTATGAAACTTTCTGTTTAAAAATTCAGAAGTCACAGTGCTTACTTGTTATCTCTGGCTCTGATATGATTGCCGAAATCAGCTGGTGGAATTATAGTCAGCAAGTGTTGCACATTTATTGCCGAAGTAATGCTACTAGCTATTGCCTAAGTAATGCTACTTTTGCAAACTAGAAGCTTTGCAAAAGGATGGGTAGTCTCTCTCTGCTAAAGTTCACTGATAACCTTTCACCAATGCTGTAGCTAAATTTTGTGACAAAGCAGCTCTTGCTGGTCTTGCTGTCATGTTTGAAAATTCTGTGTGGTCTAATTCTTCTGGCAGAACATACCCCCTTCCTTTCCTTCCCTCACTTCCCTTGCCTCTTCCTCTTCTCCCTTCTCCTACCTTCAGTCATGGTGAAATGAAAGACTTGTTTGTGTCTACAGGATTTGATTCAGTATCAGCCAACATGCCAGAACACATGTCTGTGGCCTCATTGGACACAAATGGGCTGCTTCAGCTTAAGCCCAGTTGGATATGCCAGACCATTCTATGATGACTGTGCCGAACTAGTGTGTGGTTTCCATTTATGTACAGCCCTGTGTGGTCAAGGATGGTGATTACTGTAGAGAAGGTGAAATTACAGTTTTGTGTGCAGGAGTGTAACGGAAGAATACGTGAGCTGTTTCACTATTTGTTTGGTTTTAATACATGGGATGTGTTTTGTGGCTCTTACAGGATTAATTAATTTGTGATTCTCTTTAATCTTTTCAAATGATTTGCTGATTGAAAATGAGATTTTAATTTTTTTTTACAGGAGAGTATTCTTTTTGATATACATTAAAGCTAATGAAGGGGATAAAAGGGTCATTTTAGAATAAGCCACCTTTTCCTATTCTGTGTTTAAAGATACAAATATGAAAAGAGATATTTGAATTTTTCTCACGGATTCTGGTCATCTCTCAAAGGAAGTAGGAGTCACTGTCAATTCTCTTCCATTTGTAAAGTCAGGCAAAGCGGGTAGACTTCCTGCCCTAATGAAGACTGGTGAGAATATGAGTCCTTGGGGTGTGTTCTGGAAGAGGATTTGTTTTAAAAGTAGTAATGAATTTGGAATTAAATATGAGTATACAGACAGCATTTAGAATCCTGGGTAATTTCGGTGGAGCAATGGGACATAGTATGAAAGAAGAAAGAGTTTAGGAGTCAGGAAGCTACTTCACTTTTTGTTATGCCCTTGCCTTTGGCAAGGCATTTCTCTCCTTTACCAGCCTGAGCAAGGGAAAAGGAGGGTTAATGTTTTTTTTCCATTTGTTTTTTTAAACCTGTCTCTCAGAACTATTGAACATCCTTACAAGATGTTTACATCATAGCTTCAAATCTAACCTTATGCATACTGATTCCTAATTCACCTCCAATTCAAGCTGCTAGAAGATCTCTTTGAGTTTAATTAGACATAGAGTATGTGTCTCTGGAAGTGAGGTTGTGAACACAATTTGTATGCTGAAAGTGGTATGTAAGTGCGAATTGCTATCAATAGCAACTCTGTTTCTGACACTGAATTTTTTCCCCATACCCTCTATCTCTGCTCCAAAGCAACATTCCCATTCCAGCTGAAATCACAGAGTGATTGAGGTTGGAAAGAACCTCCGAAGATCATCTGGTCTAGCCTCCTTGCTCAGGCAAGTCCATCTAGAACCAGTTGCCCAGGATCACATCCAGATGGCTGTTGACTATCTCCTAACTACAACCACCTCTCTGGGCAACCTGTGCCAGTGCTCAGTCATCCTCAAAGCCACAAACTTGTTTTCTGATGTTCAGAGGGGTACCATGGAAAACAGCCTGGCTCCCTCTTCTTTACAGCCTCTCTTCAGGTGTTTATAGACATTGATGAGATGATGAGGTCCTCAACACACTTTCATTTAATCAAGAACTTACAGAAGGAGAGTGCCATCCAGTACTTTGTGGACAGTTCTCCATTCTACCAAATAATGAGTACTTCTGCATGATGTTTTATTTCAGCATTTTTACCTTGTCTGATAAAAAGGCTAATCACTTAAGGGGACAGTCAGGGTGTGAATCAACTAGCATTTAGGTCTTTAAGTCTTTTCTTAAATTTTAGCTTGGAGGAAGTACTTAGTCTGTTCACACTTTAACTGCCCTGATGTCAGATTCTCAGAAGTTCTCAAAGCTTTTCATTGACATCAGAGACTTAAGGAGGAAGGTGACAAGTAAAGTGTAACCCTTGAATTTCTAGGGCCCGAAATAAATGAATGAACTGTATCTAGAGTTTAAGCGCTGCAGAGACCCTAAAATGTGTGGAATACAGGATGCAAGACTGGAGGCTTCTGTTGGCCTCTAGTCTTGGCTTATGTCATCGAGATTTATGGGCCCTTTTCTAGTCATATTTATAGTTGCTTAGGATTATTTATGTTTAGGAAAATTTCCTTTAAAAGTTTAACTCTTTAAGTGCTTTCTCTTAATTTTACCTTCTATTTTTCAGAGCTTTATGCTGCTAGTGTTGTTTAGGTTGGTTAGCATCTTCTACTAGCCTTAGTAGTCTCTTTGAAACAGGGTGCTAGTATAAAACTGTTCAATATTCTCAGCTGAAACATGCTTGGTGGTCCTGTTGAGAGGTTATAGTTTATTTCATCAAAGGCAGCAAACCTGACAGGGTGCTTTTTGTTTCCTCGAGCTCCTGATTTGGTGGGGTATGGGGAGGTGTTTTTAGTTTACGTTTCTGGAGTTGTAAACTAAACTACCATCATTTTCAACAACTGCTACTTCGGAGGATGGCATGTTCTAGCAGAAGAGGCAGAGAATAGGATTAGGAAGGATTTAGATACTCTAATTTAATTAGTCAGGGCCTTTAGGCAGACCAATGCTTTTGAGTGGCCTAAAGACCTCTGCTTGTGGTTAAGGTAGGTAGTGTCTTGAGGATTTTCTCTTGCGAAACAATCACATGCCTTGCTCTTGAGTGATAAACAGGAATTTTAGATGTGTGTTGAATACTCTGCCTGCCCTTTGAACTCTTTGAGTATATTCACTGTGATTAACAGTGCAATTTCATGTTGAGTCTAATGCAACTGAAATGCAGCAGACTGTTCCGAGGAGAGATGGCCTTACACTGCCTCCATGATCCTTGGATGTACGTTACCCCATTCATCCCTGCATCAGATCTGGTAATTGCAGTGGAGGGGTTTGTTGGATTAGTTTGTTAATTTCATGGTTTGTAGGCTTTCGTATGGGTTAGTTCTCTGTTAGATCGAAGAGTTAAACTAGCAGTGTGGACAGGTAATCACTAAATGCCATATGTAAAAAGAGTGGTGAGGGCACATGGCTGAAGGTGGGGGGCAAGCAGAACAGCCATTTTAGCAGCCTTAAAACCAGACAGAACAAGTTTATCCTGACAGAACCGCATACCTCTATCTGTGATAGGACCTGATCTGTAGGAACTTCACTGTGACACAGTTATTCCACTCTGTTACCAAACACCATTAGGAAATTATGAGGCAGAGCTATGAGAAAGCTAAATTCAGTATTTTAGCCCATTAGCTCCAACGCTAAGGTTGGAGATGTCGGGTTTCACCTGTCATTTTCTTCGTGTGCTTTAGAACATGATACTGGAATAAGTAATGTGAGAGTAGCATTTAATGAAAAGATTTTTTCGAAATAAATACTCCTTCATATAGCTTTAGCACAATAAGAATAATTTTTAAAGTTTGCCTTTATGTCAAGTGCTAAAATATCCCATTTCTGACTTGCAAGTATCATTCAGTTTATACTAGTAAGAGCTGTATTTTAAAACTACCCATGGTTCCAAAGGTAAAACAGTACGTATGTGTGGCATGCTGCCACCTCTGCTTAAGACTAGGAGAGTGAAAAACCAGCACACACTGATTTTCCAAATGCTGTAGGATTTATTTACATACTTGGACTTGCCCTGCTGCTGTATACAAAATCACTTATGCATGGTTTGCACAAAACGAGGGGAAAAAGTAGTTTGACGGAATGAATGTTAAGAATGAGGAAGACCTGGAATGTTTTTCCCTTGGTACATCACCTGACGATGGTACATCATCATCATCATCTAGCTGCAAGGAGAAATTGTCAATTGGTATGATCAGATGGAAGCAACAGGAGTATAATTTCATGTTTCATCTGAATTCACATGACAGTCATGGTTCTGAGCATAAAACACAGATATTCTGATACATTCTTTCAAATTCTGCATAGCACTTCAAAGGAGTAAATCTAGAAGTGTAGTCCAAACATCACAATATTTTAGGCAGATAACTGAATACTGGAAAAGTAACCTACTGTTTGCAGAAGCCCCTACCACCTCCCAAGCCTCAACTGTATGAGAAAACAGGTAAATTGAAACAGCAAAACCAGTCTATTTTGTCTGTGAGTGGGGAAAAAAAGCAACAAACCTTAAGTTTGAGAAACAAGGAAATGCTCTTTATTAGCTCCCTTCCTTTTTCAAATATGCTTGACAGTTCACTTGTCTTTGGGGACCATAGGTATGCAATATCTATGTGAGAAGAGGTAAAGAAAGTGGCCTTAGGGTATGCAGGTCTGCCAAATGCTCTAGAGTTTCAGTGTAGGAACCCAAGCCCTTAAAAAGACTGTTGTCTCCATACTGCTGAAATTAGTGCTTCTGTGCAAGGATTAATAAATAACAGGAAATATCCTCTGTACTTACTGGGATAAATGGCAAGTGTTAAACAGTTAAAAAAAAAATCAGATAAAAATATAACTCTTCGTGCTTAGTTAAAGTCAAAAGTCTATTTCTGCATGTGTGGGAATGAACTCGTGTATAATGTCATGCAAAGTTTCTCTTCAGACTTTAACATTGCTTTCCCTCCACAATGCACAGGTAAAGCATCGGTGTGGTCTGACTCTATTCCCCCGCACATGCACACGCATGCAGTAAAGCTGAAGTATTCAGCATACTTGCAGTAAAAGGCTGTAAATGTGTGCTAGAAAGAAAATAAAACCTTATAATAGAAGCTAAATAATCCCTTAAAATAATGATAATACGTTGTTGTTCATTGCCAGTTTGTGGTAACAGAGTACAGGCCTGATGGATGTGGTTTACCTTACCCTGGAGTAGACTCACAGAATTAGGATAAGCAGGAGATTCTCCAAAGCAATTAATTAGCTGTTGAATCTACTGCAGCAGAGGAGGTGTAACTGATAGCACAAAGAAATGCTGGCTGCCATGGGGATGAGGAAATAGTCACGAATAAAGGATAATCAAAACAGCAGTTGTTTACTGATGAGTAATGATTGGTCTTAACGCAGTCAGGTTTTAGGGGGGAAGCTCTATACCCTGTGACTTAAACAATTGTCCTGTGATGGAGGGAGTTGGCAGATCGGGGCTGAATGGCTCTTGAGTGAGGTTGAATAGACGAATGAGGTATTCTGAGTGAGCTGGAGCAAAGAGTGCTGGAGATGAATAGGATTGATGTGTTGTGTTCGTGCATAACTTGAAGATTGAATTATGAGAGGTTGGTAGGGTTATCTGGTTTCCTGCATGGGCGTGCAGAAAATGTGTGTCTTAAGAAGGTATGGTATGTGCATGTTTCCAGTGCTCTGCAACGCTAGAAGAATGAGTTTAAGAATGAAATGTATGTGTGTGTGTGTGTCAGTTGGGATGTACTTTATGGTTCATTCTTACCTCTCCTTGCTTATATGTTTCTGTACTGAATGACAGAGGCAACCTCGCTTTTCATGCCTCTTCCTAGAGGTTTTCATACACACATGCACCCTTAACTACTGATGGCTCGTAGCAGAGATCCGAGTTCTGTCTGAAATGATGTCTTGGGTTAAGTGCTCAGTCTTTTTGAGAATAGGAAGAAGTAGACAGTGATTCTTGAATTTCTTTTTTGCTGGAATGTGTCTTTATGACCTGTGTATAATAGAATAGTGGCTCATGACCTGTTTTCTCCCTCAGTGCTATGTGTGTCACATAGTAGAGGTGAATCAGTGCACTATATATTAGCATTTTGCAATTTTTTGCTTTTACATGCGTTAAACAGAGACGAGTTTCTGGTAGTAAATGAAAGTGTTGTATACTAGTAACACAGTGCTGCAATAGTTCTTAATTTTAAATAACAAGAAGTTTTGTAGCCTGAGGAAATTCTGATGCATTATGTAAGCTCTTTTCTGCACTCTTAAGTTCCTACCTTACTTCACTTTATGTATATTATTTCATGACTAATAACACATGACCTTAGTCTACTGTTAAAGGTAATTTGTAAGACTTATTTCCCTGAACAACTTTCTTTTACCACAAAACTTATGCTAGAAGAGGAAAGCTAAATCAATGTTTTGCTTCTACCTAGACAACTAAAAGCAAGAATCTGGTAATAAAAGTAGAGAACAGAAGGGCTTTTACCAGTTTTCAGTAAAACCTAATATTACTGTCATCCATGTCTCATCCCTGCCCCCCACATTTTCACTCTTGAAATGTTAGTTTCCATCTTTAGAAAAATGTTAGAAGCAGTTGATGAGAAATTATGTGATCAAACGAAGGCAGAGCACGTGAACACATGCATTCAACATTTGGGGGCAACCTGTTTCTGTTGCCAGCCTGAGGAAGAGAGAGACTGTATTTTCCATAAGGTTGAGATTATATTGTTGCTCTCAGCAAATTCTAATTGTTCTTCATGCATGTGTTTGAAAGTATTGTCTTAAAACATCCTTAGGTCACCCGATGTGATGGGGACAACACAGATACAGGGTTCACACAGCCTTACATTTGGGTGGCATTTATATTGTTTATGAGCTCAGTAAAGAACTAGGCATTAAGCAGAGCCATCTTCCCTCCCTCCAAAAAATCCCAACATGCAAGATGAATAAAAATGAGGTGGCTAAACATCTGATTACAAGTGCCTGGAACATCTTCAGAGATCTTTCCTCTATAGAAAATAAATCTTTGAAGATGGTCCAAAATATGGTACGATAAATCATGCTACCATGTATCTGCAGACAAAGGAGAGGAGAAGAAATCCTTTTTGCATACTTTTATTAAATAATACTTTTTAAAAGCATTGAACTCTTCCAGATGTTTCTATTCACTCTGTGATATTCTGTGGGAGAGCAAACCCAGTCCATCTGAAATAAATTGTAAAGTAACAGGAGAGCAAAGCTTGTCCAAATCCTCATGTGTCTTATTTGCATGTATTACCAATACACTACAAATCCTGTTGTAACTTCTACTGCATGCAAAAAATTTTGGTACTGACTTGGAGTTAATTTTACAGTGGTTAACAGTAAATTTAAATGGAGTTTTTAGCTAAACTAAGGTTAAAAACTGAGGTTTTAAATTAAAACTAGAGTTTCAACTAAATTCAATATTCTAAACTAAATTTAGTTAAATTCTTTTTTAATTTAAATTATTTTAAAGAATTTTAGTTACATTTAGCAGCACAGTAATTTTTAACTTAAGTCATGTACTTATTCCACAAGTTTTTATCCATCCTGTAACTTTCGGGATGTGTGCCTGAGTGTAGCATCATTATGACATCTTTGTATGGGTTTGGAGATACCAGTTTGGATTTCGCAACAGGCTTGCTGCCCATGCTTGGCATGGTGTAAAGGACTAAGAAACCAAAGTGCCCAGAACTGTGAAGCTTCTGTGTCTGGTTTAATGGCCTATTGGATTTGGGGTACAGTTTAGAGCTTTTCATTTGCTTAGACTCATATGGGTTATAAGGAGTTTGGACTCCTAGTCTTCCTACCCGTTCTAGGCAGGGGAAAAAAGAATAGTTTGCTTGTGAATCATTGCTAAACATGGGCTATTTTCTCAAGAACAATGAGATTTTTTTGAGCATAATAAGATACTCTGTTAGCACTTGCATCAGAAGTCCATTATTGTTTCAACTGGGTAAATGTTTGCTTGTCCTTTTTTCACAACGGTGTTTAGCTTGAGTTTTGTTTTGCTGTCTTTCAAGATGTTATTTTTCCTTTAAATTTATAAGAGTGATTGTAAAGCTGATTTTAAATTCTTAGAATAGATTTACTCTGGTTTAAGCATAAAGCTGTCTTGAAAGCTTGGTCATTAAATGCCTACTGCAGAAATCTTAAACTTTGTAGAAGATAAATGATGCCAGAGAAGGAAATCACTTTATTTGGATAGTGTTGTTCTAACATTTTTTAGTATGTGGGGCAGTCCCTAAAGACCGTTAGAAGTTAACTTACGGAGTTTTTTTTTTTCCTTGATGAATTGTTAAGCCTCCTGCTGGGATTGAATCCCCATATTTCACAGTAAGGGGTAGTTGGAGTTATGCAGGTCTTTTTAAACTGCTGTATAGGCAGTGGCATATGGAATTTCTGCAATGCTAACATAATTCTCCCCAGAGTCTTATTTCAGCCTTCATGACTATGCTGAGGTCTGTGAAAGGGGCAATGGAAAAACAGATTGTGGGAGTTTTCACTGTATGTTTCTCAAGAGAACCCTGAGTTTTATTAATCAGTGGGTTGAACTGGTAGAGCTTCTTTTATGTCAAGCTAACTTTTGAAGCACAGGTGATAATTACAGTATCTGTTAAGTTGTATTGCTTGGTTGACTGATTAAACATACATCCTAGTAAGTATTCTTTTTGTTTTTTCAAACCACATGTGGTTTTCTCAAACCATGTATATGTGGCTTGCATACATGCTGTCAGATTTTCTTAAATGTGTAGATCTTACCTTTTGCCTTTTGTGAAAGGGATAGTGTTGAAATTAATTCAATATTCCAAAAATCCTGATGGAGAATAAATTGAAGTGAGATACTGTGTGTAAAATAATAGTTATCACTAACCTCTCTGCAGAGAAGATGGTCTTAACTGTTACTCAAGTGTTGATTATTGAAGTGGTTCAAATTAGTTTTCTAAGTTCTGACATATATATTTCAATACCATAACATTAATTCCCTGTGTTTGCAACCTGTTGGATAATTTCAGCACAGAATGTTTAAGATCAGTGTCTTGTAAAAACTGAATAATCAGTTTCTTCCAGTTGCTCATGGCAGCAGTTCTTGCTTTGCAGATTTTCAGCACAATAGAATTTTTCACTTACTAAGACCAATGTGAAATTTCACTTAATAGTACTAGGTTCAAAGCTTGCTAGCACGTTTTGACTCTAGAAAAACAAAATGTCATCTATACACAAGCATTGATCATCCATTTGATTATAAAATTACAAATAAAATGTAACAATCATTAAGCATTGAAGTTGATGCAGATCTGTCCTAATTTCCAGAAGATACTCTAAATGAAAATGTGTTTGGTCTTACATTTAAATGTGAAAACATTTACAATTAATGGCTCCAGGCTGAAGTTAATTTTTCATGATCTGATATCATCTGGTATTGTGTGAACCGCTCTGCAGTTGATTGAGGGCAGTATTGTGAAATAAGGTCATTATCCCACTGAATTTCGTTTTGGTGTGGCCTCACCTCAAGTATTGTGTGCAGTTTTGTGATCCAGCATTTAAAAATGATGTTAAGTTACTTCAGTACATCCAGAGGAGGGCAACAAAGCTGGGGAAGGGGCTATCAGGCATGTCCTCTGAGGAACAGCTGAGTACACTGGGATTTGTTTAGTCTGGAGAAGAGGAGGCTGGGGGATGACCTCACTGCTCCCTACAGCTTCCTCAGGAGGGGAAGTGGAGAGGGAGGTGCTGAGCTCTTCTGCCTAGTACCTAGTGCCAGGACACATGGGAATAGCTTAGAGCTGCATCAGGAGAGGTTTAGACTTGACATTAGAAAGCATTTCTTTACCAAGAGGATGGTCAATCCCTGAAACGACCTTCATAGAGAGGTGGTCAATGCCACAAGCCTGTCAGTGTTTAAGAGGCATTTGAACAATGCCCTTAATAACACGCTTTTACTTCTGGTCAGCCCTGAAGTTGTCAGGCAATTGGACTAGATGATCATTGTAGATCCCTTCCCACTGAAACTATTCTATTCTGATTTGTGCGTTACAGAATCACAGTGTGATTCAGATTGAAAGAAATCTCAGGACGTCATTGGGTCCAACCTCCTGCTCAAGCAGGTTTAGTTAGATCTCATTGCCTGTGGTTGCATCCAGTCAAGCTTTGAAAACCTCCACGGTTGCAGACTTCACAGGGTTTCCAGACTCCTGTGCCATGGATTGACCCCTGACTCTGTGCAACTCTTTCTCCTTGTATCTGGTCAGAATTTTCCTTGCTGCAACTTCTCTGTTGCTTCTTGTCCTACCACTTTACATCTCTCAGAGGAGTCTGTCTGCATCTCAGTAATCCCTCCTGTAGGCAGCTGAAGACTGCAGTGAAGGCCCATTTTACTGTCAGTTATTGAGAGTCAGCAAGCCAGTTTCCCCAGCCTACTCCCATGTTGTGTACTCCAGTCCCTAACTGGTTTGGTAACCCTTTGCTGGATTCAGTCTAGTTTTTTTGTACTTCAGGACCCAAAACTGGACACAGTGCTCCAGATGTGGCCTCACAAATACTGAATAGAGGGGTGTAATGACTTGTCTTTGACCTGATGGCTACTGTCTTGCTATTACAGTTCAGCATACAGTTGGACTTATGCTACAAGGGCAACACCATAATCACCAGGCAGTCTTCTGCATAGCTGCTTTCTATTCAGCTGCTTTCTATTTTACCAAGCCTGTATGGTTTCATGGGATTACTCCATCCCAGTGCCGTGGCTTTTGACTATCTCCAAGGAGAGGGGAACTCCACAATGTCCCTGGGCAACTTGTGCCAGTATGTGGTCACCCTTACAGTAAAAAAGCATTTCCTAATTTTCAGAGGTAACCTCCTGTGTTTCAGTTTGTGCTCATTGCCTCTGGTCCTGTCAGTGGGCACCACTGAAAAGATCCTGGCTGCATTCTCTTTGCACCCTCCCTTCAGGTATTTATACACATTGATGACAATCCCCCTGAGCCTTTTCTTCTCCAGGCTGAAGAGACCCAGCTCTCTCAGCCTTTCCTCAAGGGAGAGATGTTCCAGTCCCTTCATCATCTTTGTGGTCCTTCACTGGACTCTCTCCACTATGTCCATGTCTCTGTTGTCATGGGGAGCCCAGAACTGGACACAGTACTCCAGGTTGTGGCTTCGACAGTGCTGAGCAGAGGGCAAAGATCATCTCCTTCGACCTGCTGGCAATACTTTGTCTAATTCAGCCCAGAATACTGGTAGGCTCCTCTGCTGCAAGTGCATATTGCTGGCATGTGTTCAATTTGGTGTCCAGCAGGACCCCCAGGTCCTTTTCTGCCAGGCTGTTTTTCAGCTGGGTGGCCCCCAGCATATACTGGTGTGTGGGTTGTTCCTCCCCACATGTGGGACTTTGCAGTTCTCCTTGCTGAACTCCATAATGTTCCTATGTGCCATTTTTTTCAACCTGTCAAGGTCATGCTGGATGCCAACATGCTCCTCTGGCCTGTCAGCCACTCCTCCCAGCTTTGTGTCATCAGCCAGCTTGCTGAGGGTACGCTCTGCCCCATCATTCAGGTCACTGATTAAAATGTTAAGCAGGACTGGACGCAGCATGAATCTCTAGGGTACACCACTAGTTACTGACCTCCAAGTAAACTTGGCACCTCTGATCAGCACCTCAGGGCCCGGACATTCAGCCAATTTTCAGTCCACCTTACTGCCGTCTGTACGAATCTATACAGTAATGTTACCTGGTTTATAAATTCTGGATTCTCTTTATAGTTACAGATAGGAATTTCTTCCACCCATACTGCAAGATGAGTTGATGTGTCGTAGGAGGCCTTATAACTTCTCTGGCTGTATAAGGATATGTTTAGTCATTTTTAAGTGATGTGGATTTTTTGTAAACTTTTAAACCTAAGCCAGCAGTCATAAAATGTGGGGATCACTCTAGTTGTATAGCCACTGCAGGCATTTTGAGGCCAGCATCTGAAAACTAGTCCATGTTTTGATTTTATAGCTCAAATCTGTGACTATTTTGTGTATGCAGTGTCAATATATGTAGCCACAGCTAAATGTTTAGTGAACAAATTGATGGGGTTTCTTCAGAGACCTGTTATGATTGAATAAACTGGATTATGAAACAGAATGTGGAAACCTTACATCTTCATGGGACTTTGGAATACTTTGAGCTTTTGGTTGTTGTTGTTTTGTTTTGGTTTGGTTTTTTTTGTAGCATAGTATTCTTAGGCTAGTGTAACTAAACAAGGAAAAATTCATCCTGAAATCTCACTGCAGTTTAGTAGGGACTTCTAATCAAGTGGGACAGTGAAGGCTAGGACTCTTCACTTTTCATACTCTGCCATTATTTTGTTTATGTTTCATATTTTGACAATTACTGCGTGTCCACCTCAGTATATGTCATGATGAAGGCATGCATTCTGCAGAGAGGCTGGGAGAGTGTAGGTCCTGGTGGTGGTATCCACAGCATATGGAAATGGAAGTTCTGAGCATGTTGTGTGAGGATCACTCCTTATGTTTCCATACCAACTGAATGGGCTTTGAGACTGTGAAGTGACTTGGTAGAGAAGGACACTGTATGGAGTGCAGAGATCATAATTGCGGCTTCTGAAAACTCAGAGAGACTTCGAATAAGTTTCTTGTTTCACTTGAGGAATGCAGGATATGCATAGATCACTGATTACACAGAAGTTCCTGTTAATCAACATTTACATGACTGTGACTTGTCTCTTCTTTCTATGTAAATAGGCAATCCATCAGTGAATATCCATCCAAAACCAATTTATGTTAAGGGTCAGATGAATGTTATTTTTAGTGCTGCATAATTTTTCTAGTTGGTAGTTGACCAGGAAAGTTAACCAGAAAAAAAATATGTTAAACAATTTGGAGAAATGTAATACAATGTGATTATTTATCTTAGACCACTAAAGAGAAAAAAATAACCCTTTTTAGAGTTGATTTAAAATTTGCTGAATTTATCATTTGCTTCAGAGGGCTTTGGTGAAGCTCATACTTCAAAACAGTAAGGCTTTTTGTTTTAGGATTGGTAGCAATAACGGGCATTCCAGTGACCTTTCAAGCTAGCTGCAAAGTCACATATAAATTATTGTTGAAAAGGAGACTGTTTAGATCATTATCTTTCAGTAACTACATCTAAGATAGTCACAAACAAAGAAGTTGGCTGAGCTGTACAGTTCGGGTTGTATTTTCTCACATAAGTATTATTTCATGTTGTGAAGCTGTGTCTTCAGTTCTGTTAGAAGACTGACCTTCTGAAATGACAACTACATTTTAGCCCTCTGAAGGTGGGATGAACTGAAATTATGAACCTGTGAGATCTGTGTACTGGTGAGCTGTGTTTAGATGGATTAGATGGGACATAAAATCAACTAATACTCGAACAATTAATATTTTTTTAATATTTCTGACTAATAATCTTTTGTGTATTATTAATTTGACTATATTATCAGTGGTATTTCTGTTGTGAAGAGTGACCTCTGGTTGTGCAATGTACAAGGTAAGTGATGCTAAAGAAGTTAAAACAGATATAAATTTGGGAAAAATGGGGACCCAATACATTTTTCTTTTTTAAAGACATTTGACTAGTTGAGTGGACACTACAAGTCAAGGATAGTTGTCTAAACTGTAAAAGCTTGGTTTATGATTGTGATGAAATAGGAGTATAAGGGAGTTTCTTACTTTTTTTTTCCTTAATGTGAACTGTTTGTTCATTTCACATACACAGCCATAAAAAAGATTTTTGTAACTTCCCATAAGGTTCCTGCAACCACCTTTTCCTCTTCATATCCTCCTTAGCCTCCATGCCTTTTAGGTTGTAAGGATAAACACAAAGTTAATTTTACCTTTTGGAATTTCAAATTACTGTAATGGTATGGGTATTCTGAAATTTATAGATTATTTTGAAATACCAAAATACCACTTAGATGCATTTCTTAACCAGAAAACCATAGAGTTTTGTAAATGTAAACTAAATCCTTGTAAATTAAGTCCTTAATTTCATTTGCAGGAATCCATATAATAGTCCTAGTCCCTCACTGAACTGATACTTTAAGATGGTCACCTGACTAATAGGGATGAAGAAAAAGCAGAGGCATTCAGTACTTTTTTTTGCCTCTGTCTTTAATAACAGTGTCAGACCAGGCTGCCTGGTCCCCCAAGTTGGAGGATCATGAGTGTGGGAACAGTGACTTTCCACTTGTGGATACTGAAACTGTAAGGCATCAGCTGTTGATCAGCTGAATGCTCACAAGTTCATGGGGCCTGATGGGATTCATCCCGGAGTACTGAAGGAGTTGGCACATATTATGGCAGGACCCCTCTCGATCATCTACCAAAGGTCTAGGGAGGCTAAGGGGCAACCTTATTGCTCTCTACAGCTTCCTGAGGAGGGGAAGTGGAGGGGGAGGTGCTGAGCTCTCTTCTCTGGTACCCAGTGCCAGGATGTGCGGGAATGGCTTAGAGCTGCATCCGTCAGGGGGGGTTCAGACTTGATATTAGGAAGCACTTCTTTATTGAGAGGATGGTCAAACCCTTTTAATCAACCCTGAATTGGTTAGGCAGTTGGACTAGATGATCACTGTTAGGTCCCTTCCAACTGAAACATTATATTCTCTTCTATTCTGATTCCTTAATAAAGGAGGAGAGCATATTATTATTTTGATAATTTGAAGTACATTATGGAGCCTTACATTATTCAAGGGATAAATAACTACTAAATATGGTTTGTAGTTATTTATGGTGGTAACCAGGATAACTTGGGAATCTGGAGACTCTAAAGAAGTTTTATCCTGTTGTGATTGAATGTATCATAATCTTTTTTACCCCCTTAAACCGCTTTGAATAAATTTATATGTAGGGTTTATATAAGTCTTTTGTGTAGTACATTGCTTTTGTTTAAAAAGAAAAAAAAATATCAAGAACAACAGTGCAGAGGAACAGAAGGACAATTGAGTGGCTTCAAGTAATACTCAGATCTTTAAAGGTGATTCTACCTCTTAATTCACTAAGCTGTAATGTGATTTAGAGTCCCTTATAGATTGGTAAACAAGAAGATGGTGAACCTTTTATATTTCTTCTGAACTTTTGTTTAATAATCATCTTTTTTAAGGGGTTTCCAGTTTGTAATTTGCACAGTTTGCTGTGGTACAAACTAGGTAGAAGTTAAGGGAAGGTCTTTGGGCTATGCTGGGTTTTGGAAAAGTCTGATAATTCTAGTTTACAAACGTTAATAACTTCTATAATGGGCAGAAGGCCTATCAGTCCAACTTGTTTTACCACCTCCACAAGAAAAGTTCTTCCTAGAGAGTCCTACTATGTATCCTGTGTTTGCCCCACTCTCATCTAAAGCTGGTTTTGAGGCTAGCCCACAAGCCCTGTGAATCAGGTGGAAACATGGAAGCACCATCTTACTAGCTGTTGTGGTAACTGAAAGTAAATGTGGACCTTTTTAATGGTGTGCCTCATGCATTCAGTAAATACAAACATGTATAACATATGAAGACTTAATGATTTCTGAAGTTTAGCTGGGACAACTACTAATATACGAGATAGAGCACTGTTGTTGACATGCCACTGCAGACAAAAATTTTAACTTAATGTTGTTTTCTTCCTAACAGTTATAAATACCTCTCAATAGTACTCTGGGAAAGCTAAGCAGGTAAAGAAAGAGATTAACCTTTAGCCACTGGCCATGCTTCTGTTAGCTGTGGCATTGGCATGGTGATAGCCATCTGACAAGATAAATGCCTGATGTTGTTCTGATGCCAATCTGTTGAAGTGTTACTATTTGTTCTTCAGGGAGAACAAAATATTTTGTAGTTCACAAGAGAAAAGAGAGAAATGAGAGTATACAGAATGCCTTCAAAGAAAAAAATATGTGCTCCTGGGATATTTATGAAGCTCTGCCAAAAGCTTGGCTAAACTACAAGAACAAAAACAAATTATGTGACTTCTAGGAAGTCTTGGCTCCTGACACTTCACACTGAAAAGACACCTTTTAAATTAATAACTCTAAATATCTGTTACATTAAGCGAGGCGGCTCTGAAGTACATGCATGAAACTAATAAGTTAACATATTTTTTTGCTGACTTAATTTTAATCTCTTAGATTGAAGTTATTTGCTTTAAGATTTATGGCAATATATCAGCTCAACTTCTCCCTTCTGTCATCCAACATCTGCTGGGAATTAGATACATAAAGCACTTCTAGTCTGTTAAAAGGAAAATGTCTAGTTTCCCTGAGATACCTGTTTGCAGCTTTGAGGGCTATAGTAACTTAGCAGAAATAACCAGCTTCACAAATGTATGTATACTAATGATATGAGTGTATGTATATCATTGATGATGAAGCCCTCTCATTGGCATGATAAGTAAAATCTGTTCTAAACTTTAAGGTCTGTTTTGACCCAACCAAAAGGTAGACATGCTCTCTTATAAAGTAGTCTCATGCAGCTCTGTTAAGTAGGACAAGCACGTTCAGAAAGACATTGCCTTACCTTAATAATTTGGTTACAACTGGAGTGAAACTCTCATGTGCTGTTCCTGGCTCCCGTTGCCTCCCTGTGGAGGAGCAGTGGGACTGGGAGTGCCTGGTCTCAGATGGGCTGTTTGAAGGCTGAGACTCCAAACAGTAATTCCTGCTCTTTAGAATTATTTTTTTTATTTATAATTTCTGTAATGCAAAGAGTTAGTGAATACTGGAGTAGTCTGAACTCTGTCTACATTCCTAAGCGTCTCCAATTTCAGTAGAAATCTTCATGACTTTTTAGCATCACTTAAGAGGTTTGGAACATACTTAGAATTTCATGTCCTTTTCTGGCTTTGAAGATCTTGTTTGATGCATTTTGTTTGCTCATAGGGTCTTCAGAAGATACTCTTTCCACCTGAAAGACCACACACAAATTTTCTAGTCAGGGGAAAAAGGGTTAAATAAGTGTTTAAAACATGGATGCTTAAAAATTATTTTAGTTTTCAAAGTTGTACCATAGAAACAGATTCTCAGCTGTCCTTTCCAAAATGTGCTAGGTACGTTTATCTTGACTTGATAAAATAACTGGACCTTGAAATGTAACCCTATTGGTAGAATTTTCCAAAGTGACCAACAGAGGGTTATTTATTTATTTGCTGTAGTGGGAGTTACTATCACACTGACTTTGATGGTAGCAGGGCTGAATTTTTGCAAGTGTCCAATTCTGTAGTCTTACAAGAGATTTATTAATATTTATAAGATAATGCACTACTTGCTAGTAAGTTATTCAGGTTGATACATATGTAAGTCAGTGCAGAATTAAGTTAAGTACTGTTCTCCTCTACAGAAACCTATTTGTGCATTGATGCTTTATAATTGTGCTGTATAATCAATGTGAAATTTATATAATACAGGCACTTACACTTTGTACACCTTGGGTTCTGCCAGCTACTTCAGATTAGGAAATGGATGTATGTGGAATGTGTACAATATTTTCTTTCTCTACCAAAGTGGCTGGTTCAGCCCTCTTGCTGGTTTAGAAGAAGGGCACGTTTTGCACTCCTACTGTTACACCCCCATGATCAGGGTGCGTAGGAAATGTGCTTAATCACAGAATCATCAGGGTTGAAAAAAACCTTGAAGATCATCCAGTCCAACGATTAACCTAGCACTGACAGTTCCCAACTACACCACATCCCTCAGTGCTATGTCAACCCGACTCTTAAACACCTCCAGGGATGGGGACTCCACCACCTCCCTGGGCAGCCCATTCCAACGCCTAACAACCCCTTCTGGAAAGAAATGTTTCCTAATATCCAGTCTAAACCTTCCCTGGTGCAACTTGAGGCCATTCCCTCTTGTCCTATCACTTGTTACTTGGTTCAAGAGACTCATCCCCAGCTCTCTGCACCCTCCTTTCAGGTAGCTGTAGAGGGCGATGAGGTCTCCCCTCAGCCTCCTCTTCTCCAGACTAAACACCCCCAGTTCCCTCAGCCGCTCCCCGTACGACCTGTGCTCCAGACCCTGCACCAGCTCCATTGCCCTTCTCTGGACAGACTCGAGTCATTCAATGTCCTTTTTGTAATGAGGGGCCCAAAACTGAACACAGGAATCGAGGGGCGGCCTCACCAGTGCCGAGTCCAGGGATCAGATCCCTTCCCTGTCCCTGCTGGCCACAACATACCTACAGCTGGAAATTATTCTAATAGTTTAAATGACACCAAACAATGAAAATAAATCCTTTTATAGATTCTCAGCTCATTTAAGAGAAATAACTAATTCTTGAAGATCTTTTTGCACACAGACAATAAAAACTCTCAGAGGAATATCTGGTTTTATACATACGGTTATTTTTGTACTGTCCTGTGGCTACACAGTAAGGACCACTGTGGGATCCTTATCATTGATTTATTCTTACAAATAAGATACAATGAAGGGTGGAAACAGCACAACTGCAGGGAAGTAAGCTGTGTCTTTCTTAAAGAAGCATAAAGTCCTGCTAATCATAAAGCTGTATCTAATGACACTGTCTTAATAGTAACTTTGGAAACAAATACTGCTTTATGCCCTTGAATATCCTGGATTGTTTTGCTGGCTCAGTTTACTCCTGTGCTCTGTTCCTCAGATTCCAAAAGGTTACAACTCCTAATACCTAATCTGATATCTAATATTTGCACTTCAGTGTGATTGCCATGTGTGTCATGAAAGGTGTACAGCGAGCTGGGTTTATAAGGGGCAGGGAGGGTCTGTGGTAACTAAAAAGAAGCTGTTTTTTCGGGGAAAATGCAGTCCTGGAAAACTGCAGTGGTTTTGCTGCCGAGAGCTGCTGTGCTAGGGATGGAGAGAGGTTTCCCATTTGACTGACCGTAGCGGCCCCTCCTGGCAGGCGCTGCCGCTGGCACTGAGGTAACTGCTTCCAAATAGCAGGAGCCTACCGCTTCACTCCTCTGGAACCAGGTGTACTGCAAATACGTTCCCACTTGTGTAGCAAGGCTAACTACAACTTACTGGGGTTTTTTCCCCACCTGTGTGGTTTTGGAAGGCAGTTATGAAACCAGTTATTTCATGAGCACCCTGGAACAGAATCACTGAAGGTACAATAGTGAAGTTTGTTTTAACAGCTCTAACTAAAAAAAATTAATCAGTTTTTCTATTTCTTTTCAGCAACAGGTACGCAAGATGATGATGCAGCAGGAGGAAGGATCAGAAAGTTAAGTATTGGGCAGTATGACAATGATGTCCCTGGGCAGCCATCGTATAACCGGAGTGGGTGGATGAAGTCGTCTGCTACTGACCAGGCTGTAAATCCAGGATCACCAGTTCCTGTAGGGGTGACCAAGGAGGTAAACAATGAAGAATTTTTTGGTAAATATTTATTGAAGCGAATGGTCGATAGGGAATCCCATGTTCATGTGCAGTGTCCAGAATCAATGTGAAGTAATTGAGCAGTTGCATAGTGGCAGTAAGAACAACAAATGACTGTAGTTATCTCAAAAAGGCAATTCAGTGTTTAAAGATGTCCTGCTCTTGTTCTCTCTGTGTGTTTGCATGTTTTCAGTGTTCCAAGATCTCACTTCTGGAATGGTGGATGAGATTATATGAAACCTTCAGTAAAATGATGAAAAATCCCCCACTGTATTGTAGAGTTAAGTGGCAATTGCCACACTGTAATTTTGCTTTTTTGTGCCCTTCCTAGATGGCTGTTGCATGTTATCAAGATGAACTAGATGGGGGGATCTTCTCCCCAACAAAAAATGGAAATGAAGCTGTCCCATCCACACCAGCTTTTCCTCTGTCACCAGAGACGTCATATGGTAAGAAGGTATCTGTCTCTTTTAATAGCACTATTAATGTTTTAGCTGTTACTGAAGAGGAATTGTACTTTTTCTTCTCTCGAAAGGAGCGAAAACACCTCCTCTATACCATCAGCGGATTCCCTCCAGCCAGAAGGTCAGCAGCCCATCTGAGCTGTACAGAACCAGTCCTGGTAAGATACCGCTACTTCTTAAGTAATTTGAAACTGAACTGTGTATGAAGGCAACTAACGCAACAGTTGGTTATTCCTTATAAGTAGGACATATAACTGGTGAATTTAGACATGTGCATGTCAGAGAAACAGAATTTAGCAGTGCTATTTTAATCATACTGAAAAGAAGTAAACTGAAGAATTATCCAAGAAAGATTTAATGCCATTAATTACCAACAGGGAGTCCTGTGTTCACGTTCAGTGTCAAAAATCAGTGTGGAGCCATTAGGCAGTTGCATCATGGCAATAAAAGGAAATGCAATTCAGTGTTTGAGGCCATCCTGCTCTCGTTCTCTGGTTTCAGTGTTCCACAGTCTCTCTGCTGATATTTGATAATATGAAAATAGTACTGTCAAGAGACTTGAGTTCCTTGTGATTTTTAGTAGGTTTTGTCTCCATCTGAGAAAAGAGGGATGACACGCATGTTGTGGTCTTCCCAGGCAAATGAAGCTGACAGTAGGGCTTGGCAGTAGCTGTGCTCAAGCCAAGGAGATCCTTAACCAAAGCGATGAACGTTCTGGAGGTTTTATTGCCACAATACAGTTTGTAAATACTCAAGCGTGGAAAAGTAGTTGGTAATAGATGATTACATGGTTAAAAATGTAATGTGATCTAGCTATGAATTTTATTAATAAAGGATTCTCCTTTGAGGTCTTAACTTTTTGCTGATAAAAATGGCAGCAAAGCTATTGTTAGCTGTCATCTCTTCTGTGTGAAATTATTTTCAAACAGTTTTTAAAAAAAAGTATTTCATGTGACTCCATCAGAAAGTGCTGGACATAAAAGGAACCCAACATAAATTATTTAAAACCTGAGTAAAAATCGGACCTTCATTTAAATTGTATGCATTAGAAGATGTTCAGATGATAATTCATGTGTATATCTACATATACATGTGTTTTATCGCTTAGATTATGACTGTCGTCTTAGACTGTAGAGAAGTTGATCAAGATAGTGGAGTTTCCAATAAATTTGACAGTGGATTTTGATGAAAGAATTGTTACAGTGTTGTGGTTTTAACTTTGGGAAAAAAACTTTCCTGTTTAATTTGCCTCATTAAACAGTTATTAAAATCAAGTAACATCAATACAGAATAAAATTATCTTTAGTAATAATGCAATCTTCTACCCAGTTCAAGATATCTTTTTGGTCAGTTGCTGAACTCCCTCAACTCTTAAACAGTTAGTGGCAGGTATCCTCCTGAGGGCAGCTTCAACAGATCAGTTACAGGCTGATTGCATGGAGTTAGTCTACTGAACACTGCTGTTAAATGACTTCCATCACTATTGCTAAGAGTTAGGACTCACCCTGGAAAATTTTGTGCCTTTCATTGTATTTCTCTCTTTTGTTGGTGATTCTCCTGTTAATTCTATATGCTGGCAGAATTAACTCAGTTGATGGAACACTGAAAATAATTACTCTAGACCAAAGCAGGTAATTAGCTCTTTGAATGACCCTTTAAAAATTATGATCAAGATATACTGAGTGCTACAGGTTAATTGCTCAGCTGCCTGTAGCTTTGCTTTTAGCCACAAACATAATGTACTTTGATACTGAAGTTGAAGGTGTATGAGGTGAGTCAGCTAGAAAAAATGCAATACACTACTAGTGAGCACTTCTAAGAAATGTTAGTTGGGTGACTTTCCCACCAGAGCACAGAAACTTCTATTGACAGAAGCGGTATTAGAATCCTGCATTAAATACTTTTTTATTTTCTCTTTTTTTCCCTTCACTATTCTACTTTATTTATTGCCTTTATCTACAGTATCATATTTACTGTATTTACTTGCTTCTGTGTCTTCTGATTTTGGCAAGAAGAAGACGTCTTTTCATTACTTTTGCTACCAATCCCTAATTCATGACCAGAGTAAGAGTGTTGTGTTTTGTGTGTTGAATGAGGCCAAGAATATGGGGCCAAGGGAACAGAAGTAGCTGTTCCTGTGGTTGAGACTGCTCTGATGCACATGTGACAAGGGTGATTCTAACAGTATGCACTTCACAAGAATTCTTAAAGCCCAAATTTTTAGTACTTTACATTGCAGCCTTGCTCTTCTTTTAAATGCTTTTATGGTTTTTATTTTGGTAGAAATTGGGAAACATACTGAACTTCTCCAGAGATTTTCAACAAATTGAAGCCTTTAGAGTCACTGTCTCTGGGCTTTTAATTTCTGCCATTAAGATATTGCCCCTTTTGTCTCAGTTCAGATCACCCTTGAAATCAAAATTGTTTTGTTCTGCATCATAACTTTGCTGCTTATCTGCATTCCAAGTTAGTAGTGAGGATGCTGTAACATCTGGTTACCAATTATATTACTGTCATTTCCTCCTCACTTCCTTCTAGAGAACAGCTTTCAGTGTAGTTAGCACTTATATCAAGAGAGAACTACTGTAGTTTTAGAAAAGTATAAAAGTATATATCTTAAAAGAAAAATGCATGGGTTTGTGTATTCTGTATTCAAGATTTACAATGACATCTAGTCAATGATAAAATTACCTGTTCTTTTGTAAGTTATTCTTGTCATAAACTGTGTACCTTGTAACTTGAGCACACCTAATTCTGATTCTTAAACTGTTTATTGAAGGGCACTATCTTTACTGAAGCCTGACAGAATCCTGTATAAAATGATGCTCTGTTAGCCCTAGAAATCATAATTTTCTTTCCAGGTGAAACCACTTAGTTAGGGAAAGTCAGTTCAGTGGTGTTACATATCTGTCTCCCACTCATTAGCTATGCCCTATCTTTTCTTTCTCCCCAGACATTTCTTTAAGATGCCCTGCCTGTGCCAGCTATAAAGAGCAGGGTTTCTTTCCAAAGCCTTGTTCTTTCTCAGACGGGAGCAAGTTTAACCTCCCTCGGTCTGTATTCAGGCATCCAGTCCTTCTGTGTCAGCGCTGCTGTTCCAGTGATCACTTGCTGCCATGGCTTCATTACCCTTTTCCTCACTTTACTCACGGAGTTCATTCTGAGTTATCTTTTGAAAGACACCTTGTTTCTTAAGACAAACTTGAGCAGTCTATAAATTGGCTAATTTTATAAATACCCAACAAAAAAGCAGGCTCCAGATAGAACCCAGATAGAGCGCTCTGAGCAACACAATAGCCATTTTATGTCCCATGGGAGAGTCCCACACATTAGTGAAGGAACAGAAGCACTATTTGTAGGCCATTTTGAAGCTTATAAAGGCTCTCTTGTCTCAAACACCATAGAGCTAATTGAAGTCCCTTTGTATATAGAGTAACAAATAAAACTGTAGCAAGCTCTTTGCCAGAGGACTGAACTCTGGCTAACCACCCTTGCTACTCCACCCCCTCAGGCTGGACGTGAGGAGCTGCCCCTTCTTCAGCACTGGCCAAAGCACAGGCAGAGTTTTGCAGAAAATCTGCACTCACAAACAGTCACTGTCTCATGGCAGAAGACAGGGATTTGTGTAACAAGGGAAGATTGTCTATAATCCTTTATCCATGTACTGAAAAAGAGAAGACATGATGTCCTGTTTTTCCATCTTTTCTGAACAGCCTAAGTAAACTTGTGTAGTTCAAGCAGTGCATATGGTGGGATGTTAACTGGTATGAGGAATCTCAGAGCCTTCAAGTATGTGTAATGCCTTGACTTTTTATACCATCATGGAGCTTAGCCTAGGTACTGTACTCAAAGCTTGTGTTACACATATGAGCTGCATCCTTTCTAAAAATTGTCAAAAGGTCTTTTCTCCTCATGCTGTTATGGAACTCTTCAAGACCAGACACTTGTGTATTTCCATGTTTTTTCTCCTACAGACTCTGTTTTTATCTGACACAGAGACATTGTAATCCTGAATTCCCCTTATTGACTAACATAGGCTTACTCTGTTAGATCACCCATTAGAGTGATGAGCGTTTCATAAATCTCTTGGAAGGCAAAACCACAACCTGATATCCTCATTACTGCATAATTATATTACTGGTTATAATTTTATACTGTTGTAATTTCATGCTGTTATTCCAGGATTGTAATTTCTTCCAGTCACTGAGTTGCAAGGGAAATAAATATTGCTTAATTTGATAAAAAATAGTCAAGGTTCTGAAATGAAAATGTTTTCCCCGTGTCGGGAGGCTTAGTAGCATAGGAAATAAGTGATACTAATTTGTGAGAGGGAAAAATTTTCAGTTTATGATGTGCAAAACTTTCTCCACAATATGAAAAGGCTTAATATAATATTTTTTTTTATACCTGCCTTCCTCTCATGCCCTTAACTGTTTGTATAAGGTATACATGTCCAAAGCAAGAGATAGGTATAGAACTTTTCCATTATCTGGGTTTATTTGCTTAGCTCATCAGTGCATCCACTTCAGTGGATGGTTATCACAAGCTCTGCCCTCCTGAAAAGAAACGTGCATTTTGGTTTTTTGCTCTTGTAATTTTGGGGTTTGGGGTTGTTTTCTTTTGTTAGTTTTGTGATTTTTTTTTTATTTTTCTGTTTTAAACATTGAGGCTATTAATAAGCAATAAAAAAATCCAAGTAGAGACAAGAAATTTATAATGTTTGCTACAAGGCAGATAGACAAGGTCTGTGTTATGTTTTTCATTGTCCTGCAATTGACCTTGACATGTTTATTTTGTGGCTAGATACAGTGCTCATCTCCACCATATTTGTATAACAAAACAGTTAATGTTTCTTAGTTTCTATAAGATATAGCATTTACTAGTGCATATGAAGCCTTCATAAGCTTCAGGAGCAAGTAGGAAAGGACTCAGTTCTGTTTGGGTACTACATACCAACATGAACTTAATCAGGTCTTTCAGAAAGAGCTTGTGGAATGCCATAAAGCATAGTCATAGGCTTTATGCCGTAAAGTATAGGCCACTTCTTGGCTGTTGTAAACACTGAAGTAAACAAAAGGTGCTATCATCCGTGTCACACTTCTTCCTCCCTGGATTACTTTCATTGACATATTCAGCTCAGTAAAACTAACCTTTATACAAACTTTTTATTGCATAACGTTTGGAGATTACTTGATGTATTTTCAAGCCTTTATTGTCACGGACCTCCTTCTTCTTGCACCACTGATTATAGTAAAGTTCTTAATATATCTTTAAAATACAAACATCAAAATTTTTTACCTTCTGTGGCCTGCGGAGAAGGAAGCAATGCTTATTATCAGCGATTTCAGTCTGTTAATCTAAAGCCAGCAAAGGTAATAATGTTCCATCTTGTGTGCTGGAGGATTTCATTTAATTCGTATCAATCTGAACGGTGAAAAAATGTTGTAACAGAAGAACCAAATTGAAACCAAAAATAACTTGAAACGCTTGTAGTCTATGCCTGCTTTTAGTGAGTGATATTAACCAAAATACTTTGTCTACAACTAAGCTGTGCAGTAGTCAGCTTAAATTGAGCTTTTTTCCCCCCACTCAGTTTGGCTAAGATTTTCATGGGATGTACTCTCCCAGCGCACACTAACTTACCAAAGCTTTATACTCTCGTTTAGAGACAAGAATGAAACAATTTAGAGGTTAATCCATTTAGCTAGCTGGACTGTTTTTGTTTATAGCCATGTTATGTGTTTCTACATAAAACTTTACAAAATAATGTACATATTTTAGCCACTCATTAGAAATTATAATGTCATTGTTTCACAGGAGTAAGGAATACAAATTTACACACCTGAGTATAAAAAGCTATGGAATGCCAAGTCTGTGGAAAATAGTATGTGATGAAGAAACTGGGACAATATAAATGTGTTTTTCTTTGGCTGATACGTTAAAGCTGACAAAAGATGCCATTTTTCTTACTGAATTTTCATAAGAAGGCTCACTGTCTAAAGTATACTCTGTCTTGCATTGATTTTGCATACTGTAATTTGAATATATTTTGGTTTGTAGCCAGTGTTGTGTCTGACCACAGAATTAACGATTCTTTAAATCTGATGCTTATGTCAAGACAAAGATACTTCAGGGTAAAATGTTCTTATGGCCCCAGGAGCTAAACTTCTGTAAGGGACGGGGTTTGGTGTGAGTTACACGTTGAACATCATGTTGAAAATGAGACAAATTCAAGTGCTACATATTGTCGTAGAAAATATTTTGAGTGCCAGCAGAATGCATAATCTAGTGCACATGTATGTAATTCCAGCTGCTCTGTAATCCTGTAGAATTTTTAAAAACCCAGAAAACCCAAAGAGGATGGTTAGGTGCTTCAGACATCTGAAGAGATGATAAGTGAAGCTAGTCACTGTCTCCTCGTTTTCCCACCCTCGCTTTTGTAGCAGGATTTCCACCTGGACAGAAATACTGTGATTGCAGATCAGAACGAGCTTTAAGCTGCATCATGCAAGGTTAAAATTGCCTTGGAGAATGTATCACATCCTGATTTGGAAAGACTTTCTGGTTTATACCATGTTTCACCTACTATGAAAGTATTGAAATTGCCCTTTTGTCTTGGTTTTACTGGATGACACTTCATTCCCTGTGCGTAATTGCTGATGGATAACCAAATAAAAGAACTGAGACTAGCCCTCTAGAAAGGGAAAGTTAATAGCCTTATTGGAGGCTGGCCAGCACTGTTTGCATTATCCATTTGAACCAAGACACTGTTGAAAAGTTACGTGGAGTCTTCTACCTAAAATAGCAAATATGAATTAACTTTTCCCGCAGGGAAATGAGTATCCAAGCGGCAAGGAGCTTAAATGTAGAAACAAGCTCTCCACTTTGTCACCCGCTCATCTTGTCCTCAAGGCAAATGTTGAACTGTGTTAAAGGAATGGTAGATCTTGTGACAAAAATGCTGCCCTACAGGAGTTCATATGTAGTAATGTTTTTAGCTTTGGACACCTTTAAAGTCTTACACGTTACGTCTTCCATTAGTGGTAGGTCAACAGGTCTGACTGCTCTGCAGTCCCATGCTAATACCATTAAAGTAAATAACCACTGATAGGTTCTCCTTCAAGAAGACCCACCCTGTAGACTTCATCCCTTATTTGTGGCACCTCACTTGAATCCAGTCTGTCTACTATTTATTTGGTCTTGACTCACTTTTAATAGCACTGAATTTAAAATGAAACATTGAAACTCCTTTTCAAAAGGAGTTATTAACTGAGAAAATCTGGAACCAGCCACAAGACAGAAAACAGCACCTGCATGCTTGGCAGTACAGTCCACTAGAAACTCTCTTCACTGCATATCTTGGCAGTTGACAGCCACATAATATTAAGGCTTTGATTCTGTCTTCAAAGCCTGCATTGCAGATGCTCCCAAAGCTCTTCAAAGACTGTCTGGGAATTAGTGGCCTTGAGTGACCCACATGTCTGTGCTGTTGTACTGCAGTAATGGAAGCACCTGCTGCCAAAGTAAGACTTGGTCACAACGAAATGTTATTCAGAGATTAGCAAAATATTTTTTTTGGTCTGGAAAACAGTGGGAGTATTTTAAAAATAGTTTGAGATTACACAGTAGTTGTGGCTTTCTTTTTATAATTGTTGTTATTCCAGTGCTTTCATATCTGGTCAAAAGAGTGTATTATTAACACCTTTCAGTGCTTTTTGAAGGGTGCCTGCAAACTGATTTGGTGCTTAGTTGGGAGACGACACACTCAATAAAACTGCCTTCTACTAAGGTATGCAGAAATTGTGGATTTTAATGAAAGCTGAGACCTGTTTAAGTAAGAGGACCATGATTGTACTGCACTCACATCCCTTGAAATTTAAGATCAAGATCAAGATCAAACACTATATGAAACAGCAAAGTATAATGTTAATGAAAATGGTTCTGCCTTGGTTAGATTTTATTTCTTTCATGTTATCATATTTCTATGTCTGAGTGGCAGCCTAGCAGTTTTAAAACTCTGCCTGCCTGTGTTCAATTGCCACAAATACTTTGGCAATTAGTTTATTATAAAGAATGTTTGAAAAAGAAGACAAAGTTTAAGAAAACATTAGAAAACAAAATGGGGAATCTTGAATATTTTCAAAATATGTCCTCTGTATGCAATACTCATTCTAGAAATTACATTCAAATTTATATTCGCTCTGTTAGGGGGCATACTGTATAGCCAGTCTATTTGGATCATTGCTAAGCACCAGTTTACGAGTCTCTTAGTGCATCTACTTGGGAATACCTGAATATCAGAGAACTGTTTTCAGACTTCATTTGGGAAATTGATGCATTTTGGAAACTTCAGGTTGAGTGACTCTGAGAGGAAAAGAATGTCAGAAAAGGCCCATGGGTTGCCAGAAGAGAATACCAAAGCAAGGGGAGTGTTATCACTGACAGTTTCAGCTCTGGCATTTTAGAGTCTGAGGAGTACTCCTCCTACTCCCACTGCCCTGTGCTGAGAGCTGTGAGTTCAGTGGGCATCAGCATTGCAACCAGCAAAATAAATACTGTCTTCAATGCACTGACGTTATATGTCTACACCCAGGTCTTGAAAGGTCTGTACGGTTGTGCTGTTAAAGCCAGCGGCATTTACATGCACAATTGCCTTGTCCATTTTCCACCAGCTGAACCTAAATCTTTGCTATTTTTTAAACACATTTAGAAGGATGAGGAGCTTCTTCCATGCAAATCTAATAGGCAGTTTGTATATTCATATGTCATGGGAGATATCCAAGGTTGTCTCCTTCTTCTGCATAATTACCAGCAGAACTTGGACCAGGCTTTCCTGTGCAAGTCTGAAATCTTTGAGCCGGATTTCTTTTTCTGGCTTAGGTCATGCACATTACTATTTAATACAAGTTAGAATAACGGTAGAGCAGGCTTCTCAAAGGAGGAAGACTCAAATTCAAATCTGTGGCCTGATTTAGAGGAGGTCCTCTGAATAGGATAGAGGATAAAGGGCTAACTCTATTAGACTACTTCAAAGTCTGTAAGTGTGAAACTCGTGTAAAAATATTCCTTTGATTTGGAATTGTCAGCTTTCTACAGTAGCATAAAACCTCCCTTGTGCAATGTTTATTACCTAGCCTTAGGTGACCAAATGAACGTGATTCTTCCAAAGCTGGCATTTCCCATCTGTTACATTGCAAATACAGGCTTGTGCCCTGGGGCTTTGAATTCTATTCAGCAGCAATACATCTGAAAGTTCAATTGCGCAGTGTGCAGCTTACATCCTTCCTGTAGCTCTAGTCCAAAAGCATTTTCTCTTGAGAGAAAGCACTAGCATTATCTGGTATTTATTCATTTAAGGGTTTTGTATATTTGCCATCCAAGATAACTGACTGTACTTGGGATATGCACCTATTAGCTGAAAAGATGATGGCATTTCCAAAGGTGCTGAACACAGGTTTTTTGTTACCTTCACTGGTATCTACGAGACCTCATCATTTCTAAAATTCAGGCAATAAAATAAACAGTGTAATTCTGAAGTAGTAAATGCCAAAAAAAAAAAGTTGTTTACATAACCTAATTACTACCCAGGAAAAAATGTATTTATAGAAGCCTTCAGTGTTGTAACTTTTGATCATGGTCTCAAAGCAGATATGTGTCTTCAGCTGAAAATATACCCTGATAATACACTGGTGAGTGGTGGTGGTGGGTTTTTTGGTGTGGTTTGTTCCTTTTTTTCCCTAAGAACCAGTGAAAAATTGGTTATTTGACAGGATTCTGAAGCACTAAGTTTTAGAGAATTTAGTTTTTATTTTTTCCCTTTCAGCAGGAAAAAGTCATGCATTTCCCCACATAAATCTGTCATTTGACCAATAGCTATCTACGTATGTATTCATTGAAGTGTATGAGTAATGTCTTACACATACATGAAAAAGAGAAAAATCTGAAACTGCGAAGCCATTCACCACTAATTTTTGCTTATTCTGGAGATGCAAGAGATAAACCATTGACAGAAATTTATCAGCAGTTTAACAGAAATACAGGATTGGAGGAGGGGGCAGTCTGGCACATGTGGATTCCTTTTACATGTACCTGTTGATGCTAGTTAGCAGTGCATGTGAGTAGCATGCATTTTTGTAGAGGTTACTAGTCCTTTTTGTCTGGAAAAGCTTAAATTAGCAAAAATCCATGGGAACGACTACTTCCCTTGCTATGATTACATGAAACAAGCGTTTTCAAAGTTTCCAGGGTGAGGCCTCCCTCTATATGACGTGGCATTTGATGACTGTGATGTGCCAGAGTAATCCATGTAGTTTGAGGGAAGGCTGAAGGAGGAGAAAGCTCCAAAAACTGAAGTACAGCTCTGAGCACACTTTTTCAAAACAGTTAAAGTCTTAAAATGATCCTGTGTTTGCATGCCTGGGAAGGCTGCTGCCTTCACCTATTAAAGGTGTTCTGTAATTTCAAAACTGAAATCCTGAGGATGTAGACGCAATACGCATTCAGACCCACCTAAGTGTTTATAGTTCAAAGGGCATATTGCTCTGTTTTTTAAGATGCTGTTCTCCCTTGTGTTAGTTCTCTACATGTTTATTCCCTCTTGCAAAAGAGGAGAAAACTGAATTAGTCTGTGTTTTTCTATGCTTGTTAGGCACATTATTTCACAAAGCCATTCATACTCAGACACCTAGTAGACAAAATCTGAAATGCACTTCCCCTTGAGATTGACTCCCACGTTTCTGTCAATCACAGGAATAGAAGGGAAACATACGCCATTCCTCCACAGATTGTGGATTTTGCCAGATCTGCATCTGAGGACCATGCCAGAGTCACCCTCCAGCAAGGTTTTCTGTTGGAGAAAGGTGCATGTTACAATTCAAGTCCTGCATTTTAAGCTACTTTGGATAGATCTTGCAGTGTGATTGTTCTGATGAAACTTGGATTCTTGGGCACTTTACCTAGGAGAACTGTACACAGGGCTTGCTAGGTGAGTAAATACCTAGCAGAGAATGGAGGACCCGATCCTTGTCTCGGTGCTGAGCCTGCCACAGCTATGAAACCAATTCTGCTTGCCAAATAACAGACCTTTTCCTTTTGGGATGGTGGTATCTCACCAACTGCAGCTCGCCTAAACCCAATCAGTTCCTCACCTGAGACATCCAACACCCCCCTCCCCTTCCTAACTTTTCTACACATTTCAGTCTGGCCCTTCATATCTACTGGCTTTAAAGTTTCAGCGATGTTTGGGGATTTTTTTCTTTCCTGGAACTCATCTCATCTGGTAGGAACTTAGAACTTGTGACAAAAGGATAAACAAAAGGCAATTTTTTTGTGTTAAGCACCTTTTGTTTGTCATTAAAAGTGTTCATATTAGAGGTCTTGCTGATGAACAGGCCCCTGAGTATAACCAACTCTGATTCTATTAGAAAGCTCAGTGCAAAAAATATCTTAATGAAGGGTGAACTTGATAATATGTTAACAAAACTTAAGTATATTTATGATTTTAATTACTTGGTTTCTATTTACATTACATTCATACTTCGGAAATCAATACTTTCTCACTTAACCCAGCCTTCATGTGGTATCTCAGACCACTGTTATCTCCTCAGTTAAATGTGACTATCCTTGTTCTAAATTAGCAAATGTAAATAGCCAAACAAGCAGAGCTTCCAAGACTTGAAAATTAGGAAGGAAATGGGACTTCCAAAGGTTTCCTGTGCTTACGGTGCTTTTTATGCAGAGCCAGGAATGCTTTCTATGGAGAGCAATTTTCTTTAATAATTATTGTTTGTTAAGAGTTTGAAGACTGTGTTTGACTGCATTTGTCTCTGCCAGGAAGCATCCAAGACAAAGTGTAGTTGCATAATTAATTAATCAAAGTAACTGATGGCAATTCTGGGCTGCTGCATTAATAACCTGTTCTGCCCCTGGGGCAAGGATCGTTCCTCATTTTTTACCTGATAGTATGGTGTGTATCACAGTTAATACTTGCTGTTTGGGTCTCTTGCATGCAACCGTTGTGGAATTGTTTAAAAGGAGCAGCTGCGATGGAGAACATCAGTGGTAGGACTGAGTATTTTTATAAAGGTATAGTTTGATTTAGTTTACCTTTTGGCCCGTGGAAGAAAGCAAATTTCTAATTAGTTCACTAGTATTCTCTATTTTAAAGCTATCAAGAGGGTTAAGCATACACATTCAAAATATGTTGCCGCTAAAAATTTGAAAGCAATTGAGTAATTCATTACAGGAAAGCTTTAAACGGTTGTGTAGAAAAGTGGTTTCCTATAGTCATCCTTTCAGAAAATCTGGTGCCCTGAGCCACTGAAGAACAATCTGAGGAGGAAATGTGCTGCCCGCTGCAGTGTTTCCACTCATCTTCCTGACCCGTAAATAAAACCGGCTCTGAACAATGATAGGGCGATGTTGAACACACCACAGTAGGGTTGCACGTGCTGTTTTGTGAAAGAAATGTTGGGAAGTGAGTCAAACTTTATTCAGAGCTCTGGATGCTAAATTTATCGGAGAGGCTTGAGCCAGTTTGGCATTATAGAGCAGCTGGGCTTTAGTCCGCATTCAAAAGTACTTCTCTGTCGGTTCAGTTTCGTGTCCTGCGTCGTCTCTGAAAGAAGCAAACCTGTGAGGTCTAATGAAGCTGTGGGGAAAGGGGGCATCTGCTTAAAAAAAAAAAAAAAAAAAAAACAAACACAAAAACCCCACCAAAACCAAAAAGCAAACACACACAGACAAAAAAGCCCTAAAACATACACAAAAGAAAAAAAAAACAAACAAACGCACGTTACGGCTTATGTGCTGGGAGTCGGAGAAGGGCGAGATGAGGTTTTAATCCCTGCGGTGCTGCGCGGAGGATGCGCGGGGCGCGGCGCTGCGCGTGCGGGTGGCGGCGAGAGCTGAGCGGGGGGGGGAGAGAGAGAAAAAGTCGAATTCAGCTGAGGAGGAGTCAGCAGAGCAGGGGTGCGCGGAGCGGGCAGTACGGCTGCAGGGCGAGCCCCGCGGCAGCCGGGGACACGTTTTCCGCCTGGATGGCGCCGAGCTGCGGCTGCAGCGAGAGCGGGAGCCTGCTCTCCCTTCGCCGCAGGCGCTGGAATCCTTTGGCTGTGAAGTTTTAACGCGCGGGGGAGAGCGGATGGTGTCGGAGCTGGCCGATGCGGGAAGGGGCTTTTCCCACGGCCGTGCGTGGCGGGGCCGGCGGCGGGCGGCATGCGGGGGGAGCGCGGGCTTCGCACCGCCCGTGCTGCGCGCGGCAGCTGCGGCCCTGACGGCTTCCACAGGTAGGTGCTCGGCTTCCCGCCCGCCCTCCCTTTTTGTCGTGCGCTTTCCTCAGCCTAGAAACTGTTTTTGTGGGGCCTGTGTTTCACCGGCCGCGCTCCCGGCACCGAGCGGCGGCGAAATGCGGTCTGGGCTCGGGGGGGGGGGGGTGGTGGGGTGTGTGGGGGTGCCTCTGTCTTCTGCGGGGCGAGGGGTGGGGGGAGGCGGGGGCTAGGGAAAGCGAACTGCAGCCTGCGGCGGCAGTGCGCGGGGGGGTGGGGGTGTCTTGGGGGGCAAAGAGCGTGCGTTGCGCCTCTGTGGTGGTCGCGAACAGTGAAGGAAAGAAGTAGGGGGAAGAATTAGGCCTTGCATAAGCATGTAGCAACATTTGGAGCCTGCAGAGAAATTGAGAAGTTTTGCAGACGAGGAGTTTTGTCAGTACAAGCGTTTTGGTTTGTTGTGTTTGGTTGGTTTGTTTTTTTTTTTTTTTTTTCTGTGATCGTTCACGGAGTGATAGAGGGCGCGAGGCAGGGTTCGTGAGTTTGTGAATTTCTTTTCTGCTGAAGATGACTTCTAATTTTTTGTGTGTGGTAGTGGGGTTTTTTTTGAAGGGGAAGAAACGAGGACTGCCTGGAACGTATATAATTGCTGACTAGTGCAAAAACTTTGTCTGGGCTGATTCTTTTTCCTCCCCCAAGGAGTTCCTAGTAATGTTACAGCAGCGTTAAATTTCCTTTCAAAAGCATGACAAATGAACAGACTCTAAACATAAGTCTTCCCCAAACGAGGAGTATCACATAGTTTTCCTGCTTTTTTGCTTAATGAGAAAAACAGCGTATTGTGCCACTAGCACTGGCAGAGTAGTTCTAATTCAGGCAGTACATGTAAAATATTCTTGCTGTCTTTCTCCAGATCTGAATTTTCTATCAAAATTTAATACCAGTCTTAGAGCAGCCAACTGTTGCACAGTACGATGTGCAGGATGTACCAGAATACTTTAAAGAACCTGATTATTATAGCCTTAATACAAACAACATTTCTTTTCAGTCAGTAGCGGCAGATGCATGTGTAAGGAGTGCAACCCTGAGAGTTACTGAGTGATGATTGTTAAGAGACAGACCAAGAAAACACCTAATAGCTTAACTTCTCAGCCCTGTTACATAATACTGAACCACACTGAAGATAAACTGAATAAGAGTTTGTTTTTACCTCTGTCAATTACACATTATTTGTGGTTCTGAAATGAAAATGGTTTAGGTGTACTACTTCAAAATGGAAAAGTAGCCCTTGCTTTTGGTATTCAGGCTGCAGTGGGCTCATCCATTTGGTACAGGGAAGCGACTCCAAAAGAGTGAACAGGTTGGAAAGGGTCATGATGAGGGAGAATTCTTCTGATACTGTAAGAGCGGGAACAAAGTGAGGCTTCTGGTAGAAGGTCCAAACATCAGTTTGCCTGCTTACATTCCTCCTGCTAGGTAAGTACTCTTCAGATATCAAAAGCTGCATACTCGGACTTCTCTGGTGCCTGCTGGCATCAGGGAACTTGACTGAGACATCAAAAGGGGAGTTCAAGTTCCCTCTTAGGCTCTTTTTCACCTTAGGAAGAGTAGATAGGATCTTACCACAAAATTGAAAATTCCACTGATGAGCGATGCTTTCCTTTTCTGATGCCTCCTTTCTAGGAATGCCAGAAAGTCAGCCCCAAGCTCAGTCCTTTCTTCGTTTACTCAGTATTTGCTCCAGTTCCCACCCCCACCCCCTTGTCCCCTTTACATTGGCTTTGCAATAGATCTGTCAGTAGACATGAGTTGCAGTTTTCAGTTCAGCACAGACAACCTGCATCTCCCACATCTCAAGCAATTTTAACAGCTAATGAACTTTGGAACACAGGGCAGACATTTTACTTTCTTTCCTTGAAAGGTGCTTGGTCCTTAAAGGTGTTCTGCCTGGAAAAGTATCACTATAAATTTTGAAGATACCAGTCTGCACACTTCTGATTCCTAGTGGGTTTTTCCCCTCTAAAAGTGTTGCTGTTTAATTTTAGAATTTGATGAAAATTGTCGTATTCAGCCATGTGAATATCTGAAATTCCATTATGAGATAAACCAAGATAAGAATTGGCTGCCCCTAAAGCCACTTAACAAATTTGCTGTGAAAACTTAGCACGAGCATGTTAATAATTATATTCTAATTGCTTTGTTGGATTTGTTTTCGTTCATCACTGAATGATCTGCTGTACTTAAAGGCAGAATAGTAGTGCTCTTGTTTATGCATTATGGACTGACAGTGTTTCTCTCTTAAAGAGTGTTTTAATAAATGTCACATTTTACGTTTGCATGTGACCCGGGTGGCTTGAGGAGATCCCTCTGCAGCTGATTTGCATTCCTAAGACAGTAAAGCTATGCTTAAAGTCAATAATAGAGCATCTGCAAGATCTTTTAAAATACATGAGAAGACATATGTAACTAATTGCTTTAGTCCCTGGGGATATGTCTTTTTTTTTTTTTTTTTTTCTGGCACTATTTGGCAAAGTAAAACAAATTAGTATAAGAAGGTCTTTCACAAAGGTGTGGTAAGATTTTTACTGTTTTGAAGATGCTGTATTGCAAAATATATTTAGCAAATACAAGTTATTTGTATTTTGGTATTTTTGAATGAATGCATGATACCAAGCATCTGTAAAACAGTGGAAGGGTCTGTCAATGGAATGGATATTTCCTCTGTAGAAAAGAAGCCAGATAGTAAGATCTTCGGGGCAGGGACTGTGGGTGGGGGAAAGTGGGGTCTGGTAAATCATGCTTTTGATACTTAGCCCTCTGCAGACAGGGGCAGAGGGTAAATGCAATTGATTCCTTGATCCTAGGGTTGCCTGGAGATAAGCTGACCCCTGGCACAGCTTCAGAGGCTACATTTGTTTGTTACTGGCAGGAGCCTCTGTGGGCTGTTATGGGAGCTAGAAGTTGCCGGAACTGAAGAATGTCCCAGTGTGCACCCACTCTTGTTACACATCTTGCCAGCAGGCCCAGATCTCCCATGGAGGTGGCAAAGTTCCAGCCTTGCTCACCCAGTGCTTGCTGGGGAGGGCTGCTGTGCCAGGGATGTTTCCTCAAGGGGCAACATGGATGATTTACAGCCCTCTTTAGGCATAAAGCAAAAATGGATTTTTTTTTTTTTTTTATTCTAAATACATTTGAAAGGTTCCCAAAACACAATGAACGCTTTCTAGATGCACACAATAAATAACTGCATGAAGTTAGAAGCCTTCAGTACTGCAGTATAGCTTACTTTTAATTACTAGCAGTTTGGTTTCTAACTATTGAATGTGTTATTTCTTCCACAAAATGTCTCTGAGAAATACTTGACTGCTTTTCCGAATTTGCTGTTTTATTTCCTGTGTTGTCAGCCATGACATTGTTGGGTTTTCTGTAAGAGCTAAACAGGTGATACTCCACTGAGATCCTTCTCAGTACTGTTTAATGAAGCAACTGAAACTGACCTTTCCAGTGAAGAGGTTAGTGTGTGGATGTTAGAGCCACCATCTTCATAGCTTCAGCCCAACCGTTTTGGTTACTTGCAGAGAGAGTTGATCCACTTAAACAGGTATTAGCATGAAAAAAACCTGTTATATTATACCTCTTTGTTATTGGTGGGTTTATGAAAAGTGGGAGAACTGCAGGTACCTCCATGATGTTACATCATTTTAGCTCGTGACATGTTCTCCTTCTGAAAGAATGTAGGCAATTTTGAAGAAGATTTTATTGATATGCATAAAAGTCAGCAGATATCCAGGATGACAGACAAACTGCCCCAGTTCCATCCTTTAAAAAAAAGACCCACAAAATCCCCAAAACTAAAAGCCCCTCTTTTTATCCCTTAATTTCAAGCCCTTTTTTTCTGTCAGTGTAACACCAGTGGTCTCCAAAATGGGGTGTGTGCACCCCAGGTGATAGACAGGATGATCCATCGTTCTGTGGGAATAATTCATAATTGAACAAATATACATATTTTGGAGGTGTGTGTTCAAAAATTTCTTATTGATGGGGTATGCAACTAAAAAAGTTTGGAAATTACTGTATTTCCTCTGTGTGAGGAAATTAGTGTTCCCGTAGAAAGAAGTGATGTTTGGAAAGTACCTCTGGGCAAATGTAGTCCTGCCTGTGACTCAGAACAGGACTGTCGAAAGTACTGGATCCTGCTTTGTCTGAGTCAGGAAAACCCCTCCTGATGGAGGTTCCACCACAACCCTGGTTAACCTCTTCCAGTGTTGAGCTGCCCATAGTGACAAAGCTCTTTTTGATTTCTAGTGAGAATTTGGCAAGAGCTTTTTTGTCTGTCACTACTGAGAGCTCTGGCTCTGTTGTCTCTTCTGGTAGAGAAGAGACCCTCTTCTAGTAGTTTTAGGCTGCTTTTAGATTTCCCACCTAGTTGCTTTTCTTCTCCAGACAGAACAATACTAGCTCCATCGTCCTGTCATTGTGCATTGTGTGAGCAAGGCCCCTGGTCATCTTGGTAGCCTTCTACTGGATTCCTTCCAGTTTCTCATGTTCCTGAACTGGTGGCCTAAGACTGAGTTTAGTATTCCAGGTGAAGCTTCCCCAGCATCAGATACAGAAGGATAATAACCAGCTTCCTGCGATCTGCTGTCTGTGATCCTCAGTATGCCTTGTTTGGGATGAGCATGAAGACTCACTTTTCAGCCTGATACCCACTGATACTTTTCAGCAGGGCTGCTGATGACCAGTTGGATCCCAGCGTGTATTGTTACAAGGTCTTGTTCTGCCCCAGGTACAGATTTTTTTTTTTTTTTTTTTCATGTTGAGCTTAAATAAGATACCTGTTGGTGCAGTCCTCAGGTTCACCAGGGTCCCAATACTTGTTATTGATACTGTTGAAGATGGGCTTAATATTACCCCTTTTCTAATTATCACTGTGGTTCAGTGAAGCAGAATCATTGGTGAGGACATTAACCCTTATTTGAAGGTCTCTGATTTTCTTAAGAAGATTAAAAAGGTGGATTTCCAAATTTCTTGTGAATTGATAATAGTTGTGGAAGGGGGAGTTAATCTGAGCAAAACAGGGTCTTTATACTCTAGTTGCTGTGCCTTTGTTTTTGCTGTCTAAGGTGAAATAAAAAGCAACAAACATGAAAAGATACAAACTGTGTTAGTATTTTCGGTTTATTTTTTCTAAATAAATTAGTTTTGAAAAGCAGGGGTTCTGTTACTACAGTCAGAGTCAGTAAAATAGCTGACCAATAGTACATAGTATATATAGCATAAAATACTATATACACACTATATGTACTGTTGGAGAACGGCTTGCAGAGAGCAAGGCCATGGGTCTCTGCAGAAGCTGATTGCAGCCATCTGAGGTAAACAAAGGAAAAAACCCAGGGTACAGTTACGCCAAACAACAGACTGGTATGTTAACAGAGAGAGAAACTGAGGTACACAATGGCCTTGATGGTAAAAACAACCTTGGGAAAGGAGGCAGGCCAGAAGAGGGAAGATGTTGTGAGATGCCACAGGGGGCTGGGATATTATAATGTAGCTTTTTACATGTATCCAATAGATTTGTGAGTAGTATGCATGATTATTGTAGAGTGCTTATATAAGGTGTGATTTCTTTCAATGAAGTTGAAGCTTGCTCTATCATTCATATTGAATCGGCTGCTTGCTTCCTCCGCCCGCCGCAATGTACTATATAGTTTTTAATATATACTATATAGTACAAAATCCAGTTTATTTATAAAATGTACTTGCAGAAGATGTTGCAGATTTTCATGCTTCCACAGAGCTCCATGGCAGTGGAGACTTAACATAGCTTGGTGACTACAGTGGGCCAAATGGCAAGGTGCTGATTCAGCATTTGGTTGCTGTAGGTTTTGGTGGGACATTGCCAGAACGAAAAGTGAGCTAACAATGACAATCATTATCTCAGTCTACAAATTGTTATTTGGAAAGTTTTTTAACTGATACCTGTTTTCTAAAATATAAACCCTCTGAATATTTCCTATCAGAAATGTGAAGAGTTAACTTTTTTATTGAGGACAATGAGCAGGAAGGTGTTTTGTGGCTGCCTGGGGTTGTCAGGGGGTTTGCTTTCAGTGTATATGGTTTAGGTCAGCTTACTTGTGTTTTAACCAAACCATAATACGGTAAATCAGCTGTTCTCGGAGCTCTCTGTTTGAAACACTTAAGAAATAATGGTGGAAGCTGGCTAGCAGCAACAGATTGGGATGATTTAGACCTGAATGAGAGGTGGAACAACTTGTGTTGGAAAGGATAGCATATTCTATGCAAAAGAGTTAAAAACGTTATTCCCTTACCTGGTAGCTGAGATTACAGAAGACAAGATCGTAAGCATCTTTATTGATTTCCACATATTCTATCGAAAGGAAGGAACAGCGGGACCAAACTTGATGACTTTCATGAAAGGGAATAATTTGGTTCATTGTATTTTTGTGAAAATGAAAGCAAAGTATAGGAATTATAAAAGGTCAAAGTCAATAGTTTGCAGACTGATTGAAAGCAAAAGAGAGTTTCACCATTATCTCAGTCTCTCTGACTAATTTTGACACCTCAGCATTTGGAACAGTAGGAAAGAGAGTGAAAGGGCTACCCCAGCAGAACCTTACAGTGCTATTGGACTTGGAAAGGTGTTAGCTGGTAAACTGGTTCAAGTGGCCATCTTGCTGTCTCCTTTCTCCATATGCAGTGTTTTTAATTCTGGCCTTCCCCATGAGCTCTGTAGAGGTTGCTAAGGAGCTCCTTAGCTTCACCGGTGCCAATTCTGTTGGCACTCTGTCAGCTGCTGGAGGGACTCTTTTTCCAGGGAGCCAAATCCTTTTGTCATGAATTCACTGTTTCCAGGGTTTCTGGCTTTACATAGTAGCATAAGCCTGTGCTACTCCATGCTCACACGGTGCAGTTGGAATTGTGCACTCCTTTTCACTTCATCCAGTCCAGTTAGCTGTCACTGTATGTTGTATGTCAGTACCTCTCTTCCACTGAAGCTCTCTTCCTTGCTCCAGATTTTTATTCAAAACTGATTTTTCGACTGATCTTTGCGTCAACATTTCCCTTGCTGAAATATTGGCAGGATGTCTTAGAAAAACTAAAATTGTGCCTACTCAGTATCATTAGCTCTATACTTTGCTCATTGGTGGTTTTGCTTTCACTGATTGTTTCCCTGATAAATCTTTCACTTTTTTTCCTTTTGTAGATTCTAAGGTTTGGAAAGAAACATATCTAAACAAACGCTTTCATAAAATGTGCTTAAGATCTTCATCTGGTACTTTTTGGCTTACTAGTATGTTTCAATCCATGGAGCCATCCAGTGTGTCTCTTGATAGGTTGTTCTGATGCTTAATACTAAAGGCTAGGGTTGTCTTTAATTCTTGCTCTCTACCTTTCCTTGTATGTGTGACATCTCAGCTCTTGAGTTGAGCATAAATCTTCTGCAAGACATTCAGGGGAATGGTGGAGTAACTTGCTTATTGAGTAATAAAATTTAATATTGGAAGAGGGAAGAGGCCATCTTTTGACCTTTGGTCTCCCGGATAAAATAAAATTGTATCAGCACAGACTGTTGTCATAGAAACTCTTACAGTCCCTAAATGTGGGAAGGAGAGATGAACAGCTCAGCACTGTGGTGGACTTTACGTTGGCTGTGAAGTAAACTCCAAATGGTCGTTGGAGCCAGGTGGATGCCAAGCTGCAAAGTGCCATGGAGTTTCTGGTGAATGCTGGGGAGTGCTGTGGGCTTTTTTCTGAGACATTTCAAAAGGGAGAAGATTTTGAGAATGCTTGTCTGACACGACAGGTCCAAAGTGAGTCCTGAGAGGATGAGAAATATCAAGTCTTTAGTGGAATGCAACCATCCAAAACCAAAAAAATACTTCTACTGTGTAGAGAAGATACCAAATGCTCTTTTGTGATATTCCTAGATGCCTTCAGTTCTGTTGTAGATGAGTTTGTCAGTAAATGTGTCTAAAGGAATGGGCTCATTAGCTGTTTGTGTGAACGAGAGGTGGGATTGGAGGGACCTCTGAATGAGAACGGTGACATGAGGAATGTTTTACAGCCACATCTGATGTGGCTTCTTGCAGGTCTTTTAGGCTGGATTTATTCATTGCTGAAGCCATCATAGTATGGATCAAGAAATAGATTGTGAAATTTGGAAGTGTTGCACAATGCTTTTTATCTTTCTGCTGCTTTTTAGGGCTGGCAGTGGCTCGGTTACTTTGGCTTACTTTAGAGCAGTATGCTTTTCTGTGTCCATTCAGCTTTTAGTCTGGCCTGAGATAGTCTGGGGGGTGGTCAGCTCAGGTTTTAGGGAGTGGAACAGTGATTCATAGTTCCTGAAAAGATGCAACTGAGGATCTTGACTGGAATTTTCAAGCTCATGCAATGCAGTTTAACTATCACCATCTCACTAAAAGGACTACAAAGGTGGGAATGTATGAGAAGCTTCTACAGTACAAGGTATGATAGTGGAATGACTGCTCCTTTCACTTCCTTGCCATTGTTGGGCCATTGTCTCCAAAGCTTTGAGGTGATTCGGCCCTTCAGCTGCTATCTACAAGAAAGAGGAAAGGGAACATTTTTACATATCTTTTTATCTGGATTATGGTGTGGGTTAAGCCACTCTGGGGTTTTTGGTGGATTTTTTTTTTTTTTTCCCCAGAGTTCCTTTAACAGATTTAGTGGATTAAAATCCAAATTAATCTAGAACATCTTCATAGCTGTGTAGTAGGCACATCCAGGAATTCCTGTTTACAACTGAAAGAAGCTTGCAACTTTTGTAGCTATTTGGCCTTTGCTGCCAGATGGGATAGTAGAAGAGTGAGCTGGATATTTTTCTGCCTTGCCTGTGAGCACAGCAGCATTCATTTTCTTCCTGAATTCACTTTTCAGTAGTGTATGATGCAGAGAGCTGAATTCCTATCTTAGGTGCTGCCTATAAAGTTGATGATCAGTGATAGTAAATGTAGATATGTAGGTCTGACCCAGGTGCATGAAGAGACATGTACATGAATGATCCTGGTTGTCATGTCACTTCTCTAAGTAGGGGAGCTGCAGATTGTCAGTTCTCACACATAAAATGGCATAGATTCAGTCGGGGCCTGCAGCAGGGAGCACTGATGCTTTGCAGCAAACATGCCAGGGGAGTTTGTAGCATGCATACAGAAATCCTGTAGAAGCTATGAGATTGCACTGAGTTAATGATTCTGTGAGATAAAGGGTTAACAGCTGACTGGCGAGTGTGGATTCTGCATCAGACAATAGAGAGGACATAGCTGAAATATTCAGCAAGCTTGGTTTTAATTGTAATATAAACAAAGCTGCTTTCATGGGAAGTGCCTTTCAATTACACTTGTTTCTAGCATGGGAAGAGCTGTACAGAGTTTACGTTCTTTCTGCAGATTATATGCCTGGCTGCTAGTGTATTTTTTCACTTCTAGTTTAGTATTTTACACCTTTGAAAATTCGGTATGAAAAGAAATGCTGCATCTGCGAGTGTTACAGAGGTCCTTCCCTTGTGCAGTGTTCAGTGCTCTAAAGGTAATAGCAACAGGCCAAGACTGAAACAAGGAAGTATCAAGTCTTGGTCCATTTCTTCAAGCAAGTGCTGTTATTGGTGGGAGAATGAGGACTTTGCCGTGTAAATGCTTTAGATTAACTCATGCACATAGCTGAGATTGCAGTAGAGTGGGAGAAGATGTTAAGCTATTTCAGGAGTGCCACTCCCCTTCTTGCCCCTAGGTTCTTGGTAACTGGAGTCCAGTGACTCCTCTGTATATATACTCTTATATCAGGGGAACAGACACAGAGGCATGAAAGCAAACAAGCATATGGAGTTAAGCTTGTGATTATAATTCCCATGTCTGCAGGGAATGCATTCACCTCTCCCACACAGTAGCAGAGTCATCTCAACCTGCAGTATAATTGGGAAGCATCTGCAGATTCATGTGCAGAGATTAGATGTTTGTAGCACTTAGGATATTTTGTCTTACAGATGATGCTCTTGGTAAATTCGGTCTAGTGGAAGTTGTGTTTCTGGAGAGGCTCTAGTAGTCTTCAGACATGCAACATTAGTTTGACCAACCCACCTTCAACTAATCGGCTTTTTCTCAGATAATTGTTAGGGCAAAATAATACTACTTTGTTATATATTAAAATCATTGCTCAGGACTTAACAACAGCCTTTATAATACTTGAGTAAACAGTCAATCTTTGTAAACAAGCACCACTAATTTCAGTTGTAATACAGCCTAAATCATGGGTTTATGCAGCCAGCTTTTTGTGACTGCACCAGTATGAGAATGACTAACAGATCTGATCTATTAGATAGATACAGGTTCAGATTTCTTTAGCTCTTACACACCATGCACATTTCTGCAGTATTTCCTTAAAGTTCACTTCTATGACTGTGTGGATATAGTTAAAGTAATGGGTATATTTAAAAGACAGTGTTACAGTTTTCTAATGTTTCCCTAGTCTAATTAAATGTTTGCTCTGTACAGTATGTGTGCTATGTGAGGAATTCGAATAGTTTTCAGTCAGGGCACTGATTTGCTGATTTTCTTATCTCAGGCATTTCTTTTAAATACCTTGCACCCTCCTCATTCAAATAATAGCAGAGCCAGGCTCTGCCATGAATTTGAAGGGTAAAGAAGATTTATTTAGACTTCTTTCAGTGGCGCTCACAGAAATAGTGAGAACCTTTGTCATTTTTACATTAGAAAGATTTCCTCATGGAAATATGCATTAATACAATCTTAACTCTTTGTAGGACTAGAATTGTTCTGTAGCTTTCTTGTGTATGTTTTCCTCCCTCAATCTTTTGAAGTGTATCTGCTCAAGAAACAGTAATTAAGAGATTATTTCATCTGTGATTGCTTTATTGGGTTCCAGTCCTGCAAGTGTTGAGATCAGTGGAACTATTTAGGTGCATGAAGCTATTCAGATGCACAGGTATTTGTAGTATCTTAGTGCACGGCCTTTTCTTTGATGGAAAATAGTGCTGTTTAACCTGGTCTTATGTGCATAGGTGTTAGATTGCTTTAGACTATACCAGAATAATTAAATGTAATCCTCATTAGAGCTTGACTGGTTATTAAAATGTACTTGTAAAGAAGGGGATTAAACTGTTCTGTATAAAGCTTTTCAGTAATGGCATCCACATTATTCCTCATCCAAATACATCATTTTCAACTATAAACCATAGTATTTATGTCCAGTATAATTAAGTTTAACATTCAGACTTGAATTAATTTAGAAACCAATTAATCCAATGCTATTTGCAAGCTATTAGAAAAGTTCAGTTGCTTTACTTTTTTTGTCTGTGTGGTGTAAACAAAGTCACACCTGAAATCTGTAGTTGCTGGTAACTAAATCTTGTGCTGCTCTGTGCTGCTCAAATGCCTTTCAACCTCAGTACTTTCCTTTTCTCTTCATGTGATCAGAAGAGTGAGAGAAGACTGGCTCCTTCATCATCATTCCCTCCCAGGAGGTTTTTATACACAGTGGTTATATACCACTGAGCCTTCTCCTCTCCCAGGCTAAACAGTCCCAGCTCTCTCAGCCCCTGCTTCTATGAAAGATGCTTCAGTCCCAGTGATGCTCCAGGCATCTTTGTGGCCTTGGCACTGGACTTGCTCGAGAAAGTCCGTGTCTCTCATGCTGGGGAGCCTGGAAATGGGCACAGAACTCCTGATGTGGTCTCACTAGTGCTAAGCAGAGAGGCAGGATCACCTCCCTTGAGCTGCTGGCAACACCCTTCCTGATGCAGCCCAGGGGTACTGTTGACTGCCTTTGCCATGAGGTTGCATTCCTTGCTTGTGGTTAGCTTGCTGTCCACCAGGACCCCTGGGTCGTTCTCTTCAGAGCTGTCTTCCAGCCAGTTGACCCCCAGCATGTACTGGTGCCTGGGATTATTCCCTCTCAGGTGCAGGAATTTGCATTTCCCCTTGTTGAACTCCTTGAGATTCCTCTTGGCCCTTTTCTCCAACTTCTAAATGGCAGCAAAACCATCTGTTTTATCAATCACTCTTCACAATTTTCTGTTGTCTGCAAACTGACTGATGAAATTTTATCCCATCATCCAGGTTGTTAATGAAAATGTTGAACAGTACTGGCCCCAGTATCAGCCCATGGGGTATAATGCTAGTGACTTGCTTCCTAGTGGACTTGGTCCAGCTGATCATAAGCCTCAGGCCCAGGCATTCAGCCAGTTTTCAATCCACTCCACTGTCCACTTAATCTAACCCATTCTTTGTCAGCTTGTTTATGAGGATGTTACGGGAGAACATGATAAAAGCCTTACCAAAGTCAAGATAAGCAACGTCCACTGCTCTTCTTTTAGCCACTAAGCTTCAGTTCACTGAAGAAGGCTGTCAGGGTGGATAAGCATGATTTCCCCTTCATAAATCCATGCTGACAACTCTCAGTCATCTTCTTTTCCTTTGTGTGTTTGGAAATGGTTTCCAGGGTTAGTTGCTCCATCAGCTTCCCAATCACTATCCCAGAGACTTCACCTTTCCATCACCTAACCCAGAGGTTAGGCCAGCAAAACTGCAGTTCACCAGATCATCCTTCATGTCCTTCTTGAAGACAGAAGTAACACTTGTTCCCTTCCAGTCTTCAATCTCTCCCAATCGTTGTTACCTTTTAGAGGTTATAGAGAGGGGGCCTTGCAGTGGTATCAGCCAGCTTGCTCAGATCTTGTGGGTACCAACCTGTCAGACTCCAGAGAACTTACAGTTTGTTTAACTGCTCTTTTGCTTGGTTCTCCTCCACCAAGGGCAAGTCCTTCTTAATCAAGATTTTTCCTGTGGTCTCAGGGGTTTGAGATTCCCCAAGACCTGTTTAACTGGTAAAGACTGAGTTGAAGAAGGTTTTGAGTCCCTCGGCATTTTCTGTGTCATTTTCCACCAAGTCCCCTGCCCCATTCAGCAGTGTGCTGAATGGGCAGGCTGAATTATTCCTCCAGTTTTCTATCACTTTGGTGTTAAAGTGCACACTGATGGTGTGCATAGTCAAATAGGACACTTGACTAGACATATCTGATTAACACTATGGACTGTGGAATGCAAAACAACATGGAACAGACAGGTCTGTTCTCATCTTTAGGGCTAGAGAGTGTACCCTGCAGAGCTGATCAAACAGTCTGAGTCATGCAATTCTGTAATCTTTATTCCCTCTGCCATTTGTTCTGCTGGATGTTTTCAGCAGTCAGTGTAATGTTGTGAAATAAAATGTTACTGCTCAAACAAATAAAAACTCTTCTTTATAGTCCTATTAAGAGAAAAACAAATTGGTTTATAAACAATTCTTTCAGTACAAGGTCCGTAAAAATGTGAGTTGTTTTTTAACTTGCCTTTTGCTTTGTTTCCTTTGCTGCAGAATCTCAAAGTTACACGGAAGCCATTAACCACTCCATGGTGATGTCTGACAGCACGGTGGGCACTAACCCTGCTTTGCTGAGGCCCAACATGCAGACGGATCCCTCCTTTCAGCGCTGTTTTGCATCTTCATGTACTGTTTCAAGTAACAGTCCTATCCCAGCGGGAGAAAGGTAGGAAAAGATTCTCCTACCTTATTCAGTTCTCATAACTGTAGTTTCTAGCCAAGATGTATGTTTGCATTTTCAATTTGTCAGAGGGCTTTTGAGTTTGGTTGTGACTAACTGATGTTGTCCACCAGCTGGCATTTATCACATACAGAGATGTTATTTATACATCAGGGACACAATTAGCTTTGAAGATAAATAGGAATACAAAAATAAATAGGAATTATAGCTCAGTTACTTTATTATGTGCTAGCACAAGCTCATACATACTTTCCTGTGCTCTTAACCAGCTTCTCTAGTGTTTTACTGAAAAGCATTTAATGAAATTTCACATTGGAATAAGTTGCATATGACAGAGAGGGAGCAGTCTTCTCACTGCAGTACATGCATTTCTAGTCAGTAAAATATCAGAGGATTTGGTTTTGGTAGTGAATAGCTGACTCCCTTTCAGCTGCTCACCAGGCTGAGAGATTTTGTTATTTCATATTTGTACTGTGGTAAACATGTAGGGCTCTGGACCAGAGCTTGAATAGTATGAATATACAAAATAGCCCCTGTCCCAAGGATCTTACAGCATAAGAAGAGAAATAGCAGGAAACTGCAAACAGGGAGTCCCAGGTTACTGTTAGAAGGTTCAGAAGACCATGACCAAGACCATGACAATGAATGGTCAGTCATCAGCTGTGTCCTGTATTTACTTAATAGATGAGCTGTTACAGTTACAGCTCATTAGGTTTCCTTCTTTATCACACTGCAACGACATTCCTTTGTAGCTAATTATCCTATTCTTGTTCTTGGATAATTGGCTTCTTTTTCACAGTAACTATTTGGAATGCTGTTGATTGGTGTGTCAGACTCTCAGTCAGGACTTCAACTATGTTGATACCTATTTATCTTTTATTTATCTCCCCATCTAATTGATTTCATTTTCAGTCATTGGACTATGAATGTTTCAGTTTGTGCTTATGAATGTGAATTGTAAGACTGAACAAAGTATGTTAGTGTTTTCTAAGGAGGGGTCAATGTAACATTTCATTATAAGTGGATATGAATTGAAAGCTCATGAGGAAATGCAGTCATTATCAAGCTTACATTTCTACTTCAAACTTTATCTAGAAAATTTTGTTCCCTTCTTTATAAATATTTTTCCTGTTGTTTTTCATTTCATCCAGCAAATAGCTACAGCTGTTTTGTTTTGTTTGTTTTTTTCTTGCAATGATGTCTTCTCTTTGCTTCCCTTCCATTTCTTTATGGCTCTTCTACTTTGATTTGTTCAAATCTACTGATAACCTTTCCACAGTTCCCTTTTAATTAAAAATTCTTTGGTTTTTTATTTATCTTATGTCAGCTCTTTTCCCTTTGCATCTCATAATGAGTTTGTTCTCTCTACATTTGGTAGTGCCAGTAATGTTTTCCAGGTACAGTCTAAGAGCATTTAACTTCTAGGAGCAAGGAGCCTATTTAAACTTTTATCAGATGGTTTCATCAGAAGCTTAGTTTGTCTTGTCTAGAAGGATGTTTGTTATTCTTTACTTGAGCAGGTGGAATTGCTAGCCAGTAGAAAAATCTGATGATTACTGTTGAAATATTTAGTTCTATCAAGTCAAAATTACTCCATCATCAAATAAATTAACCAGTGGACCTGCCTTCCTTTTTTAATGTAAATTGTATTAGAGGGGACCTGGTCTAAGAGTTGGGTTTTGTGAACTGTGTTCTTACCATAGTTATTCATTTATTCTGTGATGGTGCACAGCTACCTCCTTAGCCCATTTCTTTTTTTTTTTTTTTTTTTAATGAACCTAAGAGACTGTGTGTAAGAACTGCTGTGTCAGTGTCAGTTTTCTTCCATAAACCTCTGCCTTTGATGGCAGCTTTGGCTTAAGAAATTGTTGCGTCCTACTGCTCTTTTCTAGGTAGCACTTCAGCTCACTGTGTTAAGAGATTTCCAGGACCACTGTATGTGAAACAGTGCTGTGAACAACATCACTGAATTGATTCATAATAAAAGTAACCCTCTAGGACAGGGGGAGGAAGGAGTGTTTTTAATTGTGATTAATTTGATGGCCTGGTTCACAGCGCAGACTCATAAACTGTCCTGTCAGCATGGCTAGGTGAAGGGTGAGATGAAGCAGAAAGTAATGACCAACACTGAAGAAATGAGTGATGGAGGTGGGGCTGGAATAACTTGATCCAGCTGCATCACCAGGTCCAGCATATTATCAAAGAGCAACCTCAGGTATTGTCCTGGGTGAGGCAGTTTGTTGCTTTCTTGATCGCTGCAGTACGGGTTGTACAGTGACATTTTAAGGGAATTACTTGGCTGTTGTTTTATTTTTGTGTTCAATTTTTGGCAGCTCTTCTGCAACAGAACATCCTTGGCTTGAAAGCAGCCCTAAAGCTTCCCCGTCGCTCCAGCTTTCAATGGGAAACAGCAGAACACCAGGAGGTTACCTTCTGCCCTCGGAGTTTTCAAATGCCGTGCAAGATGTCTCTCTCTTGTCTCATTTCCAAACTCCAGGACTGCAAGTCGTCACCCTGAGCAGCCTGGAGAATTCACCAGCAGAGCCACAGCAAGAACCTGCTGTCAGCAGCAGTGCCCGGGCCTACCTGAGCTACAGCGGGGGCAACAGGGGCTGTAGCTCCCTTCGAGAGGAGAAACAAGCTACTTTCATAACCAATACTAGCATCTCTCCTAAAACAGTGAGCTCATCAGTGGCAAGCGCCGAGGACAATGGCTTTTTGACACAAAACTTTCTTACAGTGGCCTCTGGACACAATAGCCAGAACAGTGTGGTTCAGCAGCACCATGGAGGGAATCTACATGCTCAACCGCCTCTTCCAGAGAAAAAGAGGTCCTCTGAAGGAGACCGTTCCTTTGCCTCGGTGTCACCTTCTTCAAGTGGCTTCTCTAGCCCCCACAGTGGAAGCACAATCAGCATCCCTTTCCCAAATGTCCTCCCAGATTTCTCAAAAATGTTAAGCACTTCCCCAGTGCCAGGTAGGTTCTACATCAGAGAAATGCAAAATACACTAGATTTTATATGAGTTTATAAAAAGCATTTGGGGGATTTTAAAAGTGGAGAGGGGAAAAAAAAAAGCGGTGGAATGAAAACAGCACAGAGGACTTGGATGTTTGCAGTAAGTGGCACCGCTTCACTGGTTTTGGATATATTATTCAGAGAACAAGGCTGTAGAATTCTTCCTGTGCTTCCCTAGATGTCAGCCAAGGGCAGCCTACCTTTTGAACTGCCAAACCACAAGAAGGCGGTGTGGACTCCAACTTCTTTTATTAAGGGCTGGCTTCTCACTGCAGCTTTCTAGGCTTGTGTCAACAATAGTTGAAAATGTAGATGTGTGTTAACTGGACCCCACTGAGAAGCTTTGTATTTAATACAGCTTTATAAATGTAAAAGTTTTTCATATTCTATGGGGTTTGCAAAATGAAACTTCAGGAATGCTTTCATAATCTTAGGGTATGATATTATATTTGATGGTTCTAAAACAGTTCAGAGTTTCTCTAAATTCTCCTTCTAAGCATGAAGTTTTTGAATAATTAAGGTGATTGGAAATTGGAAAGAAAAGTAGAAAAATGCTTTTGTGTTTAAAAAATCTCTTGACCTTTTTTCCCTTTTATTTCACAGAAAACACAACTGATAAACATGTGACTGTAAAATTTGTCCAGGACACATCGAAGTTCTGGTATAAACCAGATATTTCAAGAGAACAAGGTATATTAACTGATAAATGTTCTGGCATATCCATTCACAGAAAGACTAGCTGGTGAATTCTCCTTAAATATTTTTGATGCATAGCTGATATATGAAAGAAATACCAGAAATACAGAATGTAGAAGGGCCACAGACATCATCGCTTTATTTCTTTTGTCCAAGGGCTGAATTTGAGAGTGGAAGGCAGTCAAGTAATCCTTAAAAAATACTTAGTTGATCACACAAATTGTTTGCCTAACTGACAACTACTAAGTAATTTAAATCTGCCTGTGGTAGCTGCTGCAAATGTACTTTACTGAAAAGCTCCAGGTTTTGGAATGACAGATATGTATGATGCAATACCAAACAACTGCTGCTCTCAGAAACCCTTTGAGTACAAGTGTGCTGCTCTGGCATGATCTTGGCTATGTGTGTTTCCCTGCACAGATAATAGGTTGAGAGATGCTGAATATCAGAGAACAGTTCATTAGCTAGAAGTCATCATAAAAACATCCTCATCTACCAGTCGTTCTGTAGCCTGAATTTCATTGTCCCCTGCAAGTGTCGTACATTATTTCTTAAAGGTTACTAAATAACACTCCCATGGAGCAACATCTTTATGATGTACAGTACAGATATGGTACATCTATATATAGATGTATTATTAAATGAGATGGAGAAAACTTTTAGCATGTGTGAAAATGTATACATCTGCACTTAGAGCTTGTCCCTGCACAGTGCGTAAATAAAGCATGCTGGGTGCTTTGCAAATGCAATTGGTCTGATGGTCCTTGTGTCTGTATTGTAATATTCAGCTATACTGAATTATATTTAATGAGTTATGGCAGGATTTTAAACTGGGATTCTTAAAATGTGGTTGTCAAAATGGAAAAATGACAAATTAGTTCTGCATTGGGAAGGAAGTTCACACTAAACCAAAATAGCCTTCAGCTACTGGCAAATGATGAATCACTGTGTCTGTCTAGTTCATAGTTTCTCAGTGGTGAGGATGCCTTTTATAGTGTAGTGGTAAATGCAAACCCACGGGAATAAAGATCATAGAAAAAAGATCATTAATTCATCTTTGTATGATGTCTTACTGGTCCATTCACTCCAGTCCCCTTGCCCACTCCCCTCCCATAATGAGAACTTAGTCTTTCAATGTACAAAAAAAATTTCCTGATTTGATGTGCATCCAGAGAGGGGAGTAGATTATAAAAGAAATGTAAACCCAGCTGCTTGAACAAATAAAATTATTCCCAACCTTTTAGTATGCCTCTTTTCACCCTACCAAGTAAAATTCCTTTTAAAAAGTGATCTGAGGTAGTGTTGTTGAGGAGGGGGAGCACTTGTTCTTTTTCCTGTCCTTAATGGACTGTTCCTGTGACAAATGATTACTGTCACCCTGTGGATTTAGAAGTGTTACATGAATACTGCTGAATTGCAGGTTTTTATATATTCATCCTCTTCCTTTCAACATGTGACAGTTTATTGTGAAAGTAGATGCTTCATCATCTGACAGATGAATAGAACAGAATATATACACATTTGCTTTACTCACTTAAAACAGGAGAGACAATTATGTCTACATTTTCCTGATTTTCTGTTACTATTCTTCTTTTCATGGAAAAAAAAAAAAAAGTGTGTGTTTATGATGTAATCGTTGCTCAGGCCTTGCAAAATATGGCTTCATGCCCCATATGCATAATTTCCATGTTCTGTGTATATAGACCGTTAAGGACTCCAGGGTCAAATTTGGGCTTTTTTCCAGAGTTTCTTTGAAGGCTTGCCGATTGTTAGAAATACTGGAAACAAACACAAGTACTTGCAAAAATTTTAAGGAGGAAGAATAAAAAGCAAAGTACTAAGGGTTTCTTAAGATCAATCATTAGATGAACCTTTTTGTATTTTTTCAAAATGAGTTTTAAGGTTTTTGGCTACTAGATTGCAAAGTCTTCCATAGACTCATGCAAAGCAAGAAGCAGTTTTCCTGCAAATGGTTCCTTCTGGGGAGGGATTTGTATCACACTTCCAGAAGAAATCACAGAATATAGATGTAAAATATTTCAGTGCTTGGACAGTCAAAGAGCAAATACTTAACATCTCTTCCCTTTCTTTAAAACTGGTAAGGGAGTGAGACTGCTTGCAGGGACAGAAATGTGGTGATGGATGAAAACGGATCTGCCCTGCCTGTTGAAGCTGCGTAGGAAAAGAAAAACGGTGCTGACTAGTCAGCCTGGGAATTACAGAGAGCTGTGCTCTCTGCCATGCTTCTATCAAGTTGAGAAAATGTAAGCAGGAATCAACTTGCTTTTGCATTGGTTGTAGAAATCCTGATGGGACCTGCATGTCCTTCTCAATTTAAAAATCAGTTGGGATCTGTACCTGAAATAAGTGTCTGTATGGTTTGCACAAGATGTTTTCCACTCAGATCCCTCAAATATGCATGACTGTATTCTGTTTTACAGCAATGGAGATGGAGAAAAGGATCTTATTTCCTTTAGTCTCCTCTTAATTATAGATCTGCACTTCTGTACTTCTTGAGGGTGTGCATTGTTCTGGAACTGCTTTTCTCTTTTTCCTGGAATCCTTTGCAGCCATTGCTGTTCTCAAGGACAAGGAACCTGGGTCATTCATTGTTCGAGACAGTCATTCCTTCCGGGGAGCCTATGGGCTAGCAATGAAAGTTGCTACACCACCTCCTTCTGTGCTGCAGTTAAACAAGAAAGGTACTGTATGCCTTCTATCTTTTATTTAACAAGCCATGCTTAGTAGGAAGTCCTTATTACTCGGTAATAACCTGGAGGAATCTCCCCTCTTCTAGTAAGTGCAACTTGAATTACAGGCTCCATTTGGTACCTTGTTAAATGAGACTGGTTAAGATGTCTGTTGTGCTTTACAGTTTCACCATGGCTTGTAAGTGTATGTTCATTGTGGCTCTGCATGTATTGTACATTATCAACCTACTAGAAGACCTAATGCCATCTCAGTAATGGGTCGTCCCTAGCAATCAGAAATCTTCATTTGATCCACATTCTACCATGTAAAGCTTTCACTTGACTGGAAGGTTGAATATTGTTAACCCCAAGGTTTTGTTTTGAAACAGTTCTACATTAGATACAAATCTCAGGAGGTTCCCTGAGGAAAGATTATAGTTGTTTAAAAGAAGTGATGAAATAAACTTGCTCTCTCAGCTCCAGTGCCTCCATGTATAACTTGTGCCTGATAGTTCTGAAAGATGAAATGAGAAGAACATATCAAAAGCATTAATCAGTGTATGGAAACTCAGCAGCCTTATTATCTGTAGTGTTCTTGGCTCAATTTGTGTTACTGTAAGGATAGTGGGATGATTTTCATTGCTGCTATCTTCATTTTACAAGGCTTATTATGTTTCATTAGTACATGCTGCCTAGTGATGTAGCAACCGAGATCACCAGTGATTCTTAGTGTCTATGGAAGTGTGGTTTTGTCTGGGGTTTGTTGGTTGGTTAGCTGTTGATGGTGGATTTTTTAAGTTTTCCTGCTTGCTCTGGAACAAGGTGAGCAGCACACCTCTATTACAATTTTAAATTCTGTACACTTAATCTAGTATCTTGAGACAATTTCTAATAAAATTTTGCTGTATGATCCTTCTTTTTATTGCCAAGAAACATCAGCAGAACCACTTCAATGTCATATTTAACAAAGACACCAGGTGTACACTAGGATGGTGATGGCAACATCATGAAAGCAAATGGAGGGTGGCTGTAGGTGTTCTTAGTAACCTTTTTCTTTCATCAAACCAGTGAAGTCCAGGGAGACATGAAAGTTCAAACTGTAGTAGCCTTTAAGAGCCCGTTTATGTGGTGGTACCACAGGCAGGTAGTAGTAAGAGAAAATTTTAGTTGAAACGCTAGCATTCTTCCACTTCTCACTCTGTGATATTTAGCTTTTTCAGTTCCCACTGTTTCATCCCAGAAGGCCCACATTTGTTCAGTTTCCTGCAGGGTGTCTTGTTCCAGGCTTCCCCTTCCCACATACCCTTGGAGTAATTTATTTTTAATACTGTGAGACCATAACAGCAGACAGTAAGCTATTTGAAAATGTAATCTTTGAGTATTTGCTTGCATAGAAGTTTCTGCTGTCCAGATTAATGTGTTCATCTGTATTAGCCTGAAAGTCCACCCTTGATGTCATGTGTTTCCTGGACTGTGGCTTATAGATCAGAGTCAAAGGGAGCATTTGTGTTTGTGGCTCTTTTGTTAAGGTTTGAATGGTTGGATAGCTTTGTCCCATTGCTATGAAATAACCCTTTAATTTCTTGGAGAGATACTCAGTTTGTAGTCAGGTGTGAAGTACTGTGAACCAGTCTTTCAAGAAATAATGAAGTTGTCTTAATTATATGTGTGCATATATATGTATGTGTTTAAAAGACTGCTAAATCTCAAGGGAATTTTTATATGCCTCTTGGACTTTGAATTTCCTCATTACGTCTAACTTAACAGTTTTGATTTGTCCTAGATTCCTGAGAGATAAAAGCTCTTTAAAAATGTAGTTCTTTAAAAATGTAGTTTCATGTAGTTTTCAGGAGCAAAGACAGGATGAAACTGCAAACATTTTAAAACTTAAAAATTAACTGAGAGATTTGGCATTGTTACCTTTGTATATCTAAATCTTCTGTTAATCTGGAAAAGTTCTGTGAGCAGAACTGTCACTGGAAATCTGAATATTTTATCATATTTGTACCCCCTTGTCCCATTGGATACAAGTTCTTCTAATAAGCACGTGCATCAGAATTTCTAACTGTTCCATTTTCCAACTTCCTGTTCCTGTCTGTAGTTGGGCCCATGATTGGATATTTGGATGTCAGTCACTTGTGATTATAAAACCTTTTCCTTGTTGTTGTCTAAAGTGAAATATTTGCTTGCTTGTTTTTTGCAAAATGGCCTTTTTACTAGAGCTTGTAACCTTGCAGCAGAGCAGGTCTAATGTGTTCTTTGCATGCTGCATATAAAACATTTGGTGGTAATGTGGAAAACTGCTTCATAAAGACCTGCTAATTTGTAATACTGTTGTCTGTTCATTGCTTCTCTTCATGAGCTTGCTTTTTCTTTTTCAACACAGTTGGAGATTTGTCAAATGAACTTGTAAGGCATTTTCTGATTGAATGCACTCACAAGGGGGTGCGCTTGAAAGGATGCCCAAATGAACCATATTTTGGTAAGTACTGTGCATCACAGGGACACAGAAAATGGAAACAGTTAGCATTTGCCAGAGCTGTTTTATAGACTTGGATGGACTGCAAATGAGAGAATACTTTGCTCAAGTTCTGATGATTTCTGTAGGAACCCATTCTGAGGTTATAGGAGCCTTGTACACATTTACCTTAAGTATACCTGCAGGGCATTCTAGCACAGATGCATGTGACCAACCTTAGTGATCAGACCACTACCACTGCAGACAGCTGAGCTAGATGGCTGTTATGTTATGGGTCTTACTGATTCAGGACCTTTGCCTTATTTTGTCCTGTGCTATATTTATACTATATACTAGCTGGCTAAAATGACACAAGGATAGGACATTCACAAAGTACGTTATGCTGTGTCAGCCCTACTAATGTCATATGATGAAAGTGCGTTACCTGTTAGGGCAAACAGCCAAACACCTACCTAGATGCTCACTCATTTGCCCTCCTCCGTGGGGCAGAAGAAGAAAATAGGATGAGAAAGCTCATGGGTCGAGTTAAAGAGAGGGAGGTTGCTAACCACTTATGCCATGGACAAAAGAGACTCAACTTGGGGAAAATTTAAATTTTTTTTTTGCCAATTAAAATTGATGTTCAGATAGCGAGAAACAATGACATTAAGATAACATTTTCCCTTCCCTTTTCCCCACATCAGCATCTCTGCTTCCCCCCAGACTCCTCACCTTCACTGCAGGCAGTGCAGGAGGCAGTGGGGAGCATATGGTCATTACAGATCAGTTCCTCTCTGCTGCTCCATCCCTCTTTCACTTCTTCCCTGCTGAGGTGTGGGCCGCCATCCTTTGGGGAAAGCAAGTCTGCTCCACCATGCGCTCTTCATGGGTCACACTTCCTTCAGGAAACTTCCATCTGCTCCAGTGTGAGGTCCTCTATAGGCTGCAGGATGTCAGCTTGGGTGCCTGGAGCATCTTCCTCTCCTCTTCCTCCCCAGACCGTGGTGTTCCCTCTGCTGTGTCTCACCCTTTGTGTTCCCTTCTTGCTCTGTGTGGCCTTTTCTGCCCTATCTTAGATAGGCTTTCCCAGAGACATCCCACCCGTGGCTCTGTGGTGCTCTGCAGTGGGTTTGCTGGAGCTTGGAGCTGGCTGTGTCCAGCATGGGGCAGCCCCTGGCCTCTTCCCACAGAGGTCACCTTGCAGCCCTCCCACCTCCTGCTACCAGCCTTGTCACATACACCCAATACACCCATGAAAGGGTCATCTACCATAAAGTGAACAAGTATAAAATGAAAAATCCTCTTTGAAGTAAAGGTGGGTTGAATTTTGTCAGTGTTTGGCGTGAGACTTATTTCAAATCAGAATTTTTAGCCCAGGCCTACCTTGATCTTAAAGTACCTGTTTATGGCACATACGTAGCCTTATTAATTTTTGTTTGAGCATCTCCTAATCTTTCAGTGTATACAGCCTTAAACTCCTTCACGAAGTAGGTGGGCAGGCACTCACGCACTCACATGGATAAGACTAATAGTATCAATCAGTCTTTGTGTTTCTGTAAGATTCTTGCAGAATTGGGTTATCTTGCCATTTCAAATAAATTTTTGATGGGCTGTAAAAATGAGGTTTTTTGTTCAAGTGCGAATTTTCTCAAGCACGTGATTATAACGTTCAATGTTTGTTAGTAAATGGGATTGAAGGGATGGCTTTTTGTACAGACTGATCAATATTGCGTCTTCCTCTCACTCATAGTCTCACATGCTAATGTCAAGGATGACTAATGTTTAATTATTTTAATTAAGCCAAGTACAAATGATAAAAGTCACTTTGAATAGAAAAAAAACAATTTAATAGAGAATGCTACGTACATCACCGCTGCATTGAATGGAGGAATTTTTATTTAGACTATTTTTTATAATTCTAGAAGCACAAAATATAGGTGTGTGTAGACAGAGCACACTAGACAGTGGAGACTAAGTGGCTAAGAGGCAGAAATCCTTGCCTCATCACGTAGCATTGACCCCTCGTGCTCTTACCATCTTCATAAGATTTTGCTGTATTTAATGTAGCAGAAGTTAAAGAGCATTGAAAGGAATTTACTGAATTCCACATGTTACTGTTTGTCATTTTTGTGCTTTCTCCCTCTGAAGCAAAGCCATTTAGCTTAGGATAACCTAAGCAGTGTGTTTAAGCAGGAAAAGGGAGCATATGATTGTGATTAATGAGTTCAAGTACATCCAACTGGGACAGTGCTGGGAAACATGAATACACTAAAGTTGACTGAAGAAGGTCTTGGCTTAGATGCCAAGAGAATTTGTTTTAAGGGGGGAGGGGGGCCTTGATCTATAGAATACTTTAGAACCAGCATAACTGTTAAGCATTCTTGGTGTCTGCCAAGTTAACTGTGCATGTCTTGTTACTCTTCTGACCACAGGGAGTTTGACAGCTCTGGTGTATCAGCATTCCATCACTCCACTGGCATTGCCCTGTAAGCTCCTCATCCCAGACAGAGGTATGCTTGTTACAGTACAGAAGAGATATACACAGCCAAGCTCTGCTTCAAAGTGCCAGTGTCTGGAGGCAGGTGAACATGTCACAAGTCGAGATCTAAGTAAGAGTGCACAGGGAAGGAAGCTGTGTTTTAAAAGTGGTTTTTCAGTACTGCTGATGGCCCTTCTCCAAGCTGTAGTTGTGAGCAAGCTAGTACTCTGTGATTCCAGTCATAAACATAGATGCATCATGGTAATCCACACAGCAATCTAGCATGTAGGAAGACAAACTTACTTCTCGGACATGAAATTGTGCCCATGTATGGTTAGATGTAACCACTCATTCAGGTCTGAGTGGCAAAACAGCATTAGGGAAAGCAAGTAGGTAAGGAACAGAAGGTTTCCCTGAATGACATTGGCAGGAAGGAAGTAGCAACTTACACAGGTCCAAATACTATTTAAGTAAAGAATCAAAAAGCTGGTGTTGCATCACGGGAATGTAATTCTAATTTTGGTTATGGTGATTTCATAAACCACTGTAAGACAACAGCAAAACGTAGCTATGCTTGCCCCATAATTGAGATGTCTGTTACTCTCCCACTTGAAGTTAACACCAGATGTATTATTGAAATGTTAAAAATTCTTGTGGTTTTCTACTGAACTCTTTAAATCTTTGTTAAAGGCCGTATGTCAGTGTTCAAACATAGCATTTGAATTATGCAAATACATTAATGAAACTACTTTAGCACAAAACACACTATGGTAGATGTGACCAGAGATCTCTTTATATAGCAAGCCAGTGTGGTAGGTGAGCTTGTTCTCATTATCCTCCTCACCTGAAATGGAAAAGTCCTTCTGTTCTGGCAGAGATGTAGGACTGAAACATTTGCCTTGTCCTGAATAAACACACCACAGTGAAATTTTATTTTGGATTTATTTCTGAATCTGGTATGATCACGCATTTTAAGGTGATCATTGGTGGTTAATGATTCTGGACACAGTGCCTGGAGCATATGCATGACTATAAACATGTGAATAGTGTCATACACCGTATTACTGCCCTCTTCCTCATTTGAATGTATTCCAAGACAGCATGCACCATGTTAAACACAGCAGTAAGTGAAATCTTTTTACATGCATTTATATAATTAAAATAATTACCCGATGAACAGTTTGCTCACTAATTTTAACAGAAGACTGTCAGGTAAACATTCCACTGCTGTCTTAATAGTTCAGATGTTTGTTTTCTATGTTAAGTATGAAGAAAGAAGGATTATGTTGTCATTTTCTGAATCAAAATACAATTAATTGATTTAATCATAGAAACACAAAGTCTTTGTGCCTGAATTAGTGTAAATAAAATGAGATAATTAAAATTACACTATTTAAAAGATTTTGAGGTTGCGATGAGGGAATATAGCTATTTGTATTGTTTTAATGTGATGACCTGCGTGTTCCTGCAGCATATGCTGTGTACTTAATGTCTTTCACTGTCAGGAAGTAAAGGTCCAAGCATCTCTTGTGCAGTGCTGGGGGCAAAAAACATGATGCAGCACAAAAACCACATGAATGATTGTAGTTGTAGATACAAGATTGTTTCATGTTTCTGGCCAAGAGTTGTCCAGTAGATGAGATCACAGTTACAAAAGCTAAACTCATACTTGACCATGTGCATTGATTTGTCAGTTCAAGTCCAAACAAGACATGGACGCTGTTTTCTGTTTGCAGATCCCTTGGAGGAGATAGCAGAAACTTCTCCACAAACTGCTGCAAACTCGGCAGCGGAGCTTCTCAAACAGGGTGCAGGTCTGTTAAATTTTTTTCCTTGCATTTGACTGTCACCAAATTTTGTATTTTACAGGCTGGGAGAAGCTGAAGCTTAGACTGGACTGAAGGATGTTTAAAGGGAGCAGTTAAATTTAGAGTGCTATGTAGAAATGTAGAGGTCACTGTGAGGATATGTAGCAAGTTCTGTCTGGTTTTTGCAACCAGCTCCTAAGTTCTACAACCCTGTGTTTGCTTTCCAGTCATGTCTCACATGAGAATATGAGGTACACATAAGTTGGTTCAAGCACAGCAAATTTTAAGTGGTGACGTTGCTTTCATAACTGATGAACTCAGAAGATATTTTCAACCTGTGATTGCAGAGGTTCACGAACTATATCCGAGGTCTACAAAAGACAACTATGGAAAGTGTTCAGTAGAATTAAATTCTCAGCATAATGGAAAATGCTTACTGTCCCATCAATCTGGAAAAAAAAAAAACCAAAACATTACCTTGTGCTTCACTTGATGCTGAGTGATCACTTGTTAAGAAATGTCCAGTGTCTTTTCCACTGGATGTTGTTGTATGGATTCTCATGCATACTGCAGCACCTATTCTGGCAAGTTAAGTTGTCCTAACCTGAGCTTACTGCTGTGACAGAAGAACCCTGATAAGATTACCTCGGAATGATGTGATGCTGTGCACTGGTACTGTCTGTATTGCCTTCAAATAGAGGTGTTTCTGTGCCCTTGACCCAGAGACAACTAGTGAAATAGCCTGTCTGAAAAAGTGTAGTGGCGTCCAAATGCACCATTATTACTTTGTAGTCTTAAGACTGTCTTTAGCAGAAATGCAGCCACTGTGTTACTCCCCTGTGCCGTGGGCATGCCCAGGGGATCCTGTCCATGCTCTCCCACGGTCCCTGGCTTTCAGGCTGCTGTGAATTCTCCCCAGGATCTGTCTGTCCACCCATCTGGTCCCATTAGAGCAGGAGAATACACTACATTTGCCACTCTCCTTTGAGTTTAGCCTACCACTGGAGCCATAAGCAAATGTGTTGTGACCAAGCATGCTTTATAAGAATGCTGCCTCATTGCCCTCACCCATTTTAGTGTACTTCAGAAGGGGGTGATTGCCAGGTTGAGCAGTTCTGGAGAGACAAGAGTGTTAACTCCTTGCTTGTGCAGCAATCTGCTTTGATTTAAAAATTTGAAGTACCACTGTGAGTGCTGTAATCAAGCAGGAATGTGTGGCTGAGGCAATGGCAAGCCTTTGCAAGGCTGTGCCAGGAGTGAGCACGTGTTGGCCTTTCTGTCTGCCAGTGCTGGTGATGTCTGTTGTGGCCAACAGGGAGAAAAACAAGGAGAATGAATTTTTTGTAAAACTTTCTCTCTTGAAAACTCAGCAAAAGGGGCATGTGTTGTCTTTTGAGAAATGATGGTTTCTCCTTGCTCAGGCAGTGCTTTTCAAATAAAAAGAAATAATTGTTACTTCAGTTGAGGCAGTAGTCACATAACTCCTTAGAGGGGCTGTCACATCATGGATCATTTGGGGAACTTAGTACATTTGGGTTTTCCCTGTTACATTGTTGGTTTTGGTTTTTAACAAGGGTTTCAAACCAGAGTACATAAATTAACTAGGAGAGATTCCCAGAGGTTTTTTTGCCTTGATAGACCACATCCCACTGATCTTCCATGTTTCAGAAGTCTTTCTCCAGTCATGGAGACACTCAGGTTGTGGAGCTCAACACTGAAGTGCAGATCCAAAGTAAATTATTTTGACACTATCTGAGATTGTGTCAGCACCTGCAGTTTAGTCAAAGCAGATACACTTCTTCCCTGCCCTACTTTACCCTCCCACCATTCTCCTACTCCACAAGTTAAAAAAATGAAGATGCGTTTTCCTGGAATGATCATTTTTTATAGCTCTCTGATAAGTGGCTTTTGCCTAGAAGAGGCTTTGCTGTATTAACCCTCCCGTTCGGCAGCAAAATCTTTGGCCCCAAATAAAATCCAGTGCTTCATATCTTTTTTCCACTAATACAGTCGAGGAACTAAGCATTCTGAATAAAGCACATTCCCAGTCTAAAATCAGCAAGGGTTACTTGAAATGGCGTAGCTGTTGGTGGTAGAATGGACGTGACTACAAAATGCCACCTGTGGAAGGTGAGAGCAGCAATAGTGCAGGGCAGCTTCATTGCACAAAAGACACAGGTGTCTTCCATTTGTTTTAGCCTTGAGTATGGTTTCTGGGGGGTTGCTGTCATTCAGTGCTCCCATCAGACCATGCACAGTGTTCTTAAATGAGAAAACTTTCAGTCTTTCTCATTACCTTTCCTGTAATCTCCTTTTTAAACTGACATTTTTGCACTTTCCAACACTTTTGAAAAAGGTTCCATTTATTATTTTTCGTGTTACAGAAGCAAAGGAGTCTACTGTATTTGGTGACTGCTTTTGAACTATCACATTGAGGACAATCTAGGCAAAATGCTTGGCTATTTCATTTAGAGATAAAACCTGAACACAGTCTGTTGATGTCAGTTCAGTGTATGGCAGAAGAGGAATGGAAACCCTTCACCTGGGTCTCAGAAGTAGCGAGGAGTAAGACTGAAACAAGGCAAGCTTGCTGTGGTGGGAAAGGCTCACAGGATAATGGAGAGTTTTAAATCTGTACCAAACATACACAGTAATGATGTGAGGAGAGCTTATGGTTTGGAATGTTATTTACAATTTTGGATAGACATGAGAGAAAGCTGTTCAGTGAGGAAGGCCTCTTTGAACTTGCCGTTCATCATCTTAAATTCCTCTCTGCATGAATTGTATAGTAATTGATTCAAACAAAGTTTATTGAAACTATGACACCAATGCGCAAATATGTTGGGGAAATTTTACCCTTACTAATCACATAAATAAAATCTCTGGATCCCTTCTTTCACTGACAGAGTCCAGAGCTTGAAGTTATTGGGCTGATCATCATGCTAGAATGAAATTCAGGCTTACGCAGTTTTTAACTGCACAATTGCTTCGTTGTTTCGAAAGTGCCAGTGTCTAGCTGTGTATTTTATGTAGATAGTCATAGGAGAAAGCTTCAGTCAGTGTACAGAACAGCCATATGAAAAGAGAAGCTATTAGATTTAATTTAATCTTTGCTTTCCTAATAAGTTTGAAAGCCAAGCTAAACTGCTGAGCAAATTAAATGTATGGTAATTTGCATGTGTCAGCTGCCAGAGTTGTAAATTCTGTCCTGGATACCTACACAAATGTTTTTACCAAAACACAAAGTCTGTTGGTACCAGTGTTTAGCTTCGGATGTGTTTAATCGTTCCTGCATGTGCTGTAGAATAAGACTAAGAGGACTTTTCTGTTTCAAAAATGATCTTAATCTGCTTGTAAATTTGACTTTATGCCACAGTCCCAAAGTATTTTAAGCATGTGAATAATTCTATTCATGATACATGTTTTATATATATATATCATTAATATAGTGTTACATGGCACTGTTACCATGTAGTACTATGTAGTATTATACAGTACTATAGTACTACTACATAATGCTATATAATACTAGTATTTCTTTTCCTAGTGCTCACTGCAGATTTGATATGCGACCAGGTAAAAATGAATTTTTCAGTAGCCTTAGAAACCAATAAACTTTTATTTTATAGAGATACTTCAGAAGTTACTACTATGTCTAGAAGAGGAATAGGGCTTTTAAAAGTAAGTGCATGCTGAGCTAAAGAATAGACCTAAAAGTACCTAAGTCAGTAGTTTTTCTCAATGCAGAAGCAATTTTTTTTCCCTAAAATTGCTAAACATATAAAACACTATGGAATTAAAGACAAGTGAGCTTTGCAGCAACCCTCAATTCTTTATGAGGTGAAAATATTCTTGTCTTGCCAAAGAAGTGAATGCTTTCCTATATATATAGTTTAAATAACATTTGAAAGTGTAAAATGTGTGTATGCTGCAAAAAATTTGATTTTCTTACTGGCTGCTGTAATGGAACTTAAAAGCAAAATATCCCCATTCTTTCCCCTCGGGAATGCCTTTGTTGTAGCAGTACCTATAAGCGGCCTCTCTCTCTGCCTCTGTCTTGTATTTATTTAAATTTCAGGATTTGTGGGTAATGGATAAATACAGTCATTGGCTTAAATATAAAGGTACTAAAATGAAATGGACAGCAAAAGGCCTATGACCTCTAAAATTAAAGTCTCAAACTATGAAGTAACAGTGGGACGAGGTAAGGAACACTTAGAAGGTTTGGTAGTTTGCTGCCAGTCTTCCCTGTTTGCTTTACAAATGTGGAAAATTTACATTTTGTTTGGTTTTGTTCAGAAGGTACCTGTTTGTTTACTCTTGGGTAATGTCCTCTCAAAGTCTTTCCCCTCTTTCATTTCAGCCTGTAACGTGTGGTACCTGAATTCAGTGGAGATGGAATCTCTCACGGGCTACCAGGCAGTACAGAAAGCCTTGAGCCTGACACTGATGCAAGATCCTTCTCCTATCTCCACCGTTGTCCATTTCAAGGTGTCTGCGCAGGGAATCACATTGACAGATAATCAAAGAAAGTAAGCAAAAGTGGGATGGGAAGAGAATATCCAGCTGTGTCCCCAACAAGCATTGACTGCTGTTGATTTGATTTTCCTAGTTACATTCTGCAGTTGCTGCCTCAGAGGGTAGTAGGATTGTCTAAAGAATGACAGTGATAGTGTCAGCTATCTACAGTACTGGAGAATGAACATTTTAAGCTATGGACGTTACTTCTACATGGCAGTTTTTACCCCTGGAAGGTCACTTTGCTGTGGCATTTTTTGCATTGTTGTTATTTCTTATATAAAAGGAAAGTAATGGCTTTGTCAGCATTTGATATTCAGCCTATTCTGTGAAATATTTAACTTCACAATATCTTTCACCAGTATTCCTGAACAGAGTTGTCCTAAGCAGACACTGTGCATCTCCACTATTTGAAATAATGCTTTGGATAGCCTGTAAAATACTAAGATAAAAAGTTAATTTATATTTACTTTGTACTGAATGCTATTAAGGCTACCACAAAGTCTTTAGATCTGAAAACTAACAATAACAATGGAGGAACAACAGGAATTCATTATAGGTTTTTAAAAAAAAAAAGTGCCAGACTTCTTCATTCTGCAAGTGTTTATAGTAGATCAAGGACAAAACCTTAAATTATAATGCCTAGAGGTGCTTATATTTTGAAACCTAATATAATCAAGTTATTCCAAGTTCCAAGAAGTTGCATTTCCCACTGACACAGTATCTAAATGGTCAGCTTTTAGAAAAAATGCATTTCATGCTTCTATTTATTTTTCTTAGCTGGAGGCTCAGTTTTCTTTTGGTTCAAAAACTTGATGTTACTATTCTAAACATGTATTTATTTGGTTGGAGCAGTTCAGGTGGCTTTTAAAGTCATTCAGAGCAAAAAGAATGTAGCATCATTATTAAGTTTAGATTAAATATAATTTATTTTTCGGATCTGTTTATTGTTTAAAGTTTTAAGCATCTTAACTATTCCTAAAACTTGTTTTATTTCTTCCTATCCAGACTCTTTTTTCGGCGACATTATCCAGTCAACACTGTTATTTTCTGTGCTTTGGATCCACAGGACAGAAAGTAAGGGAGACAAGCAGTATTTCTAATATGTTTTTGTATTGTTGATCTACAAAAAAACTAACATAGGTTTCATTTCTATTTCTCCATGCCTTTTTTTTTTTGCCACTTACTTAATGAACAACAAGATGGATGAAAGATGGCCTTTCTGCAAAGTAAGTGGACACTTGTCTGAGTCTCTCTTAACTGAATGTTTTATTACAGTTACCGGTTTCTTAGTTCTCTAAATATCAGAGATGTAGAAGGGAAAGCAGCTGTTCAGAGACAAAAGTCTCTCTGCCCACTTTTAGACTTCATTTGCTTCATCTGCACCTCTGCAAGTCAGGGCCTAATTACGTGATGGTGGGATGTCTGCAGCCAGAGCTGGTGTGATTTATTTAGTTTGCAGGTCTGTGATTTGACTAAAGTTTCAGAAATGAAATCAGAGCCATTTGCTACTCAGTTTTGCGTTCCACTTGTCCAGCAAGTGTACTTGTCTGACTTTAAAGCTTTAAAAAAATAATCCCACACATGGCACATAGATGAAAACAATCCTAGTAATACTAGTGTGTGGCATAAATATAATTACCAGTGGATTGCAGAGTGTTTTCTGTTGAAGGCAAACATTGTTGTCCCCCTTCCACCAAAAGAAAAAAAAACCTAAACAGAGCTCAGGCACTGGTTTCTGGAAAGAAATAGAAATGAATGGCTTAAGTCCTATTTCCAGCACTCTGTCCACTGAGATGTGTGGCCCTCAAAACCTTTCTTGAGGCAATTCCTGACATGCCACATCATGCCATGCCATACCACACCACACCACCACCCTACCCCACCACACCCCCCAAGGTAGATAAGAGAATAGCAATATTAATCAGATTAAATACATCCCCAGGGTCAGCAGCATGTCTCTCACAGCAAACAGTACAGGATGCAATATAGACAGAGTAGAAGGAAGGGAATGGTTTCCTTTCCTGATTTTGGCCATCATGAGCCCCTCAGGACCTCCTTAGTTGGCTGGTGCATCTGTGCCACTGTTCAGCAGTCACACAGGACCTTGTCCATCAGAACACATGAGGTCTGATTTGTGCTTTTGATTTCTGCAGTATCTTTTTTGCTTTATCAAATGAGGCATTGGCTGCCCTCTAATATACTGTGATTGTTGCCCTTTCAGAGTATTTGGGTTCGTTGCCAGGAAGCAGGGCAGTGCCACGGACAACGTATGCCACCTATTTGCAGAGCATGATCCAGAGCAACCTGCCAGCGCCATTGTGAACTTTGTATCAAAGGTCATGATCGGATCCCAGAAGAAGATCTGATGCCTTTCCATCCTTGACTGGGAGCTCTTCACTGAAAGAAAGCACTGTGAGAGGGAGAAAGCCTATTCAGCAGCAATGTCTGAACCTTGTCATTCCCAAGAAGGAAAGCAGAGGACAGTCTATCTGCATTGTGTTTGCAAGAGTTCAGCCTCTTCTTTGAAGATTTCTCTGACTTAACAAAGCGTTATTTCTTTGTTTTTATATCAAAGGACAAAACAAAAGAAGCTGGGTGCCACCCAAACCCACGTAGCCCATACATGAATGAAGCATAAATGAAAAATTTTTCTCCTGAAGAGTTTGTAATATATTTTCACATGCTGTTTCTCATCATTTATTGGAGCGGAAATACTCACTAGGCTGTGCTGCTTTTTAGTGCAGAAAATGTTTTGTATAACCTCCACAAAGACACTTGCCATAGTTGCATCAAAGGTAGCTATAGGCCTTGTAAACATGCTCTTAAGAGAATGATGGTCTCAGGAAGACTATTTGCTCTTCCCTTCATCTTTATGTGATCAGTGATGGGAACTGAATGAAGAAAGGGGAAGATGTATGTGAAGAGAAGGTTTGTGCAAGTTGTTTTCTGATAAGAAAGGAGTGGCAGTGTGGAATATTCAGGGAGACTGCTCTGTATTTAGTGTTAAGAAGGCTGGGCTGTTTCAGTTTGAAAAATTTTAAATAGGGGAAAAGTGGCAGAACAAAAAGTTGTGGAAATCTATTCTGTAATTGGGGTTTTTTGTATTACTATTTTTTTATACAGAGAACTAAGCAGGGAAGATTCTGTGTTTTAATAATTACAGGATAAAAATGAGGGAAAAGCAAAGAAGAAAATTTTATAATTTATATATTTTTACCTGTGCCAGATTATTTATAGTAGATATCGGGTCTTGATTTGTCATATGGAAATTCTTAAACTAGACCACTGTTGAGCGTTGCCTCTTTAGCGGTGTTTTGTGTAAGTAAAAGTGTGTGTAGCCTGTGCCTTATTATAGACAAGACTCTCGTATTTTGACTTTTGTTTTACAGTGACAAGATACTTCCCATTTTCTGTCTCTGCAGTACTATTCTGGTGGTACTATTTGTTCCCCTACCTAATACATAATTATATTTGTGTATTCTTTTGGCCCCCTTTTTATTAGAGTATTGGGAATTTTTTTACTTTTTTTAATCTGTAGGAACTATTTTTGGTTTACAGGTTTTTTTAATAATTTCTTTAGTCAGGAAAACCAAAAGGGAATGGAATTTATTTTGTTACTGTTCCATTTTTTCAGAGCATTTATGTCATGATTTCTGCAACCATCACACTTGTACATATCTCTATATCTTTCTAAACACATGAGTATTTTAAATGCATAACAGAGTGCTAGTTAGCTTTACAGATAATTGATATAGTAAGTTACAGTGGAAACCGTCATGAGGATAGTAAGCAGCTGTGGTCTACTGTGAAATTCCCATTCACTCCAAAAAGACCAATACTAGACCCCCTTATCAGAACTGATGGTAATAAAGCAGCTTCAGTGTGACAGTGCTGAATGAAGTTTCATTGCCTCTGTTTCTTTGATGTGTGGCCATCAACATTATATTAATAACCTGAGGAGTAAAATGACATGCTGAATTCGGCATGCCGATGCACGAGGCACTGGATTAACTAGTAATTATACCCACTTGGAGGATTTAGTCCTTTTATCCGCTTTTACTAAATAATGGTTAAATGGAATGGGAAACTCTGGTTGGGCTGTATGGTAAGAAGGTTCCACCAATTTGAACTACGTTTGTCCTGTATAAATTTGGATCTGTTTTTGATTAACAGCTCTCTTCCTATTTTCTGAAGTATTAGGACCATGAAAACCTTACTCAGTGACCATAGCCAAAGTGTTAACAAATTATTTGTGTAATTGTGAACTTTGTATAAATAACTTTATACTTTTTAAAAGGAAGGGGGTGGGGAAGAGAAGAAGAGAGAATAAAGATTTGAAGTTTAATGTATTTGGACGAGGAAGTGGTGTATTACTAGCAGTGGGCATTGGATGTGTGCAGAAGGGTTAAGGAATCCAAAGCGTAGTAGCTACCGTTGAAGCAACAAAGGCAAGTGCCTCTGATTTGTACCAAATAATTCTGTTCTTCTGACACAGAGGTATCCTACTTAAACGGTGTTTATGTACCATCCAAAAAAGAATGCAGTTCTTACTTTTAGGAGCTTTGATCCTTTTGAAATGTGTGAGGACAAGTTTCCTTTTAATACTCTTTTGATGCACCAAGAACCCAGTTGCTTAATCTAATCAGCTAGTTGGAGCCCAGTGAATTTCTTCAGCTGACACGTCAATTAGATTTAAGTCTCAATTAGATTTAAATCTGATGTGTTGTGAGTATTGAAATGAGGAGGAATTTTTTACTATATTTTTTCACTTCTGTAGATGATACTTAAATTTTAGTGTGTCTTGTTGGACACCAAGTGTTGGCCTTTGGGCTGAAAATAAAGTGTCTTTTTTTCCCCTATGTATTATCATTTCCATTCAGGGCCTTATTTTTGTATTCCTTGTGCTTTCTCAAGGCCTGCTGAATTCAAGAGCATAAGGAATTGAACGCTGGGCACTCCTGGTGGGGTTTTCTGGGAGTTTAGCTCTACTTGGTAATTGGGGAAAAAAGAAGTTGCCCTGTTTCTAAGGGAGTTTTTCTATTATGCATTCCTTTGGATGGTATATTGCCACGTGCTTTTGCTTTTTAATTGATTAAAAAATGCACAAAGCAAAATATTTCATATGTACCATTGTGTAGTGGATGTAGAAAGATATTCACAAAACTTATGTTCATGGCAAATACAAGACTAAATAGTTAATACAGCACTTTGTTTCAAGGTTTTTGGTAGATGTGTATATGCAGTTTCATAACTAACGGCAGCAAGTTGACACATGTATTTAGCCAGACTCCTATTAACCTGCTTAGTAAATGTACTACTATAATCGTACAGTGTTAAACTACAAAAATGCTAAAAGCCATGTTTTTAATTAAATGGTTTCCATGTATCCAACAGTATCATTAAAAATTTAATGCTTCCTTCTTGGATTTACCTACTAGTGAAAATTTTTGCCTTTTTCTTGAAACTGTAAAGAAGCATCAAAAGGTCTCCATTATGTAAATGAATGTTCTATAAATTCTTTGTATAGTCATTTTCTTTGCTCTCCAGATATCGCCTCTATTCATATTATAATAAAATTATGAATGTGAAATTTCACAACACAATGTTACAGGGCAGTCTGTTTGGAAAGAAAGTTACCTTCTGGCATTCAAAACTAGCTAATGAGCAAAACCTTCTTTCTGTGCAGTAAGAGTAGGCTTCGTGCTGGAATGGGTTTAGTTTTGTTTCTGAAAGATTTCTTTCAAGAACTTCATATGAGTCTGTGTTAGTGGTTCAAGTCTAGTTAAAGCATATGATTTTTGTGGTTCATTTGTAGTTATAATGGCATAAAAGTGCCTTTTGCCTGCACTTCCTATTTCAGTGTATCAAGGAACAATGTATGGTGTCACCTTCTTAGAGGTCTGTACCCATTTAACTGTGCCTCCACAGTGACTGCATTGGAAAAACTTCCAGAGCAGCGTGCGGTGGTTTAGAAATCTAACCCCTAGCTAAAATGGCATTCTGAGTACAAAATCGGTGTGTCAGCCACACATTGGAGGTTGAGTTATGTACGTGCTTTATCAGGATTGTTTCTGAGACTGATAAACTCTAGTATGTCATGCTAATTCCTTTTCTGTGAGGTGTAGGCTGACAGGAATTTTTCATTCAGTGCATTTGACTGTCATTCATCACTATGGCCATCATGAGGTTTATGCATGGGTGTAACATGCGATACAGTTATTAATGAAATTATTAATCTTTTATTGCATTAAGTTATAAAGTGGAACAGATGACAAGGATGCAACGGTAAAATGGGTCTTCTGTGTCAGAGTCCAGTCTCCTGTTAAATTCTCATTCTTGAACTTGGATGTCATTGTGTGCGTGTGTGCTGCTATTGCTTCTCCTTGAAGGCTGCTCTGAGGTCTCTGCTCCACTGGATGAAAATCTGCTTTCAGTATTCATCCTAAATGTATTCACAGCTAGTTTATATGCAGTTGTTCTTATGCCAGCATTGTCTCTTAGCATGAATAACTTTTCTCCCTGATGTATTTATAGCAAGAGATTTGACCCCCTCCTTGTGTCCCTCGGTCTTCCTTTGGCAAGGCTAAACAAGTCAGCACTCAGCCCTTACATTTTTGTCTTTGAAAGGGTGCAGAGGCCTGTTCTTTTTTACTTTGTCAGTTAAATAATTTCTTTGAAGGGACCCTGAAGTGAATAGCCAGACTCTTTAAAAGGGTAACAAGCTGCTGCCATGTGATTTTTTTAAATATTTATATTAAAAAACTCTTGGAACAAAAAAAAAATTAGCCCACCAGATAAACTGCTCCACTGCTTTTGCTGTTGACACCTAGCACAAGGGTTACAATAGTGTAAACCCTCAGGCAATGTGCACAAAGGAAATTATGAGGGCAGATAGCTGAAGAAGTTCTCAAAAGCTTAGTCAGAAACAGGAAGCTTGCAGGAGACAGCAAGTGTGGCAAGTTACCAAGAGGGCAAAGGGGAGCTATTGGGGAATTTTAAGGATCTTGCTGAATAACTGAGAAGGGATTTGCATGACATGGCAAGAGATATCAAACCAGGACTATTCCCTTCCTTTAAAGACATTTAGTGTCTTGCATAAAGCACAAATGTTTGTTTGAATGTCAATGTTTTGATATTTGCAGAATCACAGAGTGGTTGAGGTTGGAAGGGACCTCTGGAAGTCATCTGGTCCAACTCTGTTCAGGCAGGCCCACTTAGAGCCAGTTGCCCAGGCCATGTCCGGATGGCTTTTATCTGTCTCCAGGTATGGAGACTCCACAATGTCCCTGGTCAACCTGTCCCAGTGCTTCACCCTCACAGTAAAAAGCATTTCCTGATGTTCAGAGGGAACCTCCCGTGTTCCAGTTTGTGCCCTTTGCCTCTGGCCCTGTCACTGGGCACCATGGAAAAGATCCTGGCTCCATCCTCTTTGCACCCTCCCTTCTGGTATTTATACACATTGATAAGATCTTCCTGATTTTCTCCAGGCTGAACAGTCCCAGCTCTCTCAGCCTTTCCTCAAGGGAGAGATGTTCCAGCCCCTTCATCATCTTTGTGGTCCTTCACTGGACTCTCTCCAGTATGTCCATGTCTCTGTTTTACTGGGGAGCCCAGAACAAGACACAGTACTCCAGGGGTGGCTTCACCAGTGCTGGGTAGAGAGCAAGGATCACCTCCGACCTGCTGACACTACTTGGTCTACCAAGATAATGGTAGTCTTCTTTGCCACAGGGGCACATAGCTGCTGCAAGTTCAACTTGGTGTCCACCAGGACTTCCAGGTCGTATTCTGCCATGCTGCTTTCAGGCTGAGTGGCCCCAGCATATACTGGTGTGGAGGTTGTTCCTCACCAGGTGTAGGGCTTTGCATTTCTCCTTGCTGAACTTCATTTCTCGAGCCTGTTGAGATTATGATGGATGTTAGAATGCTCCTCTGGGCTATCAGCCACTCCTTCCAGTTTTGTGTCCTCAGCAAACTTGCTGAGGGTACAGTCTACCCTATCATCCAGGTCATTGAGATGTTAAACAGGACTGGACCCAGTATGGATCCTTGGGGTAGATTGCTAGTTACCAGCCTCTGAGTAGACCTTGCATCTCTGATTAGCACCCTCAGGGCCCAGCCATTCAGGCAGTTTTCAGTCCACCTCCCTGCCTGCTATTCCAGCCCCTACAGCAACAGCTTGTCTATAGGGTGTTATGGGAGACGGTGTCAAAGGCCATACTGAAGTCCAGGAAAACAATACCCACTGCTTTCGCCTCATCTACCAAGCCAGTCGTTTCATCACAGAAGGTTATCAGGTTGATCAAGGATGACTCCCCCTGGTGATGAAGTCATGCTGACTCTACAAAGATGATCAGGGGGCTGGAGCACCTGCCCTGTGAGGACAGGCTGAGAGAGTTGGGGTTGTTCAGCCTGGAGAAGAGAAGGCTGTGGGGAGACCTTATAGCGGCCTTCCAGTACTTAAAGGGGGCTACAGGAGAGATGGGGAGGGACTCTTTATCAAGGAGTGTGGTCATAGGACAAGAGATAATGGTTTCTAACTGAAAGAGGGTAGATTTAGATTAGATATAAGGCAGAAATTCTTTACTGTGAGGGTGGTGAGACACTGGCACAGGTTGCCCAGAGAGGCTGTGGCTGCCCCCTCCCTGGCAGTGTTCAAGGCCAGGTTGGACGGGGCTTTGAGCAACCTGGGCTAGTGGAAGGTGTCCCTGACCATGGCAGGGGGGTTGGGACACGATGATCTTTAAGGTCCCTTCCAATGCAATCCATTCTATGATCTATGTTCCATGATCCACAAACAGCTGGCACTTTGCTCTGTAAGGATTTCTTCTTAGATATGCAATTTTGGTGGTGTTAATATGGAAACTGTTCCATGTTGCAGCCCACTGCTTGTGCCCTCCCAGCAATCTAAGTAGCCTTATAAAATGGATTCACCTCAAATTCCTCAAATCTTTTAAAAAACTAAGCCTTTAAAATCATTAAGTTACATTTTCATAATTGTAAAAATCTTCTAACATCTTTGACGAAGAGTTGTTTCAAGAGTTCTTGAAAAAGCAGAATTAGCTTTTCACATATCAATGACCTTTTTTCTGGTATTTTATGCATACTGACCTCAAACTTCTTTTTTAATCTACAGCTATTCATATCCTGCCTAGTTAAATCTGACTTTTGGCCTTTCTCCTGTTGCCACCTGTATTATATACAAGTTGTGATTTGTTTGTAGAACAGATGGCAGTTGTGAAAGAAAATACAGGAAAACAAGCTTAGATGAAATGCACTATGGATGGGAAATCAAAACGTGGGATGGAACTGGTCCAGGAAATTTGCGTGCTCATGTTTACTGCAGTAGAATAATCCAGCTGTAAAAACAAACAGGATGATGTTGATTTGTATATTGAAGTACTGTTTTCCGCCCTTTTCATTTTCAAGCTAATGTGAAACTCCCATTGAAGTGGATGATAGCTGTTTATACCTAGGACATGCAGCTGATGAGAGGAGGCCCTCAGACCTCAGCAGGAAGCTTTGCAGCACACAAACTTCTCCCTGCATATGAAAATAGTTAAAATGAATTCATGTAACTGAATGCTATAGCAAACTCCCAGCCATATTCTCATATATAAATGTTTTGGTCCAAGTGACAAAGAAAGATGACACTCCCCGAAAATAACTGTTAGATGAAATTATTGGTCTTGTGGGAGCACTGAAACAACTTTTGACCACTTTAGTCTCTTTCCATAGCAAGTGCCAGGCATTTGAAAGAGCACTTAGAAGTCTGTGAAGGATTTTTATGAGGAAATCTGGCTTAACATGTGTTAGTCTGTTTCCTCAGAAGGCAGTTAACCTAAAAAATACAAAAGGTGGTACTGATGGTATAGTGACAAACCAACAGTATATGGTATATACATGCACTGAGACTTGTGGATATGAATTTGTTCCTGTCAAATACATATTTCATCTCGCGTTGTCTAGTTAATTGGAAAACATCCAGATTTGATATTTTATTTGTTCTGGGTTATTTCTTGGAACCACCCATATCTGTTCTTCAGAAGTGGAACCCACATGGTTTGTATCTCTGCAATGGTAATATTTAGTCACATTTCATAATAACTCAATTTTTTAGAATAAGTCACTGAGCTCAGAATTTTGCTTGCTGTTACCTCCAATAAGTTTGTTAGATTTGGGATACCTTTTCATTCATGTCTGAACCTCAGTTCAGTTCACTGAGTGACATAGTCTGTGTATACATTTTCCTGTGTGCATAGTCACACAAAGGCCTTTTGTAAAGACTGCATTCTCAGTAAGGTTATCTAAGTGTATGTGCTTTTAGACTAAAGCAGTATGTTGCTGAGATGTCATAAGTAAGATTTTTAGAAAGCACTGGAGAGATAAAAATCCCATGTGAGTTTGAAATGGCTGGAATCACTAAAAGAAACTATATAAAGTGTCTCACAAGACTGTGATGATTCTGTTTTTAGTGGAGATGACTAATCATATATAAAACTGTAGATTCCTGCATGGAAAAATCCAGTCTCATGTTCATGTCTATAAACTAGACATGCTAGATATTGTTGGCAAATGCCTTGAGTGATGGGCCTGTAAACATTAATAGTATGTTAAATTTATTAACTGTTCTTGTGATTTCTGAGGTGGTAGTAAAGTTGTAGGGGTGTACATCTGAAAAATCAGGACCTTGACCTATCTTTACCCAAGCCTTCTATGTTTAATGGCAGTAGCTGAGGTTGTCTTAGTATCTCTGGAGCTGTTTGTATCTCTGTTCGTACATGTTGGGTAGATTCCAGAGCTGCTTAAGGATGATGGGATTTAACCAGGTTTTAAGTAGTCATGGTTTTAATACTCTCTGATTTCACTCATATAGTCCAAGTGAATGTGTGTATGTGTGTGCATGCTACTTGGCTTAGGAACAGGAGAAATAATTTATTAAAACTTTATTTCTGAAAAATTCAATTTGCCCAATATTTCCAGATACATTTCCAAGATATGCCCCAGAAAAATGGCTTTACCATTTTTTGCCCTTTCTGAGAACTGGCAGGATTCTCTGGTGGTTGGGGCTGGCTAAGAAGGGCTGTGCTGCAATGGGTGTTAGGCAGGAACACATGGGTTCCCTGACCCAGTTCAGGAGGACACTTAAATAAAGGCTGTTTCATGACTAAAAGGAAAAAGAGAAAAGAGAGACAAGGAACTTGGGCTTTCTGCCACAGTCATGTCAGACTAGAGGAAGTGTGGCATTAGAAAAGTTGTAGTTGTAATGCCACTGCATTGTGTCCATGATCAACACACCCTCCACATGTCTGCTCTTTCAGTTGAGGTCCAAGATTCTTCCAGATCCAGGCTCTGCATCAATATTGGATGCCCTGGCTGAGCACCCACCCCAGCCAATGGGTACAGAAACAGGAGTCTGGGCACCACCAGTGGCTCAAAGCTTCACCTGGGCTAGACAGCATCAGGGGAGGGGATACTGCTTGGTCTGCTCAAGGCTCACCCAAGTCCTGAGCATGGTGTTTTTAAACCAAGCTACAAACCAACAGTGTTAAGAAGTGTGTGGATTATGGGGCATTGTGCCCTTAAAGCCCTGTGGCGCTACCCACAAGGTCCTTTGGGCAGTGCTGAGAAAGAGCAACATACCTAGAGCTAGCAGTATGGTAGAGCTAGCAGTATGGTATGCTGTGGAAAAAACATGTAAACTTGAGCCTTGGAAAGAAGGAAGATACAGAACTAGGCACAGAGTTTTTGGAAAGTGGGCTGTGGTGAAAAGGGAGACTATGTGGGAATTTAACCTTTTTTTGTTTTAATACCACCAACATTGCAAATTCTTATTTCTACTCTAGTAAAAGAATGGGTAGCTTAAGACTTGCATTTGCCTTACATTTATGTTGACATAATAATAATATAAGAAAAAAATTGAAAATACTTTTGAAAATACAGTGGAAGATCTGGATATAAACAGGTAGGAAAGGAAAATACAAAAGCCTTTCACTGTTGACAAAAAATGCTGACCTTGAGAACTGCAAAATTACAAAGCCTCAAGAAATCAGGAGGATGTCACGGAAGTTGATCCGTATTGTTTGGCTTTATAAGTTTTTCAGGGTTAGAAACATGATTATTTTTAAAACTGATAGCTCAGGTTCTCGAGTAATTAGGCAACTCCAGGACACAAGACAAAGTGCCATGAGACCTTTGATAACATTATGACAGCCAGTAGCATTGTTTATAGGGCTGTTTACAGGGTACCTACACTGTATAATGGAACTTGGCGTGTATTTCTGCTTCACATCTCTGTAAACTCTGCCCTGGACCTGGGTGTGCCTGGAGAGTGTCCAGGAACACAGCTCTTTCAAGTTATCCCTGGGATTTCTGGTCATGTGAACAACGCATTCCCTGTCTGCATGCTCTTGTATCAAATATTTAGAATAAAAAAAAACAATAGAAGAAATCAATGTTTTTTTCTTCCTTATTGTCTCCTCCTGATCTGACCTCTGTCAGCTGGTGGGTGATCCAGCTCACAGTTGCACGGCCCCACAGAGGAGGGCACCTGAGCAACTCCTAGGGAGCCATGACTCTGGTTTTCTACTTCTCAGTGACTATTGGCAACGGATGCTGGAGCCATGGGAGGAGCACCAGCCACAGTGGGACATGCGAGGAGGGACACACATGGACAAGGAGGGGCTTGTCTGAGCAGGCTGTGTTGCCCAAGCAATGAACGAGCATATACATTTCCCAGTGAGCAGGTGAGTGGCAGCATGGAGACCACCTGGCAAAAAGGATTGTCCTCTGCTTCTCCTGAGCTTCTAGCACCTGGCAGAACCAGTGCAGCCGTGTAGGCAAAGCTCCTGTTCAAGCATCCAATCACCCAGGTTTCCAGCTGTGGGATGCGTGAAGGGATATTCCTAAAGGTGGAAAGTGCTTGCAAGCATGCCTGTGGGAGGTGTGACCAGATCAATGAACTGCTCTGCTTGGTGGCTCAGCTGCAGGAGAAGGTGGGCAGGCTGAGGAGAATTTGAGAGTCTGAAAGGGAGATTGATCAGTGGAGCTGCCCTCTGCCATCTCTGATGCATGCAAGCAAACTCAAGAGTGGCCAATACAGAAGCAGGTCCTGGACCTGCTTTGTGCCAGAAGGGAGGCAGTGTCACAATGGATAAGGAGGGCTGGAAGAAGGTCACAGCACTAAGCGGTAAGAGAATCCCCTCCTTACCCTCTAAGATATCCTTACAGAACAGGTATGAGGCCCTAGATACGGTAGATGAAGTGTATAATGAGAAAGAGGAAGAATCTGCACAAGTAGTTTTGCCAAGGTCAGAGAGACCAGTCCCTCGGAACAAAGCCTGCATTATAACCAGCACCAAGAAGAAACAACAGTCAGTTATGGTCATTGGCAATTCCCTCCTGTGCAGAATGGAAGCACACATTCGTAGACCAGACTCTCTTTTCAGAGGGGTTTGCTGCCTCCCTGGGGCCGAATTAGGGATGTTACCACAAGACTGAAGAGCCTAGTACAACCTTCAGATTACTAGCCATTCCTGCTCTTTCACGTGGGTACTAATGTAAGTCTGAGGCTGATCAAGAGAGATTTCAGAACCCTGGGAAGAATGCTAAAGAATTTGGGAACACAGGTAGTGTTTTCTTCAATCCTCTCAGTAGTGGAGGGAGACTTTGGGAGAAAGAAGGCGAGCCCAGGGTATCAAGACCTGGCTCCAGGACTGGTGCTTCCACCAAAACTTTGGGTTTTTAAACCATGGAGGATCCGTCAAGACACAAGGTATGCTGGGGCCTGACAGGATCCACCTATGCTGATGGGGAAAACGTGTCTTCGGGTGTAAGTTGGCAAGACTGATCGAGACAGCTTTAAACTAAAATCAGTGGGTGAAGGAGATACAACATGATTGCAGTAGGTAAGCCAAGGGTTGGCATGGCACCGCCTGAGGGTGGCAATGCTAGTGGGAACATTTACACCGCTTCTGGGAGCATGGAGGGCTCAGGAGTGCATCTGAAATGCTTGTACACCAATGGATGCAGATTCAGAAACAAACAGGATGAACTGGAAGCATTGGTCAGCTTCCAGAGCTATGAATGAGACTTGGTGGAATGAGTTCCATGATTGGAGTGCTGGGATGGAGGGCTAGAGGCTGTTCAGGAGGGACAGGCAGGGCAGGTGAGGTGGAGGTGTTGCACTGTATGTAAGGGAGAGGTTTGGTTGCACCGCCCTTACAGTTAGTGATGATGTGGTTAAGCGCCTCTGAGTGAAGATTAGGGGGATGGAAAGCAAAGGAGATGGGTGTCTACTACCAATTGCCCAACCAGAATGTTAATAACTGATGAATTATTGTATAGGTGATTAGGAGAAATATCTAGATCAATAGCTCTTGTTCTTATGGGAGATTTCGAGATGGAAGATCCTAGACATTAGCTGGATATATCATACTGCTGTGACAAACAGGTCTTGGAAATTCTTGAAGTCTGTAAGAGTTGATAGCTTCTTGTCACAAGTACTTAGCAAGCCACCTAGGATAGATGCCCTCCTAGACTTGCTGTTTGTGAATAGAGAAGGACTTGTGGGAGATGTGATGGTAGGTGGCTGTCTTGGCCACGATCATGAAATGGTGGAGTTTAAAATTTTCAGTGTGATAAGAAAAAAAGGGTAGCAGAGTTGCTATACTGGACTTCAGGAGAGTAAACTTTAAGCAATTCAGGGAGCTGTTTAGCAGAGTACCCTGAGAATCTGCTTTTGAGGGCTTAGGAGTCCACTGGTGCTGGTCAGTCTTTCAGAACCACATTTCAGAAGCACAGGAGCAGGCAATTCCACTGTGTTGTAAGTCATGCAAGCAGGGCAGAAGACCAGCTTGGCTGAACAGGGAAGTCCTCATGGAGCTCAGGAGGAAAAAGAAATTGTACGATCTCTGGAAGCAAGGTCAGGCTTCACAGGAAGAGTACAGAGCTGTGGTTTGCGTATGCAGGGAGAGGACACAGAAGGCCAAAGCTCAATTAGAGTTGAAACTGTCCAGTGTTGTGTGAGATAACAAGAAAGGCTTTTTAATGTATGTTAATAGCAAGAAGAGGTCCAAGGAAAACTTTGGACTGATACTTGTTGAAGATGGTCACCTGACTAATAGGGATGAAGAAAAAGCAGAGGCATTCAATGCTTTTTTTTTGCCTCAGTCTTTAATAACAGTGTCAGACCTTGGGCTGCCTGGTCCCCTGAGTTGGAGGATCACGAGTGTGGGAACAGTGACTTTCCACTTGTGCACACTGAAACTGTAAGGGACCAGCTATATCAGCTGAATGCTCACAGGTTCATGGGGCCTGATGGGATTCATCCCAGAGTACTGAAGGAACTAACAGATATTATGGCAGGACCCCTCTCGATCATCTCCCAAAGGTCTGGGGAGTCTGGGGAGGTCCCCACTGACTGGAAGCTCGCTGATGTTATTCCAGTTTACAAGAAGGGTGTGAGGGAATACCCAGGAAACTACAGACCTGTTAGTCTAACCTCAGTTCCTGGAAACATGATGGAGAAGCTTATACTGGGTACTGTTGAAAGGCATTTAAAGAATAATCATCAGGCACAGTCAACATGGGTTTACAAAGGGAAAATCCTGTCTAACTAATTTGATATCCTTCTATGATAAGGTTGCCTGTCTTCTAGAGGTAGTTTTTCTGGATTTCAGTGAGGCTTTTGATACTGTCCCTCCCAGCAACCTTCTGTACAAGTTGTCCAACTGCGGGATGAGTAGGGTCATGGTGTGCTGGTTGAAGAAATGGCTGAAGGGCAGGGCTCAAAGTGTTGCAGTGAATGGGGCTACATCTGGCTGGCAACCAGTCACCAGAGCTGTTCCTCAGGGCTCAGTTCTAGGGCCAGTTCTGTTCAACATTTGTATCAGTGACCTGGATGCAGGGGTTGAATGCACCATTAGCAAGTTTGCTGACAATACTAAACTGGAGGTGCTGTTGACTCTCTCGAGGGACAAGAAGCCTTGCAGAGGGATCTAGGTAGATTGGAGCATTGGGCAGTGATTAATGACATGAAATTTAACAAGTCCAAATGCCAGATTCTGTACCTGGGATGGAGTAACGCTGGACACAAGTATGAACTGGGAGAGGAGTGTCTGGAGAGCAGCTCTGCAGAAAGGGATCTGGGGGTGCCGGTCAGCAGCAGGCTCAGTATGAGTCAGCAGTGTGCCCTGGCAGCCAAGAGGGAAAACCACATGCCAGTGTACATCAAACGCAGTACAACCAGCCAGTCAAAAGAGGCGATTATCTAGCTGTATTCAGCGTTGGTGTGGCCTCACTTTGAGTATTGTGTGTAGTTCTGGGCCCCAAAATTTAAGAAGGATTTTAAGGTCCTTGAATGTGTTCTGAGAAGGGCAACAAAGCTGGTGAAAGGGCTGGAAGAAATGGCCTATGAGGAGCAGCTGAGGACACTGGTTTTGTTTAGAGAAGAGGAGGCTGAGCGGTGACCTCACTGCTCCCTACAGCTTCCTCGGGAGCGGAAATAGAGAGAGAGGTGCTGAGCTCTTCTCTCTAATAGCCAGTGCCAGGATGTGTGGGAATGGCTCCAAGCTGTGTCCATAAGGGGAGGTTCAGACTTGACACTAGGAAGCATTTCTTTACCAAGAGGATGATCAAACCCTGTAACAGGCTTCCTAGAGAGGTGGTTGATGCCCCAAGTCTGTCAGTGTTTAAGAGGCATTTGGACAATGCTCTCAATAGCATGCTTTATCTATTGGTCAGGCATTTGGACTAGATGATCATTGTAGGTCCCTTCTAACTGATATTCCTCCCCTCTCCCTCTCCCTCTCCCTCTCCCTCTCCCTCTCCCTCTCCCTCTCCCTCTCCCTCTCCCTCTCCCTCTCCCTCTCCCTCTCCCTCTCCCTCTCCCTCTCCCTCTCCTCTCCCCTCGTGCATGAAATAATGCACATAACAAACTGGAACATGATCAGATTTTGCCTTATCAAGGTTAAGTATCACCGTATTATTCCTTAAAACAACTGTGGCTATAACTTGAAGTGTTTTGATGACCTCACAGCTCATATTTGTACACATTTTTGTTTAAGTCAAATTTTATCCTTCACAGCATTTCACATGATGATGGGAAAAATCTCTTTTTCCCCTCCACTTTATCAGAACAGAAAAAAAATCCTTTAAATTTACTTGGAGTTTCACTGCAAGCAATGATCCAAATGATGAACTTCACTTCCATCTGCTGGTGAACTCATAATATAGTATGTAGCTTGTTATTGAGTTGTAGTACACTTCAGGAGTTAGTGTAGTTTCAACACAACAGCTATCACGTTCACTATCCAGTAAGCAGTTTTATTTTTCATAGTGTAACTCACCAACAAAAAAAGAACTCAACCCTCCCCCCCATGTCACTCCTCCAAAATCCTAGATGCTAGAGAAACAACCAATCTGTCTTGTAAAGTACTTTGCCACCTATGTACTCTCAGAATGGGCTGGATTCTGTTTATCACAGGTAAATGACACAGGTGCTGTTATACCACTGAGAACTCCGATTCCACAGTGAAGCACCAGTACTTCTGAGCCTCTTGGAGTTTTCTGAAGAGCTGGCCATCATTTGTTGGTTGTGTTTTTTTAACGCTTCAAGACCTGGAATCAAGTTAGTAGCTTACTTTTCTTTCTTGTTCAAAAGAAATTTATAGCTTTCTAATTTATGGTGAAAAGCTTCTCAGTATGAGCACTGCATGACCCAGCAATAGTGCATACATAAAACATATCTAAAATTATTCCGTAATGAATTTTTTTAGACTAATCAGTATTTGGATCTCAATGAGAATTTTTAGATGCTGGACACACAGTGAAATTGGGTATTACAAAAAACTATATATAGTAAAACCATTGTCTGCTGGTACGTCTTCTTTCTGAATCTAATTGTTACAAGCACTGAAAAGTTGAGGCTTTCTCTATTAAGATTAGAGACTATATCAGTCTGGATATCTACTATGAGAAGATGTGTCATATATAGCTGTATATCTTGATGTTTAAAAACAGAAAAAATATTTTCTTAGAACAATTACTGTGAGTTTTTTTGAGATCACACATTCACACTAAAAAATTACAATTGCCTTCTGCATATTAGCATTTAACATTTACATATTTCTAATTATGAAGTCTGGAAATACACTTATCTGGGTGAAAATAAAATCAGAGTTCTTCAGAAATACTTGACTTCAGCAACTGGGTTTTAAATTAAAATGCCAACTGTTCTACAACCTAGTTCATGTTAAGATACATGCATGGACTGGCAATGCTGTGAAGCTTCTGATTCAGTGCTTTATTGTATGGAGAGAGAATCATAGATAATAAGCAAATTTAATTGCTTTGCTGAATTAGTTCCTGTATTAGATAACACTGAAAAAATCATCTGACTTTTACGATCAGTAAGAATTGCCAGTGTCAAATGTACATCTCATGGAATGTATTTAGAAATATGCAGGTAATTAATTATACTCAGTAGATCAATGCAATACATTATACCTTTGATATGCTAACACAATGTCACTTATATTCTTTCCTCACTGTAAGCTAACATATTTATGGGATGTCCACACATTCTTTTGCCATGCAGTTTTGGATAGCTTGGATAAATACAGCATCTGAGTCAGTCTGGGAGCTATGTGTGACACTGTGTGTTTCACAGAATCACCTAGGTTGGAAAGGACTTTGAAGATCATCCAGTCCAACCATTGACCTAACACTGACAGTTCCCAACTACACCACATCCCTCAGCGCTATGTCGACCTGACTCTTAAACACCTCCAGGGATGGGGACTCCACCACCTCCCTGGGCAGCCCATTCCAACGCCTAACAACCCCTTCTGGAAAGAAATGCTTCCTAATATCCAGTCTAAACCTTCCCTGGTGCAACTTGAGACCATTCCCTCTTGTCCTATTGCTTTTTCTGATATCTTCTGGAGTCTGTCAGCTCTGTCTGTCCTTGGAGGTTTACTAGCTTGCATCCTAGCATTCACACTGTCTCCCTTGCCATTCAGGCAAGGACCCCACAAGCACTTGGGCTGGCACCAAAGGGGACAGCAGAGCTGGACTTGTGTCCCTCAGCAGCTGGAATCATGCAAGTACTTGACCAAGTGACAGTGAGTGTGAGGCATGCTGTGTGCCAGGCAGCTGCTGAGTGACACACAGGAGCAGTCCCCAAAGCATAACCTTGCATCATAATCACTCCCATTCTTGTTTGAAGGCAAAGCTTGTCCAGGAAGACAAGCCATTTTAGGAGAGGGGTATCATTGTTGTCCAACAGCAAGATCATTGTCCAAGTATTACTGCAAGCTCAGCTGCTGTGAAGGACAAAGAGTGCAACCAGGAGCCACTGTGCAGAATGTGGAAAGACCTATGCCTTCCCTGTCACTCCACACCCACTAAGTCAGCATCTGGCCCTGCGTGGGGAGGCAGTAAGAATGGTGGGTCCTGCTGTTGCTTGGCAGGAGGAAGGCAACAGCTATTGCCACGTTGTGTGTTCAGCAAACAGACCTTGGTAATGTGGGCACACAGTGTGGCAGTCCCAGGGTCTCAGGTGGCAGTGGCTGACCCTGCAGGCAGCTGTGGGACACGCTCCCTACCACCATGCTCTCATGGGAGGGACCTGCACATCTGCAGGCCCTGGGTAGCTGAGTGAGGCAGGGAGAGTAAAAATATTACAACTGTAAGAGGCAAGGGATACAGCAGAGGAGAACCTATCTAAACCTTTAAAGTTTGTTTGCTGTTTATCGCCTTACCTGTTTTAGGAAGAGGGAGCTGACCTGTCTCACTCCTCCAGATAGTTTGCTTATCAAAATCAGGAACAGAGGGGCTGTCAGGATGGACTGCCTGGATAAGGCTAGAAATGAGAGGACTAAGACGTTGCTACTAAGTACCCAATCTCATACAACAAAAGAGAAGGGAGTAAATGAAGGAATTAATATTTTTTTTTTTTTTTTTTTTTTTTTTTTTTCCTATCCTGAGCAGCCTGCATTAGCTTCTTATGGCACTCGGGATGCTGCAAACTGGGGAGGAGATTTTTTTTTTTAATGATACACAGTTTGGAAAAATTGAAAAGTTTTAGTGCTTTGGGGGTTTTCTGTGATCAGAAGAGGCTCACAAGACTGTATGATTCCTGTTTGTGCCTGGAGATTGCTTGTAGCTTAATGTGAATCCCAGTGCTAGGGCTGTAGCATTGCTGTGGCAGCAGATGAGATGGCTATGCTTTAGGTATTGGTAGGTTGGCATAGACATGTCTTTTTTGTTTTCCCTTTATTTTTTTTTAATTCCTCACTAGAAAGGGGACATTCCTCTCTAGAACTGGCATAAGCTTTCCATGGATGTGGTAGTTTCAAGGTGGATTGGAAAGAGTGCTATATAACTTCATCTATGCTCCCTTTCCAGCAAAAGGTTGTGTAGTCCCTTAAACAGGGTTCGTTACTGAGTATGCAAAAAGCCAGTCTTATACAGAGCCAAGATACCAGTTTATTCCATATTTGTGCAGAGTTGGGTGCTAAGTAGTAATTCCACAAAGTTAGCAAGCTACACTGTGATGGTCTCCGGTCCTGGCAGGGCCTAAACTATGTTGCCGTTGTCCCTCCCCCACCCTCAGACGGAGTAGGGCACAAACCCCGGGGCTGAAATAAGGAGAAATTTAATACAACAGTGTAATAAACAATCTGAACAACAACAACAGCAATAACAACAACAATAAACAGTAATAACAGTAAACAAGACAAAAGATGTACAGAGAAATACTGCAGTGAACACAGCCAGCCCGCCGCGTTTGCTTCCCGTGACCAAAGCCACAAAGGAAAGCTTCCCGTGCTGCCATGCTGGACCTGACATCAGCATGATATGAATAACCCATCTGGAGATCCCTTCCCCCTGCTGGGGAAACTTAACCCTATCCTAGCTGAATCAGGACATAATCCATCCCTTTACTCTATACCATCTGTGTCATGTCCAGCTGCGATTTAGCAGTTAACAATAACAAAACAACAATTAACAAAGGCACAGCATAATTCACAGCGTGTTCTCACCCAGGATCAAGTCCCCCTGTGGTACACATCGGACCTCTCCATTGTCCTGCATCACCCACCAGGTACACCCAGGTCCTTGAGCAAAAGCAATCCTGTGGATGGGTTTGCCTTTACCTTTGCCTGGCGCAGGACTAAACCAGACCGTTTTTCCCAACGTATTCCTCATGCGCACCACAGGGACTTTATCCCCATCTACAGCACGTGGAAGTCTTGACTGAGCTGGGCCAGCTCGACTGGCAGATCCTCTTGTGTTGACTAGCCAGGTGGCCTTTGCTAGATGCATGTCCCAGTCTTTGAAGGTCCCACCTCCCAGTGCTTTCAATGTGGTTTTTAACAGTCCATTGTAGCGCTCGATCTTCCCATAAAACATATCTAAAAGTATTCCGTAATGAATTTTTTTAGGCTAATCAGTATTTGGATCTTGATAAGAATTTATATAGCACACAAGCTCCTTGCAGGTGTGTGTGGTGGGGTAAGTGTTTATGGTTTTGAATTGAGACAGTGGCCACAGCCTACCCCTGCCACCTTTACCTTTCCCCCAGTTACCACAGATTTTCACTGACTTCATGCTTCTCAGACTATCATCCAGCCTTTGGCAACTTCTGGGACAGGATGTTCCCCTCTTATCAATCTTTTAGCTCCTCTTCAAAGGTTTAGTTGTTAGCAAGGCCTTCATTGTTTATGCAAAGTCAGAGCAACTCACTCCCTTATCTCCTGGTTCCTTCTTTTGACTGCAACAGTCTTAAACAAGTAACTGACCCTGTCATTGTTCTATTTACAAGTTCAGAATGAGCAGATAAGAAAATTTCCTAGAGACATCAGTTGGATCAGATGATCTTTCAAGGTATTTTCCAATCTGTGCTGTTCTATGATTCCATCTTCTAAAACTGTAAAGCCCACTTGCATCTTCCTTGGAGTGTCTTCCACTGGAGGATTAATTGGCCTTGGGTAAAGGTGTGATCTTAAATGCTGTAGTAGCTTTGCAACAATCTCCTCTGTGATGCTCTTACTGTGGAGCAGTAAAGCTGACACGTGTATATAAACCAGGAAATAGATTGCTTTTATTTGCTATAACCAAATCTGCTTATCTGTACTTGCCTGATTGTCAGCTATTTGAAGCCCCACTACAGGCATCTTTGTTGCTATTCTTTGTATCTCTTATTGCCAATTTAAAGTAGAGGTTTCCTACATGAGGATGTATGTAACCCTATAGAGAACATTTGTGTAGTAAGGTATAGAGATAAATTTTCTTGGCTTAACTGATGACTTGAACACCTTTAATGCATGTGCATATACATTAACATATGTCTTATGTATACATATCTTTTATATAAAGATCATAATGCCAAAGAAAACCCATTTTAATATATTATTTGATGCCACATCATCAATCTTATATGCACATAGTAATACTAAATCTGTATATGTACATGTAGGTCTGTATGTTTACCTGTTAAGCTTACTAGGCTGTGCATATGACATTTTTTTTCTACTGTGGGCATGGATTCCAATGTCTCATTCAAAACTGCACTCAGAGGGAAAGTTTCCCCTGCTGCAATCAACAGCTGATTGTACTTTAGATGCTTTATCAATGGCATGCTCATCAGTGCTTACAATGTGACACTGACAATACTGCTATTGTGTGACATCTGTAAGTTACTCAGAGGAATGGAGAGTTTTTTTACAACTTGGACAGCTTGGTGTTAGAAAAGGGGTGAAAACAAAGAAGACCTACTGTTTCAGGGACATGTGACATAGGCATAAAACTTTTTTTATAAATAAGAGGTCCTAGAGGACATGATTAATTTGTTTTCCTGCATTCTCACAGACAAGAACACACCAGGTATCTAATAGTCCAGCTCAATTTGTAATTTTTATGTAGTTGCTTATTCCTTTTCGTTAGAATTGATCCTATCTGAGCAGAACTTTTGCTCTTATAGAAATGATAGAGTGTACTAGCTCACAGGAAATTGAGTTTCAGTAGCTGTGCATTTTAATGCAAGCAAAATGGAGAGTCAGGAGTTGTAAGTGCTGAGTGCTGGTCTGTTTAGTGGAAAGTCGGTGGTGTAGAGAATGGGCAGGTGGCTGAGGAGAATGGAAAGACAATGGGCTCTGTTACCTTCCACTGGTTTCTTGTTGACTGATGTGATGATTTCTAAATGTGGGAAAAGGTTGGCAGCATTTAATTATATTTGTGAGGAGAGTGGAAGTCATTTTGCCTAACTTGTATACAGAGCTTGGTTTTCCTTATGTAACAGAAATGCTAACCAAAGGCTTCCAGAATCAAATTTGTCTTGCGTGGACTAATTGTGTTGTATTTTTTATATATAAAAAATGTTATATATATGTGTATATATATTATATTTATATATAATTATATTTATATGTGTACTGTATTATATTTTTGTATATACCGAAGTGGAGCTAAGTGAAAGCCTGGGAAATTTGAGGAGTCTGGCCATGCAAGGTGATGACAGAGTCTAAACCTGCCAGTAATTTCACAGCCCTTGACAGTCCCAATGGCCAAATTACTCCTGTATTCAAGTGTATTTCAGCTCATTTCCTCGGGAGCATCTGCCTTTATTATTGCTGAGAGAACACAGTGGGAAGAGTATGGTTGGGGTGGAAACTGAACATTTTCTTGGGAAATTTTTTGCATTTAATTTACTATTTGTGCTTGCCTGTACTTGGACTTGTACTTAGGTGTCTTAAAGCCACTGGTTGTTGTTTAGGAGCCCTCTTTTAGCCTTTGAAATTAACCAGGCATGAAGAAAGGCTTGGCAATGGGTCAAGCTTCGTGACTGGGGGTACCTGCACTGTCACCCTTTCCTCTCCGTTTCCAGCAGTGGCAGTGCCACCTGTTCTCCTGACACAATTTAAAAAAAAAAAAAAAAAAGTTGTATAAATTAAAATCCTGGGAGTGTGGGAGTGCAGTATACTTTCCAAGGTTGCCCAGCTTCCTCGTTTTTTTCCAATAGCTAAAACTTTCTGCCCAGCAGATGGCACGATTGTACAGTGCCTGAGAATACTCGGGACTGTAAAACTAATTCTCTAAATCGGTCCTTTCAGGGTGTTGTTCAGCTAGTTAAGATTGCACGGAGCAATCACACAGTGATATGTAGACTCGTCCCACAGAAAATAGGGGGCATATTGTGTCTGTCAGTATCCTTGGAGGAGATGGTCCTTTTGAACAGCAGAAGTAGTTCAGCTTTTTTCTATTCTAAAGTTGAAGCTACTGTGTTTGAACTGAATGGTGCCTCTCGGTTTCTAAAATGCAGGAAATGATGGAGGTGGTTTTGGCGGACATGGGCAGTAAAAAGTGTCTGTACGGGGTCTAAAAATCTATTGGGGAGGACCCTGAGGTCTTGGTGCCCGTCTCCTGGGGGCTGTACCCCCACACCCACACTGTGAACCCTCAGCTAGCTCACTGCCCCTCCTTCCAGCAGCTCACCGTCAAACCCGTAAGTTCCCAGGGGGGAATATGAAGGATTGTGAGTGAGGCAGGATAACACTCTTTCCTGATGTATCACTAGCTTCTACCCTGGTCTGCATCTGATTCTTTGCCAGCACAACCTGACATACAGATGTTTGTTTCCTTAAACAAGGAAACATTTCAGAATGGATTTTACAGTTATTTAATAAATAACACCTTGTAAGTGGATTTATAGCAGAATTTGTGCACAATATAATTCTGAAATGCCTCATAGTCTTTAGAGGAAAATTGTATTCTATTGTGCAATTAGAGGCTAATTAGGAACTTGCATATTCCATGGGTAGTTAAAACTGAAAAAACATGATGTTTTTTCCAAAACTGTTTGGAGGATTGAAACTAAAGGGTCCTAAGGCTTAGATGAAATGAAGTCAAATCTGCTGTTAATGGGTGTTCCCTAGAGAATTTATTTTTCCTTTATCCCTTAAGGATTTTGTGGCATGGTTTGTGTGTGTGGTTTTCAGTTTATTTTGGTTTTGTATTTCTTTCTTTTCCATGAGAACATCGAGAAATGATAAGACATTTGGATTATGAAAAGAAATAGAAGACCTTCTTAGTACATTGATTCTAAAATGAAGAAACTGCAATTCCCGCCTCCAATTGTGTGAGCAAGCCTTTATAACCACCTCTTTGAGCTCTCATGTATTAGAGTTGTCTCTTCTTACACTTCAAACTGGAAACTTGGAATATGCTTGCATGCAGCTTCTTTCTTTTATCAGTCACCACTTCCAGTGAGTTTACAATGCTGGCATCTAAATATGGCAATTATAGAAATGTGTGGGAAATTTGAAAAGCTGGTGCTTACTCCAAAGCTTTTTAGGTTGGATTGCTCCCTGCTAATGTTTGTAGTTGCTATATACATGGGTCAGAATAAATATTTTGATATCACGAGCTGCTTTATATTAAGTATGCAGCTTATAGATGTAAAAAATTGCTTGTTGCTAGCTTTTCTTGCCCACGTCTGCCCTGTATAGCAAACTTGTAGAAAGTAGAGAAATACTTTGTGAAGAATCCAACATTTGCCTTACTTTTATTGCTTTTCTTAAAAGAAATAGGGAGAAAGTAGCTTAGCAGTGAGCTCTCATTGAAATTACTGTCACTGACTTCTCTCATCTGTGAAGATGGATTCAGACTGTAAATGCAGATGCATGAGTGAAGCTTCTCCCACATTGTCACATCTAAAATAACTCCAGCAGAGAAATGTAGCCCAAGCCACATCCTTACAATTTTTATGGTTCTCTCATAGAAGATGTCTGTAGAATCTGATTAAATTTAAGGAGAAAAACAGTGCAGTTACTACATAATGTTTCTTACTGAACTTTCCAAAAGAGAGTGCTATGCAGATACTGCAAATCCATGATTGAGCACAAAAGATAATGCTTTGATAATCAGAATGATCAATATCACTTAAATCTCACACTTTGAATTATCCCGGAATTCATTCTGATCAAATCTTACTGCAAGTCTTATTTAAAAATATGAACTCTGTCAGAAATTGAAGCAATCCTATTACTTAGCAGTATTTGCTCCTATCATTGCTGACAATGGTTGTGGAAGCCATTTCATAACTCTCTGAAAACTTGAAAAGGCCAAACCCTAAAAAGATGTGATCTGGATACACCCTTATGAAAAACTATCAAACGTCCCGGTTGCAGGTGAGTACTGAGAAGTCTTTGATTTTGCCTGTACTAATACACTGCAGACTAGAGTGCATTAGATTAGGTAGTCATCGGTTCCTGTTCACCCAAACAGCAGGAGTAGAGAAGGAGAGTTGCACTGGGAGAGAATTTACTCTGCTTAGTGAAAATACAGCTGCACAGTGCACATCAAAAAACTATCCTTGGTTGCAGCTGTCCAACAGCGTCTCATAAGCTGGATTCATTTTTATATATTTACACTGCCATACACATGTTTTAGGTTAAAATAACTCAGCTTCCATTAATCTTTGTAATAGACTCTTACAGATCTACTTCAAGGCTGCCTCATCTTGTTCTCCTTTTCTATTAAATCCATGGAAATGTCTTTAGAGGATATTTTCCTAATCCTCTTCTGGAACTTTGTTTTCTTTGTGCTGTATTGAGCTCCCAGTCGGAGGAGAATTGCTGTTGTTTGCTCGATAAGCTACTTGTCTGCCAGGAAGCTCCATGAAACCGGATCGCTTTCTCCTATAGTTACTCATTCAACCGTGCATAGGAGCTGAGTCTTGACATCATGTCATCAGCTACAAGGAGTTAAAAATAGTATTTTGTATAACTTTTAGAAGAGTTTAATAAATAATTTGCAAAGACTGGACAGGCCAAAGGACTATTATTAGAAGTTTTTATGCCAGTAAAACTTTATAAAAAGACCACATGTGGCTGGAAGCCATAAGCCAGAGATCGGATGTTTAGATGAGATGTTACAGCTGGTGTCCCTACCAGGAAACTTTGGCTGACTTGGATTTGTTCTAGAATGGAGGTCAGTAGAGTTTAAAAACCAGTTGGTGCAGTCCTCTGACCTACAGCAGCTCTGCTGACTGATGCAGGTCTGCTGACACTGGGTGTTTTTTCTTGAAGTACTTTGCCCCTCTGGGAGACTCAGACCCTTCACCAGCCATTAGTTTTCTCCATCCATCCTTGCTTGTGCTGTATGAAGTTCAGCCTTACAGAGCAGACATTTATCTACCCATGGCCAACTCTGTTAATGTTTGTGGGATTTTATATTTCCTATGAGGATCAAATGCACAATTCTAATGCTTGGCCTAGATAGTGAAACTAAAGATCTTCATATTCTGCATAGGCCCATCCCTAAGTGCCTTGCTTTTTTTTCCCAGAAGAAGTATAGGAGCAAGTGTTAGGATCCAAAAGACAATTTGGCAAGCTGCCACCTTAGAGATTTTATCCCTTCTCATCTAGATATATCTGCAGAAGTGCATCTAATTGCTTCTTGAATAGCCCTGTTGTGTCTGCCCCAGAAAACTTGCCCGGCAGTAGGTGTTTTTGACAACTAGGCTGCACAGCTTTTGCTGCTGGAGCTGTTCTAGCTTTTCCCATCCAGTGTGGCTGCAGGTGCTTTTCCCAAACTGCTTTCCAGTTAGGACTGTAGTGGAACTATTTCCATTCACTTCAGGGCACAATGGATCAGACCTTAATGAATAATGAAAAGGCTACAGCAACTGATACATGCATTTGCAGGAAAATTTCAATGTAAAAGGTTTCTGATTTCTAACATTGTTACTGAGCCTCACTCTTCTCTCCTTTCAGGTGCATTTCTTTGATGTAACTTGCTCATCTATAAGGTAGTGATGTGACACCTGTCAATCTACTGCTCTACTTTTTAAGAGGTGTGTATTTATAGATTGTTTTGAAGGTGAAGAAAACTAATCGCACTGATTTAATAGTTCTTTTTCTTGAGAGCTAAGAAAGTAATTTTTTTTAAACATACGTATTCAAAGATATTAAATAATTATTTTTGCAGCAGTGTGGACGTTTCCTTGTGAAGACTTGACATAGAAAATAAATTACAGGCTTCATCAATCAGCCTGAACTGGCCCTTATAGGTTATAAAGTATTATTCTCTTCCTGTTCTGCCTAAAAGTTAAGATTTAATAATCTCAAAACCAGCTGTCCGTTTCAGCTTCGAAGTGTTATCAACATGTGAGTATCATTTTTATTAAACTCTGTCTCTTGAAAGGGAATTGAAGGCAAACATATTGTGATTGTAAGCCACATGAAAATGAATTACTTTATTTGTACAAAAGTTTTGGAAAATGTTAAGGGTTTAGATAAATACTATTCTCTTGGTGAAATTAGTTAAGATGCACCAGTAAAGAAAATCACAGAAAATGATCATACTTACTTTTCATACTGAGTTTTCACTCATATGTACCTAATGGAAGAATGGTGTTACAGCCATAAGCTCACAGTGTTTTTTCCAGTGATATGTTAAATTTAATACAGAAATGAAGTTGTTACAACCTCCAGAGGAAAGTTACAGCTGATCAGTTTTGGATAGGCTGTAAATGTTGTCTGAGTGCTCAAGTTGTGGCACACGGCAGGCAGGTCAGTGGAAGGAGCTGCTCAATGTTCAACAGCAGTCAGAAATGGCAGTTTGTAAAGTAGGACATTGAAGGATTTATAGGGCATTTATGGAATTAGAGAGTTGGCTATTCCACCTTGAATACAGAATTGGAAATCTAATTTTCCAAGGTTATAGCAGAAGCTGAAGAATTTCAATAAAAAGACATTGAGATGACAACAGACATTAAAATCTTCCCCTCATTTTTTTTCCCAAAGAGATGATTAAGAGGTGTAAGAGAAGAAAAGCACTAAACCATAGGAAGATTTTTGTCATTCAAAATTATATTGAGAGAATGAGTGGTTTTATTTTCTAAAACAATGCACAAGTGATACTTTATTTTTTTACTTTTTTTCTTGAATATCCCCTTGCTGTATATAGGGGAAAGAACCCTGATAAAGTGAAGTGTCTTGAGGACTTGTATAAACCTTTAATATTTCGATGAGAAGATTTTTCAGTTATACAGTAGTGAGTAGAATGCAGTTGTGAGGGATATTGACTTTCATCTTTTAGTGTAAACTGAGTCAGCATTGCCTATGGCAATCAGTATTATTGTAAAATGCTTCTTTAAGTAACAGAGTTGGTCTTGTTGGTTACTTGTAAATGGAAGGTATAATGCCTCCTAACTTCTTAAAATAAATTCAATCACATCCTCTCTTTTGCCCAGAAACACTGTTTTACTAGATAAGTGATAGTTCTGGGCAAATGTGCTTTGTATTGAGGTAAGAACACTGAATATGGTATTAATCAAACTTTTAACTGGGTCAAATACTCAGCTGAATATAAACTGGCTGAGGTACATTGAAGATCTGCCAATATCCAGATTTGGCCCAGAACATTTAATGAAGCTTCGTGCATTCTTCAGATGGTGCCCTTCCCCAGGATTGCATATTAGGTAGAATTCATCAGAGACCGGAACAGATTAACTGCTTATAATAATAGCAAAGTACAAACAAACAAACAACACCCCCCCCACCAAGTCACATGTTTTCCTGTTACATTCCTTTTCAATGCCAATCTCCTCTAGTGCTCTAACAATCTTGCAGCTGATTAGGTTGGCCATAATAACTAAAGTTCATTACAATAATTTCGTTAAAACTGCAACATTGTTTTTGCAAGAATAATGTGCCCCAGATGCTTTGTGTATAGTGGCACTAGGACTGCCCACCTCCTTCCAAGCTGACTTGGAAGCAGCTGTGAGAACATAGGCTCTGGTGTATAAGTACCTCACTAGAAATGAGTGCAGTTCAGGGAGGGTGGAGACCAGCCCAAGACCAGGGTTTGCAATTACCACAGGTAAAACCAATAAAAGGTATTTAACTGAAGCTGCTCAGCTTTACCTTTTCTTGAAAAACTTTAAAAATGGATTCTCCCTCTGTCTTTCTTTTCCTGATTGCAAGGTAACCACTTAATCTTTTTAAAAGTGTTATTCTGATAATTTGTCACACTGGTTAATTCCTTCTCTCTCTTACATCTTATTTGCACAAAGAAAGAATTGATATGGCATCATGGGATGTTTATGTCAACTTTGTAATTAAAGAATGGCAAATGTGACATGTCAATGTAATAAATTAATTAGAATTGCTAGAGGAAAAAAGTCTCATTTCTGTTGTTTCTTCCACAATGGTCTGGGTAAGAGAAAATTTATATTTAGCTGTATGATGAAACACTTTTTTTTTTTTGGCAGGGTCTGTGTGAACATCAGTTTTAGGGGTATATATCAAAAGCAAGACAATAATAAAGCCAACACAGTGTTTATGAAGGTAACATTCAAGCTGAAAAGTATATATCAAGAAGGAGGTGAAGTAACTCACAGAGTTGACCTGGAAACCAGTAAAGATATCGGGACCCAAATAACCTTGGTCTCAGATGCAAATTCTTCCACTGATCAAATGTGGCAGGCACAAGTCTATGACATGGGTCTCTTCCAAAATGTAATTTTTTCAGTTGAAAAATAGTCAATGAATCCTCAGGTTTGGCTGCAGTCAGGGTGAAAATGGTAGATTTACCTTTACATAGAAATGGTAAAGAGCTTTCCAGATGCTCAACTGATATGTGGTGGGGGAGTGTGCTTTAGATTTTCAGAAGAGCTTTAATTTCTAAGTTATTGCTTCAAATTAGTGAGTCTTCCTATATATAATTTTAATGCACCAGTTTCTTAATATCTGCCTTTGTCCTTCATCCACCCCTTTAGCTTTCCCCTTCATATTTACCATTCTTTGCTAATGTATTGTGGGAGAGATTTTCAGTTGCATGGTTACTGCTGGAGGAGAGTTAAATCTTAGTGCTAGTTCACTACATCTTCAATAGAAATATCAGCTTTCCAGTTTGAGAGACCCATGTAGTTGTAGGCTTTTTTTCATCTCATCCTTGTTGGTCTTTTTGTGCTTTTAACTTTACACACAAATACTAAACTAGATACACTATTGTTTCACAGGATATGTAGTCCAGCTCTAACAAAATGGCATGAACTTCCTTATGCAGCTTCTCTAAGTTTACATACCCCCATGCCCGATATGTGCTGAAAGCTGAAATGATGTGATATCAAGAGTCTCCTTCCTGTTCAGTCGTTACCCCATAAGCAGAATGGCATTATTTCTCTTTTGTGATGGAGAATGCTGGCTCCATCCTTAACGAACATGCCTTCAGCCCAGTCCCACCCACCTACCACTTCCATGCCTCAGGTGGTTGTGGCAGAGCAGGTACCTGTTTTTTTTTCCCAGACTTATAACTTGTGCATCTGCTTGCTTCTACCAGCTAGGCAAAAGAACCCCATCAAAAACAAATCAAAAAACCGTTTCATCATGGGTATCCTTTGTACCCTGTAAAAGGCTAAAATAAATTCCCTCCCACCTACCCTTTCATGATGTGTCAGCAAACTGAGCTTTTGTCTTTCTGTCAGCAATGTTTACCCTTCAGAGAAGGAAAGCAACTGCAGAGATGGGGTACCTGTGACCTGGTCACTCATGGCCTGGGATCGTTTCGCTGCAGCTGGGCCAGCACTGGCTAGCCCACAAGCCACAGAAAAATAATGATTTCTGAACAGCAACATCCATGCTGTATCATCATGTTCACCGTCGCATTGCATTATTAACATAGTACAAATCATAAGCTCATCTCAGAGGATGCTTACAAGATTACAATATTTTATTTAAACTTTGTTATCGGTTATGTAAATCCAACAAAAATCCAGAAGAACACAAAGACCTGTGATACTGGATCAAAGAAACACTTTTATGTTCCCCATCTAAGTGCACCCCTTATGCCTGACTAAAGCCTGATGCTCCAGTGAAAGATGAGAGAAATCCTTTGGGGGAATTAAGAGACATTTTATTTCTACCATCTCATTTCTGTCCTTTTACAATCTATTAAATAAACTCCTTTCTATGGTGAATGTAGGCTCTTAGCCTATTCAAGGGAACTTCAATTTCGTCATGGTGAACATGAGAGGTAAGTCTCTGTGGGACATGAAAGCCTGTTGCATTGCTCCATATTTGCTTGTGCCTTCTAACTGTTGATTTAAACAGCTTACATACACTGTAGTATGAGCTGCAGGCTCAGACAAAAAGGCTTCTGCATCACATCCTGGTAGATATAGTAGGGAAGGGTCAGAAATTAGTTATTTCTGACTGTTCATTCTCTGCCAGAAGTCTAGGTTTGGGAAGGTGCAGTAGTGGAAAACTGACATGTAACAGCTGTGGTGACTGCTGACGTTTCCCTTGTCGGCCCAGTTGTCCTCCTAGCACTCTGTCCCATGCCCCCCCACATGGAGACCCTACCCCTGCACCTCATCTCCGGCAGCAGAGAGCACTCAGCTGCAGTGCTCACTGAACACTCTTTGCTAACCTGTCCCAGTAAGTGTATTGGCTTATGCAAGTACATGGAGTGTGTTTCCTGTGCCACCAAAAGTAGCGATATGTGTCCTGTCCCAGGTCAGTGCATAGGAAAAATGTGGGCATACAACAGTGTGAAAAACAATGTCATATTTATTGTTGGACTGTGTAGAGACAAAAAAAGATAGCTGCCTTGTGCAAAGTGCTACCCCTGATTAGTGAGACTGTGCTCATATTCAGCGTATAAACTCACTGTAACTTGAAAGAAGTAGAGGAGGCATTTTGCTCTTTTCTCTGTATAGTACAGAAAAAGACAACTGAGCATGCACTCTCACAGGCAGACACAACCCAGCCTGTAAAGTAGCAGGAGTACCACAATGATATATAAAGGGTTGGGGATGATGACTGGACTTTTCTAAAATGGGAGTTAAGCTTCTATAGAGCAAGGTGAAGGAGAAGTAAGAAGACAGTAGGAGGTCAGGCAAGAACAGAAATCAGGTGAAATGATTTTGTGCAGAAAGAAAGATGCAAACACATGGACAGGCTGCAGCTGGGACAGGTCAGCCCCAACAGCACAAAAAGCCTTCAGGTGTCTTCCTTCTGTTCGTGTCACTCAAATTTCTCTAAATCTACCTAAACCCTGTATGCCAGTTATATAAGTATGTCAATGGCAGTGCACCAAAGGTAAGTGAGTATGGAAGTGATAGGGAAGCTAGAAGAGGAAAGATAAGAATATACTGAAGAACGGGGACAAATCTGGAGTGTTTTTTAAATATAATTTTTTTTTTTTTCAGTTGTATCTAGAAACTTGTGTCTGTACCTATAGAATATGGCTTGAAGATTCTGTTCCTTTTCTGTATGTCTCTTATCCACAGCTACTCTAAAATAATTAGGTCAGTGTTGCTGCTAACTGATGACGCCTCTTCATAGTGTGGAACTGATGATCTTGAACCTTGTTATATACCCTTGTTTCTGGGAAGAAGAACCTGAAAAAATAGGTTGCAGTCTATTTCACTGCAATATTCCTTGACCGGTGTGTACAGAGGGGAAACATAGCTGATGCTTGCAGTAGGGGAGGGTTGGGACAGCTCTCCTAAGAGCTCAGCAGTTTTCAACAAACTTCCTGATACTTCTCAAAGTCAAGACCACAACAACAAAGCAATTTTTTTTTCCCTGAGGTGACATTAGGATAAGTTGTGCCACATTCCTTGTTAAGCATTTGAATAAAAATAGTTCCTGATTGTGTTGTAATTAAATACCTCAAAATATTTAGCACATGATGGTAGTGGTAAAGGATGTACTGGAAAGGGAAATGACTTGTTTTCCATCTGATTGTTTAAAAACAAGTATTAAAATTCAGGTTTATCACTCCCAAGCACTGTTATTATTAAGTTAGCTTGAGAGAAACAAGTGTGCATTTTTGAAAAACATTAAATGGTCTTGTGTTTTGTACACAACAATGAAAAATGTCAGTAGAAGGGACTCTGTGAAGTACCTATTGACTTACAGTTATTGAGGTACCATGTAAATATTTATAAGGCTTGTGTATTGTAAGGCATAGCCAGTTGTTATTCATTAAAAATATATGAAAAACTACAGAAAATATAGTCAGTATTCTTATGTCCAGAGCAGGAAAAAAAAAAGCCTTGTGCATAGTCCCAAGGAAAGGCTGTGCTGGTACCAGCTTAGCCCCAACCCTGCCAAGTACAAGGTGGAGTTTTCCAAGGCTTCACTTGTCTCTGTTCTCTCTTGCTGTTTACATCATGTAATAAAAATTACTGCTTATCTCTTGGTCCTAATCTGGCTGGTCAGTGCATATGGCATATAATACAATATTATTTGCTTTACCCCTGGGGTTCAGTTATTCATCTTTCCATTTGGTTAATGAAGAAGCTAGCATCAATTTGGTGTGTTTTTTTCCAATATATGCATTTTAAGATATGCGCCCAAAAATAAAGTTATATTTTATAAACAGGATCAACTGAACAGTAGTAGAACCAAATAAACATAACATGGCAAAGAGAGAGAACATGTCTGATATGTGATTCTGAATAAACCTGAGATACTGATAATACAGTCTTTCCAAAGAGAGGTTCTTAAGAGGAAGGATAAAACCTGTTATGAAAAACTTGTTGCAGGTGTGGTTACATACTGTTGAAGTATGAACTGCCGCAATATATTGGTGTTAAAGCTTATTAACAGAACAAAACCAGCTTACAATTGATTAATTATGAAGTGCGAAGTGCTCTTGCTAAGCAGTTACTTCTGATGCCAGTTAAGAAAACTCATAAATCAGTGAAGCCAGAGCTACAGTGAAAAATACTATCAGTACTGTTGAATTGACATGCTGTCCAAGTCCATGAGTTCATGATGAAATTGTAGCTCTAGAGCTAATAAAAATAAACAACGCAATATCCTTTTAAAAGGGGAGAAATAGACATGGAAGATAGCAAATACCAGTAACTTTAGTATGGCTGGGTGGAAGAAGACTTTTTTTGTCACAAAAGTAGTTCCAGACAGTGCAAGTATTTGAATTCATGACCTCTGACATTCAGCAAAATATGGTAGAGATGAAATAGCACATTTCACTGTTTAGCTGCTGTTATATGCAGAATGGAGAACAACAGCAAAGAAGTGAGACAAAAATGGTCTGACTAGCGAAGCTTTACCAGTGGTGCAAATAACAGAGTTAAAACTTTGAGACGAGACGCAAAAATCTGTAAAATGTAGGAAAAAAAATCCAAGACAGCTGTTAGAAGATATGTACAATTTTTCAGCTCAAGTACCTTGTGGCTGGAGCTGACAGCACCAACTTTTAGTGAGTTAAACAGATAAAATCTTTACAACAAAACCTTAGAACAAGTTCAGTCATTTAATGCTTCTAAACAGCAGGGTTCTGAGACTGATGGAAGGCAATAGGGGTCTGCTGGAGAACTCTGAACTCTCTACAGATGTTTCAGCTGTTTTATGTATTTATGTTTTGTGTAATTCAGATGTGTATTTGGCAGAAGGCAGATTTTAGATATTGTTGTTGTTCCTAGTTAAGGTTCATCAGCTGGTTGATAATAACATAGTCAAAATTGCAAATGATATGTAGATTTGTGTATCTTTCACATAGTGACAAACAAAAACAAACAGTACTTTGATATGTAAACTGAATTTGTCTTTATTAAATAGGGATGAAACTGCTTTAATGATACAAAAAATTGGAAATGCAGCTTTTCATGTTATTTCAGTGAGTTCAGACCATAAAAATACTTAGTTGCTTTCTCCCCTCTGATGTCACTGGAAATTTACGTTTATAAAAATCTTTGTGGATATGGCCTCTGGTGCCAAGGAAGGAATTTTATCTGTGGAGCAGGGACCTGTTATCCAGGCTTTGCATTATGCAGAACAATTGTCCAAAAGTATATGAGAGCACATATAAAGGAGTTGGCAGGGTAAACCAGTAAACCAGTGGAGCAAGACTCTAGACAACATAATAGGCTGTGAGTTTTAGATTATTGGTTCACAATTTATGTTGAAGATTGGCTGTAGGTTATTTTTTGAGGTATAATGGAAAAGGAGATGTTTAAGTTTGTTCTTCTGTGTTTATATGCAACTTTTTTGCCTAGGACAAACATGATGGTGCAGATTAAGCTATGAAGGCTTCATTGGCTGTCTCCGAGCAGGGAATCAACCCTCTGTAATGGATTGAGAGGTGGTGTGGGTAGTGAAGAACAACTTCTCTTTGATATAACAGGCAAGGAGAAAAAATAAGTGATGGTCAGGGAAGAACTGTGGACTAGGAAAGTCAGTGTCTAAATGAATTTAAGCTGTCTAAGCTTATATTTGTCAAGGCTGGAGACTAGAGTGGCATAATGTAGTGGTGCAAGCCTTCACCAGCTTGATAGGGTTTCTTGGACATCCTGTAAGTTTAATAATTTTTACTGAAGTTTATTAGCAGGGTCACAGTGACAGTGTACTTCTGCAGGAACATCTGCAGATTAGTAAGATAACAATTATTTGCATATGCCAGAAAGTTACTATGGGTACCTTCCTTTTAAGGGACAACTGAGCTAGGATTCTTCATCCTGGAAAAGATGTGAGGAAGGATATGATGGACATGTGAAAATTCATTAGTGTCTTGGAAAGGGACTGACTGCGTTGGATGGGGCTGTAGTCGAGAATTAGGGCCAAACAGGAAGCTAGAGGGTGGGAAGTTCCGGGAAAACAAAAGGTGCTAAATCTTGAGGCAACATGCAGTTAAGCTGGGTAAATTCTTGAATTCACAGTGTCCTGTGGCTAAAAGTTACATGGGACAAAAGGTTATTACATGCCACGGAAAATCAGCTGAGGGCTACTAAATGCACAGGAAATATGTCCAGCTCTTAAAATTTCAAATGGGTGAATTGGTCAGAGGAAGGGAATATGCTTCTTTATTATTCTTCTCTATTCTATTTATTTACTTATTATCTGTGTTCAGCTGTTGTTGGAGATGAGGCACAGGATTTCATGAACTTCTGGCACGGATTCCTTTAGAGTTGTGATCTGGAAAGACAATGGAGTTGAATTTATGTCATTTTCTTGAAGTCCATTTAAGAAAATGAAGGTGAATGAGAAAATTCTCCCAAGATGGCAGGAAAGAAATAGAGAATAAGAACAGCCAAAAATCAAGGTAAGACAAGATTTTAAAGACAATGAGTGTGGTTGTCATTTATCCTAAAGTTGAAGAAACAAGGATTGTTTTTAGAGTCAGCAGAGATTTTAAGCGTGTTTTTACCTGAGTATAAATGATAGAAGCTAAAATATGAGAAGTACATAAATGAACTTGAAAAATAGTATCAGTGGATATATACTTTCTATGAGCTTAGGAATTAATAAAATGAGGTTTTTGAATTAGGAAAGCCACATTAAATGTGAGTTTGGGAGAGGAGAGACTGTATCATACTATGTATGATTATATTGCTGAAGAAAAAGGCAGAAGCAAGAAAATAGAAGAGACTAAATTTTAGGTATATCAGAGATGGAATGGGCATAATGATGAAGACTACAGAAAGTAAATGTTAGCTGTGAAACAGTAAGGCAGAGAGGTTACTTGGCATAACATAATAAACCAGATAAAAATCTTAATGACTTTGCAATGAGGCTGTGCTGAGTATCTGGGAACACAGACATATTCCAAACCCCCTTGAATTAGTCATATAATTTCATCCTCTTCAGCAAGCCATTGATCAAATCTGACATTAGTAAGAGAGACAACACACTTTCTGAGTGAAAACTCATTTGAGAAACTAAGTGAATAATTGAGCTCACAGGCAAATCAGTATGGACACAAACTAGTAATGAATAGAAAGAACTGGCTACAGTCTATTGTACGTTATTACTTAAATACTGTTACCACTTTTGACCTGAATTACTAGTTCTAAATGATGCTTTGCACATTTTACTACATAGGAATGGATGATAAAGGATATAGATATCTTTGATATATTTCTGTTTGCTTGCACATGTAGAAGGTCTGGAGGAATAAATTTCCAACATCTGTTAGGTGAGATAAATTCTTTTTTCTCATCCACTGTGCTCTGTTGAACCTACTTTCCCTTTTCTTTGTTCTTCCATCTATTTTTTTTTCATTGTTTTTCAGTTCAGAACTTTCTCTTTAAGTGCAGTATGAGAACTAGTGCACACAGGAGACCCGGTAGATCCTAGTAATTCAAATTCTTGTATACAAATAAAATCTCTTTCTGTGTGTTAGAAATGGGTCGATATAGCCCTTATGTTTTCTCATATGTGACATGAAGCCTGGTGTTTTGCAGTACCGGAGTTTAATTTTTGACTGTGTGATACAGCTAGTCTTAAATGGAAAACCTTAGGAAGAATCATATCTTGACTGAGGTCACTGAAATACTGTTCTTACAGGATGAAGGTGTGTATTTTATCTTGACCTTGCTCCAGGAAGTCCCACTGAGTCTTTCTTTAGGAGGTGGGTCTTCAGAGATTTATAGTATTCCCAGGTATTCCAACAGGTCTACAAACCTGTATTTCTTCAATACAGTTTTCTGTTCAGAACATAATGTCTAGGAGCAGGTGTCCTAGGAGACACTTTGAATTGTCAAGGTTAGGTTATTTTTCAAAGTTAATATTCTTTACCATACAGACACAACATAAATTATAGCATGTCAGAGATGATGTGGTCATCTCATCCTTTGTATGTCAATAGGCAGAAGTGTCAAACAATAACTATAAGTGATGTGAGTGCTATAATTTATTTATAGTATGTTTTAAAGAAACTGTTCTGTAGATGCCAAAAAAGATTATATTAATAATGACTAGTTGCAAACATTAGACACTCACATTGAAGAAATGGCTACTGCAGCTGATTAGATCATGCAGAAAAAAGTGCTTGATTTACTTGTACCTATCAAGAACATGCCTTGAATCTTCTCCAAATCCTCACAAAATGTCTTCTAAGAGATTGCAAGGGTTTCAGAGTGAAGACTGTACAATTAACTTCACTTGAAACTGGCAGTTTTATTTTCTCTCTCCTCCCCCCCCCCTTTTTTTTTTTCAGAATTCCATACATGCAGTATTTCAGATGAAAAGTCCTTTTTTTTGTTGTTTCTCAAATTGTGCAAAGTCAGGAAAAAACAGTTTTACTGTAGATGGTTTCCTAATGCTGACTATGAAGTTACTAGAAGAGTTTCCCAATTTTCTTGTGAGTGTAGCCTATGTTTCACTCTGCTTTTTGTCAGGTGATGAAAGTAAATTTAAAATTAGAAGGCAATACATACTACTGAGTTTTGAGAAGATTTTAATGACTATGTCAGTATTTAGAATTAAGTTACCTGTCATATTGCCAGCTCAGGATCATAGTTGCATGCTCTTAAAGTCAGGTCATTAATTAACTATGGACTAAGATTATCTGTCTCATAACTTAAATTGAGCTACATGACCTCCTGAGGTCCCTTCCAGATTTATCCACTGATTCTTGATCAGTTATCATGGTTTTACCCAAACATTGCTGGAATTATCCTTACAATATCCCACTAAATTAGAATAACATTATTTCTTTTTAAGAGAGGGGTAGATGAGGCATGAAACAGATTCAGTTCTGTCATAGATGGAACCTGAATTTCTTTGTTGTCTACACTGGAAAGTTACTTCAGTAAGTCAGACTGTGAATTAACAGCACGATAGCTATTCCCCTGAAGTTGCTACTGCTTGTGACCTCCCGCACATCCCATCTTCCACTACGCTTTTTCATGCATCCAACATCCAACCCCTTCTCATCTAGTTCCTGAACTAGGGGAGCCCAGCGTATCAGGTTAATCTCTTAGCTGCTGGTTGGACTTAATTCTCTATACTGAAATATTTTCTGTTTTTAAGGTCTGACAACAGTCAGGGATCTGACAGGTACTTGCTATCAGCAAGAAATTGAGCCAGCTCATTTTAATTCACTGACAAATGTTTGTCAAAGGCCTGTGAGTATCCACATATGGCACCATGGTCAAGCAGCTAGTGATCCCTCAAATAATTCCAACTGTTACTTTGTAGTGTTTCAGTATAAACGAACTGCTTGCCTCTTGAAGGTATGTGCAGGACCCTGTCCTCTAGACTACCTCTCCCGTTACGTGCATGAGGCTGCTACCTATGTATAGGCCAATGAGGGTTGAAAACATCCAGTCTTTTATTATAATATAAATAATCTCAACTGGGGATAGAGTTTTAAGGGACTAACTTCTTAATTTTGCCAAAAGTCTAGTTTGGCACATGGAAGAGATCTTTCCAGGATGTTACAAATGGGTCAGAGAATGAAAAATAGCACTGACTACTTTTCCAAAAATTAAAAAGTGAACTAAACTGAAAACAAAACAAAACAAAAGTGTTTTACTGAAAGTATTTTTTCCATGGCACATACTTTTATCAGCTGAACTCCTCCCATTCCACCCCCACTTTCTGGCAGTCAGCAGTCTGAAGCATTTAGGAGAGCAGCAATGTTTTGGTTTTTTGGGTTTGTGGGTTTTGGTTTTTTTTTTTTTTTTTGGTTACAGTTCCATAGCAAGTTACTCTTATAAAAATATTTTGAAAATAACAAAGAATATTTTAAATGAACCCAAGCAGGCAATCCCTTTCCCCACCCCCCCCTTTCTTCCTACCTGCTTCCACGAGTTTGATAGCATCAGAGTTTGAGATGAAAAGAAACAGCTAATCAAAGCAATGGCAGTAGATGAGAGATATGGGAGCTTCTGAGTGCAGGAAAAACTCCTACAAAGAATTCTCTCATGTGAGCAATTGGCTGTCATGTTATTCTTATGACAGCCTTTATGTGGAATTTGATTACAGGGAAAAGGCGATTTGGGAATGAGGGATTTTTTCCCCCTCTTATCAGAAAGCTTTCTCATAGTTCACTTTTCCTTTCAAATTTCAGTTTCAAAGAAGGAATTGACTGTTTCTATTCCTTGAGATATGCATTGCATTTGATTTCATTTATGGGGATATTCTGAAAGTGCAAAAAAGTAGAAATCTTCAGGTATTTGTCAGGGTTAGGTACTCTCAATCTACAATACAGCAATGCATAGTTTTAACTCCCACATGGTTTTATTGTTCTCTGTTCTTGGTGGCAGATTGCTAAACAATATGCTGTGATTGTTGAAGTGCCTTGCTTTAGTTGTATAAATTCTAATCCTGTATTACTTGTCTCTTTTGCTTTATTTTCTTCAGTAAATACTACTCCATACATTTTTCCTACTCAGACCTCAGGTAGCTGAACAGACTGGCTTCTGCTACTTTAAATTAGTATTTAAAGAATGCTCTACCATAGGAATCATCTACAGTCCTGTGTGAATAAATGAGTAGGACAGGAAAAGGATCGTGGCAATTTTTTAGAAATATTTAATTGCACAATAAGGTATTAGAGCAAATGTATATCCAGTGATCACATGTCACCATTTGTTCCGTCAAGAACGTGTGAGGAGAGGGGTCTGTATGCCAAAACAAATTAGAGTACATGTGGTTTCACCTTTCCACGTAGACAAAGGCAGTCCCTTATGCTTGAGTATTCCTTAATTTGGCTTAATCTAACAGAAACATTTTGTTCCTGTTTGTGTGATCATGGCAGTATAGGGGGGAGAACTGTGGCTGAGATCAAGCTCAACTATTATAAATGCTAAGTATGTAAATACACTATTGACTATAAATGGGAAGCTGAAAGGATGCCTGTGAGATTCAGGCTCAGAACAGTGGCTTGGCAGAATGCTGGGTTTAAGCTTTAAACTCTGCCATAAACTTCCTGTGTAAAACAGTGGTCTCTTTGGGTTTCTTTCCCTCACTGTGTATGTAAAAACAATCAGATTTTGTTTAATTCAGAAGAGTATTATGAAAAAAAGATCGCTGCATTATTCAAAGGACTTTGCTTATCAGATACAGGAGACAGATATCATAGGTTTGAAATGGTTAACCTCAGGGATCAGCCTAAGGGTGATAAAATTGATAGCACATTATGTAGCACTTCAGAAAACACAGTTATATCATACAGATGTTCCCAGTGTATAAGGTATAGTTAGAAGGAATGGGGATCACAGAATAGAAAGAAGAGATTCCAGCTTTCCTCATCTCTGTGATCAGATTCTGTTTGAATTAATCCATCAGTGTATCTCGCATGATGATACTGTTGACTTTTGAGTGAATGAACCATTTTTCATCCACTGTTTATTGCAACACTAAGCAAATGATTATCTGATTTTTTAAAAAATCTACTTCTGTCTTTTTTATTGTCGCTGAACCACCATTCTTTTATCTCCGGTAGAAGTCTGGTGAAATACTTAAAGCTTTTGCTAGTGAGTACTGGTTGACATAATAGGATGTAACAGAGACAAAGAACTGCCCTCAGGTCTGACTGATTTCAGTCATGAAACAAATGTGGGACAATGGCTTTTCGAGAAGTAGTTACGCCTGAGACAAACCATAAAACACGACTTAACAAGTGGGCAAACTAGCTGGATCTAATAATGTACGGTTTTGTGGAACTGCTGTCCATGCTGTGAGCATATGTGAACAAACAGCACTCAGCAGTCACAGCTTCAGTGCGGTGTACACCGGGAATATTATTCCTGGAATGAGTGACTGAAGTTCTTAGAAATCTGTGGTTCTGGGCATATTTTTCTCCTGTGCTACACATAATGTGATATCCTACATCTGGCAGTAGACAGGTCACTACTTGAATTTTGTGTCCCAAAACACAAAGATCTGGGAAAGAAGAGATGATGACTGCTTCAGAAACCTCTGTAGGAAAACAGATTTCCAGAAAAAACATAAACAAAATGAAAACAAAGTTTTCAGACATCTAAGAAGCATTTAGTACGATAAAAGAAAGAACAAACAAACAGATCTTCAGCAGCTGATAAGTGAGTCAGAAGTCAGTGATCTCTTGCTGCAAAAATTAGGGTGAGACTAGGCCAACAGTGGCTTGTTTTCAATACATGAGTCTGAGACCTGACCTTGCACTGAAGGGTCAGTAGCTGCACATAGAAAGGCTAATGTTCTTTGGGATAGAACCTTGGCAGCCTTGTTTATAGTGATTAAACCAGCAAGTGCCAACAGGCACTAGTGAAGTCATGACCAAATAATTTACAGTGATTAGAAGAAGTAACTGTGAAGAAGTTTCTGCTGTTTTGGAAAGGATGAGGAAAACTTATTAGACTATAGAGAGAATAATGTATTTTCCATCTTTAATTTGTGGTACCTCCAGAAAATAGTAAACCAAAAACCACAAGTCGAAGACATTAAATGTATAAATAGTGGACACCATTTCCACTCTAAAAAATGAAAATATGCAATAAAGTTAATATCAATTGCCATGTGACTTCCAACCTACTCTGTTGCCAGTCAGGTATGAATCACATTTTTTTTCATAGTGTATGAAGTGTCTTGCTATAAATCTCAGCCAAGGAGATGCTCGTTTCCTTCCCAGATGCTAGGAAGTGAAAGCATTTTAGCTATCGAGCTTTACTCTTCCTTTCCAGTGGTTTGACAAATTACTTTTTCAGCTGAAATATACAGTGAGACTCTCTGCTGTCCTGCTCTGTGACCTGAAGTAGAGCAGGCATCCCCAAAAGGGATAGTTTGTTTATTGCCGGTGCTTCACAACTCCTCTACTAAATGCATCAAATACAGATGTAGCTGCTCTTATGCTGAAGTCTTGTTTTATTGTTACCTTGTTTCTCAACTCACATTTCTTAGTTTAAGCCCATCTACCTGCCTGACAAGGCAATTGCAGACTTCCTGAAGCTGGGATGGGTGTGTCTGTACTCCTCTGCACGGTGCCTAGAACATTCCATTTGTCACTTTTGACCAGAGGCTTCGGAAATGCTCTTTGCATAATTCAGCTTTGTGTTTTTCTGTTTTTTTCCCTGTCACTTCCCTTTCCAGGTTTCTTCTTCCCAATTCAAACTGTTTCATTTTCCCTTCATAGAAGAAGCAATTTATACTTCCATATAATTGTCTTATTTTGTGTTCATTTTTACCACAGGTGTTTTCTTCATTCTGCTTTTGCAAGGTTTGCCTGTCTGTACACCAGCTTCATTTAAGAATATAATAGTTAACTGTTCATCCTAGTTATTTCAGAACAAGTGCAATAGGGCTGGCTAGTAACTAACTGTATACTGTACTTCATTCTACAAATTGAGAACTTTCTTCCTTTGCTTCAGTTAGTTTGCAGTGTATTTGGTAGTGAGTATTTATATCCAAGCCAGTCTGAATTAGTTATATGAGTTACGCAGTGTGATCTTGCCTCACATATTTAATTTTAAAAGAAAATTAGTTATTCTTTGTTACACCATCTTTTTTCTCTGGAGTCTTATACACATATTCTTGCTGATCATAGTTGTTGAAGCATGGGCCTAACAGCTGTGTTGTCAGAAACCTGGAAGACATTAATGTCACATGAGGCATTCTTTTTTTAATCTGACTTAAGTGTGAATTGTACATATGTCTCTGTGGACCATGGGTATAAGACTTTCTAGTATAAATTCCCCAGTTAGACTTATGATTTGGTAGTTGCTGGTATCAGTGTGCTTCCCTTCCCTTTCACTTCAATAGCTTCTCCCTTTTGCGGGTGTGTTGTGTCTATGTGTGTGGTGGGGTTTTAGTAGCGGGGGAGGGGGCTACAGCAGAGGCCACTGTGAGAAGTTTCTCGAAGCTCCCCCAGCTCCAAGTCGGACCCACCTCTGTGCCAAGGCCAGGCCAGTTAGTGATGGTGGCCATGCCTCTGCACTGACATATTTAAGAAGGGGAACCTGAGAGGAAGAGAAGGAGTTGTGAGGGAGACACCTATGCAAACACCGAGGCCAGTGGAGGATGAGAAGGTGGGGAAGTGCACCGGTGCAGCCTGTAGTGAGAGGGCAGGCTGTGCCCCTGCAGCCATGGAGCTCCATGGTGGAGCAGGTGCCCACCTGCAGCCTGTGGAATATGCCACGCTGGAGGAGGTGGCTGCACCTGAAGAAGGCTGGGACTCTGAGGGAAGTCCCACTGTTGTAGTTCGGTGCTGGGAGGACTGCACCATGCAGGAAGGACCCACACTGGAGCAACTGGGGAAAAGTTTGCAGCCTGTGGGAAGGAGTCATGTTGGAGAAAGTTTCTAAAGTGCTGTCTCCTGTGAGAGGGACCCAACACTGGAGCAGGGGAAGAATGTGAGGAGTCCTCCCCCTGAGGAGAAAGGAGCAGCAGGACTGATAATTCAATGGTATGTTTCCTGTAGATCGTAATGATACCAAAGATGATGATATTTTGATGGAGATTGCTTCATTAGAAAACTTAATCAAACTTTTTTAGAAACCTTTTTTTTAAAACAGATTATATGATTACTTTTTGATTATGAGATACTAGATTAATCTTTTATCAAATCAACCTATTGTTGCAATTCACGTGGCTTTTAAAGGATTCAATGCAAGTTACAGTGTAGATGGAAGTCTGTTTTTTATTTCTGGCAACACTGATGACCTTTTTTATAGCCTCAGTCATTTGATTTCTCACTCTTTGCTGGCATTATATATTTGAATAATAAACCCACTGAATCACCTATGAATTTCTACTGTGCCTAACCTAATGGCATCTCTGTGATTGCTTGGAGCCTTCTGGGTATTCATATATCTAAGAATAACAGTCCTACAAGAATAGCATTCAGAACTTGTATTCCAGTTTTAGGTGACTCTTTTATTTTGGTTAGTTCTGCAGTTGAATGTTCTGTAAGACTGTTTAGGAAAAGAGAGGCGTGGTGGTATCAATGGCACTATTAGTTGGGATAAAGACAGGACTACGTAAATGCTTCCCAGCTGGCAGTTTATTGTACTCTCATAGACTGACATTAAATAAGTTTCAACATTATTGAACAATTGAAGTGTGTTGAAGAAAGGGAGAGCTGCATTTTATATTCAATAGTTATTACAAATACTTAATAGCTATAAGAAGAGATTTCATACATTACATGATACTTAAAAAAATGGACATAAGACAAAGTATTTGGTAGGAAATGAGAATGTTAGTGCACAGTAAGTCCAGGAAATATGATGATTTTCTTGATGTGGGTGTAGTGAAAAAAGGGATTGAAAAGGAGACTTTAAAAGATCTTTACAGGCTCTAAGGCCAAAACTAGGAACAACTGTGAGAAAGCTATGCCAAGACCCTTGTGTTGGCATCTCTACTTGGCAACATGATAGTTAAGATGAAGAAGCTCAAAGTTCACTGCATGTTGTGAACAATTTACTCATGATCATTAATTCATTGATTTATAGGTTTTTAACTTCTCTTCTTTCAAGCATGTTCATATAATTCCACTGTCTTGTTCTATTTGCAGGCTGTACTGCAAGAACTAATAATACTAGACCAACTGACTTAGGATAGCAACCTTCCTACATGTTAAAATTTGAAGTCTAGAATTGAAAAGTTTTTGTGTTCTATACATATTAAAGATGGTGCTGAACTATTGAACAGTGCTTAGATGTAACAGACTTTTAAGGCGCCATGTAAAAAGTAAAGCATAGGAAAGGTTTCTCCCTTCAGTGAACATCTTTCTTTTCTTTGGTGATAGAGCTAAAATTATGGAAATCTTTATAATTTTTCTGAGGGCACTATTGGTGGAATGAGGACTAATCTGGTTAAATTTGAAGATAAAGACCTGTAACAACAATCTAACACTCGGGGCTACTACAAGTAGTCAGGAAAGATATTTATCCAAAACCAAAAAATAAAAAAAATTCATTATTTTACATATATGTTTATATACACATCTACTTATATATATAAATATATATAATATCTATAGATATAGATATAAATATAAATATCTATCTCTATTAGGACATTGTTCATATCTCTTGGTTTCAGTTTGATTTTGCTTTTAACCTCCCATGTTTCAAGAAGGATGCAGCCCTTACCCTGTTAGTAACAGTTCTGAGAAGAGCAACAAGGATGACCACAGGTTTACTGAAGCATCAAAGAAGGAGTGAAAAATAGTCTTAATGCATGCAAAGACCTTGTGCAAAGAGAAAGGAATTTCAAGACCATGCTGAACTGGACTAATTCTAGAAGGATGAAATTGCAGCAAGGAAAATTCAGGTTAGGTATCTGGGAAAACTTGAAAATGGAAACGACAATAAAGCAGTAAAGTGGACTAAGAAATGTATAATGGATTAAGGAATTTATAATCTGACATAAAATTCCATGATACTTTTCTCCACATGTGTGCGAGAACTTCAGGTTCAAAAATCTACTTCTAATATTATGACTCTTGGCTGCTGCTGAGGTGCAATTGCTAGCTATTTCTATTTTTAGTTTTCTATTTCCTTCCCAAGAAATAAAGGGAAAGGTGTCTCCAAAGAAGACTTCTCTGCTTTCCTCTGTGCTATATCCTCCCCACCTCATGTGACTGTTCCTCTGCGGGAACACCTGCAGTTTTTATAAACTCATCAGAATAATTTCTGATATGCAGTCAAATCCCACCTGCCACACATGCATATTTTGCAAATGTAAGGGCAGCTAAATTTAAAATATTACAAAACTGTGAATAATATATATATGTAATTAATTCAGGGAGTTTTCCCTTGCAAGTACCGCCTATTCAGAGTCCCTTGAACTTTTTGTCAGCCAAGAAGCCAGTAGTACTTTTACCTGAATGCTTTTCCCACCCAGCTCCTGACATCTGTATCGTTCCCCTGTCTCCAGACCCGAAAGAATTACACCTCCATCTTTCCTCCTCACCATATTCCCTCTAACCTTATATTACCAAATTCTCTTAATCTTATATTTTCCTCTACTTTTACTTCTGCTGCAGCAGGAGCACATCTGGCAGGAACAACCTGCTCCAGGGCCTAAAGGTGGAGCCAATCTGTGGATTGTATCTTAGATATGGGCAATAGCAACTGCCTAGTTTTGGAAAAGGTTGAAATAAAGGTGTTTCTCATCTTTGCAAGAACTTGTTCTGCCTATGTCCATGGCAGCTTTAGCTTTCCTTCCACTGCCTCAGGAAATCTTTCCCATCTCTGCCCTGCATCACCTCTATCTTCAGCTCTGTGTTGCAGTACTGTGATAGAGATGTTAGAGAAGGTGCTGAAACGCCTGAGAGGCACAGTGCTGTACAATGCAGGGATGCCAGTTTGGATTTCCTATAACATGTCAACATGGTATATTATTGGGCTCATTAGCCCTGTTTTTGATGGCTAACTTAACTAGCATTAATGTGGAAATCCAGCATGGTGTCATGTTCTGTGATGCAGATAGGCTTTTTTAAGGCACTTAGACAGCTTTGCAGCTGCTTTGTTGTAGACAAGAGGTGTTGCACAACAGCAAGTAATTAGGATATATTATGTCACTTTAAAAATACTTTCTCAGAACGGTTATCATTTGACAGATCATTTTGTGTGATAAGAGGCTATTGTCAATGGCAAACATTGGACCAGTCTGCCGGGGAAGTGGTTGAGTGACCAACCCTGGAGGTATTTAAAAGATGAGTAGAGGTGGCATTTAGGGTCATTGTTTTGTGGTGGACTTGGCAGTGTTAGGTTAATGGTTGGACCTGATGATTTTAAGGGTCTTTTCCAACATAAATTATTCTATGATGCTATATGTGACTGCACAGCTGTTGAGTAGAATCATGCTTAGTAGTGTTAAACTCATGCTGTTTTCTGAAGAGGAAGGAGTGGCTGAGAATCTTTGTTACTTCAAGCAATATATTTTTGCTAGTTTCTGAGGGCCAATATGTCCACATGATTTAGTGGTATCTGCAAAAGAGAATAAATGCGAGTTGATAGCAAAATTGAATCATGCTTTCTCCCAATCTCCTCTGGCTCATCAGTTAGTTGATGGAAGAGTTTACAGGAGTCTCAGAATCAAATTGTAATGACTAAAATGGGGCCTAATGCTTGGGTCAAGTTGAAGGGCATGGGATGTGATGGTCTACATCCATTGCCCATGTCTACAACTAAATGATTTCACAAGTAATTTTAAAGTTACTGTCTAACCGAAGTGTGAAAACACCCAATATCGAATTTATTTAGGAAAGTTGTAAATGTTGCTATTATTGTGCAAAACTACACAACAGCAACGACAATGTTTTAACACTGTAAAAAATAGAGTCACAATGCCTCCATCAGGACATGCTAACTATCATAATTGAGAAGACATCTATCTGTATACTACAGACGTTGGTTTTTGTTTTTTTTTTTTTTTTTTCTTAATACCCATTTTCAGGTGGTTTGGTTATAAGAGTGGGATGAAAACAATCATTACTTTACCTTTACTTTGTTAATAACAAGTCATAATATTCCATTTTAAATATATCTCTTAAATACTTTAAAAAAAATATTTGATGATATAACTGTTCCTGCTGAAGTCTCTGGCTTATTGACTTCACAGGAACAAAGCTTAATTAAATACATAAATATATTTGATAGTTGCCTCACACGAGTTATCTGTGCAATTAATGCCATAACGTTGTCCCAAAACCAGGGTTCTTTGCCTGGTGTGTGAAGAGCCAATTAACACACGGAGTTGAGATCTTTGTATTTATTACAGTTCTGTGCAGAAAAGTATGCTAGGCATCCAAAGTGGCCAGCACATCAAGTTACAAACACACACCATATTTACTTGATTCTGAACAAACACACGCCTCTATACATAACTATTCGTTAGTATTTTATAACAATATCATCTATTGGCTAGTTTTATTCCTTGCTTTCATTTAAAGTTGCAGTATCTACCTATTAACGTACACGTGCTCAGAGGGTGAGGGGCTTCATGAAGAGGCGGGTAACAAGCTATAGAGGTGTGGTTTTCATATTATAATGAGTTAAATTCAACTAAAAGACACAAAAATAGGTACTTTCTACAACATGGTTTCAGATCACCATTCATAAATATGACAACACAATAGTTCTACCCTAGAACTAAGTAACCATAAATCTGTTTATTGCAAGTGATCCTGGTTACAAATAAAAAAACTTTGATTCTGAGCTACAGGTCATATGGAAATATTGCCTTTTTGTCTTTGCTAAATTTTTGCTCTTTTAGCCTTTTACAACAATAGCACAGCTTACATAAATTCTTGTAAACAATGTCTGCAAACATCCTGAAGAACCTTGATGGTAATAAAAGCAACAATTCAGATGAGTTTCCATCTTTGAGGGTCAGGCCATGAATTCTTACAGTGTGAATCTTAATAGTTTATTTTTCACTTCTAGGGAGATTCATTAAGTGATTTGGTCACAACCAGTGCTGGAGCTAGAACTAAGCTATTACCACATTTAGAACTCTGGCCACTTCTTTCAACCCAACATCAAATAATATCTACTGACTTTTAAAGTAAACATTTTTCTTTTGTAAATAGCATTCAGGATGCCTCTTAACATTTCAGTTGCCATCAGCTGACTGACTTTGTTAAAAGTCTTTATCTAGTTGAAAAGTCCCTCCACACAGAGCAGCATCAAGTTGTTTTCTTGTGTATGCTGTGTATAGAACTACAGGTTTTTTCCCTCTTTTTTTTTTTTTTTTTTGTATATAAACTTTTTTTGACTTCTTTTAATTTTCCTCAGTACAGGTAGGATATGTCCATATTTTTCTACTTTTTTAATTGACTATGACTTTTCACAGATCTCAAAAAGAGATGAAACAGATGAAGGACTTTTTTTGTTTGCCTAGTTTCTAAATGGTTACTGTTTTCCTTAAAATACTTTTTGTATGAATATTTGCACTTCACAAATGAATCTATTTCTCTTCAGTCCAAATATAGTTATCACTGGACAAATAGAGCAAAATTCAAGTTGGCTGTGAATCTGAGGAAACATGACTTCTTGGGGTTTTTTTAAGAACAGAAAGGGTTCACTGGTATGAGGAGTAGGATTTCCTTAGTGGTGTGGTTATGTTAAGTATAGGAATATTATTGTATACAATTTGTCGCATCACAGGTGATCTGAGAGAAAGTTGGGAACCACAATTACTTTCTTGATCATTTTATTGTGAATCAAACATCAGGAATGTTTGACATGGATTTTACCAGGACCCTAAATGGAGTCTGAAAACCTGTGTTTACTACATTACAATGACTATAAAATGTGGTTCCATAGGGAATAAGGACCAGAAGGCCTGCAATGACATTCTGACACTTCAGTTATGTAGCCAATTGGACCACCAAGGGTGGTAAACTTTAGTTCAATGAGCTGTACCTTTGCTTTGCTTGGTTCTCCATTTAGGTTTTGTTTCTGTCGAAGAAGGAGGTTAGGCGGACCTTCCTGGAGGAAAAGGGAGGTCACTACTCTGTCTTGGGAGGCTATGCTGTGGGAGAGGAGGTTCACAAGCCTGCACAATACAGAGTGCTCAGGATTTACAGGAGGGACTTCCAACCCCCTACTTCTGTGGAAAAACTGGCAGTCTGCTGTGAAAAGAAGAGAGTGAACAGTCAGGACTTATACCTAGAAATACCTTTGTAGGGCTTAGATAGTACTAAACATTGTTGGCTGCAACTATAGAAGGAGAATTATGAGTTATGTTTAAGCCTTTCTTATATCTTATCATCTTAACCACTAAGTTTTTCTTCTTCCTCATTTAAACCAAAATAATCTATTTGATATTCTAATGAAACACGGCGCTTTTTCGAGAATGTAAACTGTCTGGTCTTTTTTCAAAAGGCAGATCTGCCTTGAAGCTCTAGCTGAATTGGGGCTCCATCACATCTTGTCAATGTAGTTAATGAGCTGGCCATTGCATAGAGGAACTTTGTCTCTGGTGTTTCTGCTGTCTAAGATTTTATATTTCATGTTAGCCTGGTGCATCTTTTTATAGTGTATCCGTTAACCTCCATCCCCCATATAATGGGAAAGAAGTACCACTGTGGGGAGTCTCACAGGGATAAGTATAAATACACTAAATATTGGGATATAAAGTGCTATATGAATGTCAAGATTGCTAAGGGTTTTGTGGAGCCCCAAGCTTCATTTGGAGTTCTGAAACTGAAATTCAAATGGAATTTTGAGCCAGCTGCAGCAATTATGTAACTATAATTCACATTAATGCTGTTTAAAAGATATGTGAAGAAACCTAATGTGGTAGACTTATCAAACTTTAATGCTTAGTCAAAATAAATTTTCAGAGAAAGTGTTTAAAAGACTTAACACAAGCAAATGCAAATCTTGATTTAGTTACCCTACAACTGGCACAGTGTTCTCCTGTCATTCAGACATTTATTGACTGATCTAAGGGAAACTTCCTTTGTGACTTTCTTGTGGCATAAGTAACAAGTGGTAGCTAAAGGAACTCTAAAAGAATTACAAATCCACTTGTTGACTAAATTCCAGTATATTTTGTGGAGGTAAACTGATGTATATATTAGCCTGGAAGAAAAGGTAAAAAAAGACATAAAGCTGTTTTTATTGTACATTGACTCCTCAGGCATGAGGTGAGAAAGAAGAATTCAAGGAACTAGTCCTAGAGAAACAAGGCTCTTGTGAGTATTTATTTAGTAACTTCTGAGTACTGTTTTGTGTTAATTTATTATACAGCACAGATAGAATGACAACAATAGGAAGTCTATAGTTACGTGGGTAAAAATTGTGAAGGAAAAACTAAAATAAGAAAATAAAGGTTTAAATGAGAATTTTAGTTTTACACTGAGGGTCACTGACAGGTGACTCTAAGCTAGAGACTTAGAGTTTGACTGAAGGTATTGGGTTATGCATAAGCAGCATAGAATTAATGAGCCACTATGTTCCACTGACACCTTTAATCCACAAAGGCTAACTGGATATTAATGCTGTATATGTGGATAGGACAGATAGGGGTTTGTTCTATTCATGGGTCTGTTTTGTGATATTTCTCTGGGAGGTGGGGTGGGCAGGCAGGAAGAGAGCTGCCTCTTTACCATGCTCTGGTTGCTGTCTGGAGGGCCTGGGAAGGCTCTGCCTGAGAGCAGTTTGAGTAAGTGGGAACTGAGTCCCTTCATGAGTTTGAGTTCTTGCCAGCAAGGGTGACCATAGTGGTCAGAGAGTCGGGGTGTTGGGAGGGCTGTGGTGAACTGGGAGCAGCCAAAGAAACCAGGCATTGCTGGAAGGGAAGACCTTCATCCTAGAGACAAGGGAAGGCAGCACAGGGCTTTGCTGGGATTCCAAAAGTTGCTGAGTGTATCTGGAAGGTCTTTGTTCAGCAAAGAGGCAGTGGTTCTGTGTGAGATCTATTTATGACTTCCTTTTGTTTCTTTCCTGGCTTGGACCAAATGTGCTCTCCTTTGAGAGGTAAGCCTAGGAGATAGCAAACCTTTCTGATTCTTGTGGTCCCTGCATCTTTTTTTAGTCAGAGCTTTACAAAGCTACTTAACATATGGAAGGAAAATTCACGATTGTCCCTAAAAGCTGAAATGGACAATGTCTTATATTTTTGTCCATAAGTCTTGCTTACTTAAAAAATTGTATAAAACTTCTATCATTCATTTCTCTGACTATTATATTCAGTTCCCCTCCCATCAGTAGTGAGGAGAGAAGCACACTGATGGTGGGGAAACCCCACTCCCTTTCCCACCTCCTTTTCTTACTCTGGGTCTTTTTATACTCTGAAGACTTTAATGAGCTTGGATTGTATTTTTTTTTCCTCTTTCTACATTTCTACGGTTAAAAAATTTTTTTTGTTTGTTTTAATGTTTGTCTATAATCTACTTTGATTCCATCTGGGCCATGCCAGCTTCATACTCACTATCAAAGAACAGTTTTCAAAGCCCTCTTCTCTTGGGCCTCCCCTTTTGGCACAAAATAACTTTCTCCAGGACTTGATTTCTCTTGCTGGGGCTGCAAAATTTAGCTCCAAATCCTTTCTACATACTATTTCTGTGATGGGAAGACACCAGCAAATGTAATTTGATCCTGTTAAGTAAGAACACAGAGTGCTTTGGTAAGAATTAGGAAAGGAGTAAGTTTTAGGTTTCACACATCTCTGCTTACTGCCACATGATTGGTGTATGTGCAAAACAGGGGGGAAATGTAAGCAGAAGCAAACTGCAGCAGGAGGATGATTTTCATATAAGATGAACTCCGCTTCAGTATTATAGCAGACTTTTTTTCTCAGTTCTCCTGCCCTCTCTACCTTCCCTCCAATTTTAGTCTTGGATTGCTGTAAACTACTCTGTGAAAGAGACTTTTCTAGGTATAGTTATTCTAAAATTAACTGACTGATAATCACTTTGCTTTGAACTATTGAGAATGTAGTTCCTTAGTCAAAGTAGGAAGCTTTGGAATATGTCCAAACTTCAAGCTGAATACAAGACATTAGTAGTCTCAGGATGCAGCTACAGCGTCTGTCAGCTTGGTGGCTTAAATCCATTAGACATACTTATACATCTGCTCGTTTTAATAACACTCTTGCCTGTTTTTTCAGAAGGCTCAAAGACCATTAGTAATGGTCAAAACATAGCTTAAGAAACCCATTCCACATCTGTTCAGGCCAGACAGCTGAAAAATGAGCAACCGAGATGCCATTTCTCTTCCTTGGTTAAGCAATCCAAACGTAAATGATAAAGAGTTTAAGAATGAGTGCTTATGGCTGGTTGAGATACTTTTATTTCTGCTTAAATTTTCGTACACAGACGTTGCACTGCCAATAGATGACTCATTGTCATATAAATCATTCAGTATCAACTTGCTAAAAGGTGTAATAAATCATCTTCTTCCATTCCATGTTGTCCAATTGACACTACTGAAACGTTCCATTGTTTCTAAAACACACGTTTTTATGACGGTTCTTTTAAACAAACTCAGAATTTAAATTAGAGTTTTTCAGCGGATTATTATTATAGCAAATCTTTTCTATCAGGTGTAGCACACAGCTAAGTGAGTCCAACTAAGTTATTTGAAGTAGATAATGATGGGCAATCTAGGTATAGTTCTCAAACCTTATGCAAAGTTAAGATTTTGGTTTACTTTCATTAAAGAAGAGAAATAGGAAAAGCTCAAGGATAGAACTGGTGTGACTCTGGAAGATAAACAAATTAGCACAGAGATTATAATCTCTGTGTTGCTCCTGTTGTTTCTTTCAGTGTTTGGCTAGCATTGCAGCAGCAATGAAGATTCGTATGATGTCTGTTTGGTGAAATAGACTGTCAAAACCTGTAAATGTGCACAAAGAATGTCTATAAATTGAAGACATACTTAATTGAAAAGCTTAAATTTCAATGCATCTTTTCCAAACCTCTACTAAATTTAAAGGATTGTATGCATACAGCACAATTTGCATGGGTATAAATAATAGGATGATCTCCTAAACAGAGACTCTAGTGTAAAGGTGGAAGAAACTGCTGAATGCAATCTCCATTGTCTTTGGTTTTATGGAATAGGACTGGGACAGGACTTTGACTGTCCCACCCGTTGTCCTTAGATGATTTGACCACAAAGTGTAGTTCTACAGCAGATATCCAGCAGATTTTTGAGGGCCTGGTTTTAGTAAAAATACTTGAAGAAACCTGCAGCAGTAAAATTTATCTCTGTATTCAATGCTGTTTTCTTAAAATCATAGAAACTGTCATTTCACTTTCTTTAGTTGTGTTTGTTTGTTGGTTGTTTTTTTTTTTTTTTTTTCATAAAATGAGTGATATTTCAGTTTATTCTCTGACATGAAATGTTTGAAATAGAAAGAATCAATTATTTTAATGTTGGAGATGTAGACGTGATCAGAATGTAGCAATGAAGATCCCATTGTAAAGTTAACACATCTGTGATAATGACTTCAGTGGTTAATTTTGATCATCAATATCTCTGATTTTGTCTGCTCACAAATGTCATGGCCTTCTTCAATTTTCATTTTATTGCTGGTGGCAGGGAGCTAGAGCCTACTACTGAAGCAGAGGACTGTGCCTGTAGATTTCAATGTACTGATATCAGAGCAGTCCTCTCTCCATCCTCCTAACCCTCTGACATCTCTCTTCTACATCTCACTCCAAAAAATTCTCTGTATTTTCAGAAATAACTTATTTTAATTCTGTCCAGTTGACAGGGAAAGTGGTACATGGGTTTTGGTCTGGACAGTTGTCTGACTGGTGGCCCATCAGCTGCACAGGACCTATATTTTTGCTGCTTAGCTGCTAACTTATCCCTTCTAGCCAGTGAGTAGAACAAACAGCCCTATTGCCTTTTTAGTATTTTGTAGATTCTGAAAAGCGTGCATTGTGTCTTAGCAGCTTTAGCAGCCTTATGCTCTCTTCTGCTAATCTTTGGTTACAGCTAATTCTTATGTTTGCTTATCATTAAAGAGAGGCCAGGATTAAAATATATTATCTCAGAGTGATTTTTTAAAATTACGAGATTTTCTTGTTTAGGTCATATTATTGCAGTAGAATCTTTACTATTGGGCTTCTTGTGATTAATTCACCTGAAAAATGGATCCAAACTATTATGTCATTTCCTTTTATGAGAGACCTATATTTTAGGTATGATTTGGTATGCTTGTGTGCCATCAGCATCATCTCAATCAATTTCCAAAGATGAAGCTACTTTACTTCTGAAACTCCTTGAAGCCAGCTGGGGTTAGCTTTTGTCTTTGGAAAACCTAGTGGTATGTGGTTTAATAATGGCTCCTGCTCTTGAAGAAAGTGCAGAACAGAGATCTGGGAGCTGATCTCCATTATATTTGAAGAACAAGGAGTTCACACTTTCTTTTAGGTAATTTTCCCTCAAAAAAACCCTAGATTTGATCAACTTTTCTGCCTTCTAGGCTCTGAGTTGAACAAAAAGAGAAGCAACAGCAGACAGGACAAGAACAGTACAGCCCACTGATATATTTACTGTGCTTGATGCATCACTGAGTCTTTCAAGTTTGTTATCAGAAATATCATGGAAGCTGTTGAAATCTGAGGCATCTCTAAAGCCAGATCTTCAACTGTGCTATGTGTAAAGCTGTGTTGTTGTATCAGCTTTGATATTCACAATGAGTAGGGTGGGATTGTTCCTAAGAAGTCTTGGAATTATTTGCCAAGCAGATGGAACTCCTTGTTTGACTCTAAGATCACCATAAATTTATTAAGAATTACACATCTGTCTGAAAAACAAAGTTCTGTTGCAATGAAATTACTTAAATTGAACTCTTCTTGAAGTAAGAAAGGAATTAAAAAAAAAAAAAAAAAAGGTAACCAGTTATTTTAGCTTTTCTAAAACACCTGCTCTAGAGAACTACCCCAAAAAAATCCCACTGGCTTAAGAATATGTGTATAGCCCAGGATTCTGCCTCTGATTGTCACTACAAGTAGATGCTTAGGGAAAGCATAAGATTCAAGGCAAGTAGAATAATACACCCTAGTATGTCCTGTCAGCTCCTCACACTGTGGTTGAAGACACCCCAATGCCAGAGGTCCCATCTATACCTTTGTGCTTAATGATTTTTGATGGGTTTAATGGCAAAATGATTTTTAATAATTTTTATTTTAACCATTTATAAATGCCTGTGACTTCCAGTATCCAGAGGCAGTAAATTCAGCAATTTAGTTACTCATTTAAAAAATGCAAAATGTGCTTTTGGTTCCATGTAAACAGTATCTGATACTTTTACTTAATAACCCTTAGATGCAAAGGAAGGAGCAAACAACTGTGTAAATTTCTCTACTGCCCATACTTTGATGGATTTCTCTTACTCCTTCTGTCACCTCTTCTAAAGAGTTTAATCTCTAATGTGGAAGCTTTTGATCACCATTCTAGCTGTACTATACCCTGTTAGGGACAAGAGAGGTGTCTATTTCAAGTTACGTGAAAAGTATCTTTCATTTATACAAGACACTAGAATATTACTTTTCTGCTTTTGACATGAATTCTGATTGACTGGCATCATGACTTCTTTTTGATGGTATAATCCATGAAGATTTGCAATGTACTGTATGAATAATTTGTGCATTAAAATGATACTTAATATCCTGCAGACAGAGGGAATAACTTTTGTAGACATCTTCCAGATAGCGCTGATCAGGTAGTAATTCCCCTTGCAGATAGCTCTATGCCTAAGTGTGGACTTAAAAGTTTAATACTTAATATTTTTTTCAAAAATCCTATACCAGAGAACTTTTTTCTTTATCTGTTTGGCTTAGACCTGACGTTGTTAAGGACTTTGTTTCAAAGAAATGCATGAAGTTTAATTTTAATTAATAGCTGCAAACAGAACAAATAAGCACTAATTTAACAAGTTTTATTTAAAGGTCAGCAAGGACATTGAATTACTTGACCATGTCCAAAGAAGGGCAATGAAGCTGGTGCAGGATCTGGAGCACAGGTCGTACAGGGAGCGGCTGAGGGAACTGGGGGTGTTTAGTCTGGAGAAGAGGAGGCTGAGGGGAGACCTCATCGCCCTCTACAGCTACCTGAAAGGAGGCTGCAGAGAGCTGGGGATGAGTCTCTTGAACCAAGTAACAAGGGACAGGACAAGAGGGAATGGCCTCAAGTTGCACCAGGGAAGGTTTAGACTGGATATCAGGAAGCATTTCTTTCCAGAAGGGGTTGTTAGGCGTTGGAATGGGCTGCCCAGGGAGGTGGTGAAGTCCCCATCCCTGGAGGTGTTTAAGGGTTGGGTTGACACAGCGCTGAGGGATGTGGTGTAGTTGGGAACTGTCAGTGCTAGGTTAATGGTTGGACTGGATGATCTTCATGGTCTTTTCCAACCTAGATGATTCTAAAAAGTTTAAAAATAGGTGAAACAAATAGGACTTAGTCTTAAAAATAGCTGTCTTGAAATACTTTGAATCAAATTACTTAGTAGTAATTTGTAGTGAAAGAGTTTCAGAAAAATCTTTATTATTAACAACTGTTTTATTAATTCCTGATCAAGGATTACTAATTCCTGTTCCCCCCAAAAGTCTGACATGCTTTGTATGAACCTTCAAATACCTTTTATACAACTTTAACTCTGTAAGTGACTGTACATACTGCAAATCATATGAAAATAGGATTTTTTTTTCTTGAAATGTCCTGTACTATACTCTTGCTTTAATTCCACTACAGCTGGAGTTAGGAAGTACATAGATGAGCTGAATATCTAAAGGGATGGATCCATTCTAGTGACATGGTTTAGAATCCTAGAATATTTGAGACCAAAAGGTTTGATTCACATCTATGAAGCTGGATATGCTTTCTCCATTTCTGCATGTGTATATTTCTACTTGAAATGGTTCATGGAGGGAAAAGTAAAAAGGTAAGAGATGCCTTTGCATTTCGTCGCTCCAAGCAGTAAGGAAAACGTTGATTCTCTTGATTTCTCATGTTCTCTTGCTCTAACAGCGTATAGTTACAGCTTTTGACTACATGTTCATACTACAGAACCCTAGATCTTGTTAGGTCAAAGAATGCTGGCCTCCCAGCAAGGAATATTTGGGGATGCTGGCCTCCCAGCAGTTGTCTGTGTGATCTCTGAACTTCTGCCCAACACCCTTGTTTGGTAAGCCAACAGAGCAAGGCCCAGCTACAGAGCTGCCTTCCTCCCTTGTACTTCTGGGCTCTGATATTAGGTTGACAAAAGAGGGAAACGTTCCTGGCTGGTGTGCTGATTGGCCAGCAAAGCCCAGGAGCAACATGGGGAAGGAACAGTTTTGCTTTATCTCATTTTGTCTGGTCTCTGAAAGCTGGATGTTGAATTGTGATTGAGTTTCATCCCACTTACGGTGTTTTTAACAGAGATGACCTGGTTGTGATTCTAGGTCCTTGTGGCTTTAAAGACAAAGTTGGTGTAGGTGGATTATGGTTTAAACAATATGAATACCTCTGTGGTCAGGTCAGATCGATCTGATTTTTATGGTCAGTAGAAAGTGTTGGGTTTTTGTTTGTTGGGGTTTTGTTTGTTTTATTTTAAATGCAGCTTATGGAACATGTGTGAGAACTTCATAACATCTTTCTGTTGTGAATACTTTTTAGAGTATACTTGGAAAGACTAGAAAACTGCTTTTTTTTTTTGTCTTGAATGACGTTTCTTTTTAATGATCATTTAAGCATCTCCTTTACTTACTGTAACATTGTTATAATTTAAAAATCTAACCCACTATTTTCTGCTATGAGAAAAAGATGAACACTGTAACGTGACAGCATTTTCAAGTGTTTGTATCAGTTGACTCAAGGTAGGAGTGAGACTGAACTGATCCTGTTTAGAAGGAAATGCTCTAAAGAAGTTTTGCCTGTTATATCTTTATATAGAGTGCAACTACTGGTAGATTATGTTGGTCTTAAATTGTTAAGAGACTGCTGAATTCTTCACTGGCATTAGATGAGGGTGGTGGTGGTGTAGAAAATACCATTATTTATAGGTGGCCACAACATGGAGCACCAAACTGCTGGTTATCAACGACTTTTGTACGTATGGTGGGGGAGACAGAAGGGAAGAGATGAAGAGAGTGTACTGGCTCATAGGGGAAAGCTGTTTTCTGAGAAAGAGAATGTTCTTTATGGCTTGTTCTCTTGAACACCTGTTCTATGATTGTAACTGATTTAGTTCCAGCAGGTCTTTCTACTGAGAAATGAAAAGTACAGAGAGAAGAGTCTATACAGTTTTATTTCCAATTAGAGAAGAATTTTATTTTCTTAAGAATGATTACAATCAGCATCTTCAATACCAGTTGCTGATTGCCTTTTAATGAGAATTGTGTTCCTGTGTAGTACTTTGGTAGAGATGTTCCCAGCTCCAGAAGTAAAGTTAGTAGTTAGATTACTGCCATGTCACATATAGGTGCATGAACTGACTTCTTGACTGTACTGCATATGAGAGATGAATTAAGCAAAATTGATGCTGCCTGTTAGAGGCTATATTTTTCCAGATGTTCCCCTTTTGGATCTCACATATTTACTTTGGACCTGGACATAAAAATATTGCAAGTTTTTTTTCCTTCTCTTTCTGCACTGTATGATGAATATGTTCTCACTCAAAGTGTAGGTGGTCCTGAAAGGATGCTTTGGCTTATGCCTCACAAGTTCTTGCCTTCCTGTAATATGTGGTGTGGATGGGTTTTGTTTGTTTCTTTGTTTGCTTTTAACACAGTTGTGGAGGTTCAGTCCAGTTGTCTGGCAAATAGTCCTCAGTGGTAAATTCTCAAGACTGTAGATCAGTAAACCTAGGAAAGGGGTGTTGTCTCCATATATGAACAATGGCTCTATGACTGGACTTAGAGGTTTTAACTGTAGCATTGATATGATTTAATAGAAAATAAATGTGGCTTCTCATTACAGGTGTATCTTTTAATTTCTATTACCACTTTATATGGTGTCTTATAAGAGTCTGTTCCCAGAATCTTTAACCAGATGATAGTGATTAAAGACTCTTTCTGAAGAGGTGGTAGAAAGACTTTTTTTCTTCTCATTGAAGTCCTCACCTCTGTGCACATTAAAGAAATTAAGACAGCAAAGCGCGCTTTATAAGGGTAGTTATTTTGTTGCCGTGGAGATAGAAGGACCTAGGGTTACTACTTGCTCTGTTTGGCAAACAGAGGCAGCTAACACAAATACAACAGTTGTTGCAGCAGTTATCCCAGGACAGACACTGGGACCCAGAAACACTGATCAAGACTGCATGGAACTGTAGTGATGTGCCATGGCTTCTGGTGTCACCTGAAGCCACTGTCCCAGGCACATCAGAGGTCTCAATGCAGATAGGGTCCAGAAGAAGCAGCTGAGTGTGGGGACGAGGGAAGTACTGGGTCCCTCTTCAAGGTGCTGGAGGTGAGCAGCGCTAATAGTGGAGTTGCAGTGCTGGACTTCAGGACAGCAGATGTGAGTTTGTTCAGTAAAGAAGAGCACAAAGTCCTGTACCTTTGATGGAATAACCCTATGTGCTAGTACAGGCCAGACAGCTGGAAAGAGGCTTTGAAGGATTGGGGGTATTGGTGGAAAACAAGTTGAACATGAGCTAGCAATTTGCCCTTGATTGAGGGAAGTGGTTCTTCCTATCTCTGTGATATTTGTGAGGCTGTATCTGGAGTACTGTGCCCAATTTTGGGCAACAAGACAGGCAGTGGCATACTGGAGCAAGTCCAGTGGATGTCTACAAGCATATGGCAAAGGAGCCTAAGAGGAGAGGTTGAAAGCTCATAGGAATAGAAGGCAAAACGTAGATTTTATTGATGTCTACAACCACCTGTAGAAGGATGCAGAGAAGATGAAGCTGGATTATTCTCAATGGTTGATAGTACAAGAAGCAGAAGATGCAATCTACAACATGGAAAATTCCAAGTAGAAAAAAAAAATTCACCATGATGGTGGTCAAACACTGTAGCATTGTTGCCCAGTGAGGCTGTAGTATCTTAATCTTGGAGGTAATCAGAACAATAGGAGGGCCCTGAGTAACTTGATTTGAGCAGGACATGAGTTTGACTAGATGATCTCCAGATATCCCTTCCAACCTTGATAATTCTGTGATTCTGAAAAATATCTGAAGGAAGTGTTTTGGGTGAATGTATTTGATCACATTGTCTCTTAGACCCTTACTAGGTGATACAGATGTCTGAAGTTTTAGATCCTTGGTATCTTGCTAATATATGTACTGTAATTAAAACTAGTATAAATGTATTGAAAAGTTTCATCACTACAGTTGTCATTATTGCCATTTTATTTTAAACTTGATGCTCAAAACTAATGTGGAAATTAAATTTGGTTTATTTAACTCTGGTTATATTGCTAACAAATAAAGGTGAAAATTTAAATAAAGAACTTATTTTCAAATTTTTTAATTATCTAAAATGTGTGTACACTTCTAAGTTTATACTTTGTGCAATGTTATATATTAAATCTGGGTTTAAGCTCTGAGCTTTGGGTTGGAGAACCACTTGCTGGATTTGTTACTTTCCCTGAGGGATGCCTGTAGCTAGACTTTCTTGTCTAGCTGTTAGTGCAGCTTCACTCAATCATTGCATGCAAAGCAGCTGACCTAGAGACACTCAACTGATCTTGAAATGTGCTTTGCAGGAATGGAGAAATGACTTCTTGGTTCTCTAATCTGACTTCTTTCTGTTCCTCCTGCCAGTGTCCACTGAGAAAAGTGCTTAAACTGTAGCCACGTCTCAGTGAACACAGAAGCAATACAGCAGTAAACATGATAGTCTCTAATCTTAGGGCTCAGACTGTTCTTTCTTTGGATTATCTCCTACCACTCTTCCTTCCTCTGCCATCCCCCTCCAGAAAAAAGAGTAGGATAAGTTAAGGGCCTAATGGGGGTCTCCCTCCCCTTTGTTCCTTGGTGGGAGGGGTGCTATTTATGATACATACAAACAGTGCAGAACTTGGTTTTCCTGTGCTGAACCTTCATCGACTGAAGACTTCTGGAACACGGTTAGGGGTCCAGCTCAGTCCCTTTACAGGCAGCTCTTTGGGCTCATTTTTTTTTCTGGCATTCAGTCGAGATTTTTTTTTTCCATCCTAGTTCTTATTTTGAAACCCTACTGCTTGTGCTGGATGACAGTAGTATTTTATCACAAGATATTTTCTTGGACATTATGTTTAAACTTGAATTGCTTGATCTGGGGTTGAAATCCTGGTCATTCAACACAATCTACAGGTGGAAAAGTAAGCCTCAGCAGCTAGAAGAATCTTGCTCATGGTGGAAGTGAATTACCTGGAATAACAGACATCTCTCCGCTGCCTTGTCAGGTGCAATAACTATTTTCTCCCTAGTAGCATTTCTGAAAATATCAACTGCAGAGAAGATATTCTCAAATTGTTCTTTGCAGAGTACTGCTCTTCATTTGTGAAACAGCAGCCGAGAGGTCATGGTTGGTCAGATCTTCTTGCATAATTGCATTTGGAGGATACATGTGTTAAATATTTTTTCTATTTGAGCTGTTACAATCACAGGAATGGTGTGCAGTAGTAAAACCAAAGGGGTGGTCTAGGCAGGTATGAATTGTAATGTGTGGTGCTCGTAGTACTATGTCTGTTGCTTAAGTCGGGACAGGATAAAAGAAAATGTGAGAATCCTGACCTGGGAATCACAAACTAAATCACGTCTTGAAAGAGAGATGAATGCAAAGAAAATATTTTGTTTCATAACTTCTTGAGAAAAATAATTTATTTTACTAGTTGTTTTGTATGACTCCAAATTTTGTTATGGACATCACTGGGGAAATTTAATTTTGATTTTTGCCTCAGCAGAATTTTGTTTGTTGGTTTTACTGGGTTAACCTGAGTTTTCTTCACCTTGTTTGAGGCTTCAGCTTCTTCTTATCTTACAGCCATCTTATGAGTGAAATACTTGATATATACTTTATTTCTTTCTGATTGCCTTTAAGATCAGAATATTGGAACATTTGTGAGGAAATTGGCTAATACTCCTTCTCCTTTACTAATTTGTTAAATAGTTCCTGTGATAGAGGAAGACCCCAGTTACACAAAAGGATTTTTGAGGAGGCCATGATGTTTCACTGTAGAAAATGCACTTTTGTGTGTGTGCGTGTATGTGGAAATATAATGACTTCCCTTGCTATCCTTATCCACTGACTGCAAGGGGAGAATCTTCCCAAAAGCCCTTGGTAATCCACGCCCATATATCAACCAGATGAATCATACTCATAAACCTGTTGACCCCTTCAGAGGGATTCAACAGGTTCATGAAGCAAGACTTCCCTTTTCAAAAAATACACTGTGTTTGTGTGTATACATATATATTTTAATATATATTTGTTAATCATATTCCTTTCTTTTGATTTTTCCAGTGCTCACCAGACTTACAGGCATGATGTCTCTTCGTATTCACTAGAACCTTTGTATATAATTGGTGAACTTCCCCCCCCCCCATCTTTTAGCCCTTAGATGCCAAAACAGTTTTAAACAAGAGATCAAATACCACATGATTTGTCTACCTCTTGAGTCTGGTCAGCAATCTACTCCACAAGCAGTGGGACTGCAGGAATATCATTTCCTTAAGAAAGCAGGGCCAAGTAGTAGCTCAAAAAAGTGCAACTTAATAGTAATAAAAACCCATAGTAATAAAGAAATATTTAATGTGTATAACAGAATTCAGTGATAATAGATTGTTAGACTTACTTTGATACACAAGAGCACTATTTTTAGGGTGCCTAAACACTGGTATGAATATCTTATGTATTCTTCTGGGGTACCATTACCACAGCATTCTTCAACTTGTTCTAATGGGGAAATGGCTAAAGAAGAAAGACAGGAGTAGAAGTACTGTTTACAGAAGTAATAACCAAGTTATACCATCTAAAGACTTCATCCGTATATTCTATAGTTGGTGATCTAGGTGCTCCTTGAAGTTGACTCCATATTATGGTTCTAATTTGTATTTCTTGGCATTAGTCGTCTGACTCCAACTGTTTCTTCTGGATTACTCTGGCAACTAAAGGGAAATAAAGATAATTTATTTTTCCTCTTTTCTTAGCTTTGTTTTTTATTTTCTTGGGGGGGGGGGGGGGGTGTGTGTTTGGGTTTGTTTAGCCTTTATCTAAAGCTTCTAGAGAACAGCTTTATTACCAGTTGGAGCACTGTTACTAGTGTCTACTAATGACAGTTGTGCAAAGGGTACATTTACTGCTTTGGGCTATATGTGTGAATGTCATGTTAATAAATCCCTCTTTTGATGTATGTTATTGCTGTAAGCCCATTCTAAGTCTGTAAATTATATCCAGAAAGCAGTTCAGACTTATTTGATGGAGGTTCCAACAGAACCAGGCAAAGTTCAGAAAGACCTTTCTGACTTCATACCACCTCAGGCACTTAGCTGTCTGGTAGTTTCTTTGCAGAACTGGACTGCTACTTTTTTCTTTCTTCCTCTCTTTTTTTCCTTGTGAATTGTTGTTGTTTGGGGTTTGGTTGTTTTTTGGTTTTTATTTTTTGTGTGTGTTTTTTTTTTCCCCCAATTAGGTAAGTGCACTCCCTTAAGCAAATTAAAGTAAGTAGACTCCAGCTGAAAACCACTACTGACTCTCTTCCACAGCACCTCACGAGGCTACTTTAGATGAGGCTCCTTTCTCTTTTCAAGAGAACTTTGAAAACAATAAATCTAAAACTGAAATGAAACTATATTTGAAGACTTTAACTCCTGCATGAAATGTAATTTCCATCTTTATTCAGTTCTCTGTAGAATACTCTTCCAGACAGAAAAGTGAGATTCATGTTGTGATAGCTCATCTGTTTTTAGCACAAACTTCACTTGATTTGATATTTGATTGAGAACTTCGAAGGCAGATACAATGCTATTTTATTTTATTTTATTTTATTTTATTTTATTTTATTTTAAGGAAACTGTGGCTGGTTTTAAGTTCAGCTTTCTAGAGTAGTAAGATTACAGAACTCCAGGGAGATTTTTTTTTTTTTAAAAACCTATTTTGTCCAGCAGGTGTCACTCATTCATAAAGAATCTGACAAGGATTTTTCTAGTCCTAGTCCTTAGCTAAGAGAAGACAAAACCTTCAGAAACAATTACTTGCCCTATCACTTATATCTCCCCATTTAAAAGAAGGTACAATTACTATACCATATATTACTGAACTTTGATATGAAGCAAACTTCACAAGAAGTAGATCCTATTTTGACTCTAGTTCATTCTGAACAAAAACAATGGAAAGCATTGTAGCAAGAAGAGGCAGTTCCTACTCTGGAACTGGCATGGTGGTGATTCACAGCCAATAGGCCATTCTGGCATGGTTAGAGCAAGGCTTCTTTGAGGAATGGTCACCTGACAACAGCTATTAAAATGTTTTTTGTATATGCTTCCTCTGTTTTTTAAAGACGTTGTCTGCTCAGTGTCCTATAGAAAAAAATTATTATATCTTTTACTTTGGCCAACTTTAACATTTTTAGGTTTTGCTGGAGAAATTAGGTAAAGGTTTGACAGTGTAAGAAACAGAGGCAGTATGTCTTTGGTTAGCTATTGGCAGCTATGCTTATTGCAAAAATATTAAAGGATGGAAAAAATAGTCATGCTTGCTAAATGCAGTCAATTGCCTTTGTAACTGTTTTTTCCTTTCTGAATATAAAAGTTAAAAGCTATATATTTTTAATGTAAGTGCAGGAAGAAGGAAAAATAACTGCAACAGTGTAAATGAGCCACAAATGCTATGATGACTGTACTGAGATGAGAGGGTTCTATGATATTTGGGAAGCTATGATTTCTATGAATATTTTTAGAATAGTGATGTTTGGGTGATATGTTTTAATTGTAGTTAAATGAGTATGTACGTCCTTAAGCTACATCTGCTTGATTCAAGTAACTTCTAATCAACGAAAGATCTTCAATAAACCACATGGACAGCACACTATAATGATGCTTCAGCATTTGCTTTTGGGTATCTAGATAGAGCTAACTTGGTATAGACTGTTGCCTTTGATAACAAAAATATCACTGTAGTGCAAATTTCCTTTATGTATCTGGAATGCAAAATGACTTAGGCTTTCAGCCTCTTCTCTGCATGAAACTACAGGAGGGGCAGAAATTGGGTAGTAACACTGGAAGAAATAGAGGGCAATGAGCTCTATGTTTCCACTAGACCAAAACACGCTCACAGTCTCAGTGCTTGTCTTCATAGTTAGCTATGGACAAATCTATCTGAGATGGATGAAATGCTACTGGGTGAGGGGAATGTTTTGGTGATTTTGTGTCCTACTGAGGCATTTTCATATCTGATGATTTAAATAGTGTAGTGCCAGGAAACTGAATACATGTTTAATCATAGAACACCAGGTTGGAAGGGATCTCAGGGATCATCTTGTCCAAACTTACTTGGCAAAAGCACGGCCTAGACAAGATGGCCCAGCACCCTGTCCAGCTGCATTTTAAAAGTCCAATATTGCAGAATCCACCACTTCCCTGGGGAGATTATTCCAGTGGCTGATTGTTTTCATTGTGAAAAATTTTCTTCTTGTGTCAGTTGGAATCTCTCAAGGACTAACTTGTACCCATGACCTCTCATCCTTTCCATGTGACTCCTTGTAAAAAGGGACTCTCCATCTTCTTTGTAGCCATGGTTTAAATACTGGAACATGGTGATAAGGTTTCCCCTAAGTCTTCTCTTCTCAAGACTGAACAGACCCAATTCTCTCAGCCTTTTCTACTGTGGCAGGCTTCTCAGTCCCCTTAATCATCTTTGTGGCCCTTGTATGGACCCTCTTCAGCCTGTCTACATCTTTTTTGTATAACAGGAACCAAAGCTGAACACAGTATTCAAGGGCCCTTTTCAGGCCTGACAAGTGCTGAGTGGGATAATGGCTTCTTTATCTCTGCCGGTGATGCCCTTGTTGATGCAGCTCTGCATCCTGTTGGCTTTCTTTGATGCAGCAGCTCACTGTTCACTCATACTGAGCTTGTTGTTTATCAGGGCCCCCAGGTCCCATTCCACAGAGCTGCTCCCCAGTCAGGTAGATCCCAGCCTGTGCTGGGATTATGTATTCTCAGGTGCAAGAATTTACACTTGTCCTTGTTGAACTTCATAAGGTTCTTGTGAACCCACTGTTCCAGCCTATCCAGGTCTTCCTGGTGACTCTCCTTTCTGAAGCATCCAATTCCCCACTCAGTTTGATATCATCAACAAACTTCATCAGGGTACACTTGATCCCATTACCCTGATAATTTATGAAGATATTAAAAAGCACTGGGCCCAGTGTCAATCCCTGGGAGACCCCACTTGTGACAGGTTGCCAGTTTGAAAAGGAGCTCTTTCCCACCACCCACGGGGTGTGGCCTGTCAACCAGTTCCCTGCCCATCACACAGAGCACTTATCTAGACCATAACACATCAGTTTCTCTAGGAGGAGGCTATGTGGAACGGTTTCAAAAGCCTTGGAGAAATCCAGGTAGACAATGCCCACTGCTCGCCCCACATCAACGAAGCAGGTTACTTTGTTGTAGAAGGCAATCAGGCTTGTCAAGCATGATTTGCCCTTGGTAAATCCATGCTGGATTTTCGCAGCCAGGTAGACTAATGGGCCTATAATTTCCTGGATCCTCCTTTAAGACCTTCTTGTAGATGGAGGTGACATTAGTCCTCTTCCAGGCTTTTGGTATGTCCCTGGATCTCCATGACTTCTCAAGAGTTGAAAAAATGCCTCAAAACTTTGAAAAGTTGCAGCTCACACCAAAAAGAGAAGCTATCCTTAGAATCTCTGAGCAGAAGATCTGCTCTTCCATTTTCTTATCTTGGTTGTAATGTACAGATCCATTTGAGGTTGTGCTTCAAAGATTAGCATCACCTTAGCTGAAAAAATAACTTTTTTCTTGATGAGCAACTCACATTAGAATAAGGAAGCTGTGACAAGGTGTAGAGAAAGCCGGCACTGCTGCTGATGGGTGTATTCATGATAGAGGTAGACTTATACTATTAGATGTGAATAGCTAACCCAATGTAGAGCAGGCTAATGAGGGATGCAGCTTTACTTACAAACAAAACACCAAAACTTCATTATGGGGAAAATAGCAAGAATAAGTAGGGAACTAATTTTTTTCAAAATTAAAATGCAATTAGGTCTGTGACTTATGTTATCCTCACACAGTTGCTCATACATATACCAACAATTTTTTTGAGAACTAAAATACTCTAAAATTTAAGTTCCTTCTCTTACCGAATAGAAAGAATTTTAAAAAATCCAAAAGCATAAAGTAAGACAGAAAGCATGTTATTTCAACTTATATATATTGGTTGTGCTCAAATACTACAGTGATGGGACAGTGTAATTATCTAGCTAAATAGAATCTTTTGTGCTGTTTAGCTAAATATTCCCCACTCCCCTACAGATTGCCACCATGCAGGCACTTTTTAGACCTTGCTCGCCCTATCTTGGCTGATCACATGATCTTCAGGAGAACAAGTAATAGTAACGGAGTCTTTTGCTTTCCCCCTTCCCTCCCCCTACCTCTTTCTGGGAATTGTAGTACTCAAAAAAAGTACTCAAGTGACCCACTCAGTTCCTGCTCTGATCCTTGCATTGGGGAAGTAAGGAATATGTAGCTAAAGATAAATAGTAAATAGTGGCAATCTTCTGCAGGCTGAGCCACAAGTCTGTGCTTCTAGTGCAGAAAGTGAAAAAGGAGGCCTTTTTGCTCTGACCCAGAAGCTGTGCCAAGTGTACCTCCTTACCCCATTCAGAAACAACCAGGAAATCAGGAAAAGTGACTGTACTTCATATACTGACAAGCCGCACTGCAGCAGCTAGGAGCATGGGGCATGATAGAAAAAACAACAATCAGTGAGTCAGAGGAAAATGGTCTTTCCCTCATCTAGATGATTTTGTCTTTGAGAGGTGCAGTTTCTTGTGGCCTTATTGAACACCTGATTGCAAAGACCCCGCATAACCATCATGATAACAATCTGTTTTCCTTTTTAGCTATTTCCCTACTACAGCAATCCAAATCTATGGCTTATTGATTTGGGGAGAGCAAAATAACTGGAATAACATAAAATACCTGAAATTCCTTATATAGCATTGAAAAGTAAGTGTCTTTAGGCAAAATACTGCTACTCTGTATGGCAAGTCACAGATGGGTACTATACGCTTCAAATCTTAGTTTTCTATTAGCCTTTTATTGAAGAAGAAGCTGACAATATTTTAGTGGTACTGACTTTGTCTACTGAGCATTGCAATATCATTTAAGATTCTGGAAGTTGTAGCCCGTAGAGGCTAGATGACCCCTAATTTAATTGCATCTGTATCTTGTGGGGACAATAGTGTATGGCACATTCTTATGCTACTGTGGCATGTTGAAACATCTGCATTCCTTCCTTTAACGTCTATCTTGTTCAAGTCATCCAGAAGAAAAGCTGTAATATGTATAAAATAATCAACTATTTTGCAATACTTGTATGCTAGACTAGATGGAGCAGCACGAACATTGATATGCAAGGTTTTCTGTTAGTGAATCATAGCTGAAATCTCTTAAATTTCATCTGTAGTGCATAAGCCTAATTTTTCAGGCATTTGCTTTTTTTTGCTAATGGCATCACCTGCAACTTCCATGTTGTCTCCTGTCTGGATATCTGTGCTGCAACTTTTTGGTCTTCTGGAGAAAAGCACAGGAATGAGTTGCAACTGAGGAGTGCCTGGTAAGGCTCTGTGGGAGGCAGTGACCTCCTACTTGCAGTCTTCTTGTCTTGCTCTTCCATCTCATGTAACTTAACCCAGAGAGAGTGCTTTCCTTTGCTTTTGTGAGACTCAGTGCACGATGCTACATAGAAGACAAAGACTAAAAGGTCTGCATGATTTTTTTTTCCTTATTTAGCATTTACATGCTGGAGGAAGGCTCCGGCTGAGTGTTAATTTGTAGTCTCTGACTGAATGCTTCAGCTGATCACTCTATTAATGGTAATGTTGTAATTCACTTCCAATTCTGTACGTTTGAAAACGTCAGTGTTTGTTTGTTTTTTGTTTTTTGTTTTTTTTTTTTTAATCATGTCATTAAATATTGGAAACAGTTCGTGCTACATTGTCTGTAATACACATATGAGTATTTCTGTCTTGTTCCTTGAAAATTTTGGTGTTCAAGAAAAAAATTGCGAAGTCTCCTCAAGAGAGTGTAAAGACTCAGTTACTATGAGCTTTTCTAAACTTGGACTCTAGGTGCAAAGTACAAAAAATAACTGAAAGGTAAAAGTAGTCTAAATTTCCTTGGATTGTTCTAGCCCTTGTATTGTCACACATACACGCATATTATCAAAACTCTATAGTTTCTTCTATGTCAAGAACCAGCTCTATAATTTTCATGTGAGTAATAACTTAGACCCTTTTATCCCCCTGTGAGTCAGGAGAATCTTATGTTATCATGTACATAAATTTGAACTTTTTATAAGTGGTGCTGGTGTGTTAGTGTTTCAAATTGGCTTCAGAATGCAATCACTTGTCATATAAGTAATCTAAGCCATAGTAATAATTTAGAATAATTAGAAGTGTGTGAACTAATAGTGATGAGATGTCCTCATAATTTTTTCTCTGCCATGCATTCATGCTTTTAGTCAGTTTTAAAGGTCTAAAAGTTGTTTTGTGCCTTTGTATTTCTAATTCCACAAGCAACTTTGTCAGCATAAACCCCTGATTCTTCAGTGATCTTCATATTGCATGATAAGTAATAGTGCATGGGTTCTCAGAGAGATGCGTGTGCTTGGCTGGTACCTTGGTTGACCTGCTAGGAACTGGGATTGCTGGAGCAAAAACATTCGTTTCTGCAGGGTGAGTGAAGGCTCTTTAACAGGGATTGTGCCTGCCTCACTCCTCTATTTGACTAAGGCATGGAGGGTTTGTAATGCACTCATTAGTATCAGGTCTTAACATTTTCCAAGTCTGCAGTTTCCTAACCAAGTATCAAGCAGCATTACCGACAATACAGCTGTTGTTCAGATGGTCCAGTCACACATTTGTATGTGTTACTTTAAAGGACAAAGTGTAGGTGTGGTACCACCACCCTCTTACTGAATTTCTAGTTAACATCTCATATTCTGCTCAAAGACCAGAGGAGAAAAAAAAAGCAGGGATCATAGTTACTTTGCCCTCATCTTTTCTCTTCTCCCACCAGTTCCTAAAAGAAGGTGTGTTAGAACATTTTTCTTAGAGTTTTCCCAACATTATGCTATTTTTATCTTCTTGTATTTATGTCTTACAGCTGCCAAGTTAGCTGACCCAGGAGCACATGTCTGGTCTACTCTGGATAGATCTCCCTGCCATCTCTGCCAGGCAGGAAGTGGTGAATGCATATAAGGATTAGGGTAGGACCACTAGTAAACATTAGTAGCATATTTGTTAATCAGCGGGAAATTACCAGTATGATATATAGCTGGAATGAAATATGGCCTCTCTGGGTTTTGAGCTCTAAGAGGTTAAGAAAGCAGAGCAAGTAATATGAAAAGGACATTGATTTGCTGCCATGAGTTCTAACAGAGAACTACCTAATCATAGCAAAAAAGAGTCCATGGACAGCAAATCCCAGGAATGTAGCCTGAAGCCTCAGACTCTGGAGACGGGCCAATCATAAAGCTTCCCCTCCTTGGTCCATTCACGAGGACACAGAGGCCATTTACAGATGCTAAATTTTACTTAGTGGCTATGTTGCAAAAGCCAAAAATAAATCGATTTGTTATTTAAACTCCACAAATGTAGTTCACATTTGTTTAAAGGTATGGTTCCCAGGCCTGCCAGTGACTCCAAGGTAAGATGTTTTCAGAAACAGACTAATTATCTTTGCAGGCTTTTGTGTAACACACCTGTTGACACATGCAAATTATGGATACTATAGTATATTTTGGTGTATAATGACTATACTAATTTTCTGTAGGCAATGAAGTGGTAAATTTTTTTGAAAGAAGAAACAGCTGTGCTCCTAAGTGTCCCCTTTACTTTGAGTACAGGATGTCCATTATTTCAGCTTGCTGCATAGTATAAGTATTTATTTTTTCTTTGCCTGAATGACTGTGGTTGGAAAATATTTGGTGAAATCAGTAATACCAGGTTATAGGACGAATGAGCTATCCAGAAAGAAACCCAGAGACAAATCCTATATATCTATTAGAGTATATAATAATTATTTAAATAATAACAATTTTCTTAACTTCCTGTTGTAGAAAATTAATTATTTTCAGACAACATGTCACTCAAATAACTGCTTACCTATTTTAATGGGGAGTTTGTATATGTGAGGAAATAGAAGGGACTCAAACTACAGAATACACTGAGTTTTGTGACTTTAAGCATCAAGTTTGATGTAACATATGTAATAGAGAATGAAAGAGAAAGGATTTGTTAATGTACTTTACCTTACATATTTCATAAATTTAACTTTGGTGCATATAAAGAAATAGAAATAGAACAGCATTCCTATTTTGCTGCAGGGTGGGTTTTTTTTTTTTTTGGTTTTTTTTTTTTTTCTTGGAATTCCTTTTTACTTTCTTTGAATAACTAATATCCATATTAGTGTTTAAGGCTGTATCAAGAATGTACTTTATCTCCAAATTGCTGCCAGTTAAAATATCTTGGTTCAAATCCTGAAACAGTCTTGGAGTATGTGAACTAATTCCACTCCCCACACCCTCCCAAGGTATATCAAAAAATGTGCTCTGAAAGTGCACCTCATGCACTCTGATCACTAATAGGTGCTCCATCTAGCTGGCCAGACTAAAGCTACTCCAAAGTAAACCCCCCAAATGCAGGTGTTGTGGACATGGAGTCCTCAGCACTAACTACTGTGCTGTACTAACCTGCCTTTATTGTGCTATATTACTTGCTAATGCAAAGACTGTGATGCCATAATAAAAATAGAGTAGATCTGCAAAATATTTGGCCTAAAAGAATTTTACAGCTTTTGCACATTTTAGTGGGGAAGGTACTGGATTTTAAGCTGATGAACTGAGAGGGGGGCAAAGCATCTACCTATTGTTTTAGCTGACGATTTCTATGTTTCAGGTTGCGACCTGTTGTATCTGCATAGCATCACCAGTGCATGCAAAGGAACCTCATGGTCAGGCTGGGTGGACCATTCCTGTTGTGTTATTTATTTATATTTCAGAGGTGTGACTATAATGATGACTAAAGATGGAAGTCTTGGTGTACAGATTAGCCCAATGTGTCTCCCTCTTACTAGTTGCAGAAGAAAATGGTTTGTAAACATTGCAGTGAAGCTAAACACACTTATGACTTCATGTCATGGTTTAGCCTCAGATAACGGCTAAGCTCCCACCCAGCTACACTCTCATTCCCTCCCCCCCCCGATCCTGGAAAGAAAATAGAAGAGCAGGAACTAGAAAGCTTGTGGGTTGAGCTAAAGATAAGGAGATTACTTACCAGTTACTGTTGCAGGCAACACAGATTTAATCTGGGGAAAATTGTCTTATTTGGTTGCTAATTAAAATGTAATAATTTATTGGAGTAGTGGGAAACAAACATTAAAGTAACACCCCTCCTTCCCCCTTTCTCAAACTCAGCTTCACTCCTTCACTCTAGTCTCCCACTAACTCCCCACCTTAAGTGGCTCAGGGGGATGGGGAACAGGGGGCTGCAGCCAGTCCAAAACAGCTCCTCTCTGCTGCTTCTCCTTCTTACACTTTTCCCCTGCTCCTGCATGGGTCCTCTCCAAGGGCTGAAATTCCTGTCAAGAAAATCTGCTCTGGTGTGGGCTCTAAACAGGCTGTGATTCCTTCAGGATACCCATCTGTTCCAACATGGGGTTGTCCAAGGACTGCAGTGACTGTCTGCACTGGTGCAGGTCCTCCATGAGCTGCAGGGAATCTCTGCTCTGGCACTGGGAGAACCACCTCCTCCCTCTCCTCTTTCTTTGACCTTGGTGTTCCCTCTGTTGTTTCCCACTCTTTTTTGTTTGTTTGTTTGTTTTGTTTTGTTTCCTCTTCCTCTCTCTCTTGCGTGTTTTCTGTCTTTTTACATATGTTTTTACAGATGTGCCATAAACTTTGCTGGTGCATTCAGCTTTGGCCTGTGATGGGTTTGGCTCCAACTGGTTGTGACTGGCCCAGGGCAGCCCCTAGCATCTTCCCACAGAAGCCACCCCTGCAGCACTCCTTCTGCCAACATCTTGCTACCTACACCAAATGCACTTCTGTATATTTGAGAGACTGTAGGGTGACTGTCAGGGTGAAAGGGATAAATCTTGACTGACTTGTTTATTCTGACCCACAGAGTAGGAGCGTGAGTAGCTATGAGTCAGCAAGCAGGAAGGAAGCAAATAGAGATATGTATTACTGTATACAGGTTTCTTTAACAATAATAGAAGATATGCATAGAATAAAAGAAAATTTACACAGAATCTTTACTAGCCTCTGTTTCTGCTTTGCCTGCCTTTGGGCATTTCACTTATACTAGGGTTAGGTGAGTAGTAAAGTTATGTTAATGGAATGTGACTAGAAGAACCTTAGACTATATGAGATTGCTTAGAAAAAGAGCAGAAAATTTTGATCAGAAAACAAAAATGCTGCTTTAGCCTGAACCACTATTAGAATCTAAATTGCAGACTACAATACTTAATATAGGCAAACGTATTAAATCAGGACCCATGTATAGCACAAAATGCACGAAAACGTAATGCACAGAAGTGATGCCTTAGGCCATACATGAAAAGCCTTATTCTGTGTTGGAATTTCACAGAATGTCATCACTGCCGAGGGACCTTTCAGTCACACCATGTGTACTGTATATTTGTGAGAACAACTTATTGTGAGAATATCTAAATTTGTGGTATCTGGTAGGAAATAGGACTTTGTGTTCCTGCAGAATAACTAACAAAAAGAGAGGAAAGAGTTTATCCATGATTTTTTAATTTACAATTATTCTTTCTGATAGTCATTAATGTTTATATACTGGTTCCACATGGACTTCTCTACTTTGAATATTTGAGAAGAATCAAAGAAATATGATCTACTGACAAGTATATGCTAGTTTTCAGGGAGATCAGTGACCATGAGAGCTGATTTATAGCCTTAAAGTCTGAAGATCTGTCTCTACTACCATACAGTAAAAGAAACAGTGTAAATTTTATATTTTTTTTCCCAGCATACCTCAGTTGAACCTGTTTTACCATTACTGATAGCTTATGATCCTCTAGGCCCAGATATACAAAATCTTTGTAACTCCCACTGAGAGTTAATCATGAGAATTAAGCACCAAAATATATTAAGGATGTGAGACTTAGCAAATCTCCATCTTCGTGTTATTGCTTTGTCTCTTTAAGCACATTTACACTTATGCAAGGGAGTGTAGTCCTGAAACGTCCAAACTAGAAACAATGTAAATTGTTTCAGGGCTCTATTACAATATACTTATTACAGTACATGCCTGAGACACAACATACATTAGCTTAGGAGCACCACATTGCTAGCCCAGCTGTTATGGGTTAACCTCAGCAGACAGTTAAGTCCCATACAGCCACTGGCTCACTCTGCAGTGGGATGGGGGAGAAAATCAGAAGTGTAAAAGTGAGAAAACTCATGGCGTCTTAATAGGTAAAGCAGTACTTTTTGTCGACAGGCAGATATTTAGTCATTGCTAGAAAGCAGGGCTTCATCATGCATAATAGTTACTTGGGAAGACAGACTGCATAACTCCAAATATCCCCCCCTTCCTTCTTCTTTTCCCCCAGGTTTATTGCTGAGCATGACACCATATGTTAAGGGATATCCCTTTGGTCAGTTGGGGTCAGCTGTCCCAGCTGTGCTCCCTCCCAACCTTTTGTGCACCCTCAGCCTCCTTGCTGGTGGATGGGCTGAGAAATAGAGAAGTCCTTGACGCTGTGTAAGCACTGCTCAGAAATAACTAAAATCTGGGTGTGTTATCAACACTCTTTTCATCACAAATACAGAACATAGCATCATATGAGCTACTATGAAGAAAATTAACTCCAGCACAACCAAAACCAGTACACCAGGTTTAGTGCTTGAGTTCCCTTCACTGATCTGTGCAGACATTCTGACCTGGAGCTGCTGGGACACTTTATACTGAATTGTCATATGTGACTTCCAAACACCAGAAAATATCTGCTAAGTTGTTGCCATGGTACAGGCTTAGATGTACAGAAAACAGACTGGAAAAAACCTGTTAAAAGGACAGAACTCATTGGTCTAGATTTGAAATGGTTGTCTAGATTTTGTTCTCATCTTTTAGCAGTTTTCTGCATCATCAGGTAGTGTTGTAAAAGTGTTTCTAAATGATACTCTCGTATTTTCTAAACTAAGTATTGCTTTTTAACAGAATACCTCTTTACTTATTGTGTTCCTGGAGAGAAAGACTTTTCATTAGTCATTAGGAGTTTTTCTTTTGATGACTAAAACTTAGAGAAAAAAAATGGAAAAAATATTAAGGTTTTTATGCTTAAAAAATAAAAAAGTTGAGAGAACTTGGCTTGCTTCTTACAATAATATACTTTAATTGGCCAAAATGGTGGAGTAAAAATGTTGCTTTCAGTTTGTGTGCCCTGAAATATGTAGAGAGAACTTTCATTATACTTTATATAACATGGTTTTGACTGTTAGGAATGTCCCAAATTATGAATAAATAGTTCATTTAAAATGTTTTTCATTAAATGTGCTAACTGGAAATTGGGAAGGAATTCCAATTTCCTCTTGAACGGTGGGTGGGTCCTTGTAACTGCGTATGTGCACTCAAAATGGCAGCATCCAGCTTTTGCCATTCACTTTATGACACAAATTACTCCTAGCACAAGATAATATCAGTGCAGTAATACTCATACTTATCTGACTCCTGTGAATTCAAGAATGATGATGCATTTATCTATGAGGTAAATTTTATGCTTCAAAACTAGTGTCACAATATATCGTCCCGTGTATCAATTAGAAATTGCAATTTAGTAATGTCATATATCTGATGTAGAAGCTCAGCAATCCTTATGCAGACTTTGTTGTCAAATTCACCATTACAAGAGCTCTCGGCCTCCCTTCATACCAGGTGGACATTCTCAATTGATGGTTTGTTATTTCTGCTTTGCTGCCATGTGGTTCGGAGTACATGCTGGTTTTTTCCTACTTGTCCACTTACTAAATTAAAGGTGTGGCTGAGATGTGGAAGACATAGTCACTGGACATAATTTACCTAATTAAGTAACAGAGAGATTCAGCTTTAAGAGGTTCAACAAGAAGCATGTAATTGTGATCTTTGTTTGGGTTTTAATCTGCTTATTGGGCCAAACTGGAAGCTGTGTGTAGTGGGTTGACCTTGGCTAGCTGCCAGATGCCTACTGTATCACTCTGTCTCCTCAACAGGACAGAGGGAGAAAATACAGTGAAAAGCTCATGGGTCAAGATAAAGACAGGGAGTTCACTTAACAATTACCATTATGAGCAAAACAGACTCGGCATGCAGAAATTAATTTAATTTGTTGCCAATCAGATTAAGATAATGACAAATAAGAACAAATCTAAAACCACCTTTCCCCCACTCCTCCATTTTTCCCAGGCTTAACTTCACTCCTGACTTCTCTACTATCTCCCCCCAAGCAGTGCAGAGGGATGGGGAATGGGGTTGTGGTCAGTTCATAACATGTTGTCTCTGCTGTTACTTCCTCCTCACATTCTTCCTCTTCTCCATTGTGGGATCCTTAATGAACTTCTCCAAAGTGGGTCCTTCCCATGGCTGCAGTTGTTCAAGAACATTTCCGGTGTGGTCCTTTCCATGGGGTACAGACCTTCAGGCATGGACTGCTCCAGTGTGGGTTCCCCAGAGGGTGGGGGGACAAAACCTGTTCTGGCATGGACTTCTCTCCACAGGGCCGCAGTTCCTGCCAGGAGCCTTCTCCAGCGTGGGCTCTCCATGGGCTGCAGCTTCCTTCAGGGCACATCCACCTCCTCCAGCGTGGGGTCCTCCACAGGCAGCAGCATGGATATCTGCTCCACCATGAACCTCCGTGGACTGCAAGGGGACAACCTGTCTCACTATGGTCTTTACCACAGGCTGCTCCAGTGCCTGGATCACCTCCTCCTCCTTCACTGATCTTGGTAGCTGCATAGTTGTTTCCCTTGCATATTCTCACTCCTCTCTCCACTGGCTGCTATTACACAGCTTTTCTACTCTTTCTTAAGTGTGTTATCACAGAGGCACTACCAACATTGCTGATTGACTCAGCTTTGGCCAGCATTGGGTCCATCTTAAAGCTGCCTGGAACAGGATCTGACCAACATGGGAGCAGCTTCTGGCATTTTCTCACAGAGGTCACCCCTGCAGCACACCCTGTACCAAAACCTTGCCACATAAACCCAATACACTGTGAAACACCACCACTATAATTGTTACATATATTAGCTAGTTTAAAATGTATGTATGCGCATTTAAGTGGGCACTTCCACTTCAGAAAAGCTGACCTGAACAACTTAGTCAATAAGAGGGATAATACAGGCTCAGCTAATTTTTTTTCATTCTACTCAAGGGTAAGGGGGCTGTAATAGATGTTTCCTTGGCCTGTGTTCCTCTGTGTCCATGTAGGACAAAAGTTCTGGTTTTCAGCTGGTGATGGATGCATCTTTGTAGAACTTCTAAGTGCTTGTGAGGACTGTGTGAGAGACAACAGAGAAACTGACTGACTTGCTTGTCAGTCAGTTTATGCTTATTTTGAAAGGGTCTGCACTTCCATTAGAAAGTTATGAAGTGTTCATTAGTCATGAATGGGTTGAAAATCATCATGCTTTAGGATATATTGAAACTGATGTGTATAAAACCTATGGAGGTTTCTATGTTAAAAAAAAAAAAAAAAAAAAAAAAGTGATGTAGGAATCATAGGCCACAGTACCACTGGCAGATCCTAGTAACATTGAGCAATAATTGGAAGGGTATTTATGACAAAGTTGATTCAGTGCATTCCATGCAGCTAATTTCCAGAAATCTTATGTGTGTAGTACCTGTGTGAAATGCAGTTTGGATCAGGAAATCCCCAAAGTCAGTCCATAAATGATGGTCAAACTAAGTGACTTTGTTATGAAATCACTAACATATATGCCAGTTGACAAAATCATTAGCCATCCTCTGTGATACACTCCAGTCTAAAGTTGTAATAAGATACAAAGCCAGTAGATGGACCCAAAGATATAATATCCATGATGATGTACATATATGATTTCCACAAGAGTTCTCAGTACTCTGACCATATTTTTATTTCTTTGCAGTGAATGGCTATTTCCTAATTATTTGTATTGCCCTACTTCTACATGGCCCCCGATAGATTTTATTTCTGATTCTGTACTTGCACTTTTGTTAGATTTTTAGAAGTATTTCTTTATTCCAAGAACAAAATAAATGTCAATCTGAGGGTTTAGACAATAGTCTTAGAATAAGAGCTTGGAGATGTTGGGAAAGTCACTGAACAAAATCTGAGCAGTTAATAAATTTATAGTACAGCAACATTTATGCAAAGAAAACTAAGTGCATTGCACATATAATTAGATGCTACAGAATTATAGGAATTACATTCTGAACAGAGGAGAAAATTGATAAAGATTTGAAGCAAGCTTTTTTTCCTAAACTAGAATGGCAGCAGAACGAAGTAGAAGTGCCTATTAGTAGATACCTTTTGAAAAGCTTCCGATCTTTCCTTTTTTTTTGACTGGTAATAAACTAACTGGTTACTTTACCGACCCGTTGCGATATTGCCTTCTTAGACAGTTGGGGGACAGGTTTATTAGTGATTGAAAAGCTCATAGATGTGATATATAATATAAGGAAATAGAGCTGGGCTAACATGGCTTGCAGTATTGATCCCAGAATGACATGTGCTAAGTGCTATAAATTTCCAACACTATCGGCCTCATTAAGAAAATCAAATTGAGTCTGCTACAGGGTACTTCCTCTATACTTGCAATGAATAATTTCTGCTGTTTCTAAGTGTACATATGTATATACAGAAACATTTTTTCCTCAGTCCTCCATCTACTCAATGTAATTTGATCAGTTCTTTCTGCAGGGTTTTTCAAGGTCCTGTTAATCCACTTCAGATTTAGCTGGATATTTCAATTTTTTCCTTTTAACCCTGCCCACTTGTATGCTGTACATACAGGAATGTAAAATATTGAAGCTACCCTGTTCAGAAAGTTTGACTACTGAAACAGTTGGAGAATTCCTTGTTAAACTTTTAAAGAAAGAGGAAATAGCATATTACTTTAAAGACCCCCAAAAAATTGTAGTAGAAGGAATAGGACAGAATGCCAACTTCTGAAATCTTTCAATAAAATAAAATAACTATTTGTGAGGGCACCATCTAACAGGGATGTATGGAAAGTTGTTAATTAGCTGGTAATGAGAATACAAGTTTACCCTTTAAGGTCTGGCTTACTTTGAACTGCCTGGAGGTTTGGAGATTCCTTTAGACACATAGGGTTATTAATTCTCAATTAAAGCAAACTCGTTAGAACTTCTTCGATACAGAAATTGGGTAGGAAATTTATTGAGAAGAAGATTTGTCATGAGTTTTCTAGTATTCCCTAGATGAGACTGAGTGGGAAACATATAGAATAACCTTTCTTAGGGTATTTGGACATCCTGTTTTGGCTGAAACGCAAAATCTAAGGTACACTATTTAAAATAAAGGAAAAAAAAAAAGAAGTGATGAACCTTTGAAATTAAAAAAAAAATATGCATTTTTAAAGGATAAGGGAAAGCTTTAGGGTAGTTTGAATTTCATTGTCCCCAGGCTCTGGTCGATTTTCTTTTTTTGAAGTGGTATGGAAGAAAGTGGAGGATTCATAGATTTTAAAACCTGTTTAATTTGATCTCAAAGAAAGATTTAAGAAAGATAATGTGAACTTCCCAATACTTCATATGAAGTTTGTTAAGGAGGCTTGGAATTCCTGAGTCAATGCTTTAACAATATGGCTATTTTTTACATCTTATGCCCCTCTGTTGCCTTCTCAAGTATAAAAGTATAAAGGATATGTGATTCTGAGCTAAATTCTGCTCTCAATTGACAGAGTATAGACAGAAACTATGGTGTAAATTACCAGTTGGATATATCTTGGTTAGAAAATTGGGCAAGTTCTGTGGTCATCAACTTCTACACTCAATCACATTATTGTATATTTGGAATAACTGTAATCAAGTTAAAATAGTAAGAAAGGGAAAAAATAACATTTTTTTAGGAATAAGTGAATGGGAAGTTTTAAAATACTGTTAGATTTAGTCTGCATTTACATTGCTACTAAAGGGGAACCACCCCTAAAATTCCTTAATTTTTAACTTGCTGAAAACTTGCATCAAGTGACCTGAAAATCATGATGGCAGCTCCCATAGGTAGTAGACATCTCATCCCATAATACTGTTTCTTACAGACTAATTGCCAGTACTTTTTTTTTGTGTGTGTGATTCAGACATCTACTAAGATAGAAAACGAATATGTTTTAGAAAATATTTATCTACCTATATAGTAAAGATACCTCATTAAAATGATGGAATAAAGGAAAAGCGTTGTCAAATATTTATATTAGAATATGTCCCAACAACTGTAGTACTTTAGAAATAATTTTAGCTTTGGTACATAATTTTAGCTTTGATCGATGTACCAAGGGAAGGGAGAACAGAAGAAACAAGAGTATGGTGGCTTGAAGGTATGGATTTTGAAAGCATCTAAGGGATTTTAGTACACAACTTTCAAGTGCCAAAATCAGTGGGATCTGTGTGTCCTTAAGCATTTTTGACAAATCTCTCTTACTTCACTGAAATCCTGATATAGCAAAGCAAAGAGCTACATGGTTTATTAAAGTTAAGCCCTGGCCTTAATATTTGTGAATAGTTTCAAAGCCTCTGGCTGAGGCAGTATGGAACAGAAAGTAGATTTTTAAACCCCAGCTTACAGTTTTTAGTACTTGTGTTTTGCATTGCAAAATGAGAAAAATCACATTATCATTTGAATATTCCAAGAATCCTAGAAGTGTAGGGATCTATTCTGTACTTCTAAAACTTAAATGGGCAAATAACTTCAGATAAATTGTCTCATCAGCAGCACATTAATACGCAGATATTTCTTTTTTATGTTGTTAAAATTTTGAGGAGACTTCTTTTACACATCTGCTTCACTGTTTTAGATATTCCCTGTGGTAGAAAGGTATCTTTAACGCTCAGAATTATTCTGAAGGGATTTTATCCAGGATTCTGTCAAGTTTTCTGGTAGGCTCATCTTTATACATGTCACAGTTTAATTTCTGTGTGGATGTTTTCTACCTTCCTTGCTTAGCATGTCAGTACCTGGAAGTGCACATTTTCTTAGCCTTTCACCTGTGTGAAATATAGTCCCCAGATGTATAATAATTTGTTGTATTATCTCTGTTCTAGTTCCTAGTACACTTCATAACTGTTTTGTGCTTGACTTTAAGAACTCCAGGAAATATAATTCTGAACTCCTGAACACTGATGCTGTACCTTCCTCATGTTAAAAATATTCTGAATATCACATTCAAGACCTTATATCCTAGACAAACTTAAGGAAATTTTAATGTGTAATAGGAGCTGCTATCTATTCTATTCTGGACATGAAATCATTCTTTTATTCATCAAAGCCAAAACACACTGTCCTTAGATATCAAAATGTTGTCATAGCCCAATATTTCAGAATATTTTCTTTAATGATCCACAAGAGGTGATGTGAGCAACCATGGTATTTTCTTCCATTTCCCTTCATATATAAAAAAAAAAAAATTAAAAAAAAAGAAAGTGCAGCAATATGTTGTTTTCCACATTGCTGAGTTTCAGAATACGTTGATGCTAATAGTATCGAATTTCTACCTTAGTAATACTGTTACTTCCCTATCCTCAAGGAAATTCCATTTACAGAAGACTGAACCTTATTCCCTTTATATTTTTTGTCTTTTTTGTGTGTGTATGTGTGTGCAATTTCTCTAGACACTGTTTTCCTATCCAACATTTCACTGAAATCAATGAAATCAGAAACGTATGTGGTTGCCTTCAGCGTTTCAATTTACAGACTCATCAGATAGATCCAGCTAGTCTGACTAAACTTTGAACAATTCAAATAGAAAAACCATATCCCTTGTCTGCTTGGGTTTTTCTGCTTTGTCAGGTCACTCTTACCTGTTTTGACTGAAAATATAGCTTTATATTTTTGAATGTGTTTGGACTACAAATGAAAAAAATTTGTACAAATTTATAGAAATCAGACCTATACAAAACTTTATAGAAAATTTTCACGCAAGTATTTTCAGAGATTTTTGGGGTGCTTAGTATATTCAGCTTGAAAGCTGATTTGGGTAATTTTTCGTACCCAACTTCAGCAGGCAACAAGAAGGCAGACGTAGCCTGTGCTTTTAGAGGTTTATTTAAACTTAGTCCAAAACAGTATCTCCTCTTAATTTCCTTAAAGAACTTCAACATTATTTTTTTTTTAAAATTACTAATTAGCAAGAAAAAAAAAAAGAACTAGGCTGTTATGCTAGCATTCTCTCTACTTTACCATGTTGAATAAGGAGATGAAGTTTCTAACACTGCAGTGCAGACAGGACATGCTAGTTTGCTAATCCAGAATGACTCTGGGTGATTTAGAGTACTACTTTTTGTATCAGGAGACCACGTCTGGAGTTTGCCCAGTAGGTGATGCTGACCTGTATAGAAATAGGACAGGCAGGGGCTGCAGAGATCTTCCTAGTGTATTGTAGCCACTTTTTATGCTAGACCACCCTTATTTCTGTGATACTTTTTAATTGCTAAACAATCTTTGTCCTAGTTTTGGCTGGGATAGGGCCAAGTTTTTCTTCCCTTCTTAGTATCTGTAATAGTGCTTTGTTTTGGATTCAGGATGGGATTTGATATGAGAAGAACATTGATAATGCAAAGCAATGGACTCAAACTGGCCAATGGAATATTCCATATCATATAACATAATGCTTGGTATACAGAGGAGTGTTGATTGGGAAGCTCTCCCTTGCTTCCAGGACTGTGGTTTTGGGATTCTCACTTCTCTGAGATCACTAGCCAGGAACAATCTGGCCATTGGTCGGTGGGTGGTGAGGAATCACATTATGCATTACTCATTTGTATTTTCTATTATTATTATTATTATTATTATTATTATTATTTTATTTTATTTTATTTCAATTATTAAATTGGTTTTATTTCAATGTATGAGTCTCTTTACCTTTATCCCTCCAATTATCTCCCCTATTCCCTGGGGTGGGGGAGGGTAAGCGAGTGGCTGTGTGGTGTTTGGCTGATGGTCAGGTTAAACCATGACAATATTAAACATCTTAAATACTATTAATATTGCTAAACAATATTAAAGAATACTAATCAAAACCCCTTTAACAGGGAAAGTTTGGTCCTTACGGTACACCTCCCTCATGTGCATCCATGTAGGACTAAGTACAGTACAGCCCTTAATCTGGACAAATCATTGCTCAAACACTCTCCCTCTGCTTCAGAATATTTTATTTTTTCACTCCAGCCAGGCCTGTAGGCATTTTCCCATCTAAAATTCTTCCCCATATATCTCATGCCAATATTTGAATTATGGTAGATTATGTTTTTCAGGGACTATCCCACAGCAGCTGAATTCTGAGAGGTGACCCCCGGAAGAATGTTACTGTGAAATTCTGTGATTTTTCTATAAAAAGAAAGGCTCTTTTTTCCTAATGACCTTTCTGGCACATCAAGCCTTGGGATCTAAGCAGCAGCCTTTCCGGCTTGTGCTTCATCACATATAGTGCAGATTCCATAACAGAAGTTTAGTAAGGAATTCTGTCAGTAATTGGTGAGGCAGAATAACAACCCCTGTACATCCTGAGGAGGAAAAAAAAATATTTTTCATACCTATATGGGAACATTTCATTTATTCTGGGCCTGAAATGCTAAGAGCTGAAAGATATTTGTACACATTGATTTAGGCTAAAGGGTCTGAGCCTGTTGTCAAGAATTTCGATTTTGACAGGCTAGCCCGTCCCCTGGATTATTCCCACACAGGTATGCACCATATTCAGGCATAGTTTTGCAAATTTAGGGGCAATATTTGGAGGCTTACTCCCACTATAAAGGCTGGACAGAGGGCTGTGTGGAAGACAACAGCGCTGTATGCACACAGGTATCCTCAGCTCAATTTTTGTGAAGCACAACAAGCAGAATGAGCAGCAAGTGAACTCTGCATGCAGTGTACAGCATGCTTTGTTCTCCTTTTAATCTCACAAGGAGAAATAGTCTAGGTAACTTGTTTGGAGGTCACAGTGAGCAGTCGAGGCAGAACAGGGAATTTACCACTGTTCTCAATGTTAACCTAAGTAGGTATTATTACAAGTTCCTGATTCACCCATTAATTTTCCTTCTGTGTTCAAAGGGGTCAAATAGACGTACTCTATATGCAGAATTGGCAAGCGTGCACCTATTTTTTTTTTCTACAAAAATTAGCAAATATGTTTTCATATACAGAGTGATCAGTTCCATTTACTTGCCAAGAAAGTGCTATTGCTTAGTAACCACTTTTCAAAGCTCTGCTAGTTGTGAGTTTTCTGTGGCTCCAGTTAGCTTTGACTTTTAGTCAAAGCTTTACTGTGCTGTGTTTCTCTCATACTGGGAATGAAAACACTGCACACACAATGTTCGAAGATTTAATTGAACATATTTCCAGCTTAATTGCTGTGTTAGACCTTGCCTTTAAGAGTGTTATGCCATGTGACTGCTTGTATTGCTATATGAAGTGTGATTAGTTAAGGCAAATGCCTCAACAGCATGGAGCTATTTGTATATTGGGTGTGTGGGACGGTGGTCAGGGAATTGAGGTCACATAGTTTATATATTTTCCTGGTATTTGGTTTTCTGTCTAATTAATTTTATAACTGAAACACAGATTTGTGTTTAGGGCAGTTGCAATTCATGAAAAAAACTAGTTTTACTAAAATATATTACTCCAAGAGGACAAAACTAAGCTATTTGGACAGCATATTTAAACAAGCAAAGAAAGCCAATTGAAAATATTTTCTTGTTTACTTTGCCATACATGAGTAAATATGTTGATTCTGGCTTAACACAGACATTAATGAAGAAATAATTCAAAACATACTGTTATTATTTTTCAAAATAATTAAAACATGTTTGAGGCCTTGACTTCCAGAGAAGCTTAAGAGAATTATATTCCTAAATTCCATTAAGTGATTGTCCCTTTTAAGTTATTGTAGACTATTTTGAAAATCCAAACCTTGATTGTTAGATTAAGAGCCAGAATCTCACATTCCTTTCTTGAGTTGTTCCAAGTCTGTCCAAGTGAGGTTAGGCTTGAGTAAGTATTATCTAGATTGAATACAGGTACTAGGATCTGACCTTACACTTCTGATTATTGATGAAGAAAAAAAAAATATTTTGAAGCCTGTTTCAGAAGCAAGGGTATCAAGGTATAGATTTATGGAATTATGTACACAAGATCAAATCCTAAATGGATGTTGGAGACATGATTAACACCAGTCTTTCACTATGTGTGTTTTAATAATATTTTTTTCCAAACTTCTGATCAGACGTATTTGTTTAAAAACTAAGCAAGGAAAGGTGTTTGACTGTATAAGGTATGGGATTTCTGGGTAGTTGTGAGAACAGAAGTTGAAGAAGCCATGGAATGGAAAAAGACAATGACTTTTCACAGAAAACTGCCATAGTATGTTAGAACACAGATTCTTGGTCTTACAACTGTATTATCACTGTTTCTGTGGAATGGCCAAGAACTGGCCACAGCTGAACTGGATTGTCCCAAATTTAAAAGTGCTACTGTGCCACATTTGACAAGGATGTAAGGATTATAACTGGTTAAAATATATCTAACTTACACAAATACTATGTACATGTCTACTGGTGGACTTCATGGGTGGGCAAATAGTAATTGTAGATTTGAATACAGCAAAAAATGGAATTTACTTTCTGTTTGGTGCTGTAATGAATCAAACTCCATTATAATAGTAACCATATCCATCATAGAAGTAACTGATTTTAATTTCTGCTTTTTTTTTTTTTTTTTTTAAAAAAAAAAGATTGCACTGCATATGTAGATAGTGCTTCATTTATTTCCTGTTACAGCATTCTAATTTTAACATCCTGACTCTCCTGTAATTACTAGACCTGATTGAAATTTTCCTACTCTTTCAGAGGAAGCGAAAGAAAAGGAGACTAAATTTTTAACCAAGTTAAACTTCCTTTATTATTATAGAACCACTACAACTTTTAACTGTGAATCCTATTGATCTATACTACAAAGCTGCTAAATTAAGAAGACTGAAAACCTGAAAATACATTCATTTCTGGTTCTTCTGTGGAGTCTGTGAGGAATTATAGCTTGTATGTTTCACAAAAGCAATGAATCAAAAGCTGGATTAAATACCACTATAACCAACCCCTCTTCCCCTCAAAAAAGATTGGTTTCCTTTTTACTCTTTAGCCCCAATAGGAAGGCAAAGTAGGATACAGAACACTTAAATTCTACTCTGCCATCTTGATTCAGTTGCTGTTTATGAGAAGTTTCTTGTCCGGCTATAAGGTATTTTTAGTTGGCTTGTTCTTTCCCCCCAGTGACTGAATGGCCTGAACACAAAGGTATTGAGTATTTGTGACTTCACTCAGCTACTGCTCAGATTTTGGCTAACACAGCTCATGCTAAGGCCTGATGTATGCTGGCAGCAGCGCCACTAGGTTAAATCCAGAGCATCTCATAGACAGGACAGGTGGCCAGAGTTAAAGGGCCGTTATGCCGTCATTATCTCCTGCAAAATTGCTGTTTCCTGCAGAAATGATGTTTTTTCTGGCAGTGTCATCAAAATCCGCTAACTTATAGAAATGGTACAGACCAGTCATTCAAGCTGGAAGGTATAAAATATCAGCTTCCCCAGAAAGCTTTTGAAGCTGCTACAACAACAGCTGGACTCCTGAGGCTTTCATGCTTTCCCCATGTGACCCATGGGATGCCCACACCATGACGGAGATGAAAGGATGTTCACTCTCACTGTCAACTAGGCAAATAATTCTTGTTTTTTTCCTCATAAGCACATGATGTTAAGAGTTAGAGGTTACAAGTTATGAAACCCTATGATTTGAATGGTGAACAAATTAATTCACATGCTAGACAGGTCTGGGCAAAAGACGATCAAGCCCCTGTTTCATTTGTGTTTGTTGCATTTCTTAATGAGCTCATGGAATAAAGTTTAAATTACAGAGTACATTGTCCTGTAAATTGAAGATATCCAAATGGACCACGACAGCACTTTCAAACAAAACGTTAAAATCAAAACCTGAAGGGAAGCCACTTCCTATAAGATACTCCCATATATACTCACTGATCAATAAACAGTCTATGAATAAGAATAATGAATCTGATACCAATTGTAATAGAATTATAAATATATTTAACACAACCTGAGGCATTGCTACAACACTCCCACAGTTCCAGGAACAGCCAGGAACAGAGACACCTCTCTCCTCTCATATTTTCTTCCCTTCAGTCTGTACTGATCTTAACCGGCCTTAGATCAATGGCGTGGTTCAACTCTAACTTATCTCTCACTTGTGTTGCTGTTACACTGAGATGAAACCAGCATAAATTACAAGTAAATGTGATTTTGTTTTTTCCTCCAACATGCATACTGATTGAATCAGGAGGAGAAAAAATTGAGCCCTTAATGAAGAAATATTTCTATGATTGTAATGTGGTAAAAATTAGCTTAATGGCACTGGAAAAATAGTCAAGAAATGCTTGGTATTAACTGCATGTCTTTCAGAACAATATCTCGATTAAATAAATTAAAAATTAGAACTTGTTTGAGAGTGTTGCTTTTGCACAAAAATTAAAGCTAATGAGAAAGCCACTATAAAACATCTTTCATACCATTCATAAGAAAATATCTAACTCTGAACAGTTTTCTTCTGGGGAAAAAAATAAATTACATGTACCCTAAAGAAAGACATGCAAAATAATTAGTATAATCATTGCAAGGGTTCCAGAAATTTGTTAAGTAATCTTTTCTTTTTATGGCTATGTTTTTCCAATTTCAAGCTGGAAATGCAGAATACCAAAGATACTAGGATTTGTTGTACTTAATCGAAGAAAAAGCTAAGTAGAGGATTAATTAATGGAGTAGCTGTTGATTTGAGGAGCCAAAGGGGAATTCAAACTATTCTCCACGCCCATATTTTCAGAAGTGGTAAGTACCCGCTAGTCATGTGTGGGACTGAGAAGTACCAAACAAGGTTAGGAATCTAATTCACTTTAATTTCAGTGGAAATTATATGCCTAATCTGTTGAAGGACATTTGAAAATCCCCTTATAGAAACACATGCATTTTTATGTTGTTAAATCACTTTAAATGGCTTGCCCAAAGTAAGATACAAGCAGAAATCCATTAAGTAATAGCAGATTAGTTTCTATGTTTCTTTCATTTCCTATTAACTCCAGCTCTTCACTCTGTGCCTTCAGTTGTATCGTTACATTCTTGTGTTTACCATTGGAAACAACTGCATCTTGTAAATTCAACAGTGTGCTGGCTAGTAGTAGAGACTTTGCAAGGTACTCTCTGTCACATAGACTAAAGCATGAATTTGTATGTGCCAGAAAAAGAATTTGTACCCTTTTCCTGCTCCTGAGGCTCTATATACAAGGTCTAGTTGGTGGTGGCTCTCCAAATGGGTAACAAGCTACAGCCAGGATAGGGCATGGGGAGGGTCAAGGCCTCAATCACAACTGAGATGCAGCAGTAGCTGCTGAAGAGACCAAGAGGCACAACTTACATGAATTGTGTTCTGTTGGGAAGCCTTGACAAAGTTCTGTGGGAATTAAACTTATTACTCTTCTGTATTTAGTTCATTTTAAAGTATCCGCAGAAAAGAAACCTGATGTATTTTCTGCTTGCTAATAGGTAGACAATGTCCCAAAAGCACTGTCTCCTGCAGCCTCATGCTATCTGATTATAAAAGATAAAATTATGTCTTGACATTTCTTCCACATAGGAAGGGTGGGAATGTAGTTTATAAGTGGATATGTGCTGTTACTATTTGAGCTCTTAGATAGCTTTGGGGGAAAAAATGCAGTTTAGTCAGAAAACTGTTGTGAGTAAATTGCACAGCCTTGTTATCTTTCATCAGGAAGCCTTCATTTCATTTTTTGCAATTACATTAATACAAAATAGCTCCATAAAGACTAGTGTCTGAGTTCATTTTTCCTTTTTCTAATATAAATGTTATTATGTCCTGAAAGAATGCATTTTCCTAAATAATTTGGTAGTTTTCATAGAGCTTTTCCTTCTCTGGGATGATCCCTCTGTCTTTCCTTAGATGTAAATGGAAATAAATAATGTTCATTAATAGGGAGGCTGCCAGTGTATCTGTAATTTTTTGCTAGAAGCTGAGTAAACTTAGTTATATGATAATGTACCAGGCTTGACGTTGAAGTGACTTAAGTTGAAGTGACAAGTAATTTTTTATAAAGTACTATCATATAAATTTTTTTTATGAAGTACTATCATATCACTTAACACATTTGTCTGCTAACATGATATTTGCACATGTAAGTTGATCATTAAGACCGAATAGTTCTTATTCTTTGTTTTTAAGAGAGGGGATATTTTGCAAATAGGATATTTTCACATGTTGTGGTTAAATCATAATATGTTTCAACATCAAAAGAAAGAAAGATTTTTGAGACCTAGGGTGATAAGTACAAATTCAAATGACATTTTTGACCTATTCAATAACCTAAAATCACTTAATGATTCACTTTTGTGAGAAGGTCATACTGGTAGGTGACTGAGATATATCAATGTCTTACAAATACAAACACTTGGGACATAAATGATGGGAGGATAAAGTTTTCCTTTGGATAGCTTATATAACTCTAAAATTTTGCATATGTGGAATTAAACTGATTATTTACTTCCTCAGTCACATTTCTCAGAAGGAGCCCTGAGGGGTGAATTTTATCATTCAGAGGGTGATAGTTTCTGACCTACTCCTTGCTTGTTCCTGAAGATAAATAATTTGTGTCCTTATTTCCGCTTACTGCCAATACCAATTCACACTGAGCCAGCAGAAACATTTGTGGCAAAATGTGCTTCAATCAAAGAACACTATTTTGTCATAACATAAACATTTGATGCAATTATCTTTTGTGAAAACATTCAAAATTTTCTTTTCTCTCCTTTAGTGGAGAACACAAATCAAAACGTGAAGTTTGTTGCAAAACAGAAGAGCCAGACCTGCTCAGCAGTTTCTATTTTGCTTTTCTGTTTGTCATTTTTCCCAGCCCATTCACTTTTTGCCCATTCTGGATTGCAGAGGGATGGAAAGAAAGTGAAGCTTTTTCTGCCAATGCATAAAAGTTGTCTGGTGCCCTCCTGGTGCTTCATCCTGTGTCACTGAGAGCTAATTGAAGAAGTGTTGCTTCCAGAGAAAGAGAAATATTTTTTTTTCCCTTTTTAATATTGATTTAGAAAAGCCAGAGGGAGAAATAAGTTGCCTTAAGTGCAGGAAGCTGGAAGAACTAGTCTTAAATCCTTTTAACATTTTACCAGGATTTAAACCAGTTGTTTAATGAAAACTATGTCTAGGGAATAGTAGGGTCCATTTTCGTCTCTGGACAAAAAGTTTGAAAGAAGTCATATGGAACTTTTGCTTGTTAGACTGTTGGAAATCATGATATAGTCTGTAGTATGAATATTGCCTGTAGTGGAAACTCAAAATTATATTTGTACCATAAAAGATATAGTAGAACCCAAACTTTTGTATAGAGTTTTCTTGCAACACTTGTCTTTTAAAGAGAAAATAATTTATTTGTAATTTGAGCCTTAAATCCAAACATTTGGACTTAGTGAATCTCCTAAAAACTTTGTCAGCTAACCTTCTCATTTCTTTCAGCCTTTTTGAACATTTCTCTGGCCCCTGAGACTACTTGCAAGAACTTTCTGACCCAAAGCTTTTTTCGGCTCTCAGTGGTTGAAAAATCATCCGGAGTTGCTGTGGAAATTTTTTTGTTGTTGTTATCCTGAGATGTGGCCTCATATTAAGACACAGTTTTCTGATTATAGATAGTCTGAAAAGTACTGATAGTCTCTAGGTGTGGCACTAGGCACTTGGCAGTGTTAAGTTTATGGTTGGACTCAATGATCTTGAAGGTCTTTTCCAACCTAAAGGAATCTAATAACCTCTGAAACACAGTTAGTTCATTCTTTCATGTATGCTCTCTGTTCCTCTTCTGAAAGGCCTTTTAAATTACAAGCAAGTTGTATTGTATTCCATGACTAAGTAGACTTAATGCATCAAGCCTGTTCACGAAGTTTGCATTACTTTTATTCTGTATTAGCATGACCATTGAGATGAGAATTTGCTGCAGGAAGACTACGCACAATACTAACTCTGTATCTGACAAATAAAAAGGCCTTCATTCAAGATTAGGTTGTTCAACTAATAATTTTCAAAAACATTTTGGTGGCTTCATAGTTAGCTGCAGAAACTGGTTATGGTCTCAGTAAATCTATGGGACATTTATATTTTCTAGACCAAATTTGATCAAATTATTTTTTGAGGAGGGATGGAGGGTGGTAGAGTGGGAAATTGCGATTTAGTTTGATACTTGGGTTGGAAAAGATTTCTGAGTAGACAAGTATTTTCAGCCTATTACATTAATTCCCAGGCAGTTATGCTATGGTCATTTGACAGATATCTGGTTTTGCAATACTTAGAAGGTACTGTTTTGTCCTGTTGTAGTCTAATTTTGGCATAGATGAAGCAAAGAATTCAATAATCTCCATAAGAAAGGCATGTCAAGGAGAAACACTGTAGTAACAAGTGGGAGCTCTGCTGGCACTAGTTTGAGAAAAGAGAATGAAATATTCAGGCTCTGAAAGGTTCTGGCAAATATCACTGCTGTTGTGGGATGAAAGGCAACAGAGGAAGTGAGCAAGATTTTGGGTCACTGCTATATTTCACTGAGTGGTGCAGAATTGATGTTTTTCCAGTGAGAGGCAGCACTGAGCTTGTTCCTTCCCGACATCAGTCTGAGACGAATTTATACCAGTTTAAGTTCATATTCTCCAGTTTTATAGATTTTTAAGACAGAAAAGATCTTAATTTAATTAGCACCTCTCTAACTGTGCGGAACACAAAGACTTTTTCCACTCCTCCCCACACTTCTATTCTGTTTTCTTCCTGTAGATTACATATAGCAGGTTACACCACAGTTTGTTCTTTGGCCTTTTGATTTTATTTTTTTTTGTTAATTAAAATGCTGCTGTGCATGATTGAGAAACCTCATCAATCTGAAGTTAATTGTTTTTGTGTCACTAAAGCATATTCTCAAATTTTGAGGCTTTCTTTTTAGAAAGTGTCCGAGGCTGTTGTTAGAACTGAATGCTGTTTTCTCTTCCACACCTGGCACACAATAAAAGTAGTCAGGCTTAATGAATTTCCACTAGTCAGCTGTGGCAACACCACCAACTAGAAACTGTCTTTTTATTTCAGACATGATGTCTGTCTTGTCTGAGTCTTCTGAAATGCTGTCATAAATATGGCTTTTTGGGGAGTAGGTGAGGCTTGCTCTATTGACAGATGAAACAAGTAATTGAGTCAGTTTCATATTTGCAGAGCAGAGAAGAGGTCTTTTCCTTCAAGTGGGCCAATGTCTTTGACATGAAGATTAAATTCAGGAACCTTTTTAGTGGTGAATCTGCTACACAGTCTTCACACTTAGAATGAGGCTTCAGGACTGTATTTGTTTCCAGTTCTGTATCCAGGAGTCCCACCTCCTCCAGTCCCAACAGTGTGCAGAAGGATCATAGTATTTGCATGTCAATGTAGCTTTAATGGAAAACTCCACAGAAACAGGAGAGGAAGCATACCAGCAAACACAAGACAGGCAACTGGAAATTTTGAGACTAATCATGGCTCTGACAGTGATTAAACAGTCTGTTCCAGCTGTGTACTATATGAATTTTTTTTAAAGCACAACTCTAAGAACAGATAAGATTGATGCATATGGGTTTGGCCAGAGGACAAATTTCATTTTGGTGAATCCAGTAATTGTCTTACCTCTGCCAATAACCTACTTTCATAGCAGAAGGTGAGCAGCTACTAGTTAATTAGGCCTTTTCCAATGTCTGGCTACTACTATTTGGCAGGCTCAGTACAGTGACTGTTTCTTTTGACATCTTGGTACTGTTTGTTGCAGTTGATGTTGCAGAGTTCATGCGCTGATGGAAGGAAATAGCACTGATTATCCTCCCCCAGATACTCGTTGCAAAGACAAATGAGGCAACAGCTCTGTAGTCAGAAAAAGCTAGACAACGCAAAGCCCAGCTAGAGGATTGCCCTCCCTGCCCACCATGTTCTGGATCTAGGAGTAGGGTTTGTGATAAAGCTGTTTTGCTTTTCTGGTAAATGCCAGCCCTTCATGGCTAACAGGCTGGCTTCTTCGTGCAATGTGTTATTGTTCTGTCCCATATGAAAACATGCTGGATGGAGTTAGGAATGTGAGGCTAAGTGCCAAGGAAAACATTTCTCTGGCCTAAAAACCTGCCACCACTCAGCACCTGTCTGGGCATGAATTGAACATTGTAGCAGTTGATCCACTGCAGTCTGACTGATAGATGTGTGAAATTTTTAGCTGTGTGTTCTCAGTACTTGAGCACCCCCCTGGGAAAAAAGCATATGAAGCACATTAGCTTAACCCCTTTTGTGGTGAGCAGGCAGCCTAGAGCGAGGGCTTGCTCACTTTCTTTTCCTGCTCTTGTTTGTGGAAAATGGGGAGAAGTAAAACACAAATCAATGCAAATTCTTGTTAGGTTAGAGGCGCTGGAAGATGGTGGCAACTGGGGAAACAGAGAAAGAATGGAGTAGAGAGAGACAGACCCAACCTAGAAGTGCACAGTATGTTCAGTTCAGGAAAGGATCTCGGTTAGCATTTACTTTTTAAGGGGAAATTCTAATTGTAACTGCTCAGCAGTGGTAATTCGTGACCAAGGAATGATCTGGCAGGGAGGGCAAGGAGGCCCAAGGAGGCTCCCCCAAGAAGGGGTTGAACTGGCTGGAAGCAGGAATGCCAGAGACAGAACTGTCTTCTTGCAAGAGTAAAATTTCCCTTGGTGATGATGAGTTAAGAAACAGCCTCAGCATTGTCTTGAAGACCATTCTGGAATTTGGGCACTCAGGGATCCAAGTGCAGGGATCACCTTTGGGCAGCAGAGGTGGGCTGGCAGATGGACCCAGTGCTGGGCTGACTTGCCCCATGCAGCCGCTCTTGGGATTGGTGCTGGTGCAAGTGTGTATAGGGAATGCTTGTGATGCATCTTTGCAGACTTCGTGTAGAACTGTGTATTAATGGTAGGACTCTGCCCAATGCATTGTTCATTCCATTTTTCTTTTATAGTTAAGCACAAACGTGTTTAATTCACCTCAAGGGGTACCATAAACATTCCCCAACAGTTCCCTTTGCTGTTTGATTCTTTCCGATATGGTTGCTCAACACTAAACATGAAGCAGTTAATAAATAGTACACAGGAAAATTCTGGCATTGCAGACAGTGTAATTTCACCTGTCTGATCCTACTTTAAGACTCCTAATGGACCTGAAATAATCTACAGGTGTCAGCCATTCCCCATGGAAATGTGTGAGAACTGCTTTAAAAAAAATAAGTAAAACAGAAATCAAGTTAAGTAAGGGCTAAGACTTAGTGATGGACAGATTGCTTGCATTGCACAAGAACTCCCATCCTCGCTCTCACCCCAAACTTGATCAGAACTCTGAAACTTTAAAACTCATTTTGACTAATTGATACACATACACATTCCTTTACATTTTTTATTTTAACTTTTGAATTACTCTGAAAGTAGAACACAAGAAATACAGAAAAAGATATTCTTCTGTTTCTTAAGAAGCCTGAGACAGGATATAAAAGAAATATGCGTAAAGTCTCATAAATCTTGAGATGAAATGTTACCTTCACAAAAGATCTCTGGTCAGATGTGCCACTTCAAAATTCAGACTTCATATATTTGGGTCATATATGAGTCTGAATTTTAAAAACTAGACTTTTCTAGAGTTTTCAGTGAACTTTATGAGCTCATCATTGTGGCTGAAGCTTGGCAAAGCAACAGAATTTTCCAGCTGTCTCAAGTCAGACATGAACTCTCACTTGACCTCTGGAGGAGCCTCTGTTATTTAACTGACCATAGACTTTACATAATTAGTCTCCACAGGATAAAGTTAGACTCTGTGAAATTATCTTGCCCTGCCTTATTTTCGTGTGGTTTCTTTTGTTTGGAAGAGACTTTCTTGTTATCTACCTGGATAGTTTTATGGTTAGTGAAGGAAAATTACAAGATGGGAATATCAGAAATGGAGAAAAACATAAGTCCTCCATATGTATTCCATTTCCCCATACATTACCATCTTCCAGGATTAATTTCATTTTTATATGTATTTTCTTTTATATATCATAGAAGAGATTAATCTATTTAAAAGTTATAACTTTTGATTGTGGTTGTTTTGTTTTGTTTTGGGTTTTGTTTGTTTGTTTGTTTAGTTAATTTCAGCAACAGAAATTCTGAAAAACTGCAAGGGAATTATTTCAATATAGGCAAGTATTTTGCCTTGTGATATCCAGAGCCTTTTCATCAAGACTGCACAATGGTAGGAACAAGCTGCTGACACAGCTGGTACTTAGGGTGCAGCTGTTGCTGTATCCTGTGCTCTTATTGATCCTTTAAGCAAGAGCTTGATGAGACAATTAGCAATGGCTAAGCTTCAGAAGTTCAATATGGAGAAGCTCTCACAAGTTTTAGAAGCTTACCCGAAGCTTATCTTAGGTCTCAAACCTTGTGCCGGAAAGGGCACAAACATAAACTCTCAAGATTTATGAGGCTTTGTGCATCTGCTCTTAGTGGAAATATTATGAGAACAGCTTTTCTCAGAATCCAGAAGATTAACTGATGTTTTAAAATGGATAGGAGTTATTCAATCACATTCTCCTCTCAGACAAGCTTTTTGAGTTTTCCAGGTTCCTCTGTAGCTAAATTTGTCAGCATGGTTATTCTGTCTTTACTCATCCATACTCATGTTAGTTTCTGACGAAAAAAAATTGTTTATTTTTTCTTAAAAGGATAAAATATAAGTAACCTGTAATGTGGTTACACTCATATGTAATTGGTGCCTAGTATATTACATTCACAGCGGTTCCCCAGGAAACTTACTTCTCTCCTAAAAAACCCCAAGGAAATGAGAAGTTTTGAAAAATACAAATAAATTTTCTACAGCTGAGTTGGCAACTGTTTTGAAAAGGAAGCTGAAGGTGTTGTGAGGAAGAAAAGGTAAGCAGGAGAATTTACTTGGGGATATTCCCACAATTATTGGAAATTTGTCACGTATGATATGTTTCAGTTCTCCTGCAATCAGTATGATCCCTTGAGTCAGTAATCATAGCATATGGTGATATAAGAAGCTTGTTAGGCTGGAAATTCACTTTCTCAGCGGAACAGAGGTGGTGGGTACTTACTGAAGTACATTTGTTAAATATAATTTACATTGTAAGTATGTCTGAATATCTGTTCTGAAGAAGCATCCCTGATACTCATATATCTCCCCGTGAGAGCCATAGCCACCAACACAGAATCTGGTTGGGATGCTTAAAGAAACTCTGTCAAGTTAGCTAAAGGAAGCATGGCATATCTTCTCAGTGATGAATAGTATTTTGTACAGTCATTACATGATACTTAATAATTCTGTCTGTGGTACTTGGACACCAAATTCTCTGATTATCTGCATGTCTGCCTAATACCAAATATAGAGAGACTTCCTCATTTTATTATATGCAGACATATGTTGGGAGGATAAGTTATTTGCATATTGAGGACTGGAGAAGAATAGAAAGGATGGGGTTTTTTTATAAAGTGAAAAATATAGATGAGTTGACACAGTGCAAGCTACAGTTTGAGCATATGTGTTTCTTAATGAAGCAGTTTCACTGATGTGGTCTTCTTCCCTTTTGTCTTCTGAAATGAAAAGAGTTTTGTTTTGGAACCTTAGTTTGTCTACCTCTTCTTCTGAAGTGTATTTTGGCATTGGACATTGTGCTGTCCAGCTGCAGGGATGTTATTTGGTCTAAAAAGGGGATTAGGTTGTACTTTGAACCTGCTCAGGGAGAAAAGGGGTGGAGATATTTTCCTATATACAGAGTCCATTCCTATAATTTGGTAACTTCTACAAAAGAGCTTACCTTTCTGTGAGAGTGTGTATGAAAGAGATATAGATTAACAGAGCCTTTGTACCCCTGTAATTCTACCTAAGAGGAGAAAGGATGACATAATTTGCTTGGAAAAAGCAGGTTCCTGTCTGCCTGATTTCCAATAACTGACATGTTTTCTGTCAATGCACTATAATGTACTGTTGATAGAGGTAGTGTGTGGTATGCAATGTATATTGTGGTGTACAGAGGTAGATGTATGGTGTACAAGTGATAAACCTTTATTTGTAGTTAACAGTACTGAATTCTGTTGTTTGACTTCTCACATCTTTTCAAATTAAAAAATTCTGAATGCTGTTGTCTTCAAATGTGATTTGTTATTTGTCGCTGAAACAGAAGTGGCGTAAGTGCAATGTCCTTATGCTGGCGTATTTGTAAGACATGTACGTTGGCATACACAAGGAATATACCTGTGAAAGAAACTCCATGACGCTTGCTCTGGAGCTTTCCATCACTTGAAACTTTTGGAAGTCACAAGGGAGTCCAAACTAACTAAAGTAGGTTGCATAGTAGAAAACACGATGTTGTGTATCACTAATTTAATTTAGAATAAGAAACGATCTAGGAGGCTGTTTCTTCTTGGAATAACTACAGAGTAATTTGTTCTTTTGAGGTCTATGGTGAAGCCTGTGTCAGGCATTCAGGGGTACCATAACGTACCAGCTCTGGTAAAAGTCACTAGACTGTAGCAAGCAAAATATTGATTATTATTAAAAGATTATTTTTGGATCAAGCTTGTCTGTGTTTCAAAATTTATTTTAAACATTCCAGTCCAATATAGACTTCCAGCTGCTTTTATGAATCACTCTGTTGATTAGCTTGTTGGCTCTCAAGGGAAAAATTAACCTATTTATACTGAGGTGTGTTGGATTTCAAAGTGTTTGGCAGCACCTAAGAAAGGCATTGTGAAAATAATTCAATTAAAATTAGGAGAGATAATTGCAGATGTTTTATCAGTCTTGAAATAAGCCTCTGCCTTGAGGTGTAACTGCATATTTCAGAAGCTGTCATCTAAAAAGTTCTTCAGAGACTCCTGGCATTTTTCAGAGGAAACAACCTTCCCAGTGTGAGTAAGGATTGACATTATATTCTATACTGTAACACCAATACTTTGAAATTACAAAATCTGTTAAAGGACACTGATTTAAAAATATTGCTTTTGTAATTTTGGATTCTGATTTATTATTATGCATAAACCCAAGGTTTTCCAAGTGATTACTCATGACATGGCAAAGTTGGATTTCAGGAACATTTAATCACTTTATGTAGATTGGATATCTATCTTTACTGAGGATAATTGCACTATTTTATTACTTGCCACTACTACCACAAAAAAGTACCTGCGATACATGTTTATTAATTAACTGAATGTAGCTCTCATTCCTTGTAGAGAATGCTCTTCCTAATGCAGACCAGGATGCTTGTTGGCCTTCTTTGCCGTGAGGTTACATTGCTGGTTCATGGTCAGCTTGAGGTCACCAGGACCTCAAGGTCTTTCTCTGCAGAGCTGCTTTTCCAGTGTTCAGCCATCAGCATGTTCTGGTGCCTAGGATTGTTCCTTCCCAGGTGCAGGCTTTGCATTTTTCCTTGTTGGACTTCATGAGATTCCTTGCAGCCCAGTTCTCCAGCCTGTCCAGATTCCTTTGGATGGCACTACAGACATCTGTCTGGCTTATCAGCCACTCTTCTCACTTCTGTGTCATCTGAAAGCTTGCTGAAGGTGTGCTCTACCCTGTCATCCAGGAAAGTTGTTAAACACTATTGGCCCCAGCGTTGACCACTGAAGTACACCACTAGTGACTTGCTTCCTGATAGACTTTGTGCCACTGATCACAACTCCTTGGGCCTGGCCTTTCAGCTGTATCATGTGATATGCTAGACGTTATTAGCAGTTAGGTAGTAAATTTTTTGAACACATTTCAGAGTCCTGTTTATTTTTTTGTTTAGAAGGCCATCACTACTTGCAGTTATGGGCAAAAGAAGTTGGGTAGCGAAGTATAATATATTAAACCTTAGCTCTGAGGTGCTAAGAGAAGCAGGACAAAATTTTCAGTGGTCTTAAATGCCACACTTGCTTCCCCTGGAATTTGAAAAAGCTTGTTTCAGATCTTTAGGAAGTGTTCTAAGGCATGTCATTCCCATCTACTTATTGAATTAGGCTGTCAAATTTTTTTGGGGGAATGTTCAAACTCATAATTTCTTGATTCAGTTAAAAATTTTGATTAATTTATTTCATGTCCTATGAAAAATTAGAATCAGCTTTATGCAAAAGCAAAAAAAAAACCCTCTTCATCAGCTGAAAATCCATGCCTGTGACCCTAAATGTGACATATGACTCAAGTACCTTAAAGAAAACATTAATACCCATGTTTTTAAAGGAGGAGGTGGAGGGATTGGTACATAATGTTTCATTATTTAAGATCACTAGAATTTTTTAGTGTTTTCCGTACCTGTATCTTCTGTGAAATCAAGTGAGAAATAAAAGTATTGGTTTAGACTGTGCAGGTCATCTGACTTCTGGTATGTGAATATATGCTAATATTACTACATCTTTGGAAACTGGGATATCTAGGTACCTTTACAACTCTGGACTTAAGTTTTAGTAAAGTCTTTGTAAGAGTCTTGTCCAAAAAACTAAAGGTGAAGAAGTCTTATTCTGTTTCTTCTGTTTTGATCTTTATAGTCTAAAAGTCAGATGCTGCATTGGCTGTACTATCTTGAAATTTTATCTGTGTTGTTGACCTGGAATATGTTGGGTGTTTGTGACATAACTATCATGTCTGAGAAATGGAAACTGGGAAACAGAATATCACTGTAATCATTGGTAATCGTCTGTAATTCTGGAAACAAAGGAAAAATAAACATAACAAACTAGTGTAAAAATATTTTTGAAGAAAAAACTCAGTATTTATGTTAATAGCCTTATGCAAATAGAAGACTTTATGAACAATAAAAAAATACAGGAAAATGTTGTGTGAAAGTGATCATGGTGTTCTAATATTACACATTACATAAAATATTAATCTGTATTTGCATTTTGTATAAGAGTGTTTTTTAATACCATATCTAAATCATCGAACAGCTAATATAAACCAAAACCAAAATTATATATGCCTTGGAGAATAATCTATGTGTTGAGTATAAAGACCTAGGTGTTTGACTGTTACCTAAACCATGCTGTAGGAAATTAAGTTAAAATATAAGTTAAATTGAAGTGTTCCTTAATCCCAGTGAAATTTCAGATTTAAGGATTAGTTTTATCATTTAAAATATTACAGTCTCCTGCCAATGTTTTTTTCCTTTTTACATTAATAAATCATGCCATGCAGATAAGTAAATTGAATGTTGTCTTTGACATCTTGAGTGGGTCCTATAAGGACTGGATCCGAATGATCTTGTTAGTAGAATAACTCTGTATGCATTTTCCATGGAGGAGCTGATTTAGGTGTCTGTCCTAAGGAATGAATTCAGTTATGAATTCAACTGTGATCAGACATTAATATTCCTCAAAAAGGCATGATTTCAGGCACCTTTCTCTCTTTATTGACTGATATTAGTTGACTCTGTATCCAGTGTCCCACATCTTATGTGTAGTACGTCTTATGTATCCCAAGTGCTTAAATGTGGGCTTTGGAACAGCACCACACCAACCTTTGTTTCCCTTAATTCCCTTTGCTTATCTAGTTCTGCTTGGGTGCTCTGAAAGTGTTCACAATACACTCTAAAAAGGAAAAAATATTCCATTGTGTTGGGATATTACAGGGTTTTGCAGAGACATAAGCTTCAAGTTGATAGTATTAGGAAAAGATCTTGTTAATCAAGTGTGAAGCTTTTAGGAATACCGGTTGCTTCAGGGCTCACGAGTGCAAGGCTGAAATTGTAGTGGTCCTGTGACAAGTGATATGATAGAACTCCCTGGTACATACACAGTTTTGTGTGAGGTGGTAGTTTGCAGTAGTAGTGACAGATAACAAAAATAAACAGTAAGCAAAACACTCAGTTTGCAAAACCCAAATGTCAAAATGTAATGCTTTATTTGCAGAAATGATTATTGAATTGTAGAGCTTGCTGAAAACTATGATTTGTTAGCTTTGCAAATAGTGTGCTGAGAAATGGAAATCCAAAATGCCCATCTTTATTACACCATGTGCTTAAATCATCCTCTGGAATGACTATTTAGTTCTTTGCTACAGTTAATACAGAAGCTAATTTTAGGGATGAATGACCAGTCTGCCCAGGACTGAAGTGAGATTAACTGAATTTACTTGAACATTACAGTTTGGAATATTTGATAGAAGAGGAAGTGTGAATGATTTGCAAGAGTAGCCACAAATCCTGTAGAAAGTGTGATTTTATTTCTAGCTAGAATTAGAGAAAGGTGGAGACAGAAACTCTGACTCTTAAGAGTATGGGAGTAAATAAAGATAAGACATTGAATTCAGCTTGTGATCTCATTGTATCCAAATGATGTACCTTAATGTACCACTGTAATCAAAGCGACGTTTGGAATGGTTCTTTGTGACAGATCTTACAAAGCAGCTCATGTTGGGGCTGGAGATTTATTTGGTGGAATCTGGGTGCTGCAGATGTCCTGACTTCTATAATGAGGCATTTTTTATATGGTTAAAGCACAACCCTAGAAAGGTTTTGCATTGAAGCCTGCAGTCTTTAGAAAAACTCACTCTTTTTTTGAGGCAGAGCATACCTAATGGTATTTCTTGGCAGGTTTGTAGTTGATGAATGATCCTGCAATATCAAAGTGCTGTGAGATAGACAAGTATATGGCTGATACTCAGCTGGTTAAAAGGACCATTGGCTGCAATGAACTACCTGCTTTTGTTTCAGCTAGGAATGGGACCTTTAGTTTTCCCAAGAGATTCCTCAGACTGTTTCATTTTGTCATTACAGGAAGCAGTCTGCAGTGGAGGACACTGGCCTCTCTCTGCTATATACATTTTTCCTATCTTTGTTTGTTCATTTTGTTTTTGTTTCCCCTACTGTTTTGCTGCTTCTGTTTTGTATTTTAAAGATCTTGTATCTCCCTGCTTTGTTTATAATTCTCTAAAATAAGTTTCACAATGTGTGAAGTAGCCTGGGTTCAGAAAGGGGGGAAGGATGTAATGTTTCCACAAACATTGCATCAATGCATAATTCTTCCTTTCTCCCCTCTTTTTGTGTTGTACTGTCTTAAGACATACTCTTCCATTTTATTCTGAGGTCAACTGAAAATGTTTTGTAGGAATTGGGGCTGGTTTGTGAGGCTTCTAGAGGGGAAAATTTAACTTAAACATGAATGGTCAAGAAACAATCCCTTAAGCAACTTTGAAATTATATAAGCAGATGAACATACTTGTAAGTCTGTAAATGTTGGTGATAAATTATTTTTAGAGTTGAAAGTTCTGAAGAAAAATGGTTTTAAATTAACGTAAATTTTTCTTGGATATTTTTTTTCCTTCTTCTTCCCCCCCCCCCCCCCCCCCCCAGCTTCGTGGTTCTTTTTTTCATAATGAGTTTATGTATCTTTAATATTTCTGGATTTTTAAGTGTATTGTAGACTTTTAAAGGACAAATTAAAATCAACTATACTGAAACAAATCCTGTAAGTACTCCATTTTGGAACAGAAGAAGTTAGGAGGTACGTAACTTTCTCTGAAAATGAGAGACACTTGCCTTTATATAGGTAAATAGATTTTGATGACAAATCAGAACTGAACTATCATTGCTGATATATTTCTGCAGCCATTAATTCAACAATGCAGAATTACATAATTCAGGATTTTATATTCTGCAGACGTCTTAGAATTAGAAAATAATTCAGGAGGCCTCTAGTCTACCTTTCTTCTCAAGGAAAAACTCCATGGAGACTGCACAGCTTTTCTGGGCAACCTACTCACTGCAACTCTGCGGTGCAAATTCTTCCTTGTGTCACATTGGAACCTCCCATTTCCGTTTTCAGTCATGACTTCTTATTCTCCCACCATACTCCTTCAGAAAGAGCCTGGACTTGTCTCTTTGATGACCTACCCATGGGTATTGGGGGACTGCTGTCAAATTCCCCTGAAGTTGGTTCTTCACACTGAACAAGTTCTGGTCCCTCAGCTTCTCCTCACAGGACAAGTGCTCCAGGTACCCCCATGGCCCTCCGCTGAACTTGGTTCAGTTTTTTAACATCCTTCTTTTCATGGGGGACCAAAAACTCAGTGGAGTATTTTGAGTGCTAAGTAAGAGAAAACAATTTCTTCCCTCAGTCTACTGGCTACAGTCTTCTCAATACAGCCCAGTGTGCTGTTGGTTTTCCATGCTGCCAGGGTATGCTGACAGTAAAAGCATATTTATTTCTACAATGAACATTAATGTCTTAATTTTTTTTAGATGAGTATAAAATACTAAAGTTATTAGTATTAATAATATTAAGCTAATCTTATCTATCCTCTACAGAAACCTGTCTTCCAAAGTCATAAGCAACCAGAAATCACACTATTTCCCTCCTATGGACATCTTATGTAGATGCATATGTGTTTATATGAAATAGAAAGAAACAGTACCATTTTTGTTACTGGTGGGTCTTTGCTATACTGTGCACTTCATTTTATGAAGATATCAATTTGTTTTACTGATAATCAAGAAATATGGCAGAACTTCAGTCCTTAGTTAAGCATCTGTATTTGGATGACTAGGATTGTAGCTCTTTGAATCTCTAATAGTCTGTGATAGTTTGTGATAGTTTTTTAGTGTAGGTTAAGAACCCACTCCTTTTTATTCTGTTGTGTGTATTTTCTGTGCATGTGTACAGAATTACTTAGAAAATTAAAGTATTATAAGTATACAGTAATTTAAGTGGGCAAATGTTTTAGCATATTATTCCAGTATTTTCCAGAACACTGTAACATTGTCATGTTATAATACATACAACTTAATATAGAATATATAATACATAAAACAATACAAAATAGATTTGGTATCAGGGCTATTGTGTATTGTGCATTTTTATCACTTTTCATTCTTTCTGGTCAGAGAATTGAAAGAAACACACACACACACATGCATGAGTGCTGCATCCATGTTGTCTCTAATTTCAGATTTTAGCTACAAAATTAGTGTATTTACTCTCATTACTTTCTTTGCTATTTTAGCAAACAGTAAATACTTGCTTATGATACATATTACAATTTTAATTATGAACATATTATTACTAGATATTTATGATTAACATGCTGTGTTGTATGAAGTTATAAATCTGTATTTTTCCTTAATATTGTTTTACTAATGTGTTGAAAAATGTCCTTGCATATAGATAACTAATATGCAAAACTTTCAGGACTGCATTTACAGCACGTCACAAGAGAGTGCAGAATATTCCAGAGTATAAAGCTCTGCTCCTGGACTTGTGCAAAGCATTTGGCACTGTCCCTCACACTGCCCTTGTGTGTGAGAGAGACCTGGATGGACCACTCAGTGGATAAAGAATTGGCTGGATGGTCACACTCAAAGGGTTGTGGTTGATGACTCAATGTCCAAGTGGAGAGCGGTGACAAGTGGTGTTCCTCAGGGGCTGGTGTTGGGACTAGTGCTGTTTAACATCTCTGTTGGTGACTTGGACAGTGGGATTGAGTGCACCCTCAGCAAGTTTGCTGATGACACCAAGCTGTGTGGTGCAGTCAACAGTCTGGAGGGAAGGGATGGGACATCCAGAGGGACCTGGACAGGCTCAAGAGGTGCGTCTGGGTGAATCTCATGAAATTCAACAAGGCCAAGTGCAAGGTCCTGCACATGGGTTGGGGCAATCCCAAGCACAAATGCAGGCTGGGTGATGAGTGGATTGAGAGTAGTCCCACAGAGAGGGACTTGGGGGTAGTAGTGGATGAAAAACTGACTATGAGCCAGCAATGTGCACTGGCAGCCCAGAAAGCCAACTGTGCCCCGGGCTGCATCAAGAGGAGTGTGACCAACAGGTCGAGAGAGGTGATTCTCCCCCTCTGCTCTGCTCTCATGAGACCCCACCTGGAGCGCTGTGTCCAGTTCTGGGGCCCCCAACATAAGAAGGACATGGACCTGCTCAAGAGGGTCCAGAGGAGGCCACAAAAGATGATAAAGGAGCTGGAGAACCTCCCCTGTGATGACAGGCTGAAAGAGTTGGGGTTGTTCAGCCTGGAGAAGAGAAGGCTCTGGGGAGACCTTACAGCGGCCTTCCAGTACTTAAAGGGGGCTACAGGAGAGATGGGGAGAGACTCTTTATCAGGGACTGTAGTGATAGGATGTGGGATAACAGTTTTAAACAGAGAGGGCAGATATCAATTAGCTATAAGGAAGAAATTCTTTACTGTGAGGGTAGTGAGACAGTGGCACAGGTTGCCCAGAGAGGCTGTGGCTGCCCCCTCCCTGGCAGTGTTCAAGGCCAGGTTGGACGGGGCTTTGAGCAACCTGGTCTAGTGGAAGGTGTCCCTGCCCATGGCAGGGGGGTTGGGACTAGATGACCTTTAAGGTCCCTTCCAACACAACCCATTCTGTGATTCTATGAGTGTTTAGGGAGAGAGGAAAAAAAAAAAAAAAAAAAAAAAAAAAAAAAAAGCCCAGGCCTTCACAATTCTCTATTTAAAACTGCTGTATTTTTTTAAAAGGACTGCTGGTATATCACCTTGTCTGTGGTGACCTTTTATTGCTCAGGTTGTCCTATTAGAAATAAATCAGAATGAAAGGAACACTTTGCAACATATTCTGAAGTATTGGGGAAAAACTCTTTAGAGAAAATGATAGAAAGCTTTCTTATACATCAGCTAGTGAAGGAAATGCTGATTTAACACAATTTACATTTTTATTTAGCTATTAAATTTAACATCCCTGCCAAGATCCAGCTATTCAGTAACTAAACACTTTAGCATCTGCAACTTCTTAAAACCATGTTAAACAGATGTAATTCCTGGCATAACTTAGTTCTCGCCAGAACTTTTTGTTACATTCCAATAAGACCGAACAGGAAATATGTTTCCTTCAGTCTAAGAGTTCAGGAAAAAAATGAGCCTCTGTAGCACAAAACATAAGGAGACCTTCATTGCTTCATACCATCAACTAACAGGTCAATGGTAAAGTAAATGAGCAGTATTCTTAGTGTGTCAAAGATGTGAGTAAATTTATTGATGCTGATTCCTTTTAATTTGCATATTTAATATTTTTTTCTCTCTCAGATTTTAGGCATGTGACCTTTAGAACACTTTCTCTACTGTCATTGTTTCTGTGCAGTATATATTCACAGTCAATATCTCTAATGTGAGTTTTGTAAGCAACTTAAGTTTGGATTTTAATTGTATTTTTATTGGTTTTGAGTGTGAAAAAATGCAGAAAGATGCCTAGAGGATTTTTTAAAAGCCTTTTGGCATTTAATGTTCAGTCAACATGAAATACTATGAAAACCCCCCCCACAGATCTTACACACAGATCTTAAACACAGATATTGTGCATGGTGCATGTTGTTTTGGGGGATACATAAGAAAATTAACACTGAAGATTCAGAATGAACTTGCACCTTTGTATAAACCTGAAATTGAACCTTTTTTATTGTTGAAAAAGTTCATTTGTATTTTATTTGTTTATTGTATTTAATATCTTCTTATGGCTCTGCCCTTCCTGGTTTGAACCAGGCCTGAAAATGGAAATACTGAAATATTTGCAGAAATGTTATTCTTTCGTCTATTTTTGGCTTGGGGAAACCACAAAAAGAAGGACATCCTAGGAGAGAATCAGATCTTATGAAACATTGTCAGCCATATTTCCAGGTGTAGAGATTTAAAAAAAAAAAAATTTAAAAGATTTATCTGAATTTATGAAGCCACTGAGTTTTTAGCTACTAGTCATTCACTGGAAGATTGTTGAATATTTCTTTTGGCTTATAAAATACAGTAAAAAGGATGTGTTGCCATATGTTTTTACAGCTCTTGATGTCTCACTAAACAGCAACACTGGTGCCCAAACCAAATTATGACAGAAGACCGAAGTACATTTTTTTACATTAGTTCAAAGTAAATCCAAAATTTAAATCTTTGCAGCAATTTTCTAATCTTAGAATCTTCCCAAAATCCAATTTTTAAAAATCTGTAGAAGGGACAAAACTGTAAATAAGTGTGTGCATGCATATGTCTAACTCAAAATATTTGAATATTGTTATTGTCTGGAATTGATTTTGGATTAGCAAAACGGAACTTTGTCTTTGGTTTTACTTAATCTAAGAGAGCAGAATTTAGAAATGTCTCTTTTGTTTGTGACCTAAGTAAATTCTTTCAACTACTCATTTGAATTTTTTTACTATTTATCAAAAGTGCTTAGATACTGGTATATCTGACCCATTTGAAGATTGTTTTTAATTTAAGTGATCTTTTTAATCAATACTAGTACATATTTTATATTCCACCGTCCTGTATAGTAGATAGAAAGGATAACTGGTTATGAATTTGATTAACATCATAATTTATTTTTTTTATAAACCAATTCCTCTGAAAAGGATATTGCCTGTAAGCTTATTTGTAATGTACATCATCTACTAAATGGATGCTTTTCCAGAATTTCCAGACTTATCTGTGATAAGTACTTTTGAGAACTGAGTTACAGAAGAATACTGCAGCATTGTGTTGCAGTAATTTTTTCTTACTAGCAGTAGGCCATTTTAAACCCTTTGGGCTTTATGTTACAAGACCACAGGGCATTTGCCCTCTGGCACTTGTGAAATATTTTTCAGATACAGCAGTAGTTTTACTTAGAATGCTATTTTTTAAAATTTTATTTTCACTGTTGTGGTGTCTGTTTATAGTGAGTTGCTGAACTCAGTCTTTCCAGTTGCTTGTCATACTGTCTGTACATGCAATCAGTTATGCTAGTTATAACTATTGTAACTAGTTATGTCTATACCTTATGCTTACTGCTTATGTCTATAGTAACTTAATTCATGACCAAGCTAGAGCCCAGCACTCCTCTCACTGAGAGATTAAACAATCATGTGCACTGAACTTGAAGACGAGAGCATGAGTGAAGAAGAGCAGCAAGCACAGTGGGATCACAGCAGCTCTCCAGGGAGGGGAGTTGAGTGCAAGTGCCCCATAGGATGGCTGTTCTTTTGTAGTCCCCCTCTGTGAGAATGCTTCCAGTCCAGTTCAGGGCAAAATCAAAGAGTGAGCTTAAATTACCTTTGGGACTGTTCTGTAAAATGATCATAAGACTGTTACATTGGCTGTACAAAGCAAAGGAGAGTCAGTAAGCTGGTGCTGGTTGACAGTTGAGGCAGGAGGGCTGATGCAACACAGAGAAGAGCAGCTTGCTGTGTTCTAAGGATGCTTTAATGTCTTTTCATTAAGGTGTTCTAAGGATGCTAATGCCTTTTCACAGAAAATAGAAAGGTTCATAGACCTTTCTATAAAAGTCTAGAAGTGTTCCTACTGTCAATTACAGATAAAAGACAGTTCTGCAATTGCTCCTCCATGCTTCTCAGTTATTATATATAAATGTCCAGCTGAGGCTGCTGTCTTAGTGAACTAGTGAGGAGGGGGTTCCATGTTCAACAGCATCAAATATCAATGCATCTTTGACAGGTTGAGCTGAGTTTGAAAGCCTTGTAGGCTAATCGTGATCATCCTTGGCTGCTAGCTGATTGGTGTGTTGGGAAAGGGATGCAGGAGATGGGTTTATTTCCCCTGCACTGTTCAGCATATAACTTGCTGTTTCACAAGACTTTTTTTTTTTTTTTTTTTAAGATTATGTATTTATCTTACCAGGCCTTTAAAATAATTTATGTCTGTGAAAGAGGAGAGAGGCAGAACGTCAGAATTTACAGCAAGAGATGAAGTATTTCTAGCAGTAACTTTGACACTGTAATTAACTGCTAGTATTTTTTTTTTAATAAATTCTTTATGAAGCTCTAGGGCAATAATCTCAAATCTTTTAGGCTCAGATTCTTTAATGGGACTAGAGTGCTGTGGGAATATCATGGAGGCTTCCTGTAGATCTCTTAAGTGCCTGGAGACAGTCTGTGTATGAGATTTTCTTGACAGGACATGATGTTCAGTTAGTATTTCCATTTATTTAATAATGTTAGTCTTTTAAGTCTGGTGTGCTAAGCTGCATCAATTAAATGATTTTTCTGCTTTTTGCCCATAAGGTTCTATTAAAGTTCACTTGTGATTGAGACAGTTAAATCCATTTAGCTTTCCCATCATTTACATAATTGGCAGACATCGTAAAAAAAAAAAAGTAAAACAGTGACATTTATAGTTAAATGAAAGCTTCCATGATAGTCTTACAAGCTAAGAGGGGCTGAATATTGACTATTTGATTTTAATATATTATAAAAGTAGTCTTTGTTTCTTTGTACTTGTTCTTACGTGATTCAGATCAAAGCTCTCGAAAACACTTTGTGCCTGGCAGGAGTAATGAATTTACCATCACCTCCTTGAAAGAATCCAGGAAAAGTGTCTTGACTGACATAAATTTAAGAACATGATCTAACATGTAACACAACTGATAGTATTTTTTTTCAATAATTGTTTGTTTAATTCAATTCTTCTCCCATGAAGATAATAAAATGGATCCTCCAGTGGTAAAAAAATCCATTTTCAGATATCAGATATGACTAATATAGTTATTAGTGCATATATTTACATTAATTTTGTGTGGTCCATTAGTTTTGTAAATTCACTAAAGACACTGAAGCAGTGTTGATGAATGCTTCATATTCTGCTTTTCTAGACTGCAAAGTTGGTAGTATATTCTGTATTATCTTTGCTCTATTATGGTTTAATGAGATTTTTAAAAAGTTTAATTAAATATATCATGGAGTTCTTCAGTGATTTGTAACAGTTTGGGCTTTTGTTTTTATTAACAATCTTGAACAAAAATGGGAGTATACTGATGAAATGCACTTTTTTTTCATAAAGATGAGAGGCATTTACACAAAAAGTTATGTATTTAGAGTATATCAGGAATGTTTATGGTAAGCTGACAGATCATTAATTGGAAATAGTATCTAACATGGAAAGACTTGACTATATGGCATGTGTCACTGTTGTTACCTACCATGAAAAATGCAGAAGTCCTTACACGTATTTCATGAGGTATTTCCAGTAAAGATAGGAAGGTTTTAAATGTGTTTTTAAAACATACTGATCAAATCTCATTTGAATATAATCTACCATATCAAATTGAAGCTATTACAGAGAGATATAAATGGGAGAATAGAAAACCTGCTTCAAAGAGAAGACTAGAAGATGTTGGCTTTCTATAAATACTGTAGTTTCTTTCAATTTGAAAGTTGGGAGAAACATTTCTATCAGCTAAGGGAGAGATTTTTCAAACATTTCTACAAATATAGACAGTAGAGGCAAGTTTTTGGTTCTCACTGTACACACACACAAATGTCTAACCCTCTCTTAAACCTGTCTGTATTTAAAATGGGGCTCAGCTCACTGTTGTACAGGAAGATATGACCTGAGTGTTAGGGGTGTGAACCTAAAGATTCAATGAAGGGTACTCACTGTGAAGGGTGAAGAATCTGTTTGGGAATTTCAAATGACTTAAGTTTCTCACATAGGTGATTGGTCAACGGACTTGTGGCATTTCAGAATTTATTTTCACTAAATTCTGGGAATATTTGTAATCAAATATTAGTAAGAAAAATTTATGTAATACTTTTCTATTTTTTCACATGCTTTAGAAAAGTCTGCATCTTCTGAATTCTGGAGGCTACTAAATTTCTGCCTCGAAGCAATCTGCTAATGTCAGTGCAAAATTGATTTTAATTATATAAAGTTTCAGCTTTCAGAACCCTGGAGGATAAATATCATAAATGAAGGAATTTATGCACATATTAAATGCACATTGTAGGGGAAAAAACTCTCCAAGGACAGACACATACCTTTTTCCTTGGAGGCTGCCTCTTAATGTAAACACCGTTACCATAGAGCAATAGGCACTGAAATTACCCATTTAAAAATATGACATCACTCTCAGTAATGAACATATAGCACACACTGTAGTTCTAGGTTCATGTTTCCAAACTCACAAAATCTTGTCAGCATTCTTTGTCTTTTAAACACGGTTAAAAATTTGATATCAAATATACACTAAAAATTTGGGGGGTGGAGGCATGTGGGGAGAAATACCGCATAGCAAAGCAAACATATAAAGTTTTACTCATTATATTTCTTTTCCCATTGCTGTTTTCCTGCATGTCAAAGAAGGAGATCACCTGTATTCCTCAAATGTCCCATCACAGACTATATATAAAAATAGTACTGTCCTTAAAAATATTCTGTGGTGAAAGCAAACGCTGTGAAATTATGTAGCATCCCTTAAGAGTTTTTGAGCTTCTCCATCAAGCTTTATGTCAAATTTGTGTTACACTGAACATTCATCCAGAATGGCAATGTGAATTTAATCATACTCATATAAAACTGCATGTGTTTGAGACACATTTGGGGTCTATCCCTTGGAGTCTTGCATTTCCTTCTTAAATCCAGTGTGGTGGTGTTTTTCCATGCCCCCTGCAATGATGAGGAACGCTGCTGTTGCTGTAAAACTGAAGGTTGGGGGAAGGGAGGGATAGATTTCACCAAACAAGAGAATGTAAGGATATATATGTTTTGAGTTAAATCCAGAAGGATTTTTGGAGTAGCAATTGGAAGAACTTTCCTGAGAAAAATTAATTAAATACAAGTGGGGCATGTTTAGGCTCAAAACCTTAAATATATACGACCCTTGCATTTGGTGAGAAAGGCAAGCTATACGTTCTGCAGCAGCCAGACCAAGCAAGTCCTGGAAGCATCAACAGCAAAAATTATTTTGTTTTGTCCTCCTGTTCTCTTTTTGAAGCTAGGTGTCTAAATGTATGAGGAATGTGCTTGTGTAAACTTTTAGAGGTGTGTTCTTTTGGCTGAATTAGTAAAAATAAACCTAGGCACCGTAGAAAGGGTGTGTTGCTGAGTTTCTGTTTTGACTTGGGCCTCTGGCAGAGTTTCTCTCTATCTGCAAAGTCCTTGGCTTTGCCACACACACCCTTCAAAGGACAAATGATGTCTTTTTGGCTTCCATATATGATAGGTGGTCTTTCTTCAGAGCTTTCCAGTGCCTCTCTTCAAATGACTGGAGATGGTTAGCAGAGACCACATGGATTAACTTTTCTCTTGGATCTAGTTCTTCTTCTCAGTATTGCCAGCTGTCATTGGCCTAAAGAGGAAAGTCCTGGGCCCAACTTACTCATTTAAGTTTTCCATCTGCAATAGGCAAGGAATATAGTATCTATTTTTTATTTTGGAACTGTGCTGCAGGCCCAGTCTTCAAAGAGGGTATGGTCATATTAGGTCATAATCAAGAATTTAAGAGAGTGATACCTATGTATTTATAAAATTATTTATGCATGAAAACTAATGTGGAAAGTTTTTTTCCCAGTTTTGTAATTTAGTTAAAATTCATAATCCAGCTTCTCATGTGTTTCATATTTGTTATTTTTTAAGGATGTTCAAGGTCAGTAGGAGGTATTGAGAAGGAATAGATGTAGAAAATATTTTGAAAATGTCTTAATAACTCACCAGCATATAAAATGTTAGACATTTTGAAGTATTTATCATATATCAGTTGCCCATGTGAAAAACAGGACCCTTTTGGTGAAAAACACTTGAGGAAAAACTAGTGTTTTCATTATTACATTAAAATAGGAATTGAATTGTTAGAAAAATAATCTCTCTGTTTGCATTTTGAATGTTTCTAAAATTAAAACTGGGGGTGATAAAATCAGTTTCTGAAAGTTAAATGAATCATTCATACTTTGAGAAAGAATAGGGTGAAAAAGGTGACAATATATATGTGTGTATGTGTATGACTATATATGTACACCCTAATATGAATAGGGAATGCATATTGAAAAATGTATCTTCTTTTTTCAAGTACTATATCTGATATATTCAGCTTACCCACTTTGTGTGAGAAATTCCAGATTCCATCAGCTTCTTGGAAGAGTTGTAGCAGTACAAGTATATTTTAAGCAGCTGGTTATAAGAAGTGGACTTAAAAATGTTCTGTGCTTATCTTGGCAGGTAACCATATGTTTTGGCTTTAATTTGAGATCAGCTGACACTCAATTCTTTGGAATATTTAAGAAAAACCTGTACTATAAATAGTTACATTTACTCCATATTTTTTTTATAGAACAAAATAATAATTTACTGGTGGCTGTCACAATTAAATTTTCCGAGTTGCTTTTATTTTCAGCAATGTACCAATATATGTTGTAAAACATTGCTCTTACTACCAGTTACTAACAAGTCAAGGGAAAGTTTTGATGCAATAAACTTTCTCACAACAGTAAATGAATATCTCCTTGACTGAGAGCTACTGCATCTGAAATACCATTCAATTCAAAGTTTTCTTCTGTAAAGATCGTGAATAAACTAATTTGTCTTAGTTTTGAGGGAACATATGAATTGCAAGAACACCATATAGTAATATTTTGAGTTTTGGGTTTTTGTTTTTTTTTTTTTTTTTTTTTTTTTTTTTTTTTTTTTTTTTTCCTGGAGATCATTCCCTTACTGTGAAAAGCATTTTCTCACTGCATACGACCAAGAAAGTAAAATTCAATGGATGTCAATAGTGATTTCCGTTCTGTTCTCTTAAAGCTGGTTTTATATGGTGGAAGATCTGGATGTTGAACTTTTGGACTGCTCAGGTTTGGCTTATGTTCCATGGAGAAAAACATGAGCAATATTTATGGAAGGAGATATCTGATAGCTATTTACTTGGTTTACTTATAATCTGCAATTTGTTTCTTCTGTTTATGATCTATTTAATTAGTCTTCATGAAGGAAGAAAATAATCCGAACACCAAAACAAATCTGTTAATTAAAATAACAAGTTTATATATAGATTCCCCCCACAATAATTGTAATAGTTTTTCAGCTTCAGCTGAAACTAAGGGAAAAAAAAATATTTACATGAAGTTTTATTCAAATATGTATTGCTGAAAAATTACGTGACATGAAGTTAAGATAAAATCCAGTAATTTTTTTTCTAAGTAAGAATTAGTTTTCCATAATATTACCTATTCTAAATCCACTAATTATTATAGTTTTGAGAACAAATTTTCCCTATTTGTGCAAAATAATCTTTCCTTTTTGCTATTTCATATAACACAAACCTACTCCCAAACAAAAGAAAAATTCTACATCTTGCAAAAGTATATCTATGCATCTATCTGTAGGAAATCTATCTTTTCTTCAGGCACATACTGTAATCTTTTTCACACTGGCCTAAGAAAGGTTGTCACACTTCAAATCTGCAATTCTCTTCTCTAAATTCAGTTACAGTAAACTTTGTTAGTTGTAATAATGTTTCATTCTTTGCAGTTTTGTAGGCTGGAGGGTCAACTGCAGACAGTGTTATGTTTTACTTAGTTACTGTCTGTCCTCTTATCCACAATACTTATCAAATTATATGTATTTTTAAAAATATTCTATATTGAGGATGATCTGTTCTGGACTAATTTTCTTTTGTGATCCATACAACAATGTGTATGCCGGTATGTTGACTGTCTTAGACAATAGAATTAATTCTGAAGATGTATACTTCTTTATCACCTTAAACTTGCTTCTTTGACCATACTACATATTAGCAAACGATCTAATAAAGTTTACCTGAAGAATGCATTAAAATATTTTGTAGTAAATTAAAAATGGCTGCTGATTTGGGGATTTTGTTTTTCATTTGAAGAAAAAAAATCATTGTATATACTCTTTTTTTCTGAATGTTTGTAACATTGTTATTAAAATACACCTCATTTCAGTAAAAATTACCCATTTACACACTGATGCCAAAATCATTGAGCACTAACTTTCTAATCGCTTCACACAGATTGAATTATGAAAATATTTATCTGCTTTTCACATATGCTGTCTTGCATCATGTTGCCTCACTGACCTTCACTGGAATGTCTTCTTTTTTTTGAGCATAGGCTACTGACAAAATTAGGTCTTGCTGCAAATTGACAATTAATAAAGAAAAATAGTTTCTATTGTTTATCCTTCAGAAGATAATCTTAGTCTATCTATCTAAATCTCTGACAAAAAACATAAGCAGCATTAATGATAAACCCCTTAGCACCTTGAAACATTACATTGTCTCACTGGTTGGTTCTTAAACTATTATTAGACACCTTTTATCAAATATTTCAGTGAAGATTTTTCCCCCTTAAATATTCTGAAAATATTATTGGTGGTGAATTTTAAACTGATTGCATTTCTGACACCTTCATGATATTGAAAAGGGAATCTATTGTAATGCTCACAGTGCGTGGCTAGATAGGAAAGTGGTCACCAGTAAAATCTTAGTCCTGTATATTGTATCATAGTGTGAAAATATCCAAAATATGTGTCTTTATTCTCTCTCAAAAATATTTTTTCATGGAGATATTTATACAAATTAATTTTAGAATTCTCTAAATTAGGTGTCTGAATTTGAATCCTAGGCTCTCTTCTATAGTGTACCATGCTAGAGGCAGCACAGTGTAAAATACAGTATTTTTTCAATTTACAAAACACTTTTTTACATTTAGAAATGAAAAATGAATTTAAAAGGAACTTCTATACCAAATAATGTCCAATATGAAAAATAATCACCTTTCTACTGGATTTTGAAAAAATTAATTGAAGTTGAAGAGAGTATGCAAAGATTCTTCCCACTCCATGGCTTTCATTATTCCATAGGCTGTGGAAAAGATGGAGATTAATTACTTAGACTTTAAGCTGCCAAAGAAATTTGGGCACTAAACTACAGGGAACTAGACTTGCAAATAATTGGAAGATGGGATTTTTTAGTTTTAATCAAGCCTATGGAATGTTGCCAACCCAGCAATGGCTTGGTTTTTTTTTAAGGTAGCATTTACTTGGGTTATGGAACAATGTCCATATAGGTAAACAATAGGTTACAGAGCAAAACTTTCTCAACAGTAACCTCTTTTTGCACATACCTGTCCTTCCAGCACTTCCAGAACTGTGGCACTTCCTCCAGGATGGCAGGACTTTCTCAGGCTGAATCTGTATCTGTAAACTGAAGCGTTTTGATTTTGATTTTAAACAGATGTCAGTTTCCAGATCTTATTGTAGATTAATTCATAACACAGCCTGAACAAATAATGGCTGTGGTAGAACAAGAGACCTGTTTTGTACATGAGCAGGAATAAAAAGATGGCAAGCAATCTGTATGTAAGGCTTCTTGCTGAAGCAACACGACTGAAGTAACGCTGTCTCATTGAAATACTTCTTTAATGTCAAATCTTAAGCCAAGTAGATGTTTTTGTTATTATAATGCAATGTCAGGTAACTGATTGAGAATACTATGGACACTTAGAATTTCTTTCACCTTTCATTCACACTATGATAGTATAATTATTTGCTGCAGATGACCTTAGATAAAGAGCTTTCTGTGATGGATCTCAGCTGGGGGGTTTTTGTTTGGTTGTTTCTTTTTTGTTTGTTTTGTTTTTTTTTTGTTTTTTGTTTTTTTTTTTTTACATTGGCTAACTGACATCAGACATGTTTCTTCTGTCATTGTCTGTGGGTTGTCATTGTCTGTGGGTTATCATTGTCTAGGAATTAAAAATAAGTGTAAGTACTCTTTGGTAGTCTTTACTGAAAGGATAAAGTGTTCTGGAAGTTAAAATTATGTTAAATAGTTTTTAAAAATTATGTTAAAATAATTGTTAAACGAAGGTTGAGGCTAATAGCTCTCATTTTTTCCTGTTATTTATGCAACAAAAGAAAAAATGGCATAACTTGTTTTAATTAAGATTTTTCCTGTACAAAATTTCTTCTTTGGCAAGCTTAAAAGACTTAAAGGTGTAATGTGCATATTATTCTTTATGAATATTAGTATATATGAAATATTTAGTTATTGTTACTTTTGGAGCAAGACAACATTTAGTCAGTCATGTTTTGTTTTACTTGTGTGCCTCAATGTAATGATTTTTGTTATTATTACTATTTTTTTATTAATAAAGCTCTCAACAGTTTGCGTAATGAATAAGGTGGGGTGACTTGTGTTCAATACCCAACTCCAGCTGGTACTTATATAATGTATTTATGCAACACATTTACAAAAAACTTTTTATACTCTCTTGGAGGCTATGTGTTTATGAATTATATTAAGGGAGAGACATATGTTCTGTTCCTTTTTCCTCATGTTATCCTGGAGTCCTCCTGCTCAAATGTGAGTGTGTGCCTGGAGAAAGCAACCAGGAGATGTTGAGGAAGCATAAACCCAGAATAGTTTGTACCCCCTAAATTACATATCATATTTTATAGGTTATATTTCATTCTGTGTTTCTGTTCTAGACTGTGCAAATGCCTCCACCAGACCTCTATTCTCAGGAAAATTTATCTATTTTCTGTTTGTCAGATGACAAATCAGCAGCCAACAACAACACTGAATCTCATATATCTGAATATTAACATCTTACTCTGACAGGAAGATTTAAGAAAAAAATCATCTTATGATTTAATAGACTATGCTTCCAAAAAAAAATTGACCAAAATACTAGAAATGTGTTCTGAATAGAGCTCAAAAGTTTTCTTGACAACAATAACAACAGCAACAGAATCAGAACCACAGAGTTGACAGCTCTTGCCCAATCACGCATGCTGTCAGCCAGGAAGTTGGCCTGAATTGTAATTAGAGGCTTTACTAAGCCATGCAAAATACAAATCTGGAAACTTGGAACAAAATTTCTAGAATATCCACAAACCTCTGAAGTTCTCATGAAAATTTCAAGGTGCACAAAATTGGGAGTTTAGGCTGAACATACGTTTGATAATTTCATTTAATTTGCCTTTTGCACATGAACAAGGCGCAATTCTTGACAAGGGACAAGTATACAGGAAAGAAGTGGGATCGGGAAAAGCCTGACAAGAAGACAAGTGAAAAGAAGGCTTGCAAGTCAGGGTGCTCACAGCTTAAAAGGCTGGGAGAAAGAAATAAGGCTATTGTAACAGAGGTAGATATGCAATGACAGTCACTCTTAGTGGATATTCAGCAGTTTTCCAAACATGACAATTAAGAACATCTTGACAGTAGTAGACATCTTATATAATCGTGGCTGGGCCATGGCAAAAGGCAAGTGAAGGGTTCTTTAGCAAGAGGCACAAGCTTCAGAAATTACAGACTGACCATGGAACAGAATTTTTAAACCGGCCTTTAAACAAGCTCTTAAAGCAGTGTAATGTTCACCATTTTGTTACTAATAATGAAGTTAAACCCTCTGTCATAAAGCATTTTAACAAGACGCCCAAAACCAAGATGTGGAGATACTTTACAGCACGTACTGATGTTTTGTCAGATTTTATAAAAAGTTATAAGCATAGCTTCTGCAGAACCAGGCTTGTGGATGTGAACACTTCAAATTGTGCAGGGATTTGGGAAAAGCATTTATGGGGGTATGTTTAAAATTAAAGAGTTTGCAACTCTGCTTGAAAAGCGAGACCATGTAGGGTGTCTAGACCAAAAGAGAAATTTGAGAAAGGTTACAAGTACACATTCAAAATTGAAATTTTCATAGTACCTGAAATTGTGAGAAGGGGACAAGTACCGGTGTACCACTTAATAGACTATGATTACAAAGCAATAGAGGGGACATTTTACCCCAAAGAACTGTAAAAGGTTTATTCCAATAGGGACAAAATCTACAAAATTGAGATCATCATTGCAAAAGGGAAAGGAGGAAACAACTGCTAGTGCCTTGCTATGGATGGTCCCAGAAATTTTAACAGTTGGACAGCAGCAGTTGGATAGAAGGAGAGAAAAGATGGAAGGCAGATGGGGGTTTCTACATCACACTTCCCAGAAATGCCAGAGCCAGAATGTGTCCACGAAACACCAGCTTGAGCTTTACCATGCAACTAGTGATGCCTTTGTGGCTCTCTGGGAAGTGGGAGGTGGGGCTGGTGGAAATACAGTACCCTCACAGATGGAGTAACAAAATTTCATGGTTGCTGACATGACTGCTGGCTCATATGTTGAATGCATTCATACCCACTCAGCCCACTGGATATTTATGTTGGCTGTAAGTAATGCCTCAGCATGCCTCAACACATGCCAGGCATCACCAGTGCATTCTTAACAAACAGCAAGGCATAGGTATCTTGTTGCTGAGGAGCTCTTTTTAAAAAAGCTGTCTTTGCTGCTTCATCAGCTTAGTTTTTACATCCAAGTTGTCCTACATAATCATGTCTTGAAAGAACAGATTGTCATGGAGGTGTCCCCATAGTTCAATCTTCCTACTGTGGGCTATCAGAGCTGAGCATTGCCTTAACTCTTCATTACCCATATGTCCTGGTTTCATCTAGGATAGAGTTAATTTACACAAGAAGCTGGGAGGGGCCACAGCCGTGACAGTGACCTGCACCAGCCAAGGGTCTATTCGACACCATACTAACATCATGCTCAGTATATACCTGAAGAAGCTGGCCGGTGGTGGAAGGGAGAGATAGCAGGCTTGGGAAGGGTCTGATGAAATCCCATGCACACGATCCCTGTGGTGGAAGTTTCTGCGAAGTGTGCCACCATTGTATTCCAACTCATTGGCAGTAATGTCCTGAAAAGAAGGCGAGGGGCAAATGGTGACTGAATTAACTGGCCAACTTTGGCAATACTAAGGAAGTGTCCCTCCCTACAGGCCTTCATCGCTGCTGTGGAGAAACTGTCCTAGGAATACCAGCAATTCAAAGAAGATATGTCCTACTCCCCACCTGCCCATATTTCAGCTGTTAATAGGTGTTCCTCTACTCCAGAGAGAGAATATAGAAGGTATGCACCACGGGGTACCCTGTGGTTTTACCTGCGTGACCATGGGGAGGACATGGGGAAATGAGACGGAAAACCTACCTTGATCCTAGATGCCCGGGTATGTCAGTTACAAGGAAAAACACTCACAAAAAGGGATTCTTCCTGGAAAGATGCCGCTTCTGTTTCCAGCAGGCAGTTTTCCAAACAAAGTAGAAGGGCTGATCTCACTTCTGATCCTCTTGAGGGGACTTCTCATTCTTTTTTACAAAAAGTGAGTAATGAATACTATGACCAGGATTAGAGACGCCCTGCCTCCAGCCAGGTGGAGAAAGGGGACAATAGTGTTTGTTGGATGGTGTGGATTCAATGGCCTGGCACATCAGACTCACAGGAGTATAAGGCTCTGGTGGACACTGGTGCACAGCGTACCCTAATGCCATCAAGCTATAAAGGGGGAGAACCCATCTGCGTTTCTGGAGTGACAGGGGGATCCCAACAGCTAACTGTGTTGGAAGCCAAAGTGAGTCTAATGGGGAACAAGTGGCATAACAACACCATTATGGCTGGTCCAAGGCCCAGTGCATGCTTGCAATAGACTGCCTCAGGAGAGGGTATTTCAAAGACCCAAAGGGGTATGGGCGGGCCTTTGGTATAGCTGCCTTGGAGACGGAGGAAATTGAACATTTGTCTGCCTTAGCTGATCTCTCAGAGGACTCTTTTGTTGTGGGGTTGCTGAAGGTTAAAGAACAGCAGGACCTAACTGCTACCACAATAGTGCACCAGTGGCAGTATTGCACCAATTGAGACTCTCTGGTTCCCATCCATAAGCTGATTCACGAACTGGAGACTCAAGGGGTGACCAGCAAAACTTGTTTACCCTTTAGTAGTCCAATATGGCCAGCGTGAAAATCTAATGAGAGTGGAGACTAACAGTAGACTATTGTGTCCTGAATGAAGTCATACTGACGTTGAGTGCTGCTGTACTGCACATACTAGAGCTTCAGTGTAAACTGGAGTCGAAACCAGCAATGTGGTATGCCACAACTGATATTGCCAATGCATTTTTATCAATCCCTTTGACAGCAGAATGTGGGCTGCAGTTTTCTTTCACTTGGAGGGGCACCTGGAATTGACTGCCCAGTGGTGGAAACACAGCCCCACCATTTGCCATGGGCTGTTCTAGACTGCACTGGCAGAGGGTGAAGCTCTGGAACACCTGCAGTACATTGATGACATAATTGTATGGGGCAACACAACAGAAGAATTTTTTGAGAAAGGGAAGAAAATAGCTCATGTCCTTCTGAAGGTTGGTTTTGCCATAAACCAAAGTAAAGTCAAAGAACCTGCACAGAGGATCCGGTTTTTAGCAACAAAATGACAACACGGGTGTCGTCAGATTCCAATGGATGTGATCAACAGGGTAGCAATTATGTCTCCACCAAGTAGTAAAAATGAAACACAAGCTTTCCTAGGTGTTGTCAGTTTTTGGAAAATGCATATCCCAAATTACAGTCTGATTGAAAGCCCTCTTTATCAAATGACTCCAAAGAAAAAAATATTTCAAATGAGCCTCTGAGCAACAATAAACCTTTGAACAAATTAAACAGAAGGTTAATCATACAGTAGCCTTGGGGTGGTCTGGGCAGGACAAGATGTTAAAAATGTGCTCTACATTTCAGCTGGGGAGAAGGGCCCTACCTGGAGTCTCTGGCAGAAAGCACCTGGGGAGACCTGAGGCCGACCCCTGGGGTTTTGGAAACAGGGATACAGAGGCACCGAGACCTGCTATACTCCAACTGAAAAAGAGATATTGGAAGCATATGAAGTGGTTTGAGCTACTTCAGAATTGGTTGGTACTGAAGCACAGCTCCTCTTGGCACCCCAGCTGCTAGTGTTGGTTTGGATGTTCAAAGGGAGGGTTGCCTCTACACACCGTGCAACTGATGCCATGTAGAGAGCAAGTGGGTCACACTGATCGCACAAAGGGCTCGAATAAGCAACCCTAGTTGCCCAGGAATTCTGGAAGTAATCGTGGGCTGGGCAGACGGCAAAGGTTTTGAAATATCATCAGAGGAGAAGGTGATGCTTGCTGAAGAGCCCCCATTGTATAATAAATTACCAGAAAATGAGAAGCGTTATGCCTTTTTCACTGATGGGTCCTGTTGTATTGCAGGAAAACATCAAAGGTAGAAAGCTGTTGTATGGAGTCCTATATGACAAGTCGCAGAAACTGCTGAAGGAGAAGATGAATTGAGCTAGTCTGTGGAAGCAAAGGCCATCCAGCTGGTTCTTCAAGAAAAATGGCCAGTGCTCTGTCTCTATACTGACACATGGATGGTGGCAAATGCTCTGAGAGGGTGGTTGCAGCAGTGAAAGCAAATGGGCAGTGCAGAGGCAAACTGCTCTGGGCTGCCACATTGTGGCAAGATATTGCTGCCCGGCTACAGAACCTGGCTGTGAAAACACATCATGTAGACACCCATGTCCCTAAGAGTCAGGCTACTGAAGAACATAAAACCAATCATCAGGTGGATCAGGCTGCTAAGACTGAAGTGGGTCAGGTGGATTTGGACTGGCAACATAAAGGTGAATTATTTATAGCTCAGTGGGCCCATGACACCTCAGGCCATCAAGGAAGAGATGCAACATATAGATGGGCTCAGGATCGAGGGGTGGATGTGACCACGGACTCTATTGCACAGGTTATCCATGAATGCAGAACATATGCTGGAATCAAGCAAGCCAAGCGGCTAAAGCCTCTTTAGTCTGGATGACAATGGCTGGAATATAAATATGGGGAGGTTGACTATATTAGTCCCACAAACCACCAAGGCAAGCACCATGTGCTCACAGTGGTGGAAGCAACCAGCAGATGGCTAGAGAAATATTCTGTGCCCCATGCCACCGCCTGGGTCTTGAAATCTAAGTCTTATGGCCACATTGCACCCCAGAAAGAATTGACTCAGACAACAGGACTCATTTTTGAAACAACCTCATAGATACCTGGGCCAAAGATCATGACATTGAGTGGGTATTTCACATTCCTTATCATGCACCAGTCTCTGGGAAAGTTGGACGATACAATGAACTGCTAAAAACTACACTGAGAGCAATGGGGGGTGGGGCCTTCAAACACTGGGATACACATTTATCAAAAGCCATCTGGTTAATTAACAGTAGAGAATCTACCAATGGAGCTGTCCCTGTCCAATCAAAACTTTCATGTCCTGTAGAAGAGGATAAAGTCCCCACAGTGCACATGAAGAATATGTTAGGCAAGACAGTCTGGGTTAGTCCTGCCTTGGGCAAAGGTAACAAATTCACAGCACCATTTTGGCTCAAGGACCTGGGTGCACTTGGTGGGTGATGGAGAAGGATGAGGCAGTTTGATGTGTACCTCAAGGGGATTTGATTTTGGGTGAGAATAGCCAATGAATTAAATTGTATGATGTTAATTGCAAAATTAGCCCTGCTACAGTATGTCATTGCTACCACAGCTGCTGTGTGCTATATAAATGGTATTACAGTAAGAATCACCCAAAGCAGTGAAGGATGGACCTCAAGGAAACTGAGTGAAGTGTAACAGTGATACAACTTGAGTTGGCTTCAGCAGCTGGTGAACAGCAACTTCCTTAAGATCAATATCTCCAACCTGCAGACCATGGGTATAGACTGCACCAAATACACTAGTCACAAGCTCCAGATGCAGCATGCACCAATCCAACATCATCCACCATCTCTCTTGCACTGAAAGACTGTTACAACTGATGGAGCCCCAAAGTCATGGGTTAAATAACTCAATGGACAAGTTAGAGGGAGGGCTGATAAACTAAGACAATGTTACCTCTGTGTGTGTATATATATATATACATGATACAGATGGTGTAGAATAAGGGGTGGATAATGTCCTAGGCTCAGCTGGGATAGTGTTAATTTTCATAAGAAGTGAGAGCCAGCCCAGTCTGGGATATTCAACACCATGCTGACGTCATGCTCAGTATGTAACTGGAGGAACTGGCTGGGGGTTGGCGGGGAGATTGAAAGCTCAGAAGGGGGCTGAGCATATGGTACCATATGGTGAGCAATTGCATTATGCATCACTCACTTTATATATTCTTTTATTAGTATTGTTATAGTTTTCTTCTCTCCTTGTGTTGTTCTATTAAACTGTCCTTATCTCAACTCATGGGGTTTTCCAGCTTTCTTCATACTCTCCTACTCATCCCACTGTGGGAGAAGAAGTAAGCGATCAGCCACATGGTGCTTTGTTGCCAACTGGTCCTAAACCATGATACCATACCATCCAGTATGACTGCTTCCTGCTGCCTGACTGGGTTGTTGGAGAAAAGCCCCATGGATAAGTGTGTGGATAGCATGTCATGTCTGTAGTTGAGAAGCAACTCAATGAAGGTGCAGTAGGGGTAGCATTTGTTGCCTCTGGCTTATCAGTTGATCCCCCATCTGGCTGAAAAACGGGCCTGTGGGTAACTCATGAGGCCCATGGACTCATCAGCTCTGATGTTGGACTTGTCAGCTTTTACAGTCTTGCAGAGTATTGTTCATGTCTATGTAATCTTCACCATTTCCAGCTACAAAAATGTCCAGTGGTGCAGACTCTACAACAGTGGAAAGTGGAGGCACCTCAATAAACAGGGTTTTCTCAATGCTGGTCTGTGTTGAGGACACGTCAAACAAATCCATCTTGTATTTCTTACATTTTTTTCTGAGCAGCCATGAGCCAAAGCCATCTGTTTATCTTTTTAGAGGTAGAAAGGGACCTCTTTTGCTTGTCTTCTGTCCCTTTTGCACTGTTTGTCTTGTCTTCTTATTATTTTTGTTCTTGTCCTGGCTGGACTTCTGTTTGGTGCCCCACCTTGCTTTTTCTTTTAAAGGGCTGGGTTTGATATTTCCTCAGGGACATGACATAAGTCTTTCTGTTTTAAGGCCCTTTCTTTGCATATAAGCAAGTCCTGAACCCTCCTGATTTGAAGGTGTTTCCAGAGATGACAACTTTGAAAACATGCCCAAATGTTTTTTTGCAATATCTTGGGTGGTGCATCTAGTGTGTGGCTTAACAATTTCCAAACACCTTTTCAAAAGCAGGACAGCCCTCCTAAACAGGATACAGAACATACCTCTGACATCCGCACCATATATCACAGAAACACACTGAAAACCAGGGAGCCCATTCCTGACCTGGGCAATGTAATAATTCACATATAATGAATCACAATGCAGTATGAAAACTGTTAAAAGCACACTTCTCCACCTTTTAGAAGCACAGGAGCAGGTAATTCCACTGTGTTGTAAGTCGTGCAAGCAGGGCAGAAGACCAGCTTGGCTGAACAGGGAACTCCTCATGGAGCTCAGGAGGAAAAAGAAATTGTACGATCTCTGGAAGCAAGGTCAGGCTTCACAGGAAGGGTACAGAGCTGTGGTTTGCGTATGCAGGGAGAGGACACAGAAGGCCAAAGCTCAATTAGAGTTGAAACTGTCCAGTGTTGTGTGAGATAACAAGAAAGGCTTTTTAATGTATGTTAATAGCAAGAAGAGGTCCAAGGAAAACTTTGGACTGATACTTGTTGAAGATGGTCACCTGACTAATAGGGATGAAGAAAAAGCAGAGGCATTCAATGCTTTTTTTTTTTGCCTCAGTCTTTAATAACAGTGTCAGACCTTGGGCTGCCTGGTCCCCTGAGTTGGAGGATCACGAGTGTGGGAACAGTGACTTTCCACTTGTGCACACTGAAACTGTAAGGGACCAGTGGATTCAGCTGAATGCTCACAGGTTCATGGGGCCTGATGGGATTCATCCCAGAGTACTTGAAGGAACTAACAGATATTATGGCAGGACCCCTCTAGATCATCTCCCAAAGGTCTGGGGAGTCTGGGGAGGTCCCCACTGACTGGAAGCTCGCTGATGTTATTCCAGTTTACAAGAAGGGTGTGAGGGAATACCCAGGAAACTACAGACCTGTTAGTCTAACCTCAGTTCCTGGAAACATGATGGAGAAGCTTATACTGGGTACTGTTGAAAGGCATTTAAAGAATAATCATCAGGCACAGTCAACATGGGTTTACAAACGGAAAATCCTGTCTAACAATTTGGTATCCTTTTATGGTGAGGTCACCCGCCTGGTAGATGAAGGGAAGGCAGTGAATGTAGTTTTCCTGGATTTTAGTGAGGCTTTTGATACTGTCCCGTCTGTACAAGTTGTCCAACTGCGGGATGAGCAGGGTCATGGTGTGCTGGTTGAAGAAATGGCTGAAGGGCAGAGCTCAAAGTGTTGCAGTGAATGGGGGCTACATCTGGCTGGCGACCAGTCACCAGAGCTGTTCCTCAGGGCTCAGTTCTAGGGCCAGTTCTGTTCAACATTTGTATCAGTGACCTGGATGCAGGGGTTGAATGCACTGTTAACAAGTTTGCTGACAATACTAAACTGGAGGTGCTGTTGACTCTCTTGAAGGACAAGATGCCTTGCAGAGGGCATTGGGCAGTGAGTAATGACATGAAATTTAACAAGTCCAAATGCTGGATTCTGTACCTGGGATGGAGTAATGCCAGGCACAAGTGTAATTTGGGAGAAGAGTGACTCTCCTGAGGTAAACAGCAGGAAGTGGAACGGTGCGAACATGAGTTACTGTCTTTTTTCATTCATACAGAACCTTCTGTTGAACATCTGAAAGATACTTGACAGTTTAAGTCACTGAGCCTCATCAGGCCCCATCTAATACATGGGATAATACATGTCTGCATTTTATGGCAGAATGAGTATAGTTCAGGGACAGTCTATCATGAATGCTGTGTAACTTCTGGTGCATTTCTCAGCTTCCTTTTTTGGCTTCTTTAGCTTTTCCTCTGTTCTTTTTCCTTCCCATTTACCCCCCTTTCTCCTCCCTCTCCTCCTCCTTCTTTTCTTCCCCTTCCTTTTTTTTTCTCCCTTCTCCCTTTTTCCTCTCTCCTTTGCTTTGCCCCTTTCATTTTTCCTTCTGCCTTAATTTAAGTTGTAGGCCAATAAATGATTGTGGTTAATGTTCCCAAACTAGCCATGTTTGCAATGGGTGGGCCCTTAATGAAATGGGGGAATGACTTCATTGATGCAGAAAGAAACTGGAAACTAACATTCTATTTGATGAGGCTTTTCATATCATGAGTATTCAATGTTGGGCTCTCAAACTGCATGTAGTTATTTGAAAACACTTGTCCAAATCAATAACAGAAAAAAAAAAAAGGAAAAAAAAAAAGAAAAGAGAAATGCTAGAGCAATTTCCACTGAAATTAGTAGAGGTAATGGATACATCTGAAATTCAGACTTTTTAGGGAGGCACAAAAGATTTTTGAACCTAATTGGTTACAAAAAGCCATGGATATTATAGAGATTGTACATATAAAAAAATCACTTAGTGGGGAATATCCAGTTCAAACACCTTTCTTCCCTTATAAAAATTTCAAAGATTATTTTCAAGATTACATCTGTGATATATTGTTAATTTTGAGCAAACTTTCAGGAAGTCTTACAGAATATATGTTTAGAATTTTCTAAAAACTCACAATCTATTGAGTAAACAAAACAGAACAGCTCTGTATCCATAGTGAGGCAGTAAACAATTCTCAGTTCGCCTAGGAATTAAATATTAACAGTTTAAGATGAATAGTGCTGCTTTTACTATATTCTGATTGCTCACTTTCTGAGTAGAAAGGAATCTCCATTGTGCTATTAATTCCAATGTTTCTTACGTTTTATTTGCCTTTTCATTCACTGGGTTAATTGACAGTTCTTGATGAATATACAGTTATGTATACAATATTTTCTATGAAAAATCCATTTACTGCTTAAATCTAGATTGAATTAACTGGTACCTATAGACAAAGCTTGTGTCAATCATGCTTTTCCAAGCAGTTTTTATAGTGGTGCTTTGTATTATCATGGGCTTTAGTAATACAGTTGGGATTTTAGTGGTTCACAGGTAACTTTTCAATTAAAACATACCAGGCATTTTGGAAAGCAATTTCTACTACCAAGTGTTTGGAGAAAGCAACCTGGTTTCACACATTTACCCTTTAAAAGATGTGTCTTCATTTTCCTGCTTTTCCAACACACTAAACAGTGACCTTATTTCTAGAGATATATTTGATGTACAACACATATAATTTCTTAAATAACTGTGTGAAAATATGGATCTCCCTTACCTCTTGTGTGAATATTGAACGATTTTTAGATCCCAGATAGCATTATAAATACTAAAGGACAACGGAATAGTTTAGCATCTGATGCTATAATTGAGATGACCTATTGTCTTTATGCTAGAATGGAATGCAGTTTATTTCAGTAATACTGCTCATGAGGGATTAATCTCATTTAAATCACTAAGGTGATGTAGACCTCTGCGTTCTTGTTAGCCATCTTAGACTCTTCTAATGCTAAAGGAGGCAAATCGGAGAGAATAGACACTTGACCTATTTTAGGTGTCTTAGTTTGGGAGTAAAGGAGCTGCATGCTTGACATACTTCTCTCTACTGAGACTAAAGGGAACACAAAAGAGTTATAAAGAGACTACAAAGGAAAATTAGCCCAGCTATCTGCACTTTATTAACTGGAAAAAAAAAAAAAAAAAACACAACTTTTGGTAATGCCTTTGTAGCAAACCCACTGATTTTAGCATTGCTGCAATACTTATGCTGCTTTACTCATACCTGCCATTTACTATATTAAATATTATTTTTCCATTTTTTAAAGGCTCTTTTTTTTGGGGGGGGGGTGTGTTTCTGTTTGATGCTGACTACAGACCTATGCGTCATGTTTTTGAGAAGTTAGAATGGCTCAAGAAAAAAACAAGAAGGTACTAAAATCCTGTCTGAAACCACATTGTTAAAAGCAAAATGAAAACATTCAGATATGGGTAAATGTTACTTGTTATTCTTTCTGTAACATAAATATTATCATCAATAAGGTTTGCTTCTAATCCTCCGTGTGTCTTATTGGAAAAATTCATTGTTTGTGACATATTTTTCATCCATGTATGTACTCTTAGGCCTGGTAAGAGATCAGCAGACAAAAAATTAAGTGCATGGAGAGTGAATTTTTTTCACGTTAACATGAACTACCCAGTTAAGACTATGGTTTTGAAAATCTATGGCTGGGTATGCAGTTGTAAATATCATATAAGCCGTTGCAAATCTACTGTGTTTAGTGACACAGTTTCCTTAATTTCCTGTAAAGCATATGTAATAAATTAATATCAGGGAAATAAATTTTATTATTTTAGCCATGAGTTTCTTTGGACCAAAATAAAAGCAACAGAAGGAGACAACAGCTGGGAAATGTTTAAGGAGGTAAGAGCAACAATGTTAAATCCATGACAACATAATTTGGAGAAGGGTTTATGTGCTTGATCTTTTGCTTATCTTTTCCTCAAATCTATTGGTTTGTTAAATAAAAAATGATTAGCCCTCCCAAGATACCTTGTCTCACGTGTCTCTGTAGACCAACATCACCATAACAATGTTTTTAACTGAGCATTTGAAGATTAAAAATATTGCAATGTAAAAAAAAAAAAAAAAAAAAAAAGAGAAAAATTTATTTCTTACTGCTTTCAGTACATTTTCCTCAGCAATTGTTCCACTCTAAGGTAACACTCAGGAAACTGGTGGAAGTCAGTGGGAACCTTCACCGTACTTCACTGGCCTTTGGAAACAGATGTGGAAAAGTTAATTACTGGTTCTCTTTTACTGGTCTCTGTTATGATTTGGTGAAACTTAGCACATTCTCTTTTCTTCCATACAAATGATGAGAATGTAATCAAAGGTTTATCACACCTGGAGAATCTGGAGACTCTAAGCACATAATAACACAAGTACAGTTTAGGACAGGTAGCCTGTAGGAAGGGCACATGTGTTATTTTAGCTCAGAAGTGAAGAGTTTGAAAGAATCACAGACTCTTCAGCTTTTAGTCGAAAGGAATGTTCTTCTAGTTAGGATAAACTTAGCCAGACTACTCAAATCTTAAATGTTAATAATTTTACCACCACAGAAGGGAGATCGAGAAATAACATGGAGATGGAAAGTCAGAGAAAAAGAAATAAAAACACACAAGGCGAGTGTATAAAGGAAGTAAAATACACAAAGTCAGAAAGAGGAAAGAGAACCCCAAAACAGGACTTGATCTTTTGGGCTACATACAACCACAGAACTGAATTGTGTTAGGCTTAAGGAGGGGGTCAGTGCTTCCTCTTTTCAATGTATGAGTTGTTTGGGCTGTATAGACTGGGCTTGGCTCAGTGTTCCAGGGTTAAATTGTTGTGGTGAGAGCTACTATTTCAAGTTGCCAAGCCAGCAAACAATTTCATAAAATATACCATTCTTTGCTCTTTTACAATGTTTTGTAGTTTATTATGTTACATTTTACTAATCCATTCACTGAACAGCAAGGGATCTCTAAGTACCTTTCCTAAAATTGTAGCATGGTCAGGATAATTACTACAGAGCACCTGAAGCAGTAACAGTAGCGAAACAGGATTTTTTGCAGCATTTCATGTAATGCATACTTTCTTGTATAAAAGGATGGTATTCAATACATTGTATTATTGTTGTACAAAATACATTATTGTATTATTGTACAAAATAAATTATTGTACAAAATACAACTTTTATTGACCTGTGGGATTAATTTACTGCTTACTCAGTTACAAAGAAAATCATTATAAGTACTTTGATACAGACTGGATGGAATGGAATGGAAAAATAGCTTGATCTAATAGTAAGGTAAGTTCATTTTTTTGTTGCTTTGAAGTTTAGACCATTAAAAAGGGTAGTTTAGATTTTAGGAATATGGTGCTTTGGAGGAGAATAATCTGAGCTTCATAAGGTTGTACTTGGACAGTCTTCTATTGCAGCTCGCAGATGTACCCATATGCATACCTTAATTATGGAACTGATATATGTGTGGTAAATGGAAGTACTGTTACTTGCTGTCTTTATTGAGAAAATAGATATATTGAGCATTCTTTTTTCAACCAAATTTTTATTGACTTAGCTTTTATTTTTTTTTTATAAGATTGATACTGATAGAAAAATTTAAAAAATTTTAAAAAATAATTTAAAAGTATTTAGGTATATTTAAATATACTTTTTTTTTTTCCCCATAAAATTATTTAAACTTCATGTTTTGAAACATAATTCCTATACTTATCCTGGAATTACTTAAACCAGCAGCAATTGTATTGTACCGTGAGCCAGTTTTCTATCTTTTATTAAAAAACTGCTAAGTGGTGTGTTTAAACTCTCCATTTGGCAAATGTAGGTCCCTTCTATGCTGTCTTTGTAGCACTTTTTCCCTTCATAGCAACTTTCATTGCTATGAGGGAAATCCAGCAGTAAAATATTTGGAATGTGTTTTGGGGGGAGAAAAAAAACCCAAAAGTTGGAGTAATAATCCTGTTTCTTGTTTGTCAAGAGAATAATTAAGATCTAATATTTGAATATGTATAATGAAAAATAAGCGCAAAACAGTGTGCTGACATCTTAACCAGTAGGACTTTAGAATTTTGTTCTTTGCTCTGTGCTAGAACAGTTTTTGTTTGTATTCCTTCTGTGCCTCTCTGAAGAAAAACAAGGTGATTGAGATAGTAGTAACATACTCCTTTATATGATACTTTTTGAGGTACAGTGAATTTAAAATTAGTCTAATAAAGCATAGGGGGATTGAAGGTAGTCTTTGGCTTGTCAAGTACTCTAGTGTAGAGCCATCACAGTGGTTCTAATTTTGGAATATATCTGATAGAGCAATACTGAAAAAAAGGTGTCACTGAAGCCTAGGCCCTAAAACCTTACAATCTGCGATGTTTCCTCAAGACCGTACTCATCTAAATACAATTTAAATCAACCACCAGGGTCTGGACATTTGTCATGAAGTTAAACTGGCCTTTATCTATTAACAAAAGTAAATCCTCTTTGCTATTCTCAAAGCTGAAATAGAAAGAAAGCCTTTTCCTGACAACAAGTGATGTGAATTTGAGGCATTTGCTGTTTAAATTCTTCTAAGGAAATTTCATGGCATTCAGCTGAATCTACCAGAACAAAGATTTGCATAGATCTTTTGTAATCAAAACAATAACATCTTCTTTCTTTCTTTAATTTCAAATTTTAATTAGCTTGAACTCCTTTACTGGTACACAGTTCTGAAACTATACACCTTAAGTTTTCCAGTGGTGACTTGTGAACTTATGTCAAATGAGCTGATAGAGCTTTTCATTTATATCCTTGTAGTTTCTTACCTGTAGAAGAAAATAAACTCTGAGGAACTGAAACTGAATCTAGCTTGCAGGACATAATTAGCTCTGGGCTAAATTTACAACCTCTGTGTAAATGTAAAGAAACCACATAAACCTCCTATAGATCTGTTTGTTGTAACAACTGCAACCTGAACACCTTAAATTTTATTTTTCAATGAGGGAATGATAAAGAAATTAAACAAATGTAATTCCTGTCTACCAAATTAAATGGTGCTTTTCAGAGAGAAATAGGTAAGGGGTAACCTTTATTCCTTCAAGATTTTCCCAGCCATGTGATTAAAATAGAACAGGAACTGGTGTAATAATAAAGCAAGGGCTTTTTTTAGCTTTTAGTGGTGCAGCTTGAAGATTCACAAAGTTGTACATTTCAGTACCTAAAAATGGGCTGCTGGCTTTCTACAGAGAATAAAGGAATACTTATTTTCTCCTGACCTGCTGTCTTTGGCATTATTATGACACACTAAAGGAAGATAACATGCTATTCAAGATCATCTTTATCCCTCCTGCTAGAGCTTGTAAACTGTTTCCTTTTTGCCTTCAAAAGTGCTGTGGTTAGTCAGCAACTTTCCCCACAAAAGCAGATCTTAAAAAAAAAAAAACAAACCAGGAATGGAAAGGAAAAGGATGCTTCCTGGATAAGTTGATGGTAGCATATTCAGCAGTGAAAATAAGGAACATGAATGATTGACAGAATAATTGCCAAACTTGCATGAGATTGAGGATGATAGGGCCAGTAGGTTATATCTCTTTTGATAAAATATTTAAGGATTTTGGCTTTTTTCTATATAGAGTTTGGGAAAAAAAAAAAAAAAAAAAAGAAGAGAGAGAGAAAGGTCCATGAGCTAGCATGACTGTTTTCTATCTTGGTCTTTCTTTTCAATGACAGTCATGTCAGAGCTAATATGTTCCCACATGTGGACTAGTTATTTTTTTATTGATACTGATTCAGAGCAGCGTGCAAATGACGAGTAATGGAAAACATTATTTCTTTTATCCTTTGCTATGTTTCAGAAGCATTTAAAGGCTTCCAATGAAATCAAGATTGTCCTGTATGTAGGCACTCTTAAACCACATTATTGTGAGTCAAACCCTGCCCTCAAGAAGTGCTAGCAGAGCCTCAGGTCTCATGTGTCCCAATGCAGTGCCCTAGCAAGACTGCCTTTAATTATAATGTACACAAGTAGTTTTGCACTTCATTAAATTTAGAGTTAGCGTAATTCACAGCATTCAAAAGAGATTGGATTCTCACTTTATAAAAGCAGGCAAGACAATGGGCATTTTTAAATTTATTTTTTTAGTTTTGCCAGGATTAGAATGACCTTGACTCTCAGCCAAGAACATTCCAAGTAGGCTAACAGCAGGAAACACATCCACTGTTGAGGTCATCTTTGCAATCAGATAACAATTTGTTTTCATTTCTGAAAGTCATTCATCCTCATTTAAGGACAATATTAGTGTACAGTATGTTCACACATGTTTTAATGTCACAGTGTGAAGGACATGCAAAGAAGTTCAAGAACCAGGATATATCTAGTTTAAAAAATGTTATAAAAGGATGCAATACTATTTTTGCAAATATTATAATGAAATGTCTCAGAGTTCATAGTTGTCAATCTAACTTTAAAATCTAACTTTGTTTCCTCCATTTTTCTGCACAATTTAACTCAGTATTTTTGCCCACTATATATGGGTGCATGAAGTTCAACCCTATCATACGTTTGGAATCAGAAACCACTGTTTGAGAAGCCAATCAAGACATCAAACTGCCTAGAGTAGTCCTATCTCGCTAATTGGAAATCAGAGAAACTGTATTCAAAACAATTCAGGATACCAGTGCAAACGAAGCAGTCCTATTCTTCTGCTAAATTATAATTTTGATCCATTACATCATGCAATCATGTAATCTCTTCAGATTGTGCAGACTGGGATCAAGTATATGACTGGCACTAGGGGAGGCACCATTTTTTTTGCACAGCACTGCTTTAAAACATGTATGAAAACGTGGCTTTAGCTTAAACTGCTCAAGGAGGTGGCTGTGCTATAGTTCCTGGCTGTGAACTGGAGTGACAGAAGTGTAGATGTATTATTTTCTTTGCATGGCTGACTGAGTGAGGCAATTTCTTCAACTGCCTCTCCTACATAAGCCCATGGTTGCCTCTCAGATTCTGTAGATAGATGGAAAGGAGAGAAAGCTATTATAGGCTCACTGTTTTGTGTGAAATGCTTTTCAAGAAAATTACTTGTAATTTTTGGAAGATCAGCCACAGAAAGACTTGGGGAAAAGAGCAGAGGTAACAGCAAATGTAACAAATTAGAGGTTGTGTTACAAATGGCTTTACTGTTTTCTAGAATTCTGAATGAAACAAGAAGGCTTTACTTTTAATAGCTTTGAACTCATTCAAATAATGTATGTGTCAGAAGACAGAGAAAGAGAAATCACGTACAAGAATGCAGTTTCAGTTAGACTTAGCAAATTGCCACGATCTACTCCTTTCTCCCCCTCTTCAAATCTTTGAGTCTTGAGAGTTAAGAGGAAAGCCTTACTTAGAGGAATTAGGTGGTATTGTGATGAATTATGATGACAGTGACTTGAGACAAAGAAGACTTATCTCTTTCCACTCCTCTTAACTTTCTTTGCATTGCTGAATATAAAGATAGTTCTTAGGGGGAGGAAGGAACAGCCTCTTTTAGATGATATTGCTGAAGTGAGCTACTAGGACCCCCGAGTCCTCACAAATCAAAGAGGATTTCAGTGCCAGTTGCGGAAGTATTTGGTGGATGCTGGTAAGTCTACTATTATCGTGGAATCAGGGACAAGCGTACTTGGCTTTTAAGGGACTTAAAGCTAGACAGATCACATTCTTTTATGAGTAGTATTTGTTTTCTGAAAAATCAATCTTTCTTAATCTCATAATGAAAGAATTAGATTTTTTTTTTTTTTTTAACTTTCTTTTTGTAGAGCTAATGACAGCATTTTAGAACTAATTCTATCACAGTAAAACAGGCTGTGCCAGAGCAGGAACAGTTCCAGGGAGTTGATAAAAGTATATTTAATTGCCTATTCATCTTTTTTCTTGGATTCTATGACTGCCTCTGCCACTGTGTCATTTCTGAAAGAACTTCTTTGCCTCAAGTTAATGTGCATATTGTTTAACTTTTAAGTGGCAATGGGTGTGCTTTAGGGCTCAAGAAACTAATATATCAAAGTGTGCCAGGTAGAAGTTGCTATATGGCCAAAAATTGTTTGTAGTTATTATTAAAGGAACTTCAGAAAAACTAATTTTACATTACTAATATTGTACAGTAATGAAAACACTGAATGTATTTCCATGAGCTTTTTGTAATGAACTTTGTTGTACATATGGAAATCTCTTTTAATGAAGTTTGATCTTTTGTCCCACCATGACTTTTGTGCTTTCAAAGTCTTGTATTTGTAGGTACTGAACTTATTTCTACATGGCAGTGTACAGGTCTGATGATTCATCAGAGAACTGGTGGCTGAATATCCACAAAGACCACCACTGCTGCTATTTCAATTTTCTTAATTTTAAAAGTCACAGAAAAGTATTGCTCTCCTGGCTATAAACCGTATACATTTACTAAAATGACTGTTTCAAGTCAAACTGCACACGATCTATTTTCAGTTGTTTTCAGACTGCTTTTTTGGCCTGGATGCTAACTGCAATATCATTCTATTCTCTGCATTCCATTAGCCATTCAGTTCTGATGTTTCAAGCTTGAAGTTTCTTGGTTTTTTGAGTAAAATTAATACGGGAAACGAGTATTTACAGTCTTGGGGCATTCTTATGCTTATCTTCGTGGGTCCCTTTGCTGGTTGCTGCTGTGTGACTGAACACACACACACAATTCTGTCTTCAAAAGTTTCTTTTAGGCCTCTATAAATACTGAATAAACTGCCACTATCATGAACCATTTGTGGAATCAATGTTACATTAAAACTTCTAGCTAGCTTTGTGAAGTGCTAAGGCTTGGACAACAGACCCAAGCCAGAGCTGACCTATAGATGAATCCTGTATATTTTGTAGATGATAACCGTTGTGCTAGTAGGTATTGTACTAAGGTATAACAACCCACTAATGCTGATGTAAAAAGTGCTAAAGCATTGAAATATTGAAGCCTGAACAACAGGCACCAAGCTGGAGCTGCTAACTTAGTCTGTAATCATTAACAAAGTATGTAAACGCGTTAGTGAAAGATTCAGCTTAGACAGAACATAATCAATAGTGAGGAGAGAATGTATCCAACGTTCCTTTCTCAGACTTGTTCAAGGCTGAGAACCCACGTATTTGGCCTTGTTAGAAACTCCCTTAGTTTCACCCCCACCCCCCCCCCCGAGCCCTGGCCAGGCTTTGGGTGAAATCCAACAGGAGAACGAAACCAGAAATTTTCTGCTCAAAACAAAGGTGCCAGCTATTCTGGATTGTCAATCTCTGGTATATAAGGCTGGGCCTGTTTGCAGTGACTTTGGAAGCCTCACCTATGGGTGGACGCACCGCGCAGGATTTCCCACTTAGCGGGACAGGCTCTGCAAATCCTCGCTGTAACCGGGGCTCCCCAGCGACTGCAGAGCTGGGTGATAGTAATGTATGCAAGTGGTGATGTATCTTTCTTAATCACTATTCTCTCTCTCATATAGTAATGATTTGATGCATTACCCTGTATTTTCCTGTTTGTTGTTTTAGGTGCATTATTCTGCCTATTCTACTGCATGTCTTCTGTATTACACTGTTAAATTATTTGGTTATCACCAGTAAATACATCTATGCTTTTCACTCTGGTGTCTGAGTTTAACTGGTATCCTTAATCAGCAAAACACTTTGATATCCTCTCTGTTTGATAAATGATGTACTGTGAGCATTTTATAATCTTAGTGAAATGCATACACTGGCAGGATAATCTAAATAGATGTTTAGAATTTGCACATTCAGGAATTTGATAATTTGTATGGCACCATTTCTTTCTCAGAAAATAAAAATTGAAATCCAAATGCAATAGGTGATTATTCACAGGAAATGTTAGCCTATTTAGATCTCCAATTTTCATACCATTTAAGCAGGTAAAGACCCACTGTTGCATGCAGACCATCAGGAGTAGGTTCCAAGTTAAACAGTCAATCACAGTGTCAGTTTAAACTTCATATGTTGTTTTCACCACTTTAGATACCTGTCAGTGTTCTGATTGGTGCTGCTATCATGATCTGTGAAACTGAAATCCATGAAGACTAGTAGCTAGAACCAAAAAGTGCCATTCAGAAGTGTCCAGAAACTAGTCCTGAAAATATTGGCTAAGTTACTATGTGGCTCTACAGGAATGGAAATTCTATTATTATCGAGTAACATGTTTTTTTCAGGTGCCTGAAAAATGCCATGAGTTTTGACATATGTTGCTGCCAAAGGATTCCTATTGCTTTTATGACTGACAAACTCCACAGTCACAAGACTTCATACTCCCATGATACTTTTTAGCAGCTTGGCTCCATCTCTTTTTCTGACCAGCTGGTAGCCAAGTTCTGTGGCTTTTTCAGACTACCAGCTCTAGGGCAATAAACCTGGAAGACCTGGTTGTTGCTAAAAGTGTCTTATTTACCCATAGCTTGAATAACAGACTTTGGCTAGCTGTGCCTTGACAGTAATATTTTGTGATGCTGATGCGGGAAGCACAAGGGACTCCAGACATCCAAACAAGCTTCTGAGAGTCAGCTGTTTTAAGATTTGCTGGCAGTTTGCCCAACTTATAAATTTGTGTTGAAAATGTTCAGTTGATGTTTTTATAATAGACATTTGCTTTATTTTTAAGGATGCTTAAAGGATGACTTCTTCTGAATGTGTGTCATTTTTTGTTCCACATACCCTAGTGAAAAATTGAAATATATCTTACCTACAAGAGTCTATGAACTCATGATTTGCCATACAAAAACTCCAGTTCTTAGAGAGAATTTATTTAATACATTAATATTGGAAAATCAACCTCTTTTTAGTATTAAATAGGTCAGAATAAGACACATCTGTTTTCTTTTTGTTGTTTGCAAAGCATCAGAACAAACTCTGGCAAATGCAAAAAAGGTAATATAAAATGTTGTAACATCATTGTGGATCTTTTAAGTGTATTTATAATGAATAGGTCATTCCGTACTGGAAGAATGTCAAAGCTTGAAAGATTATTACATTTGGAAACAACTTCATTCAACCCTCCTAGTAAATTGGGTTATTGGGCAAAGTTTCCTACATGAATGATCTAAGTTAGCTAGGGCATGCAGTCTAAGTTCTTACGGGAATTAATTAAATTCTCTTTTAGTTTCATTTGAATAACCAACAATAACAAAAAGACACTAGAAACTTGAGGGATTTTGAGCAATTAAAATAGTTCTGGTATTTAAAAAATTTGAACATATTGACATTTACTGGTGTTTTGCATTAAGTGTTCCAAAAATGAGATGAACTTGTAAACGTGTCTGCAAATCATAGCATCACAGAATGTTTTGTGTTGGAAGGGACCTTAAAAATCACTAGTCCCAACCCCCCTGCCATGGGCAGGGACACCTTCCACTAGCCCAGGTTGCTCCAAGCCCCGTCCAACCTGGCCCTGAACACTGCCAGGGAGGGGGCAGCCACAGCTTCTCTGGGCAACCTGTTCCAGTGTCTCACCACCCTCACAGTGAAGTACTTTTCTTATCTAATTTAAATCTACCCTCTTTCAGTTTAAAACCATTACCCTTTGTCCTATTACTACATACCCTTGAAAAAATTTTCTCTCCAGCTTTCTTGTAGGCTTGTTTTAAGTACTGGAAGGTGTTCCCAAAGTCTTCTCTTCTCCAGGCTGAACAACCCCAACTCTCTCAGCCTGTCCTCACAGGGGAGGTTCTTCAGCCCCCTCGTCATCTTTGTGGCCTCCTCTGGACTTGCTCCAACAGGACTGTGTCCATCTTATGTTGGGGACCCAGAGCTGAACACAATATTGTTGTATGGTCTCAGTTTTTTGATATATCTAGTGTTGATAATGTAAGCATTTGAAAGAAAAAAAAAAAAGTAATTATTTAGATCTATAAATAAGCAAATATAATGTCTTATTCTTTCAATTAGATAAATATGTTATGTACCATATGTAATCTAATAAACTAGCTTTAGAACCTCTAGTATTTGGTTTGCAATTATTTTGTCTGTGATTTCTATAAAAGGTCTTGTCAGACAGTCTGAGGAGAATCTCTTTAATTTTAAGGAAGATACAGGTTTTTCATAATTGCACAGAGAATGAAAAAAACCCCTAATCATCTAAAAGTCTTTGTCATACCTGCAAGATGTCTATAAAAGTGATCTCATATTTTATCTTTACACTGGATGTAACTGTTGGAACTGGTTACTGCTTTTGGTCTGCACTTGTATGTCCTGTGGTTTCCACAGAAACATTTGTCATGTTCAATTACTTAAGTTCTGCACTGACAGTAGTGCTAAGTAAAAAGGTATAAATAGGATTAATATATCCTGCTACTCAATTGTAAGCCAAAGTTAGATGAGGTCAGGTTTCTGATAACTTAAATTGCATAAAATACAACATTGCTTATGGATTGTAATACCCACTGCATGCAAATAGCATGAAGGTGTAGGTTAATCCGTGGTTGTTTTTATGTAACTGTCTCAGCTATCCCAATATGCGCAATAAAAGCTTTGGAAATCTCAGCCCTCAAAGTAACCTGGTTAATTATGTGATCTCTTTCACTTATGAATATTTATTTTAAGAAAAACAAAGCCAAAACAAAAAAAACATTTGTAACTGTAACCATGTTATCCACTTTATACCTTGAAATTATCCTCGAAGAACATGAGGGAAAAAAAATATTATACAAACTGGACAGTCTCAGCTTTTAAATCTCTCTAGTTGATGTAAAAGGAAGAATGGAACATGTATCTGAAAAAATGGAATAGATAATTGTATAGACTGATGTGAATCATTATAACTGAATACTTAGATCTTTTTACTGGCTATAGGTGGCTCTGAGTTTTGAATGTGAAACACAGATGAGTTTGAGAATTAGCATAAGCAACTTGATGTGACACAAGCTTGGGCTTTGGTATTCTAAGCATTTCTTTCTGTGAAAGACATAAGGGAAATAACGTTGCATGAATATTTTTTTAAGATTTTGGATGTGTGATAATAATTCAAATAACCTATATTTAATAGAACACCTTTACTATCATCCTTACACTTTCTTACATCATTCTGTGCATGCACTTTATAACATGCTTAGCATATAGCTGACATATCCCATGCACACTTTTTTTCTGTATGCAGTACTGTCAGACCTTGTGTGTACGCTAAGATTTTAGAAAAGCTTTTAATGTATTTGAGGATGGTGACAGGCAAAATATATTTCCTGTTTAATGCAGTAATGAATAGTAGGAATAGTAGGAAAAATACATTTTTCAAGTTAATGTAGTTTCTTTACACACTTTATCTTCAAAATTCTTTTTGTACTAATCAGTCAGTGTTTTGGATTTTGTGAATTAGGGATGATCACTGAGAACTTCTTCAGATAATATAGAAATTAATTTAGAGGCAGCTTTTCCATTGGTGAATATCTTACATAATCTAGCAGGATTTGAGAAAAAAAATAGTGGTTTTGAGGTATGGAAAGAATAACAACTTCATCAGTGCCATATATGCATGTTTTCCAGATCTAGGATTTGATTTTGCAGTGAAAACATTTGTATATGGAATGAGTCAGAGCTTAATTCTGTGACCTTTATTCACACAAATATATCTTCAAAGTGAATGGATCTACCTGACTGGAGAGAAACTGAAAGTCTGAACATATATGTTCCTCACATTGCCATCTCTAGAATAAAATAATCTAAGAACAACAATGGTATTTCAAACTACTAAATGCTTTACAGTCAACTTTTCCAAAACTCATTAATCTCTACAACCCCTCTACTTCAAAAAATCCCCAAACAACCAAATCCAGCCCCAAACCCAATCAAAATAAACCAAACAAACCAGCCACTGCCCTTCTTTAAGAAAGATTTAATATCTTAATTGCTCATCTGCAATTTCTGACCAAAGCATAAATTGTTGCTTCTCTGTGACTATCTAAAATACTGAAGTAATTCCATAAATGGTTTCTTTATTCAGTTCTTTCTTTCTTCAGTTGTTTTACTTCTTAAGGATAGGTTTCTGCACTTGGCAGCCCTATGATGCATTGTGTTTCTGTGGAATTCTGAAGATGTCGTTTCTAATATGTATGAATTTAGATGGTGGGGTATGGCTTTCACTGCAAAGAATGTATGTGGGCAGATGAGGTTTGGTTACAGATGTTCAAGCCTCAGCTAAACGGCCCAAACTCAATTTTCCACACCATCTGCAGGATTTCAGGTAGACCTTACTTGCACAGATATCTACAAAGAGAAAGTGAGGTTTATGTCCATGTAAAACTAATGTAATTATCAAATTGATCTTTTTTTGTGGTCAGTTTTTCATTATAGTAACTTAATAGAACAGCATTAAATTAGTTATACCCTATCAGAAAACGACAGCAGGAAGTTTAACAACATAAATTCCAAGGGCAGACCATATGTAATTAATTTTTATTTTTAATTGCTTCCATAAACACACAATTAAATTAGCAAGGCTGGTGTAAGTTTTTGGTTCAGTGGAGTATTTTAACTAAATACTGAAAGATAAAAATGGAAACCAGCAGTATCCAGAAAGCCTGCAGTTTTAAGTTTATGTTGTGGGCCATGAGCATCAAAGGATAATTGGATCTTTGAGGTGTTTCTTTATGGATAACAAGTTTGCCTAAATTGCTTGCTACAAAAGAAACGTCATCAGATGCTAAAGCCTAGCTAAGCAGGCAGAACTGGAAAAAGTATTATATTGCTGTTTGAATCAATTTTTTAACTGAAAGAATTCATATGAATGAAAAAAAATTTTTTCCTTTCTTTCCCGTCTTATCATCTTTCCTGTCTTATCCTTCCCTTCCCTTCCCTTCCCTTCCCTTCCCTTCCCTTCCCTTCCCTTCCCTTCCCTTCCCTTCCCTTCCCTTCCCTTCCCTTCCCTTCCCTTCCCTTCCCTTCCCTTCCCTTCCCTCTCCCTCTCCTCTGCCTTTTTTTCAAAAGAGGCAAACAGCAAGGAAGGTATAAGTGGTAAATTAGGGCAACAACTAAGTTTGATCTTCAGTAGCCTTTGTAGTAGAAGAGGGGTAGTTACATTTTTTATTTTTGCTAGTTATCTGACAAAACTTTCTCATCATTACTTATTTACACTGAGCTTTTTTCTATTTTCTAACTTTGGGGAACTGTTCCTTTTTGGAAGGAAGACCTGAATGTTTAAGTGAGCCAGACACCTGGACTTGTATATTTCTTATACTCTCTGGAGTATTTGCTTTAACTCTTACTAAGATCATCCAAGATAGAGAACTTGGGAGTAGGGACCAGTCATAAAACAACGTGCATATACATGTGTGTTATAATAGGGACAACAGTGGAGTTCTATTTGTAATTTTTGCTCTGGGCTTATTAAGTTTGCTAGAATTAAAAAGTATATTTTTAGCACATTAATTAGCCCAAATGAAAAACTTAGGGGGCAGACAAACTTCTGTCTTCCAATATGTGTTCTCAGTTGCCTATACTTAAAAATGGTTTCATTGAGATGCTCACATATGAACTCTGAAGAGTGCCACCTACTATTACTTGTATAGACCAATCTTAGCCACTCAAAGGTGTTTTGGGGAGCTGGGTGTTTCCTGGTGTCCCAGTGCGGATCACACTAGACAGATCACACTGTTGCATTTCATGCCTACAGGGGTAGTTTGTGTTCCATTCTGCTAGCTTCATTGTTGGACAATGTTTCAGTGGGGAAGAATGTTTATATTACTTTCTAAACTCTAACATAATAATAGATTTTGTCCTTCGCAGTTTTATTTTATGAATGCAGATCTATGTGTTTGAGCAAATAGGTAAAGAAGATGAAGGCATATCCTGTCAAACCACAACATAAAATACATTTTTCATCATTTCAAAATTATTCTTGGCTGTTCTATCATATTAGCATATTATATCTCACTTTTTCCAATCTATTTCTCTCATCTTGAACTGGTTAGCATAAAATTTCTTGTTCTTCTGTTTTTTTTGGAGTTGTTGATGTTGTCTCTTTATCCATCATGCAATGAGAAATCTGAAATGCACAATTGTCTTGCTAGATCTATCTTTATTGTTTCTCTGAGAGCATTATATTAAGACTAAAAATAAACAGTATGGCATGCCTACTCTGAATAACAGCTTCTGCTGGGCATAATTTTGCTTCACCTTTTCGGGAATGCAAGTGCACCTGGTTGTACTGCATACTACTTTAAAAGTGTCTATTTTAGCTGTTGGACTAGGTGCAATGCAGAAGTAATAAACTTTGGGATGGTGGCAAGATGAACACCATTGGCAAGATTAAATAAGACTATTTCTGTAATCAGTTTTCCTAATCTGTGCAACTGGAAACATTATTTTCATATTTACTCTGAATGTCTGACTTTGTATTTGATGCAGTTTTAAGTAAACAGATGAGTCTAACTTTTGCTGTACTGGTACTTGCTTTAATTGGTTAAAGAAAAATCTGAAAGCCTGATGACAAATCGAAAAGGGTTGAAGATTTATAACAAATAAGTGGGGCTGAAGATTTATAACAAATACGTGGGCTCTAAAAAGATAAGTGCTGTGATGTACGACTAAAGAAAAAAAGAATTTTAAGAACTGCCCTTGTCACAGACTAAAAGCAGCTACATTAAATAAAACTTCTGGTGTCAGTGAATGACAGCATAATGATATCTTGGTTGGAAGCTGAAAATTGACCCACTGAGATAAGAAAGAGTGTTATTCTTTTCTCAGTGAAGTCATTAGCAGCTGAAATAACTTCACTGAGGAAGTAGTGGATTTTTTTATTACTAGGTAAAAAACCCCAAACTTGATGTGTTTCTAAAAAGATATAGTCCAACTCAATCAGAGGTTATAAAAGTTATGGTAATAACTTTTGTTGGTATGGTAGTAACATCTTGAGAGGAGTCTGCATCAAAAGGATTGTGCTGGTATTCAGAATTATGAATCAGCTTCTATGCATAAATTGATTTTTTTCTCTTTGTTACAGCTCAGAATAATGTTCACTCTCTAGATTTGAAGAATATAATATAATAATTACAATATAATGACCAACACTCATGAGTCTTCTGCTTTATTTTTTAAGAAAGATTTCTACCCAACTAACCAAGGATTAAAAGAACAATTCTTAGCTTTTATGGCTATAAATACATTCCTCAAATTGGACTGGATTTTAATTTCTCAGACCACATTTTTGATTGTTATGAAAAAGAATTAAAGATTAATCTATGAAATTCAGCCTGTTTTAGCAATTAAAGTTTAATATTAGATACTTTTCTTAAGCAAAGTCTAGTTCATATCAAGCGGTGATATTTTTTCAGAATAGAAACTAACACAAGGGAATAACAAATCTGAGAACAGAATATTTCTTTACTATTATAATTTATTTTTCTTCTCAAAATAATTATAAACTGTAGCATTAATTTATCAGTGGGAACAAGGTATTTTAAATCTAGTTTTACTGTCTGAAGCTATGTCCATCCAAAAAAATAAAAGTGATATAGGGACAACCTTTATTGTTATTTGTTATAAACGTACGAGTTATAGTCACATGTGTTATGAAAAGCTGTTATAAAAACACTAGTTTAAAAAAATCCTATGGAAATTTTCTTCATCAAAATTTTTGTATTTATTTCAAAAAAAGCAGATAGTCTTGAAAATGCAGATTGGGACTGAAAACAGTCAAACTATATTCTTTCTAGCTCATGCAGCAGTGCGGTTAGTAACTGCAATATAAACTATAAATGGAATATTAAAGTTGTATTTGAATACAACAGTATAGGCTGTGACACGATTCCAGACTGCATAACTGGCATATTTTTAGTTCAGTCTCATAAGTATATACAATCTTCACTTCAGCACTAGAGTCACATTTTGTCAAAATCAGCTTTGTTAAATAAATGGTGGTATTGGTACTTCTATTTTCAATGCTGTGTGAATAATAATCCTGTTGCAATAATTTTCTTGACAAGTAGAGGCCAACAATAGGTGTGTGCAATTGGACTTGCATGTAGCTATTATCTCACTGGCATTCAGTTTGAGCCCTTGAGAACCAAACCAGTGCAGACAGCAGAGTTGTGTATAATTTCAGGTTTTGCTATTGGCATGATAGGAGGACCAGTCAGAGGATACTTTCTCATACAGGCTTGTGATATGACCCACAGTACAATGAGAGCAGCATGTGGCAACTGAACACAACTGAGTCCAGTTGCTCTGTGGCAGCTCGGTTGAGTTTGAAGAATAATTGCTCTCTAAGGAGTCTCTGGCTTTTACAAAATATTTTGGATAAAGAACCGTTTCCGTGAAAACAGATTGAAGGAGAAGAACATGGAAAATAGGAGTAAGGTACAAATAAGTTGTGTTTGGGGGGGGGTTTGTTTGTTTGCTTGGATTTTTTAATTTTTTTTTTTAGTCTGGCCAACTATCATTCATGTTGCTCAAAATGCTCACCATTTATTGTAATTTATGTGTATTCTGAAAGACTATTAAAGGTTATTAAAGCAGCTTTAAATTTTGTTGTGGATTAAGGATTTCCAACCCAACAAATAAAAAGCTGTTAAAATGTTTTTTTACATTGACACAAATACTCAGTACAAGATGTTTGACTATTTTCTCTTGACAGTAGTTAAACAGAAAGGCTTTTCCATAGAGTAGATGTAAGGAGAGTGGAAAATAGAGACTGAGAATTTAATTTTCAAAGAAAAAAACAGTCCTACTTAGAATGGCAGGGTTGTTTGGTTGGGTTTTTTTTGTTTGTTTGTTTTTTTGCTTTTGATTGAGTTTACATCAAGAACTATTATTTAATGTTCATGAAATTCACATTAAAAAGCATTAAAACAGACAACTTTGGTTTTTAATGTTCATGGTGTTGTATGCTGTAGCATGGGCAAAGCTTCCTCTTTTTTTTTTCTGTGTTGAGGCATACCTCTGTGTTCAGCATGGTAAGGGCAAAGATTCTATCATTGCAGTTCTTTCAGTTCTTGGTATTCCAGAATGGATCCTGTACAGGTGCCAGTGATCATTGTGGCAACTTTGTTGTGCCATAACAAAACTCAGTAGAAGAACCTGGAGAAGTAAGGAGAAGGGTCAGCAGAACTACTACCTTGGACTTCCAGAGGGCAGTGTCTGACCTGTTTTGGGACCTGGTTGGCAGTCCCTTATGGTAAGTGATATAGTATGCCTCATGTTACCTAATGATAATGAGGAAAAAGGGGAAAAAACAACAACAAAAAAGAGATATAAAGAGAGGTAGAAGTAGAGATCACTGGTCCAGGTTCTTGTGTTGGTCCTGTCAACGAGGGTTCAAGGATGCATCTGTGTTCTTCACTTCTTCACTTCTTTCCTCCTTTCTCACTCTTCACCAGATAGCATGGGTTTGCCCTGCCATGCAAGTGCTCAGGAGAAATAGCTAAAAAGCACAGTTAAAATAATTGAAAAATAAAGCAACAAAGAATGACCAGGTTGTACATTTTTACTTTCCACAGGTAAATGTAACTATAAGCATTAAAAAGCTTCCTTTCTAACCTCAGTTCCTCTGACAGCATAAGAAACATTGAAGAACAGGGTTTTCTGCACTCTTTCAGACAACAACTGTGTTGAGTTCCTTCTAGTATCCTGTTGATATACTCAGAAAAACAAAAATACACAAGAGAAGCCAAAGTATTCTTCAAGAAGATGGAATATTGCCAAGGTGATACATTAAAACCACAAAACATGTGGTTTGTATTATGTGGTACAAGTTGTTAATACGCAGAAATGAAGTGATCTTAATCCATTGATTGATTCACTTGGGATTAACACTATAGACAGTGCTTTCAGAAAAGAGATCATTCTAGTAGCTCAGTTGCATGATACATAATAGCTTAGAAAAGTAATCATTTTCACCAGAAATGATCCCTGTTAGATGATAGATTCACCACCTTACCCATATAGTTCCAACATTTCATCAGCCTCCTTGGCAAGAATTACTTCTTTATTCAAAGCTGAAATTTCTTTTACTGTCATTATGATAGTGCTGCCAAGCAGCTTTTTTTATGTCATGTGCAGCAAAGTGTCTCCCCTTTAAAATGATTTGTCTTTAGATACGTATGCACAGCAATGAAATCTCCCTTCTGTCTTCTGAGTGAGCTGAAATCTGCAGCTTCTCATTGGTGTATGTTTCCAATCTCTGGATCGTTTTTATGACTGTACTTTGAACTCTTTTTCCAAATCTGTTTTTAATAACTTAAATATATTTCACTTGAAATATCATAAACAAATAATATAGATGGTAGCTTAAATCAGTCTGCCTCTTACGAGTTTCTGCTTTCCTTTTATCTGAGTCTTTTTGGTAGACATTTAATTAGACTATTACTACTTGTGGTAAAATTAAATTTATCTTTATTTGCCTTACAGTTCTCGACTTCCTGTGAGTCTCTTTTTTGTGTCTACTTCATCATTTAGAGGTTTAATGATAGAAAATGGTGTTCTCCCAATAGAAAGATTGCTTTTGTGTTTCTTAAAACATCATTTATTTTTGTCAAAGAAATCTATTTTCCATATGTAAACATGACAGAACAAGAGGGAATGGCTTTAAACTCCAACAGGGGAGGTTCAGACTAGACATTAGGAAAAAAATTTTCACAGAAAGACTGGTCAGACAGTGGAACGGGCTGCCCAGGGAGGTGGTGGAGTCACCATCCCTGGATGTGTTTAAGGGTCGTTTAGATGAGATGGGGAATATGGTGCAGGGGAGAACTTGTAGAGTAGGGCTGATGGTTGGACTCGATGATCCCAAAGGTCTTTTTTCCAACCTCAATGATTCTGTGTGATTCTGTGATTGATAAAAGCAAGTCTGTATTTTTCTGAAGTTTCAAGCTATATCAAAATCTTACTCAATTTTATACATCAAGAACTTCAGTTACTATCCTTTGAAGACACCATTACTTGAGTTTTGAAAACATAACATTAACCAGCTACTGAAACTTAGTTGTGGCCCTATATCCTTAAAAGCCCATCGCTATGCTTATATTTTTCAGACTATTTTGTACTTTGTGTTTATGTGTGAGTTACTTGTTACAAAGTGGTCAACAGTTTGAAAGGAATGGTGATTCTTAGGTGACTGAAGCCAGGCAGCAAAGGGAAGCCAGAAAGATGTTTGTTTATGTTCCAAAGCGATTTATCATTTCTTAAATTTGGACCTGAAATCATACAACCTTATTCTGCCTTCCATATTTTGAATGTTTTCAAGGGAAGTGAGCTCTTTTCAAGGCAGCTTTTTTTCTTTCTTTTTTTTTAAATAGTAATGAATTGTTGTCATTGACCAAGATTTTACAGTATTTCCCCTACAGCATTTGTTGCTTTGTGATTCAAAAAACCATTTTTTGTAAGCTTTGAATTTATTTGTTTGTTTATTGCAGTGGGGGGGTTGTGTGTATCACTTGAGCACCAATACACTTTTCTCACCCCTAACTTTACACACTACAAGTTATTTTTGTTAGTGGAAAATACATGCTGTTGTATGCAACAGCCCAAGAGAGGTGAGGCAGCTGGTGCTCCATGTGCCCATGTCCTGTAGTAAGCTTCAGGTGTATTCTCAGAAGGTGCACACACAGAGAACACACATATACATTACATATATACATATAAAAATATATACATATAAACATATATACATATACAAATATACATGGCTGGCCACAATGGATTGGCTATTCTGCATTGGCTATGCATAGATTTCCTTCTTTGCCTTCATACCCATAGCCATTACCTTCACACTCTCTGTTAAGTCTCTAGGTTTAACATTCTACCGGACACTCTTGGTCACTTTCTGATGTCAGCTTTAGGCTATCCACTTCTGAAGAATTTTATTTTGTCTTGAATGAAGTTGGGTTGCCTTTCTATTTACATTTGGTATCCCTGTCAATGCTGTGCATGTTTCTTTGTTGTCAATGGCTGTGGTGGAAACATGCAAAAGATTGTGGTTGATGGCCTAACTCATGTGTTTGAAATGATATGGAGTCAAACATTTTCTCATTTGAAGGCAAAAGGCTTAGCTGGATAATGCTGTGAAACTCAAAATGTTGAGAATTAATCATGTGATTAAAATAGTGGATGTAAAAACAACCTGGAAATACTGATATGTCAACCACATTAAGGGTAATCCAGACAATTTAGTGAAGAGAATGTGGAATGTAAAGTATTATTGATTACAAACTAAGAAAACAAAGTATAAGGAAAAACTTCAGAATTACTGCTTTTCCACCTGTCATGTTAAATGAGCAATATTTGGTAGCATTTCCAAGAAAAGAATCAATTTTCTTCAATAATATTGTTTTAATGATGCCAAGAAAGATGACTCGTGTCTGGTGTAGGGCTCTGTTAAAATGTTAATGCAACTTTGTTTTCATCACTTGTGTTTAAGTTCGGATGTTGGCATTGCTCTCTTTTCAAGAAGGCAGTTCTGGAGGTGAAAAGGAGATGAAGTCATGGTTCTAAGCTCTAAAGAAAGGATGATGGGATAGGAATATAGGGACAAGGCATACAGACAGCACATACTGTACTTAATGCTAGAATTGAAGACTGTAATTTTCAAGTCAGTAGGTTCACAAGCTTCACTCTGGTTCCAAAACCACTTGTTTACAAGAGCCCCCATCTCAGTTATATTTTTGGTAAATCAGCATATATCACTGATATATTGCTCTTATTCCTTCACGTTTTGGAGATCAGCACCAGCTGAGATCCTATGCAATATGGAAGCAAAATACTTGCCATTATCTCATTGTCAGAATCTTGCCCTTGTGCAAATCTCTGAATCGTGAATTCCTTCAGTCTGGGATTTACTGCCTCACACAGGACAAGTTGTACCTGTAGCTCTTGCAGTCCAGTCTGTTCCTGTTCTCTATGGAGTTACATTTAGCTACACTAGCTTTACACGCTGGTTTAGCGGCACAGTAACAACCAATTGTAGATGTGTTTCCCTTTCCTGTTCAATGGCAGGAAGTGTGTCAGTATCATTGTTTGCTTTCCCATCCTCTGACCTTGATCATGGATTTTCCAGGATACAAGGCTGAAAAGCACATGGAACAAATCTGTGGTTTTGCAAATATGGCACTGGTGAATATATAAACAGGTAAGATCAATTTTGCTAGAACTGATTTCCACTCAAAAGTCATTATCTTTTGAATTTGTTTCTGCACTGAGTGCCAGAACTGCTTTTCTGCATGATATTTAAGAGATCCATACTCTTTCACGGTGTGATCACTGTGATTACTATGACTTTCATGCATAACACATACAAGAGAGGCAACAAGAGTCGTTATCAATAACAACTTTTTTTCTTTTTTTTTTAAGTTTGTTTATAGAAAGAAATGTTTTGTCACTTTTAATGACCTAGTACGGAAAGGTATAATAATAATAAAGTTGACAGGAGATTGGTAGGTTTGAGGATTTCTGTGATAACCATTAAATAGTTTCTTAAATATAAAGAGACCAACTTAATACAAAGCACAGTTGCTGAAGTAGTTCTTAAAATTACAGAAATGTTTACCTTAGTAATGTTTGTAGGTGGCTTAGAGGTACCCTAGAGGACAGTAGTTGTTAAAATTAGAGTATATAAATATTCAGGTTTGATCCTACAGCTTCAGTCTTGTCCTTTTTTAATTTGTGATTCTTGCTGATAGATTTGTGCTATTCTGGGCTGTACCAAAGAGCAAGAGAAGCTGTAATACTCTTCACCGAATAATAAAAATTAATACATATATATATACATGTGTATGTGTATATAAAATATTGGGCTATAGTAGTACATTATTGGGACATACAAAATTTAGATTTAGAGCAGAATGGAAGTCTTCCTGTCAGGAAAAACATGTATATCCAGAGATCACAGTTAAACAAGAGGTTGATTTTTGGAAGGATTTTTATTTTGACAGTACAGCGTTTCATAGAATATAATGGGTATTTTAAAGAAAATAAAAAAATTATGAAGTTACTAATGATCAGAAGAATAAATACTTTTAAACATTAAGCAAAAATGATTTGAGAACAAGGGAGAAATTCAGACATCCTCTCTGTAGAATGTAATGGAATTTGTTCTATACTTGCTGTTACTACAGACATTTATCATGAGTTTCAATGACTTTATGAGGACTTACAGAAGTCTGGCACTGTATCAAATAAAATTACATTTTTTAATTTCTTACAAGGCATTTTGGTTATGCACAATAAAGCCAATAAATGCACTTGGCATTGGAAAATAGTTGTTTCCTTGCAAAATATAAAGGAAATTATCTCTGTCCCAACCAACATGGATAATGTCCGCACATTTTCAGATGTAAATACCACCTAACTGAGAAAAGCTATCGCACTGCTTCCTGGAAAAAGATCCATTGAATCTCACTAGCTTTCTGAAATGAGGTTGGAGCTGAGGGTGGAAACCTGTTTTCTTCGTTGATGATACCTAATAACAGTCTTATTAGCAGAGGTCCTAATGTGAGTTACAACATAGTGAAATAGGGCTTTGGGCTTTTTTTGCAAGGGAAAACAAGAAAAAACCCACTAGGGACACTAAACACATAGTACTTTTCCTGAAGGCAAGCAATCCCCAAGCAAGTATCTTTTCTCTGAGAGGAAGAAATTTCTTCAAGAAATACAACCTTTCCCATTGGTTTCAAGCATAGATGTGAAGTGAAAACCGCTTCGTTAATGGATGTAGGCATTAGAGACTATGACCCATGTGTTTTACGTTTTCTGTTAATCTTTCTGTGGTACTGATTGCCATGCACTTATGACTTTTCCACAAGCTGTGGGGTGGCTATCGACTCATTTGAGAAATCAGAGAAGCAATTAATAGAGTGTAATTGTTCATCCTCTCTGTAACACCGAGCAAGTTTATGGAGAGAGAAATAGCAAACAATAGAGACAGTGGCTTGAGATGGACTACTGACAGCTGGTATCAGGACAAGGCTGTTTCTCTATGCCAATATATCTGGTGCAGGCACACAATTCTCTTTCTATTCTAAGGCTTGAAGGAGGAAAGTGGAAAACATTCATGATAAAGAACAGGTAACCCCAGTTCTCTTTAGGTAAGGAAATGGGTGTTGCAAAGAAGAAGAAACCAAAATGAAAAAGGGATTGGAGAAAATGGAAAACAGTAAACAACTGCAGAGTTGGAGACATGGGATGTTTTCTGCTGAAGAAACGGCTCATGAACTCACAAATTTAAGAGTTACAGTAGAAAATTGTAGGTAGAGGAGAATACACTGAAATTTACAAAGGTTTTGAAGTATATCATAAGAGACATAAAGTAATTTGGCACATTTATAAACACAATAGTGTTAAAAAAAGGTTGAGCTGATCAAGGGAAGGAGTCTCATATTTCCACTATTATAGTTTGATATAACTTTCCCAAATTTTTATTGACATGATCAGTGCATTTTCTCTAACAACATTCAGCATTCATACTCTCCATAAACTTTCTTCATATATTCTAGTAAGGGACTTTTTATCTTAATGGCAAAAACATCCATGGAAAAAGCACATCTTCTGTAAAAACGGCAGTGTTTCCAACAGTAAATGCTGTAGGAACAAAACCATTAATTTTTATTTGTGTTTAAAACTTCTGAAATTTGAATGTCAAGTTTTTAAGAACCTCATCTTAAAAATTTGAAAAAGGTTACAAACATAGTGGGTTTTTTTTGTTTTCTTTCTTGTTTGCTTTTTTATTTTTTATTTTTTTCCTCCTAATTGTTTCACTCTAAGTTATTAGGAAATCATAGCCAGCTTGCAGGTTGAGCATAAAAATTGAGAGTGTAAAGCTGATATTCTATCAAATTATTTTCTAAACAATTTGCCCAATTTTTCTTCATTAGAATGATCAACATGTCATGTGTATCTCCTTTTAAAATGACTCTTAAATTAATATGGATTGGCTACATAAGACCTTATATATACCAGCAGTTCATTCTTTGGAAAGCAAATCAACTTGGGCATTTTTTAGAGAGTAATGTGGCATTTATTTATTTATTTATACGTTCAAAACATTTCAATTACCTGTCGCAGGTCTGACACAGAGCTTGTGGTTGTTTGATACTGTTTGGCATAGATGCCATTTGTCTTCCTCATTTTAGAGTTGAAGGGCAGGGAAAAGAGAAATGTATTTTCAATAAAGCTGTTCTATTTTCCTTGTATTTTCTTGATTTGTGAATAGATGTTGGGAACCATATACTTCAATCACGTTCTCCATGTGCATGCATGCAGACTGAAAAGGAATTTCACATTTCTGCGTCCTAGGGCTTTAAACTTGTGTCTCACCATAACAAATGAGTTCTTTTATAGTAGTATCAGTAAAAAAAACCAGTCTTTACTTAGTGACACTCTTTTTTTTTTCTTTTTCCCAAGTCAAAATTCTACTTTGCAGTTCAATTTGGCATTTTAAAACCTTTTTGAGAAGAACTAGTAGGTGTTTGGAGATTCAAGAAAATATAATTTTTCAGTAAAGATGTTAATAGCTGTTGATAATTAAATAACATGAAATAGATTTACATCAGAATATTTTTTAAAAAGAATCTGTGAAGAAATAGCAATTATTTTGTTCCTAATAAAGATGTATTTGTGTACTGGATTAAATTTTTCCATCTTGGTTTTCATCTGTGGTAAGGAGGGAGGAAATACTGATTGTAAAATTTGTTGTTTTTATGAAATATGAGTGCTTGTGAAGTATTCAATCTGATGGTATATCTATTTATATACAATAAAAATACCTGCAATAAATGAATACTTAAGACAAAATCTAGTGAAGTACTTCCATGCTGAGACGAAAATGGTGTTCAAGAGCAATGTCATCTATGACACAAGCCTTACCAAAGAACAAATCCAGTAGCAACCATAAACCTGCCACTAGGACTGCCAAAAGAATCTATCAGGGAGCAAGTAATACTTTCCAGAGTTTGGAATATGGATTTCCTTACTGTCTGATAAACATTCAAGGATGAAGAAAGGCAAAATGCAATCACCCCTTGCTAGTGGCCTTGTGGATTTTTAAATGAGTACTGAGGACACTATGTCATATACCACAAGCTACATAACAATTTTAGAAAAGCATTCTAACTAGAAGATTGTTGGAATTGTTGTCTTTCTTAACAAAATAACAGTAGTATTGTCACTTCAATTAACAGCCAAACTCTTTCCATACAGTCTAGATTTCTTAGACCTTCTCCAGATAATTTTCTGTCAACATCAAGAGAGCTGAAGTATCCTCCAGGTTTTGGGCATCTCCTTCCAACTTTCTATGGACGTAATTGCCACCAGGCACTGCAAGAGAAATTAACTTCAGTTAAAGCATACTTCTAAAATTTCTGGACTTTTTTTTTTTTTTTTTTTTTTAATATATAATTAATGGGATCATCATTGCTCACAGAAGAAATTCCACTGCAGTAGTTATAGTCATTGAAAATTAGGTGGGATTCATTCACTTCTACTATATTATGTAGCGGACTATGGTTGGTATTAGTAACACCCTGTAAGCCTCAGTGCCATAGTTTATTTTGCTTTATCAATTTTTAATTGACCTTAGGTTCATCAGGATAAATGCTGCTGTGATGCTAAAACCTGGTATTTCTGAGAACAGCTGGTTTTGATCATAGCAATTACTACTGCAGGCATTGTAGAACTTTTTTTTCAGGGCTTTATACAGAAAAGTACTGAATGCAAGTCACATGCTTTTGCTAGTTGAAGGGCTGATAAATGCTATGTGGAGCAGGCACAGTTTAAACACTGGTGTCTTAGAGAACCTGAAAGAGAGAAGTAAGCCATAACATTTTGTGGATATTTTCAGAAAATGGCAGTGACTAAATATCACGGTTCTAAAACCCAGATCAGTCTTCCTGTCCAGTCAGTCATCTCATTGGTAAGTTATTAACATTATTTGGATCCAGTCCAGGCTGTCGAGACCTGTTATTTTGATAGACGATCCTCCTCCCCATCATTTTATCTCACCAGCCACAGGATGGCAGCAAAGTATTAAGGAACCCCACTTGCCTCCTTTAGCATCAAATAACACAGAAAATAGCCACTTCAAGATTTTAGCCTAACCAGAATGACAGCCAAAGAGGAACTGCATCAAGCCCAAGTACAAATAATGATGCTCAAGGAATAAAACCATAAGTTCTGTGTATGTTCGTCTGTAAATATTGTCTTGTTACCTTGTTATCTATAAAACACATACTTTTATGTTAGATGCCAACATTGTTTAGAAACATCAGCTCAATGTAGAAATTAAATCAGTTTACTTTTACTTTATAAACTCACATTTTGCTGTAATTTACATAATCACCACTCTCAAGAGAGAATAAAATTCAGTGCAGCTATGTTAATCCTGATAAAATCCAGAGTATATAAAATTGCGATCTCCAGGTTTAAAAAATGACTAAAAAGATGAAATAGAGATATCTTACTGCCATTCTTAAGCCTGTGTAGGTGAATCAGTTTTACATAATATAGCTGTAATACACAAAAATAAAAAGGCATAAACCAGACATACATGAAATACCATATTTGGAAAGAAGAAATAAGTGTGTTGGCAGAAAATAAAGGGAATAATAGAGGAATTTAGCTGAAGAGTTTGTATATTTTTTTAATAATCTATCCTTATTCTAGTCAAAAGCTATATAAATATGTATACATATGTGTGTATGTGTATGAATGTATGTTTGTAGTTATATGTCTATACGCCTTAAGCAATGATCACAGAAGAAAAAAGTGAATTATATCAAAGCTACACATTTGTTCTGAAATGTTAAATTTCTGAATCTAGAATTTTTTAATTCATTCCATGAAAAATATTTGGGTTGAATCAAACAGTCACAAATGAAAAATGCACAACTGGCAATTTCTGAGTATAATTCTGACTCAGCTCACTTATTATTTTGTTAAAAAACTCTGTCATTAAAAATGCTGAGTAAAATAAAAATCACATTTTGTAGTTAGCATATGAAAAATTTGATGAAAAACATTTACCTGTAAAATTTTTCTTTAGCCAAATGGTATATTTATGACCAATGAAGTATAAGAAAGTAATTATGTCTTATGATAGGTTCATGTAGCACTTACCCAAAAATTCCAACTATGTATTTTCACCAAGAGCTGAAATTTTTTCTATATCCTTACATTTTTAGATATTATAGAGAAGTCACATCCAAGTGCTGTATTTCCAGTATTTTGAACATCACAAAGAAGCTAACAGAAATTTGTACTTCAGTAGGACCAAGCAAGGCTGCTGATTGCCTGAGATATGAGTCTGAACAGCTTTATTTCAGTGAACAAATATAATGACATTGCAGATGTGACTCCTTGTTATGTGGACAAAATAGCTTTTTTCATGGCCCTTGTAGCTCATTTCCCACAATATACATGCTTTACCATACAGCTGTTCATTCATTATGTTTCTAACTGTGACATTTTTTTTAATCTTACATAGATTGAAGTGGAACATGAATGTATAGAATACAAATTGCTCTTAAGCCCTTTGAAAAACATGCAGAAAGAACCCATGTTTTCATCTCAGTGTAAAAAATAACAGACACACAGAGACTATTTAAATCTCTACATATTTAATTTAAATATAGAAGTTACTACTTTACATAACTATCTTCCTTAAAAATATTATTTTCTTGCTAATATGTTTTATGTATTTAGGAGAAAGTTAATATCCCTTTAAGGTATGTTAAAACTTGTAACTGTATCTCTGCAGATCTCTGATCAGCTTCAGGGAAGGGATGGGCCGTCCAGAGGGATCTGGACAAGCTTGAGAGGTGGACCTGTGTGAATGTCATGAAGTTCAAAAAGGCAAAGTGCAAGACCCTGCATCTGAATTGGGGTGAACCCCAACGCCAATATAGACTGAGAGATGAATGGATTGAGAGCAGCCCTGTGGGGGAGAACTTAAGAATGGATACTGGTGCGTGAAAAATTGGACATGAGTCAGCAGTGTGCTCTTGCAGGCCAGAAAGCCAATCACATCCTGGGCTGCTTTAAAAAGAACTGTGGCCAGCAGCCCAGAGAGGTGATTCTGCCCCCCTGTTCTTTCCTCATGAGAACCCACCTGGAATTCTGCACCCGGCTCTGGAATCCCCAGTACAAGACAGACATGGACCTGTTAGAGTGGGTCCAGAGGACGGCCTCAAAAATGATCAGAGGTCTGGACCAACACTCCTGTGAAGAAAGGCTGAGAGAGTTGGGGTTGTTCAGCCTGGGGGAGAAAAAGCTCCAGGGAGAACTTATGCCCTTTCATTATATAAAGGGGGCTTATAAGAAAGAAGGAGAGTCTTTATACCAAGGTCTGTAATGACAGAACAAGGGGAAATGGTTTTAAACTGCAAGAGGGAGGATTTAAGTTGGACATAATGAAGAAATTTTTTATGTTGAGTGCGGTGAGACACTGGAACATGTTGTAATATATATATCACAATATAAAATGTGATATAATATGATAGATTGATAATTAGACACTACATCATAGAGAACAGTTCAGAGTTAGTGACATATTTCCCCTTAAACATATATATTTCCTAATTTAGTTTTCTTAATAGACTCATGTTTAGTAGTCTTCTAAGTTCATAATGAATGCATCTCCTCCATAAAACCTCAATTACAAAGATACTGCTGGTGTCAGAAGGATTTCCTCAAATATACTCTACAGTCTTATATCAAATTGTTGGACTGAGTCCTCAGGTAGAAAAATTATGGAATTTTATAACTTACTCTATGTTGTTAATTTCATAGTATTTTTAATCAGCAAGAATATTTTCAATTTAAAGATTAAAGTTGGGTGGGGATTTTTTCTTTATTTCCCCTTATTCAAGGGAGGATTCTGTCATCTGTTGTAGATGTCAATAGCATGACTTTCAAGTGCTCATAGTCTGCAGTAACGGGAACTGCAACTGTGCGATGATGACAATCTGAATGAACGAGTTTGAATCAGGTGCCAGAGCTGTGAGTATAAACGTGCTTGTGTCTTGTAGCCACCAAGTGGCAGCTTCCCACATTATTTTGTGGTAACTCAGGGTATATATACTGTTTTTCTCAGATTTTAAATCAGGTTTAAATTTCATAATTTTTGGAGTGTTTATAGAAACATTTCCTTTCCCATTGTTATGTGTGAATCTACAAAAATCTTTCTGTTTTTAACTGCTTTTTAGTCAAGTGATTTGTTCATGTTAATTGTACAGGTGACTAGGGAATCCTGTACTAACCTGTGAAATTAGTAGCTTTCCAATAGAATTTGGTAGTTACATCTCAAAGCAATGAGCTGAATTTTAACTTCATAGTGTTGTGTGTCTGTACTAAAATTTGAAGAAAAGGAAATAACTGTTTATTGAAGTAAATAGGTGTTACCAAATGTACTGTTTATTTATTATGTCTCAAACCAAATAAACTATTATGTTTTTACATGTATTGTAAGCAATATGCTTCTGCAGATTATAACAATAGGGCTTTTTTTGTTTCAATGTCTTTGCAACATTTCTTAATATTCAAACATATGTAAATTCACATCTAAGAATTTTAACTTTGCTGTCTGTAAAAATCCAGATCTGAAAATGATGTCCCAAAGTTAAGGCAAATCAATTAAACCTGTCTGATTTCCAGAGTTTTGTTTTGGGCATCTCTTATATTTTGGAAAAATTTCTGTAAAGTGAAAATTGGAAAAAAATTTTTTTAGAAATATCTAAATGGAGTTGCATTATGACTAGACACTAAGATATCTAGGTCTAGGCAGACCTGTATCATCTTAGCAAACCTGCTTTCAGGTTTCTTACCTTGAAAGCCATAAAACTAACAGGAAAAGTATAGATCAGTAAAAGTATAGATCAGTAGTGGAATCAGTGTTCTTGTCTGGTTTATGGAAGAGTTCAAAACAATGTCCGTCTAAAAACACTTAAAAATAGCCTAAAATGAGACCTGGTAAAAAGAATATTTATTAATTTTTTTTTTTTTTTTTTTTTTGTGTGAGCAAAGTTGTTGGTTTATATGCAATCTGTAGTCAACAGAGAATAAATCTTTTGGAACAAAGTGAGGGTATCTAAATGGATGGGTAAGTGGTACATTCTTAATTTAAAATATTTTTTTTTACAAATCAATGCAGGGAGAATTTTGAACATGCATTACAATTCAAAACCATTTATCTATTTCTTGTAAAAATCAACTCTTCAAACCCTTCCCTTAACATTCTCTTGGAAAACATTAGAGAAAACATTCTTATTAGTTCTACTTCTAATCTATTTTTAATTATGACCCTCCATATTTCATTTTTTAAGATGGCACAGGAAAAGCAATTAATGTTAATTAATTTCAAGACATTTCAAATGATCTCTAAGGGATTTTTAAAATTACTTGCTTGTAAGAGTAAGTTTTTATTTCCTGTGAAATACAATGTTACACCTACTGTCTTCATCATTTGCAAAGATTAAATCAGTGCTACCTCTGACTAATTTTGACTCGTCTATAATTTATTTGTTCAGCCAAAAATGGTTTCAAGATATTGTTGGAAAAACGGGTCACATTTTTTGGTAATTGTTCAGGGGAAATGTTAAATTAAAAATTCAGAAGCAATTGACAGGCCTGATGATTGTAATATTGTTTATGGGTATACTCAGCCAGTATGCTACATAGAGTTACAAATGATGCCCGCTAAAGGGCATGACACTTCTGGATATGAAAAAAGTACTTTATTTTCCTGCTATGGCAACAGCTACACAATCTCAGCAGAAACTTTCTTCTTTTAACATTTATTATAGCAAGATGCAGTGTACCTTCAGGAAAGAGGAGGGCTTGGATGTTGTTTGGTTTTGATTTTGTTTTTATAAAATAGAGATTTGGCTCAACTGACAAAATGTAGTGATTGTGAATTTTCTCTGAGCAGATTAATCCTTGTGAGATGAGTCATCCATCAGCAAACTGTGAGGAAACCTTTTATGTGAATCTTCCTTCTTTAACTTCTTTTAGCTTCATATTTTTGCAAATGACTCAGATTTAGACTTGGAATGGTGGTCATTCAATTTACGTATTACCTCACTGAAAGTTTGCACACACACAAACATAGGTGTTGATATCAAGTTTTCAGTGTCTTCAGGGAAAAATTAAACTTTTGTCCTTTTAAGTAGAGTGTGTTTTTCTAAATGGTAAAGTACCTTCAGGACTTCAGTACCTTGAGCTCTAGGAAACGTGAATCATGTCAAAATGGAATTTTAGCCTATGCCTGCTAGTGAGCAGTCCCATAGGAAGATTTGATAATTGCTATATACAAAAAGGAATATTAATATACAGTGTGAAAAATATGATGTTGTGAATAATGTTTTGACTGAATGGAGGTCAGCAATTTCACTGAAAATGATTACTTCAAATGTGGTTGTTTAGAGAATAATAAATCCAGTATTTCTACTGAAGATGAGCAAAGAGAGGGAAATAATATCATCCAGGAACTATACCAAAATTTGTCTAACCTCAGGATGCAAATTTTAGAAAAATTACAAAGGAAACATGAAAAAAAAGGGAAATGTAGTACAACTTTACCAATTCCAAATCACTACATATGTGGTGAGGAAATTTAATTAAAATGTCTGATCATCTATAGATAAAAATCTGGAAAAAAAAAGTCAAAATTAGACTTCTCTTGGTGTTTTTGTGATGTATCTGACATTCAACAACACATATCAAACTATCATGGAACACGGGGAATAATGAAATATGCTATGCTGGCAGAAGTAAAGAGTGTTAAGTGTCAGATGCTGGCATGAGTTTATAAATGGTGAACCTGAAGGAAGAATTTGCAAACATTCTTGTTCTTTTAATGACCTTGGTATTTATAAATAGACACATCCTGATTAAACTAGCTGTCAGTACAAGGAACTAATTTGAATAACTTTGAGGACTGATATAAAAGAAATGGGTTAAGATTGCATGATAAAGCTGTTTTCTTAGAGATTAGCTGTAAGAATATCTGCTGTAGGTTTAGGGTAGAAGCAACAAGTAAGAAAAAACTCTGTATGTTTGGCACAGATTTAGTGAAACAAAGCCATGAAAAAAATATTTAGAGTATGATATACTTCTAATGGAAATTTGAGACAGTTATGTCATTATTCAAGGCTGTGCAAAAGTTTTGTGCAACTTGATCAATGCCTATAAAAATGCATGCCATGTGAAAAAGAAATATGAATATACTTATTAGAATGATTGAGGGAATGGAAAGATGATTGTAAAAGAATGGAGCAGAAGGTGGCTTGTTTGGTCAAAGGTAAGGCAAAGAAGGGGGGATATATTTGTGAGGACTGTAAAAACCTTAGTGGGGTGTACACCATAAAAGAAAGAAAGAAAGATATTTAAGCTAAAGGATAGTATTAGCACAAACACATTTATTTCAAAAAAATTAAAGAAAAATTTATGTGCAAAGAAGCTATAAGCTCATCGAAAAGCAATTAACTGCTAATTGGAGTGACTACTTTGAAGGTGCAACTCAGTAAAATTATGAAGGGAATTCTATAGGGCAATAACTGCAAAATAAGGGGATTGGGCTAAAAGAACTATAAAGGCTTTTCTAATATTACGCTCATAATTGTGTCCAGGAAGTAAGTGGTGTTCTCAGTGTGTTATGTAATATATTTTCAGGTTTCAGCATAGTTCAGAGTAGTGATAAAAGAAGATAAATGACTGATTAGGATGCACACCCTAAGAAAGTATTATGGAGTTTTATGTATACTTTCATTTTTAGTTTCATTTTTTTTAATTAACTGATCTATAATATATATATATATTTTTTGATTGTGCCATAATCCATTTTGATAGAAAAAGCCTTGTTTTCATTTTAAGTTGACCTTTTTTACTAATTTGGGAAAAAAAAAGAAGTATATTTTTATTGCCCTATCAACTATCTATATGTCTATGTTTGTGTCAAAATAACTGAAAGAAGTATAAAACATTTATTGAGTTACTTTGGTTCTTGACAAATCATAATTCATAGAAACCATAATGATCCAAATGTCCTTGCTTGGTAGCATGCTACTTCAATCAGTAGCCATCATAAATGGAAAAGATAGCACTGTCAAACTGTTTTAAAATAACTCACTTGATATCCCATATATCATAAACAGGTGTAAGAAAAAAACTATGGGGAAAAAAAGTATCTGTGACACAAGAGCTTTTAGAAAGTTTCTGAAGGAAGCCAAAACATTTAGTCTATACTCAGTAAAATAGCAATTTCTTTTTCTTTTTAAATTATATGTCTGAAACCAATTAATTAGCTGTAATTATAATGAATAAGGTAATGTACTTGCTGGATTCAGCTTTATATATGTTGAAGAAATAAAAGTTCATAGATTGATTAATGCAATGCAGTAAACAGTACTCTCTTCAAACTCTTCATAAGTTCCACTTCACTGAAGGCATTATATTGACTTAATTATATTTCCTAGAATCATTTTAGAGAAAATTGAGCCATGTCCAGAAGTCTTTTGAGGAATGGAGACTCCACCACTCCGCTGGTCAACCTGTGCCAGTGTTTGGTCACCCTCACAGTAAAAAAGCATTTCCTGATGTTCAGAGGGAACCTCCCATGTTTCATTTGGTGTCCATTGCCTCTGGTCCTGACACTGGGCACCATGGAAAAGAGCCTGGCTCCATCCTCTTTGCACCCTCCCTTCAGTTATTAACAGACATTGGAAAGATCCCCCTGAGGGTCCTTTTCTCCGTTCTGGGACTGAACAATCCCACCTCTCAGCCTTTTCTCATAGGAGACATGATCCCGTCCCTTAGTCATCTTCATGGTATTTCACTGGACTCTCTCCAGTATGTCCATGTCTCTCTTATAGTGGGGACCCCAGAACTGGCTACAGTAATCCAGTAGAAGAGAAGGAGCATCTCCCTCAACCTGCTTGCAATATTTTGTCTAATGCAGCTCAGGATATCTTCTTTGCTGTGAAGACACATCACTGGCTCATTCGTCTTTATGTCTACCAGGACACTCAGGTCCTTTTCTGCCAAGCAGCTTTCAAGTCAGGTGACCCCAAGCATATATTGGTACATGGGATTGTTCCTCCCCAAGTGAAAGGACTTTGCATGTTCCCTTGTTGAACTTCTTGAAATTCCTGTTAATCCATTTCTCTAGCCTTTCAAAGTACCTCTGGATGGCAGCATTACCCTCTGGTGTATCAATATCATCACTGATGTCAATATAAAAATGTAAAATATATATTTATTCTGATTTTCTATTATACGAAAGAAATCAGAAATTATTTAACAATAGCCTTTTCTATTGTAAATGTCTCTCAGCTACAAATAGGCTTTATTAAATTATCTCATACCATTAGATATTTGCAAAATGATTGTGAAGGTTTGAGAGGTCAGTTCATCTCGTCGACTATAACCTTCTCAAGAATAAAAATTAATTGGTCTGTTTACTTGATGTCAAGGATAGTAAATTTAGGACCAGTTCTATTCACATCACAATGAAACTAAAGGAGCTCTACAGTTATGAGTCATGTTTTGTCTTCTGACCTCTTCCCTAAGTAAGCACAGTTTTTACTTGCATCAAGTACATTGAGGACACTCTTTCTTTATAAGATGTTTTGGATTAAATAGGTGTATTTCTGATGCAGTAAGATAAGTCTTCATGTATCTGTATGATTAGAATTATATATAAACAATATTTTTCTGAAAGATGCTAAAAAAGACTGCATATTTGTACAAATCTTTAGAGATCTCTTCCTTCTTACTTTTTGCTGCAGCTCTTTTAACTAATAATCCAAATGCTTAATTACTGAAAGCTAGTTGTCTTCTGCTCAACTCATTGTGACTACAGAAATGCTAAGAAATACTGGACAGCGCAGGAAGTGTCTCTTTTTCTCTGGTGTTTCTTTTTGTCTACCTTAAAAAGACCCAGTACTGATGTCTACAAAGGTGAACGATAGGTGAAATGGTTATCATAAAACTTGATAGCTGATGTGATATTTAAATTCCACTGGATGTTCTGTTGGAGCCTAAATGTATTTGAAAGTCTTCCCTCAAGTCTGTGTTTATCAGCTCATGTTATATAGCAACATTTTTTGAACTTGGAAGAGTTTGAAATTAGAAGATCAACAAGTCGTTGCTATCTGAGTTCTATGGATCAGAAAGATTACTGTTATTGTTGCAACGTTCTGACCATAATGCACAAGGTTGTGTACTTAAAGATTTTTTAATGTCTGTGGTTGTCTATTCTGTGATTATGAAAGTAATCTTTGTACCCAGCAGAATGTTGATATCAGACGCATCTTCACTGGGAACCCTGCTGGGTCATTGAAAACCTGAAACTGAGTGTACTTAAATTTATTTGAGAAATTCTTGTTTCTGGTTAAGAATCGAGTCCTAGTTATTTTATGGATGCCTGATAAAGGATCTTTAAAGCTGGTTGATAAGGTTTAATGAATAGAAAATAACTTACCAAAGACTGCAGGGAGATTGGGTCAGCAATCTACGCTAAATTTTTTAGGTGGAGTGGAATTCTTCCAAAACTATTTTCCACTCCCTGCCTTTTATTTGGACACAAAATCATATAGTAACTACTCTAAAACCTGACTAGAGGGCCTATGACTATTAAAACTGCAATCCTCTCAGTTTTCAGTCCTGCTATTTCCAGATTCTGACTGCAATAATTTTTCTCCTGGCAAATAAACTTACTGTTTACTAAATGACTCCATACTCTTATTCTTTTTGGGTATAGTTTTCTTTAATGACTCACATTGATTCTCATCTGTTCTGTTTGCTTAATTGACTAAATTACTTAAGCTGAATTCTTTGCTAATAAATGTTTTCAGACTGGCTGTATGTAAATAATTTCTTTTAACGTTTTTCTAATGATGGAACTGTGTGTTTATAAGTTTTAAGGATAATGAGGGCAAGTTACAATGAAGGACAGAACCACAGTTCCGAATGACAAATTGTAAAATGGGGTGGAATCCACATACTGAAATAAGCTAAAAATTGTGATAGTGTTTATTGAGAGAGGATTTGAGGGGTGATAGTGAACACCATACTAAGGTTATTAACTACATATTTGAGGGAAACCCCCCTAATATTATTCAGGAATATGTGAACACACATTTATATAAATCAATGTAAAAAACCTCAGCTATATTGAACACTGATGACATTTGGTTAAAATAACTGCTTCTAGGTTTGATGAAGGTTATGCCATTTAGTTTTGCAATGTCATTTAAGTTTGGCAGCCATAGTTACTTTGGGTGCCATGTCAGAATTATAGTTTCTTCCTTTCCTCAGGTGTATTTTGTCTATCCTGCACAGAATTTGTTTACTCTTATGTGGGATAATTGCTTCCTTTATCTTTGTATAACTACTAGAGCCAAGTTTCTTAATTTCTGGGTGATTTCCAGTGTGATAATAATATCTAATGTGTTCTGATTTTCCTGCCTTTTTTTGGCCAGTCTTCTCAGAAAACACTGTATTCTTTCACCTGTATGTTTGTGCTTCATATACTTTTTCCCCCAGCACCAAAAAGGCCAGTTTATGTTCTCTGTCTTGTCTCCAACCTTTTGTCTCATCCTTTTTATGACCTTCAGTTTATCCAGTTCTCAAAATTCCATGCTGCTTTCAGTAGTACCTCTTTTATTTTTTTATTTTTTTTTAATCCCAGATGCCTTCTTTATCTGCTGTGTAATCTCAGCCTATAAAATTTTCCTGTTGAAGGCTTAATTATTTGGCCTTTATATCAAACCTCCTTTCAATTAGTTACCCAATCCTTGGCTCATATGTTCTGTCTTTAGAATTACATTTTCAATATAACTTGTTGTCAGTCACTCTCCTTCAGTTCCTTGACATTTGGCCAGCATTCTGTATGTGAAACTATATATACACTCTCTTTCCTAAAATGCTATGTCTTTGTAGTTCACAAATAGTACGGTTTTGAGTAACTTTTCCTTTCTTTTGCAAGTTCTTTTTCCCCAATCTAACTCCTTGCTTTTAATTGAAAGGATAAAAATTAATTCATTGGGTGGGTCTCTTTGCTGGTTCATGGGGTGCATGCTAAAATCAGAAGCAGTGACACATCAACTACCTTTGAGAGAAATGATAAATTAATTCCCATACTGCACTTTAAAAAATGGAGGACTTGACTAAAACATAGGCTCTCTGGTCAAGTGGAACATTTAAAAAAATGTTCTGTGGTAGACATGGACCATCTTTTCTGACTTAATTTCTTCCTCCCAATTCCATGCATGGAGTGTAAATTCTGGGTATATTATTCAATAGTATTCTTTAGTAGAGTCCATATTTTACACCAAACGCTTTTTTAATGCTTATAGCACTTCTAAAATCACATCTTAATCCCTTTATTTATGGACTATGCAATTCCACTGACCTATGATGATGCTGATAAACTCTAATTCCTTATTCTCTCTGATTAACCTTGGATGATGTAAACATCTGCTGACACATTCAGTGATGTGACAGAATTGGACTGATTCCCAGACAGTGACCATAAAGCCCTTCCTGTAAGAGCTTTGAATCCTGCACTTTTACCGGAATAGGAATAATGAAAAGCGTTCAGAAATACTCAGTTCATATGTGCTAAACTGTAAGGGTTCCCCATATTTACACCACCACCAGTTCATTCAAAGTACAATGTTATGGACAAAATGTCAATATTATTTCATTTCCAAGTCTCAGGGGATTATTTCATGTACAAACTCAAAAGTCAACCTGTATAGAAAAAATGAAGTACTTTTTAACGTCACAGTGATGCTCTCTGCGTTACTTCTGCTTACCTGTCCTGGCAGTATATGCATTCTTCATGGTTATTCAGAGCCAGATTGTCAGTTGCCAGACATGCCAACTTTCAGACAGATGGCTGTATCCTGCATTTAAAGATGCTGACCAGGGGATTCCCTTATGAACTATTTCTAGAGTTCTAATACACCATCTCTGTGTACTTCATCCTACCCTAAAACATTAAAGAATGGCAGTTCATTGTGACATTTTTATCATTTCCCACACTTGCAATGCCCATTTTTGATCAGTTGTTTAGTCCAACATCAGGTAGAAAAAAAGATGAAGGATATTTTTCTTTGGTAGCTATTATTCATCCTCTCAGTAACTTTTGAAATCACTAGCTAACTTTTATCAGTTGTAGAGGAGAGTGAATTTATAAGCAGAACAGCTGTTAAAGGAGAGATACTTTTAAGTTCCCTTACTGAAATACAAATGAAATTGCAGTGACTGATCTTCATCAGGCTTTATCATTCCGAGAAACACTGTTGGCTCATGTGTGTCAGCTGACAAATCAGAAAAAATGTGTGCTACCTCTTGTCCTGTCAAAAAGATGGATGTTTTGGAGATATTTTGCAAATACTTCAATGGTGAAAAAGGAAAGAAAGGTTAAAGAATGAATTAGATACTGACAAGTACTGTGGTAGCTGAGTTACAGGGAAAAGAAAGTCCATCACTTACGGTGGGTATTATAAGACAAGTGGAATTTTAATTATAGGGAGCCATAAATTAAACTAGCTTCATTACCTGAAATAGAACAAGATTTTATTATCAAATACTGGAATATTTGGGGTTTTGTATTAAAATGAACAGTGTGTAGTTACCTAGCTCTTAGTAGAAGGTTTTTAATTTTTGGATTCTGAAATCTTTCATGTTATATTGATAAACATAGGAACTTCATCAAGTTAATCTCCTGACAACTGAAGATGATACTTTTTTCAGTTGGGAGTAACTCCCATGAAACCTCTATAGTTGAGATTCAGATTATTCAGATTAGAAGAATTCAACTTTACTCTTTTTCAGATTAATTTAAACTTCAAAAATCTTCTTTTGAATACTTGGTTGGCTATGTGGGCAGACAGATTAGATGTTGGTGAAGTGGTTATAATCTTGGCTGAGTAATTGAGAAAACCATTAAATCCTTTTTTTTTTTTTTTCTTTTTTTTTTTTTTTTCCTGTGATTTATGTCAGAAAGGAAAGCTAAACTATACTGTTTAAGACCAGTAAAAAGATCTTCCCTTCTGTATAGGGCCTGGAAGACAAGCTAGTTCAGAAAGTGTCATTTTCCAGGAAAGAAACTGGCTTTTCATCTATGTTGAGTTAATATGTGGAAAACAATATTTGGTAGAATTGACATTTAGGAAATTTGAAATGTAAAGTTTTGTATTTATCTTTGACTGGGTTGTCATTAATCATTGCACTTTCCTGACACACGTCTCTGACTTGTTCCACTAACAGGTGAATTGTGCATCCTGCATCTTTTGTGACCCATTGCAGTCATTTCCTCATGAAGTGCCTGGCCTGGGTGGCAGATTATGTGTGTTTGTGTAAGGAAAGGGAGAGGGAAGGGTAAGGGGGGAAGGGAAGAAGGAGGTGAGTCAGTGTTGACAAAGAGCTCCTTGAAATTCTCTTCACTGTTTGATTTACATTGATACCTACAGGGGAATCAAGCTTTATTAAAAGTCACCTTCAGTGATTTCACTCTAACAGACATGTAGAGCTGTTAGTCATAACAGGTTGGCACATGTGAAGAATAGAATTAAAAGTGGGATTAAGCCCGAGTTAATCATGTAATATAAGAATAAACAATATGTGTAAAGTATTCATTATACAGCAACGAATGATTTCTTGCCAAGACAGTCTTTCCACAGCCTGCCAATGTTATTACATAGTTAACTTGTAAGGGAACAAATATGAAAATCCTCAAGAAATATTATTTATATCAGTCTATTAATTAGGAATTTATTAATTCATTTAGTAAAGTGATTTTTTTGTATTTTCTGTTAATTTTTACTCATGTATATGTGCTAAAAACTTTAATGGCCTAAAGCTGCCATATTTTCTTTAAGAATCAGATCTTCATGAGCTCTTCTTTTCTTTTCTTTTTCTTTTTTTTTCTTTTTTACTCAGCAGTTGGTGGAAATAGGAAAAAAATTCTACATGTAATCATACTTTTTAGTGTTCCTAAATCATCTAGCTAGCCGTTAATTGTTACCAAATTTCTGTATCAGATTTTGAGAAGACCACAAACTTCTAAGTGAAACACTATAATTTTGTACACAAATCTTGCATAGGATTAATCTTTAACATACTTTTATTGTGGTCTTGATTACGATTATAATTTAGATTTTCCAGAATCACCAGAAAGAAAAAGAATACACTTACCTCCCTTGATTTCACAGCCATAGATCCTTATAAAATCCGAACCATCAAATTTCACATAACCCTTCAGTTTATCCCTACACTAAACCCTGTAAGAGTAAATATAATGTGCATGCCAGTATATTTAGTGGAATCCTTTCTATCAGATCTGTCTAGAATCATATCTCTTTTCTGCAGTGATGTAATAATTAGTAATTACTCCTATGCGTTAAATCAAAACCATGCAGAACTATCATATTTGAGTAAATGAACTCTGTTTTTTCCTTCTCATTTATCAAGCACTAAAGTGAAAGCTAAGTTCTTTACTGTGGGTGTTTGTGTTACAATGATAGAAGAATCTTGCACTTCTCTACTGTCTCTGGATACTGACGCGTAGTATCTTGTCATATTAGAGGCTTATTTGTTACACAAATATTTTGCTCAAAAAAAATTATCATACTAAAATGATTCATAATCTGAAAGCTATGAAATTAAAAGCTGGAGTGCACATGAACAACCCTAAATATTGAAATGTATGAAGGGGCAAAAGAGAAGTAATCACATTCTGAAACAGATAAAATTCACATGAGTGATATTCATCAGCTCAAGTTTCTACATTCTTGCTGGACCATGCTATCACAGAATTGAAGCACCCTCCAGATTTTCATCTTTCTATCCCTATGATTCCTTTAAGTAATGGAAATATTATTCAGATTTTCAAACAGAAAAAGCATAGGGACATTATAATGCTTAGCATAGTATTACAAAATTGTAATACCTTTGTGTTTAAATCCATGGTTTATATGCTCATTACATATGCTGTATGAAGAGAGTGATTAAAAACAAATCTCAGGAAACACTGTCAACTTTTCAAACCACTTTATTTGAGTTGGCTTTGGCTAAAATGAAGTTTGTTACTCCTGTATCTTTTTTCCTACTCCTCCTTAAAAGATCCCAACATACTGCTAGGGAGAAAAGAAAGAGCAAATTTTACATTCAGCAACTAGAGCCAAGATCTTTAACCCTTCTTTTTCCCTAGGCAGTTTTCTACTGAGCTTTCTATTGAAGGCTGAATCAGAATAGCTAATGACAGGCAGCTTACAGGCAGAGACAAAAGAATGAATACATTCACCATCATGTGATTCCAAAATGATTTTAGTAGAAATAAATTTCATTAATAAAAAACATATGTTGTTTTATCATACAAGATTAAATTGAGCTGTAAAAGTAATACCGTTGTTTTTCTTGCATCCCTGTAAGGTAGTGGATATGATCACAAACATATTTTTGCTTCCAGTTGTCTCAAAGCTACATACATATGCTCCATATTAGAAAGCAAAATAGAAAAAGAGAGGTGGATAGAAATGTTTGTTTATGAAGTGCACGATTTGTCTTGTTTAGACTAGTGTTGAGTGGGCTTTTTTCATCATGCAACATTCCTTAATTTTTACATATTTAAATTGGTTTGACCACCCCAGCTAGAAACATACAGTCCTAGAAACTACAATAGATGAGGGGAAGAAAGTTTGCTGAGGAATAACAAAATCAAACCACAACAAAAAAGACCAAAAACCAGAGAAGTTTATTTAAATAAAAATTTATTTTATGTTTTAAAAAACCCCCAACAATCAAAAGCTCTGTACTTAGTGAAATCATTGCACTTTATTAATTGGAATTGCATGTAACAAAAACACGGTCACATTTGTTTGTTTTCTGATGAATACCATATTAGCATTTTTCTTTCTTACAGCAGATACATTCACATACATTTTGAAATATCTCTGCCATATATAGAAAGGTATGGAATGTTTTACCATTTATCTTCATGAAAAATGTGTCTTAACATAATTTTACAAGTTCATGAATAGATCAGATTTAGAGCCATATTGGTAAGCAGTAGTATATCAGAAAAGGGAATGTATAACTCCTCATACATAGGTATTCTTGTAAAGATTGTGATACATTTGAGCCCTTAAGTAATCATTAGTATGTGGTAGAACTAACTATTTCCATTTTGGGGTAAGAAAAATGTTTCTAATATGTGACTACAGAGTGGAGTACTGCCACATTTTGGAGTTGAGTTAGATCCTGACAGAGCAAATATCAAAAATGAGGCAAAGGAAGGAACAGTAAAGACAGGTGTTTCATTTATACTGAAGCTGGACTAAGACATGATTAATGTAAATAAGATTTTGTGATATCCTAGTTGGTGAGGAATTCTTAACTGTCAGACAGTGGTTCATGTAGAATCTTAAAGAACATTCATGGCATTCAGAGTATGGCTTGAGAAAATGCTAAGGGTTTTTTGAGCATCCAGAAGCAGCTCATTCCAAAGAAGATACTGGAAAATAGCAGACTTCTATATTTTATATATTTTATATAGCAGACTTCTATATTTTTATCACTACTTATATTCTTTAAGTGTATATGTCATTGCAACTGATAACTGTTTACATACACACATATACACACACACAAAATACAAATCACACACATATATACATATGCACACACACACACAAAACAGAAATGTGTTTTAAACACTTTGGAGTCATCTTGTCCTTACCTGGTTTGTAAAATTTCCAAATCTACACATGGTGTATAATGGAATAGCTTTAGCTCAAGTAATCTTTGCCTTAAAATACATCTGCTAAGAAAAGTATGTTTGCTTTTGTGGCAAAGCTTTTGCAGAGGGAATTTTACACAAGACTTGGAGCTAATGAGCCTAATAGAGACCTTGTGGTTAATGGCGGGTCTCTGTGGCTGAGTCTGGTATCTACTAAAATGTATTTATACAGGCTTTTATTGTCAATTTGTTCATGAATTGTGGAGCTGAATTTGATATCTTTGAAACTAAAAAGGCCCATACAACTGCTTAAAGTATATGTTTCATTCAGAAACAAACTTTATGCTGAGCTTGAATTATCATTATTGAGAGTTGTCTGACAGATAAAGGGGAAAGAGAATACACTAAGGTTTTTTGGGGGATGTAGTCACACATACACAGCTGAGTAATCATAGGGTTCCAAAAATAAGAGTTTGATTTCAATTTTTTTTGAGCAGGGAAACCCCTTTTTACATATAGAAAGAGCACCGTCTGCTTCAATGGGTACAAGCTCTTTAGGAGGGACAGACAGGGAAGGAGAGGTGGTGGGGTGGCTCTGTATGTTAAGGATTGGTATGATTACTTTGAGCACAGGTGTAGTGAAGACAGGGTTGAGTGTCTTTGCATTAGAATCAGGGGGAAGGCCAACAGGGCAGATGTTGTAGTAGGAGTCTACTATAGGCCACCCAACCAGGACAGACAGATGGACGAGATATTTTATAGGCACTTAGGTGAAATCTCACTATTGCTTGCCCTTGTTCTTGTGGGTGACTTTAACTTCTCAGACATCTGCTGGAAATACAACACGGCAGAATGAGACCAGTCCCGGAGATTCCTAGAACGTGTGGGAGACAACTTCCTGACACAGCTGGTGAGTAAACCGACCAGAGAAGGTGCCCTGCTGGATCTCCTCTTTGTGAACAGAGAAGGGCTGGTGGATGACGTGGAAGTTGGAGGCCAACTAGGGCACAGCGATCATGAAATAATAGAGTTCTCTATTCTTAGAGAGGTCAGGAGAGAGCTAAGCAGGACTGACCTCCTGGACTTCAGAAGGGCTGACTTTGTCTTGTTTAGGCACCTGCTCGAAAGGACCCCCTGGGAGACTGTCCTGAAGGATATAGGGGCCCAGGAAGGCTGGGCGCTCTTTAAGAAGGAAGTGTTAATGGCTCAGGAGCTGGCGGTCCCCAGGTGCTCTAAGAGAAGCCGACGCCAGAGAAGACCACCCTGGCTGAACAGGGAGCTTTGGCTGCAACTCAGGGAGAAAAGGAGAGTTTACAGCCTTTGGAAGAAGGGGCTAGCCACACACAGTGATTACAGAGAGGCTGTGAGGCTAGGCAGGGTGGAAATCAGAAGGGCTAAAGCCCAACAGGAAATTAATTTGGCCTCTGCAATCAAGGATAACAAGAAAAGTTTCTATAAGTATGTCAGTAGCAAAAGAAAGTCCAAGGAGAGTCTCCATCCCCTGCTAGATGCAGGAGGAAATTCGGTAACAAGTGATGAGGAGAAGGCTGAGGTGCGTAATGCCTTCTTTGCCTCAGTCTTTAATAGCAAGGTTAGTTGTATTGATGAAATCCAGCCTCCTCAGCCAGAATACAGAGACTGGGAGAACGACCCCCCTGCAATCCAGGAGACAGTCAGTGACCTGCTGCATCACACAGACACACACAAGTCTATGGGACCAGATGGGATACACCCGAGGGTGCTGAAGGAGCTGGCTGGGGTGCTCGCCAGGCCACTTTCTATCATTTACCAGCAGTCCTGGCTGACCGGGGAGGTCCTGACTGATTGGAAATTGGCCAATGTGGCGCCCATATATAAGAAGGGTCAGAGGGATGATCTGGGAAATTACAGGCCTGTCAGCTTGACTTTGGTGCCCGGGAAGCTGATGGAGCAGCTCATCCTAAACACCATCATGCAACACATGAGGGACAACCAGATGCTCAGGACCAGTCAGCATGGGTTTATGAAAGGCAGGTCCTGCTGACAAACCTGATGTCCTTCTACAACAGGGTGACCTGCTTATTGGATGAGGGAAAGGCTGTGGATGTTGTCTACCTTGACTTTAGCAAGGCTTTTAACACCGTTTCCCACAGCATTCTCCTGGCAAAAATGACTGCTTGGGGTTTGGACAATCGCACACTTCGCTGGGTTAAAAACTGGCTGGACGACCGGGCCCAGAGAGTTGTGATAAACGGAGGTAAATCCAGTTGGCAGCTGGTCATGAGTGGTGTCCCCCAGGGCTCAGTTTTGGGGCCACTCCTGTTTAACATCTTTATTGATGATCTGGACAAGGGGATCGAGTGCACCCTCAGGCAGTTTGCAGATGACACCCAGTTGGGTGGGAGTGTTGATGTGCTCGAGGGTAGGGAGGCTCTGCAGAGAGACCTGGACAGGCTGGAGCCATGGGCTGAGGCCAACTGGAGGAGTTTCCATAAGGCCAAATGCCGGGGGCTGCCCTTGGGCCACAACAACCCCCAGCAGCGCTACAGGCTTGGGGAGGAGTGGCTGGAGAGCTGCCAGTCAGAGAGGGACCTGGGGGTGTTGATTGACAGCCGGCTGAACAGGAGCCATCAGTGTGCCCAGGGGGCCAAGAAGGCCAATGGCATCCTGGCTTGTGTCAGCAATAGCGTGGCCAGCAGGGACAGGGAAGGGATCTGACCCCTGTACTCGGCACTGGTGAGGCCGCCCCTCGATTCCTGTGTTCAGTTTTGGGCCCCTCACTACAAAAAGGACATTGAATGACTCGAGCGTGTCCAGAGAAGGGCAACGGAGCTGGTGCAGGGTCTGGAGCACAGGTCGTACGGGGAGCGGCTGAGGGAACTGGGGGTGTTTAGTCTGGAGAAGAGGAGGCTGAGGGGAGACCTCATCGCCCTCTACAGCTACCTGAAAGGAGGTTGCAGAGAGCTGGGTTTGAGCCTCTTTAGCCTAGTAGAAAGTGACAGAACAAGAGGGAATGGCCTCAAGTTGTGCCAGGGAAAGTTCAGGCTAGATATTAGGAAGCATTTCTTTACAGAATGGGTTGTTAGGCGTTGGAATGGGCTGCCCAGGGAGATGGTGGAGTCCCCATCCCTGGAGGTGTTCAAGAGTAGGGTCAATTTAGAGCTTAAGGGTATGCTGTAGGTGGGAACTGTGCTAGGCGAACGGTTGGACTAGATGATCTTCAGGGTCCTTTCCAACCTAGATGATTCTGCGATTCTGGGATTTTGTGAATGTTGCTTTTATAATTTTATTTGGAATGTTTTTCCATAAAAGACAAGGAAAGGGTAATATAAAATCCACAAAATAGACAGAGGACACGATGGACATGTCAGCATCAGGATATGTTCAATGTATCAATCCAATCACCAGGGCTATCCTGTTATCTCAGCCATGTGATCACAATTCAAATATTTTTTCAGCATGTTAAAATGTCAGCATACATTTCTCATTCTAGAAAATGGTCTACTTGCTGTTCTACAAGGCATGTAGGAGAGAAGGTTCTCAAAACTCCTCCCTGAATATTTGTCCACTTCTGCTCTGTTTAAATGTTCATTTACCCATGGGTTCTTCATTTTTGTTGGTATTGCTATTGTAAGATCATCGCTATAATCTGGTTTTGGGTCAGATTCAGGATTCTTCTTTGAACCAATCTCCCGTGAGTGTCCCAGTGGTGGCTATTAAGTCACTGTTCTTGCTTTCTTGCTTCCGATTCCATTCATCAGTTAATTTTATTTTTAATTGTTAGAAATAATTTTAAAAAGAAAATAATTTTAAAAAGAAAGAAATATACCAATTATCAGAGCAATTTATGATAATGATAATGGATTTAGCCTTTGAGGGGGGAAATACTCTTTCAGTAAAAGGAAATTTCCTTACAGATTTTTATAATTTGTAAACAGACTTTTAGATTAACATTTTTAAGAGGTGATAGAGGAAGTCTTAGCACCAAAGATAACAGATGTTAATTCTAACGCTTTCAGCTTTCAGACCAATTTGTTACTCTTTTCTGACATTTCTAATGAAGACACTTCTGTTTCATTAGCTCTACCCTCAATATAAATAAACAAAAATTGTCTTCCTTCTCTTCAGTTAGAGTGTTATTTTGATTTCTTCATATACTATATATTTAAATATAGTTTCAAATTAAATTGTTCATTACGAGGTTATCAGCTCATCTTAAAAGATATGTGGAGATGTAATAAGTAATTGACATCTGAAAAATTTAAGGAAAAAAATATTCCAAAATAATTGCTTACAGATATAGTTATTTCTTATATCTTTAAGTTTTATTTAATAATTCAATACATGAGAAACAATTTTTCTAATTTTATTTAACAAGCTAAATATTCATTAACTGTTGTTATATTGACACATGCATATTCGGTGCCATGTAGGGGGTTAGTATTATTACATGCTCCTACTAAAATATATGTTTCTATAAGTCTTTTAAAACAGGTTTCATAACATTTTCTAAATGAAAAATCTTTTTGCTGGATCACAATGAACTTCCCAAGAACTCTGTCTATTGCAAGGTTTCAGCCTTCTGTGAAAGCATTAGCTATTTAACTATAACAGAAAGTTTCAAACATTTCTTATAATGTTTGTTTCCTCCCACTGCCTTTTTATCCAATAGATTTAGTTTTGTACTTCAGATCAAGCTGGGTAATACTTTACTTGACAATAGTACTGCTGAAATGAATAGTGGCAGGTGTATCGTAAACTGAATATTTGAAAGGGAATAATGTTTCAGAGTCAGACCCAAGAGACTGACCTTTTTACGGCTAATCTTTGTAAAATTTCACCTGTAAGCAGACAATAGGCTTGTACAATTAAGTAAGAATGCTTAATTTCATAGGAGTTAAATGCAGTTTTAATAGCTGTTTTAAAACTAAATACACAGATGAGTTTAGGTAACATTTCATACTCCAGCTACCTCAGAGGAAACCAGAAATGTGGTTTCTTTTACGTTAGAGAGCATTTTATGGTGCTGATTTTTTTAAGTCCTCATTTATGCATGAAGAAAAGCCATAAGGAATAATACCATGCGGAACAAATTATACTTGAAAATATTTTTTATTGAAAACAGACTGAGTTATTGCATAGACTAATTTGTAGTCGACTGGGTTTTCTTTGTATTTCTGTGGTATTGTGAGTACAGCTACTGTGAATATACATTGCCTTCATGACCATTAGGCATGGAGCTGGATATGATTTCTGCAGCAGACCTCAATATGTTTGATAAGCTCTTTGATCGTGTTGGGGTTTTGGTTTTTTTTGGGGTTTTTTTTTTTGTTTGTTTTTTTTTTTTTTTTAGTAAGGAAAATCCCTGTTTTATTCACACTCTCGCTATAAATTTTTTCAGGTCAATAATGAATGGGTTTTCATTTTTACACATTTTTAAAACCAAAGAGAAAATGGAGACTGTTGTAATCAACCACTGTATGTTATCTGTCATACTAGGACTGAGAAACCCATTTTGCAGGCAGAACAGGGCTTTTAAGTTATGTTTTCAGAGTTGTAGGAAAGAACTTCAGCTCCCCTTTCTTTGTCCTTCTGGGACTTCTCTTGCTTACCCTTAATAATGTTGGTCCCATTCCGATGCCGTATGGAATAATGTTGAAATGTTCCCATATTTGTAGACTGGTAAAACCATTTCCTGCCCAGTTCTAGCCTCTAACTTTGTTCACTGAAGCTGGTGCTCCACATGTTCTCTGTGTGGAAAGATCATTGATGTATTAATAACAGTCTGGTGAGAACAATGTATCCCGTTAACCAATGGCATATGAAATTTGTTGTTGTTATTATATTGGAAGTATTTTAACCTTTAAAACTCAGTGAGTCACTGCTAGAGTGGTTGCAGATATTTCCATGATATGCCTCAGGACTGATTTGAGCCCAGAAGACCAGTGTGGGTAAATGCTTTATCTGCTGCCTTGTCAGATTTGTGCCACTGGAAAATCAAGACTGAAATAAGAAGAAAGTAAATAAGCTGAACAGTGCATATCCTGTGGTGTACTTTTCATCTTGGTACTCTATGCACGCATGACAGCTATAATCTAGACATGCCAGCGAATTTTCTTGTGTGTTGGTTTTGCCATGATGGAATGTTTTAATCTCTAAATTTGAATTTTTGAAATATGGCCAGGAAAAAAAAAAAAACAAACCAACAAAAACAGAAAGGAAGAGAAGTAGAAGATATTGAGTTTCTTTTATCAGTTTTTTTTCTGCTGCTTTGTGGCACTTTCAGCTGCTGAGTATTTCTTAAACAAATAGCATTTTACACTACTGCTATGTTCTTTACTCTTCAAAAGTGGAACTGCCCTTTGCCAGAAAAGACTTGCCCTGATCGCAGTCCAGCAAGCAAAACTTAAATAGTAATGTAGGAAACACCTCATCTAAAATATGCTATTAGAAACAAAATTAATGGACTTTAGGCTCATAATTTTTGTGTCCATTTATCTGGAAAGATAGATTCTTGTCCATCATGACTGGGCATATCTTCTTCCCTGTATGAACTGAGCTTCACTGTTCACAGACCATAAAGTCCTTGGGAATCTTTTGGCTTTTCTAGGTGTCTACTTTACGAAATTTTCTTAAAGCAGGATTGGTAACTCTACAGACTCTTGCACGTTTAATTTTATGAGAAGTAGGCAATTCAGCTTCACAGAGATGTGGATCACAGTATCCAAACAGTATAAATTTAAACCCTTCCTATCATCACAGAAAGAGTAGAACAAATAGTTTGGCTATGCTTTTTGTATCTGTGCTTGCAGCTCATGATCAGTAATTCCACCTCAGACTCATTCTCTCCCCAGCGTGCCCTCCAAATCTGGGCATACTCCATTGATTGTGTGGCTGTTTGTTGTGTTTACACCATGGTATATCTGCAATAATGATACCATTGTTTGTTGTAAACATTAAAAAGATCACACAATACAGCACTTCAAACTTTTTGTGTTTTCATAATTTTTTGATGTGTGAAGGAAGTTTTTTCTCATCACGTGATGAGTTGGAGTTTAGGCATAATATATTGATGTTATCCTTGCCTTGCCTCATTTTCAAGATTTCTGGTGACACTTTGAGCCTAATCCAGAACTGTCGTTCCATGAGTTTGTCATCACATTTTAGGAGTGCACTATTAACAATGTTCTACCATTGCTGCCAAGTTTCATGAAGTAGTAAAGGAAAACGTGTCCATTATTTCTTCTTTTGCTCAGTTTTGTCACAGCTACTTAGTCTTTGTTTTGACTTATTTTTTCACTGCTCAGTCGTCTTTCTCCTCCTTCCAGCCTAATTATTACCACATTTCTGGGAATTGAGAGGATTCAATTATTCTAGTGACATAGGACTTGAAAAACAATGCAGCTAGAGCTTATTTGCATGATGAGTAATTTCCAGTCTTTGTTTTAAGATTTGGGAGCTGAAACATGCTTTATAGTTAAACGTATACAGAGAGGAAGAGCCTTTCCTTCTCAATGAGTACTTACAGGAAATGCATCCTGAATAACTTGCCTTGCTGAGAATAGGAAACAGATACAGGGACTGACTTAGTTTGGGTAGAAGCACACTGTGGGAGTAGTGAATTATGACTCATGCTCATCACATATGCAGTGTGAAATGTGACTCCCCTCACAGTCGAGTAAGTCCAGAATAGGGATCAGGCAAACAAACACCAGCAAGGATCAAAGTTGTGTGGAGTGCAAGCAGATAGGACTGATGAGTAATGTGATGCTGGTAGTGATTTTTTGCATGAGGGAGCAAGAGAAAGGAAGCCTGCACAACTACTGTTTAATAATCGGTCTCACTGTTTCCGATTGTTAGCTATATTTTAATATGTTGTGAAATTATATAGCACAAGACAAATTCCATTCTGTTATTTTATTCTAAAGTCACGTTTCAACTTCTGTTAGTTGAAATACATTAATACATTTATCATTTCTGTATCGGTACTTCATGGCTTTCATTTCAGTGTCTTAGTAGTAGAAATTAAGAGGTATATTGTGTGCCTACACCTTTCTAGATGCAAGTACAAATAAATGCTTGAGAATTTTTTAATTAAAATTTATTTTCACTGGAAAAAGTTGACTCCTAGAAACTAGAAGTTTGGGGAACATTTAACCTCTTGTAAAGGCTTTTTTGGGAGGGGATGCAAGCAGGTGGGTGGAAGAGAGAATTCACATTTGCAGACAGGAATATCCAGGACTCATTCTGCCTTTTCGTGACCTTGCATTCACTATAATGATCTGAGGCAGATCAAACTTGATTAAACACACACATACACACATATTTGTGTGTGTGTGTTATATATATATAGTGTAAAGCATTACATAGTCATGTAAAAATCTTCAAAATTCTCTTGAATAGGATGGAAAAGTACATAAATTAATGTTTACTTTGATGGACCATTATGTTTCAACCATTTTGGTAGAAATTTGCTAATAATCCTTCACACTGAAACATCAGTTCAGATGCAAATGTACAGACATTTTGCAAATTTTTCACCACATTCTGTCTATGGTCAACAAAATGTCTTTTACTTAGTATGTGTTACATAAATATTATAGCTACTTTACTATCTACAATAGTTGAAATGTTTCATGAATAACTTGTTTTGTGGGGTATTTTCCACCCTGAGCAGGCGCATAAAGGAGTATGAGATGGGTAAACCTGTAGAAACAAAGCGTGCCCTCTAATGTGAACACATTCCTTTATGCAACTCATAGTAACTAAATTTGTCTTAGAATTTTGGGTTGCATTTTCTCATTGAAGAGTATACTAGTTCACCTTCCTTTTCTTCTGAAGAATTCCATGGCATAACACATTTTGGCATAGGTTTTTGACTTAGCTTTGCTGAATGAGGGTTCAGAAATTAACCCGTTCAGTCATGTGTCATGTGCCCCTAAATAAAAAGTGTCTGCTTAGGGCCCCTCTTTGTAAAGGAATAGCAACAACTGGGCCAGTACAGAAGGTATTTCCCCCACATATTCTTCCAGCCTCTGATTATTTTCACTTCTTGGGATTTTCTGACCCTGTTTTGGTTTGGTAGCTCTCACTGGAATTCCTCTCTAAGTACTTGTCTGATCTCTTCTGCAATCCATGACAGCTCTTTCAAAACCACAATATTCAGTGGCAAAAAAAATTCTACAAGTCTGCTGCCTGTTGCATGAAGATCAGCTTAATTTTTATTTGTTCTACTGTTCTTACCTGATTTTAACCCAGACATGCCAATACTTCTGTTGAAAGTGTGGAAGAATGAAGAGAACATCTAGAGACATAACCACTTTAGCCAGCTTTGCTGCCAGTAGGACATGTCATGGAATTATGCTTTTCTGATCCAACATTAAATACTCTGAACTACATCCAAAGTTAGATGCCTAACATGCCCAGGATGCTTACTGGTTGAACAAGGGGAAAAATCATTATCTCCCATTCAAACTTTTGATTAGGAGTATTTTATATTTATTTAGTGGATAGATACTGAAACTGGCACTAAAGTTTTGTTGAAAACAAATCAAATTAAAATTGGCATGAAAGCACAGCTCGACAAAGGATGTGAGCATTGTCTGTTTCAAAGGGAGGAAGTAGTGGAGGAGAACCAGAGACACAAAGGTTCAACCAGTACTCTTAATATTTTGGAGAGAAAACTGGGCTTGGGTTTAAGAAATATTCATGGGTTTGATTTTTTGTTTTGTTTTGTTTTTCTCCAGTTCAATGTGTTCCTTATACAAAACACATTTAAAACAAAACAAAACAACCAACGATACATATTTTCTTACGTTCAAAATTGTATCTTCCTTCCTTTTTTAGAGATGGAAAATATATCTGTTAGGGGAAATCTGGGCTGGACCTGACCACCCAAGAGAGGCAAGGCTGGTGCTGTTCCACACCCCCAGGTCTAACCTGTACTGAGGCTGAACATATATGCCCAGTAGGCACACACACCCACAGATACATGCATATACCACATATATACACACCTGGCTACACAGGTCAACATGGACAGACAGAGAGAAGCACCCACACAAAGACAGCACCAACAGCCTCATCCTGCTTCCCTGGGTGGAAGTCCGCTGATGAGAACATATATATATATGTCTGCTCTGTAGCTGTCCTTGGATCCCAGTCTCCCCAGATGCTGTCACATGGACATAGGAGCCCTCGAGACTGCAGTGACCCTACAGTTTCTGGTACAGACTGTACCACAGGGTACTCACACGTGTACACTCAGAGAGCTGCTCTGGATGCTCCCGGTCCCCCAATAGCCAATCTCCTTACCCATGGTCATCATGTAGGAACACACACACATGTTCCTACTCCCCCACCAGAGGGACCAAAAGAGTCCCAGCTGGAGAGACCCTATGACTCTATGGTCTCTCCAGCTGGGACTCTTGGTCCCTCTGGTGGCCAGCTCCTCCTATGGTCTCACCCCTAGATATACACAACCCTCTGGCTCCCAAGGCACTTCCAACTACTTCCTGGTTAGTTTGGATAGATATTGACTAGTGTTCACATCTGTACCCACTCCGGATGCTGCGCCATGGTCACATGGGTCTCTGGCACTCGGTTTCACCCACCCCAGTCTCTCCATTTAGTGTGACCCAGGCACGTGGGCCCTTTGGCCCCTGATCCCTGCACAGTAGCTGGCACCCACACAAATGCTTACTCTAGTTGTTGGCACCATGGACACATGATCCCCTATGACCCAGTGACCAGAAGATGGTCCAGGGTTGATTCATCAGGATGGGTGTCACACCTGGACACAGGGAATGAGAGTCTCATGGGACAGCTCTGGGAAGTACTGAACAGCGTGTCCCTTCCACTGAATTAACAGTTTGGTTTCCTGTCTCCCTTTGTGCCCTGTGCTCCTCTGACTTTGTGCAGATGGGCCTTTAATGGGCTGATGGTTCCTGTGATGGCATTATCTGGGTCCTGGGTCTAATGCGCTTGTCAGAACCTGCGATAAAACAAATAGTATTGTCTCTCTCTCAGAAAGACTAATGGTTGCTTAAAAGGATGTGCTGTATAATCTCATTTATGCCTTGTGCTCACATGTAAAATCCACATCTGGGAAAGTTGTACCCTTTTAATCATTTTAACCTATCCCTTAATTTGCCAGTAAAACAAAAACCAGTCATAATATTTTCAGTTCATCAGATCTGACTACTTCAGATTTCTCAACCTTGCTATCTAAAACGTCAGACTGTAGAAATGTCAGAGGTCTTGTGATTTTCAAGTTGGCAGCTGAGTCATTTTCAGACTTATTCTCTGCTTCTGCTGGGTATCATGTCAAAAACCAGAATGACATTTGGTAGCTCTTTTTGTTTGTCAGAGGAAATATATAGGAAAGGACACAATTCAGAGAGGAAAATTTTGCAAGACATAAGTGAATAAAGAGGGCTCTTTAGTGATGAAAATCTTTCAAACCATATTCTACTCTTGTAACTATACACAAGCAAACATTCTTTCCATCTTGTGCGGTTTAAAATACCTTATTTAATACCCAGTGCAGGCTTCAGTTTATACAATAAAGACAGCAGTACAGTGGGACACTATAAACTATGCTTAAAGCTATTTTGACTTATGTAGGATTTTTTTCCTGACTATATTAGGGGGAAAAAAAATAATCTATGCAATAAAATGACTTATTTCAGCTCTGTGGCCATACTAATTTGATCTAAAGTGTGTTTCATAGATAGAATAAGGTGTTTCTGAAAGCTTCTGAAAAACATTTGGCAGGTAGTGGCTTTGATTAGGCTAATTTGTGTGATTTCACTTATCATTTACTTATCTGAAGAGAAAGAGGGGCAGAGAGGGAACTGCCAAGGCTCATTGATTTATATTACTGTATCTGAAGTCAGATTCTTTATCAACCTTTATTTTTTCTAATCCCTGGTGTAGATAAGATTTCTGTATCAATATGCAAACTATAGATCAAGGTTCTTTTAAATATTATCAGCAAACTATCAGCAGATTTGAATAGCAATGATGAAAAATGTGAAATGATCTTATCTATGTGTGATGTATTTTTATGTGTGTGTTCTTTAGTTATAAGGGATAAATGAAGATGTCATGGTACTGAAAGTATGATGCTGAAACTGTGGAAAACTATACCTTTTTCCACAGTGTAAAACCTTTCTGACTGGAAATAATCTGTTGGTTTTCTGTGTACATCCTGCTCCTTTTTATCAGAATAAACTTGGGGAAATTGAGCTTTAGAATTCAGAACTATCTTATGTACTACATAGAAGATGAGGGAAAATTACTTTGCACTCAAAGCCTGTATAGAACGGACATTTGTTCATCATTTCTCAATTACTGTAAAAACATTTATTTTTCAGGGTGATCTCATCCAAATGAATAAAATTTATCTGAATGTATTCTTAAACGCTCCAAGTGTTGAACAGCACAGCTATTCAAGTCAATATGCTCCAGTGTTTCACCTTTCTTAAGGCTTTTTACCCCCTGAAGTTTAACCTAAATCTTCCTTTCAGCAACTCAAACCCATTACTGTTTACAATTCCTACAACAGAAATAAAGAAGATGGTATTTCTTACTTTTTGTAGCAGGTTTTTCTAGATTTGAAAATTATTATCAGGCATCTACTCAGTCTTTTATTGTAGGTCATAGTTTTGTAAAGCTCTCACCTTCCCTTCTTGCTCAACTTCGGATTCAGTACCATCTGCATCTTTCTTTAAGCATGTTACACAAAATTAGACATCTGCTCAAAGTGAGGCCTTTCTATCCATACATGTACCTAATGTTATGTCTCTCGTGCTTTCTTTCTGCCTGTAAGCATTATAAACCCAGCCCTTTCTACCTTATAATTCTTCCTTTCCTTATACCTCAAAATTTCTGATTGGTGTGCCTTTTATGTCTCATCTGAATTGTATTCTATTTTTCAGACCATGTCTCAAGTTAGCACAAATAATTTTGAATTCTATTCTGTTCTTCAGTTTGCTTGCATTTTCTCTAACCCTGAGGGTACTAATATTAAGCACACACTCAACATTTTATTATTTGGTTCATTAATGGGAATAGTAAAGTACCTAAACTGAAACCTGAAGAAGCCTTTTTGTTGGGAAGTAATACTTAGTTATTACTCTGAATACAGATATTAAGCATGTACAATAGATTCATTTAGACTGTGCTTGTTCAACTTGCCCATGAGCATGTAATGAAAAATAACATCAATGTCTTACAAAAACTTAGGCTTCTAACTGTAGTTGCCTCTTCTATATTCATACGGCTTGATAACATTACTGGAATAGGAGATTGATTTCACATTCCCTGTTCTTCACAAAATACAGTTGGCTCTTTGCATGTCTCCTTGAGTTTTTTTAGGTCTTAAAAAGTATGTTTCATTGCCTCGGTGTTCATCCTGAGGGTTCAAATTGCCTTCTTTCCCAGTTCAAGGATTAGTGCTGCATAATTACTTCCTTTCCTTTTTGATGGGTTCTAGAAAACAACTGCTAATGAGTCTGAGGTTGCTTTAGCCCAGTTTACTAAATTTTATGTGGTAAATTAAGGAATATGCAGCTGACTTGGAAAATGTAAATATTTTTTCCTATTCTTGTTTGAGATCTTACTGTGAAGTCACTGACGTTATATTGCATTAGCTGTCTGGTTTGTAATTGCTATTTCGTAAGAAGAAGAGACAAGCAAAGCCATTTGCTAAGTCTGGTTTTCTTTGTGTCATCAGACTTTTACATAATTCTACAGAACTGTCAGCACTTAATTAGAAAACGTTTCTAGCACTCATGGTTGCAAAGCAAATCTTGAAAATGCAGCCAAACTCATGATGGGGTCATGTCTTTGAGCATGAAGGCAGAAATAACAACTCCTAGAAACAGAAATCAACATTTAAACTTGTGAGGCACTTCTAAAATCATTGCTGTGCTAACAAACATGATCTTGCCTGAATATGTCATATAATAGAAATAAAAGCATATGGAGTTTCTGTTTTTTGGGACAAGGACTGTCTTCTTACCATTCTGCGTTCTCAAAGCAATGCTGCTGTGCTGGGAAGGGGTCTCATTCAGTTACCCATCTCAAGATAATCCATGCATTGCCCATGTCACAAAATGGAGGAGTACTGTTTCTACTCATTGCCTTTCTGAACACAAAACCCAGATTCAGTGCTCTAGAGTCCAAATGGGCAGGTAATTATGTGTATAGATACTTGAAATGGATACCGATTTTCCTTTTCACTAGTTGTTATTCAAAGAAATAACAATCCTGGAAGTACTAGAAACTGGGGATAGCTTTTAAGAATAGTGCACATAAAAAAAGGTACCTCAAAATGTTTTTTTAGAAATAAAAAGGTGGAGGTGGGCTGCTTTTTAGGAGATTCTTTGATTCTGTGTGACAGATGCTTGATTTCCTCTGTGAAATTTTGGGCTTTTTTAGTATAACTCATATCAAGTAAAGAATATAAAAAGACTTACAGCAAAGAAAGAAATTCTGTTTGACACCCATTTTTTAAAAAGAAGTCTTTTACTTGCATTGTCAAAATTCAGACTAGGACTTTAACTGAATTATGAGAACTGCAAATAAAACCATACTGAACATATAACCTGATCAAATCTTTCTGCGGTTGTTCTTGTGATATTTTCAGTGAGTTGCTAAGTTGTTTCAAAGTGATGCACTGTGAAATCTGCTGGCTAGGCCTATGAATTTGAGTCAATGAAGTACCAAATGATACCCTGCAACATATAATAATCATCCTAGCAATCTCAAACTAGAAAGTGCAGCTGCTCTTAAATTAGAGAGCAAAAGTGCTTTCTGTTTTGTCTATTCAAAAAGTTGCTGTAGAATTTTTAAAATTCGGGAATCTGTTCAAGTATTTCCTCAAAAGATAATTATGTTTCTACATTAAAAATGGTAATAAAATTAATTTTTAAAATGTTTTAATTAATTAATTTTTATATTGTATTCCCTAATTAACAAGGTTAACAAATAAGAAAAAGGGAGCAGAAACTACATACAGTTCATGCTGCCAGCTGCAGTGGCAGTTTTTAACTAGAGATGATTACTATATAGCTACACCAAAATATTCATCAATACTGAAGGTCTTGAACTGAGTCTGAACATGCAGTTTTGGGCCTATGTTGCCACCTCCACTGAATTTTCCTTCTATAATGTTAGCTACAGTAAGCTAAGAGGAAAGCAAAAAAATTCAACTGATGTTCAGACTTAAACATATTTAATGAATTGGACTTCAGCACTTTGCTGAAGGAAGGGCGAGCAAATGAATCAGAAAACAAGCAGAAGGAGAAAGAAAAGTAACAATGAAATTGAGATGAAATCAAAGTGATAGAATTGGTAACTTTTCAAAATTACATATTTTTCTTCAGAAGCATTTGCAAAATATAATGAATCAGCATTTGTTCGCCATTCATTTCTCAGGCAGTGGAATCACTGGTGTGCAACACTCAGAATGAGTCTGATTAAGTTTCATGTAAGGGAATTCCTCTGTGAATGTCCTTTGTGTTGCCTTCACACCTGCTGAGCTAGGAGAAACATAACAGCTCCTTTCATTGCTCTAGTTAAAGCCTGTCACAAGGGTGACATCATTGCTACCACAGACATTTTAACTTCAGGCTCTGGAGCCAGCCTTTCAAACTCTTTGACAGAGAAATAGCTGAACATCTATAACTGATTGTGTTAATTAACTGGCCTGATTCAGTTTGCAGGTATACAGTACATTATACAGCTTCTCCAGGAACAGCATCTATCAGCTAAGCATTGTTAGCCATTTATTTTTCAAATAGAGATAGGTCTCTTGTGTAAAGTGACTTTATGCTAGCCTGAGCCCTAGCTGAACTTCTGCAATACCTCCGGGATTTGAGTCTCAAAGACAGGGTATGCAAAGCTTTGGCTGCTTCTCAAATCCCCAAACAAAGAACTCCACAGATGGCCCTAGTGAAGCATGAGTTTTCAACTTTTTGAGTAAGCAAATGAAAAAAAATCATTAAGTGAGACTTATGAGTACAGATCAACAACAGTGTATTTTTCTTGGCTCTCTCAAGACATCTTTGTTCATTGTTGCCATTGAAACTATGAAGAATAGGAAGAAGACTGTGTGAGAAGGAAGGAGGAGGAGTTGAAGAGCAAAGCGGGGGATGGAGAAACACATTGCATCTTGTGTAAACTTTAAATTTCAGCAAAGTAAAAAATGTACTTTCTTAGTTCTGGCACTTCTTGCTTCATGGTATTTTGTTTGTGTGTATGTGTGATTACCAATTATTGGAGAGTTATCATTACAACTTTTTATCATCATGAAGAATTGATTTCCACAAAATACAAAACTTAGATCATATGGGGAACAGGGACTTGCTTAATTACATAGTAAATAAATGAAAGCAGCAGATGGATTAAAAAAGCCACGTGAACCGTGCCAGGAGAAAAGTTGGAAAAAAAATTACTTTCCTGTGCAAAAGGACATTTATGAGTTTAGGACCATGTATTTACTTATGTATTTTTATAACTCATTGGTAAAAATATTCTCTTTGCTAACGGAAGTTGCAGGGAACAGTGATGATACACATATCGAGCACATGTAATAATGATAATGGAAGGACGTGTTTTCCAGCTCATGTTTTGACTGGTGTTGGGGGGGAAGGGAATGTTGGCAGTGACTATCATAGAAGTTAGACCATACTACAAAACATTATATAATGGTCTAAGAAAATATTTTAAATAATATAGTGCAATAATCTGTGTGTTCTTGTCGTATTGAAACTACTGTATGCTCTTTGCTGGGGATGTTCCTTTCAGTCGAGAATACTTATGTGGCCTCAGTTCCTGAAGGAGTCAATGGGAATATTTATTAATTTTGTTTAATCTGAATTAGTCATTATTGACCAGGAAGAAGTGTCTGGTGTTATACACTGCCCTGTGGGATTTGTGCATACTCATTTTCTCAGTGTATAGGCAGCTATACCCAGGACTTTTAATTTATTGTAATATACTTCAGTGATTACCAGACGTAGAAGAGGGGGAAAAACTGCATGGAATTTTGTATGATTTGGGGAGATTCTGTGTGCATTGATTTTCTTCACTGCAGATACCTGTTTGAACCCATACTGCAAAACCCTTCTTGTTGCATCAACACAGAATGTCACTGTAAATGACAAAGGGGACTACACTTATTCACTTTTTGGGCTTCCTGTAACTCTTCCACCAAGATATGCAATAACACATTTGGGTGCAAAACCAGTCCTTGCTTGAAAATGATGACTGACCTACATAATTAACATTTCTGGCAGAATTTCCGTTTTTAACTCCCTGCTTCTGAGAAGTTCTGAACATTTTATACTTAACTATGCTTTTGTTCATGGAAAAGATGGGTTTCTTTTTCAGTCATATTGTATTCAACATCCTTAATAAATATACTGTATTATGGATAGTATCAGAACCATGCATATATATAGTTGGTAAATTAAAATAAAAGCCTTTGAAATAGAAAATTCCTTTCCACCATTCTTCAAATAATGCTTTCTCCTACTTGCTTCCATTTTGCTTCCACAGTCTCTATCCAAGTCAGATGCCAGTTTCCATACTAAAGCATTTAAATCAATTCTGAGCATATTGTCTTTGCCTGCCTGTACTGAAACCCAGTATAGACTGGGGTTTTTTCCTACATATGACTGGATACCAAAAATTTACCTAAACTCAAGTTTATCTCCCAGATTGAATTATTCTGAGTTTGACTGTTGATCACTTCCGAACACAAAAGATTACATTCAAATGTATAAAATCACATTTTCCATATTGAGCTGAAAAGATTGTTTTTTCTTTGTAAAACTTCTATCATTTATTTATAGAAAAGGACACACCACAAAATGTTGAGTATCAATTTTTTCTGAGGCTTCTGTGCAAAAGGAGTATGCTAATCCTGAACTAATAAAGGTTTTCATGTGTTAGGCTAGACCATGCTGACATTGGTCTGGCCCAACCATCAAGTTGATTTAACACTTTCACTGCTTATCTGGGTCTTTCCTTGAGTCTTAACTTCAAGTCTTCTACAAAGAAATGAGTTTACTTTAGAGGTAAAGTTAAGATTCTGAGGTAAAGATTGAGAGGTAAAGTTTGGATTTGGTTAGAAGTGTAACTTCCAAAAGTGAAGCATGGGAGAGTCAGTAGAAATGAGGCATACCATCCTTACAACATGGCACAAATATGAACACTTGAATGGTATTTTTTTAATCACAAAAAGGAAGATTGTTAAAAGAGTAACAATAAGATAAGGTCATGTGAGCAGACTTGCAGTATATGGAATCTATCTACGGTCTGCTAGGTGTTAATCAGCTGAAATGGAATTCCTTAAGCTTTTGTACTAAGTGATCTGCAATTCATTCCCAAGCTACTCTAGCTTGCCTGATATGCTGATACCTTAGAAATCATAGATTGGGATGTTAGCAGTTCTGTGCTGGACATGCAGCTGCTTCTAAATCTTTGCCACACGAGGGATTCCCCAAGGTCAAAAGCTTGCCATGAAGCCTTTGGTCTTGTCTGGAGCCTGGACTCATGAGAAACTCAGAATTTTGTAGATGCAAAGCAAGTAGCTGCCAGAGTAAGCCATCAAATCTTTTTGGATATTGTTGGAGTTGAAGAGCTAATAGAAATTTTGGGCGCGAAGGGAAAGTGCTCTGCCTGTTGATGGGGAATTGAAGGGGTGGTTGCCAAACAAGAATGCAGAGAGTAAGTGATAAATGTCCAGTCAGGGGGGGTTTAGCATGCATCACTAGCCTGAGAGCTCAGTGGTGAGCAGAACCTCTAAGATAGATTCAAACGCTTAAATGCCTCAAGCAATTATTCATTTTGCCTCTTAACTCCTGTTTCAACAGAAGTTTAAGACCTTAAATAAGGGTTACATGTAGCAATATTCTCTTAATTCTCTTAAATCCAGAAAATTCTGGTGGATACAGTAGAACTAAAGGTTTTTACTGGAGATGTCTCTGAAATAAAGCTTTACATCCAAGCTTTTAAAACTTTGCAAGCTAGATCTGAACACTGGAGTCTGGTTTCTGTTTTGAATAATTCCCTACCTCACAAAAAAACCCCAAACCCGTGGTCCAATAATCTGTGACAACATGGCCCTTTGCTACTTAACAAAAGTGTTTCCAGTGCTCCCTGGAGCCTTGCTGTCATGTACTCTTAGAGATGATGTGAGTAGAGGTGACTGCGATTATTTACTGTGACTGTGGATTACTGTAAGGTTGAATTGCATTAAACGTTTTCAAGTATAGTAACAATCTTCATATATTCTTTAGAGTTCAGTACAATTTCATAAATGAAGGTAGATATCAGTGCAAGCAAAATCTAATCAGATTATAAGGCTTTGTTTAACTGCTTCAGTGCTCCTATGGTTGTATATATCTGTGCTCTACTGAAATTAATGGCATAGTCTCACATATCAATATTTCTGGGACTCAGAGAACACAATTGAATTGAATGTCTTAGTGGAAGACATTAATGTCAATTAGCATTTTAATATGAATGCTATAACATAAGACCATTGATTGCTAGTCTGATAACTACAGCATTCAAATCTGAGAGACGTTCTGCACCTGTTGATCTCAAGACAATGCAGGCCCTTAGTAATTCTAGCCTGATGCCAAAACAGAAGAGTTACAGTGTGTGCAAGCAGCATTCAACACAGAGCAGTACTGCTCAGCAGCAAGGCAAGTCCTTGACTTTAGAGGTGACACTCTAGTTTCAGTTGCGTAAGCAAATAGGAAAAAGTGTTATGGTATACTCATGGGCTTGAAACTGGAGGGAAAAAAAAATCATTGTGAAGGCCATAAATATAAACCTGATATAACTGCTGTAATGGGAGTACTGACAATGTAACTAAAGTCTGGAGAACTAGGCTAACATATTTTTCCTCCAGCGTTTCCACTTCAAAGACATTTTTAAAAAATATATTGTATAAATAAATATATGTACCTTTGCATTTCGACAGTCTAGTGTTTCTGAAATTTACTGTATTTGTCAACAAACTGCTTTCTGTCTCTAATTTACAAGGAAAGACTAAAAATTCATTTTTGATTAAATTAAGTCTCTTAAAAAATTAAATTGCTCTGAAAAAATATTTTTAAGTAAATAAAATGAAATTTGAAAATTACAATTTTTTTCACAGTAGAAAATCCAGGTAGCACTTATTTTTCTCTTTTGTATTACAAATGTGACAGATTGTCAGTCATAGTGACAGATATGGCCTTTAGAATTTTAATATAATTCACCTTTTCTTCCATGATGAAAATAAATAAACTGAAAAATAAGATTCTCCTTGGTATTTTGGTCACTCATGTGTTAGAAAAATAAGAGTGAATTTATTGCCTTGCAAAGCAGTTTGAAGTCTAGATATACAAGCTCTATAAAGAGTATAGGTAGATTTATAGTTGTTTGTGGCACACAGATAGAATGGTGTTCAATAATATCTTTTAATATTGTTATTATTTTTCCTTTCTAAGGTAGAGAAAAAGCCAGCATCTTTCTCTATACGTACAGGTAATAACAAGAACTTTCTAAATCAGACAGCTTAATGCACACGAGTCTGCATTGTTGGGATTACTTTTATGAAAACTTCTGATTCTGTAAACAAGTTGATAAAAACCAGTGAAAACAGGCTTTTCAGTTTTGGAAAAAACATAGAAAAAGCATATTCAGTTCTATTTGTTTTACTCTGAGAAGCTGTTTGTTCAAAGCAAAGGTTGAGAGTAGATGACCATGCTTCTATTGTCTCAATTCAGTGCACATTGCCTGAGCTTTTTAGCACATTCCATTATTTGTCTTCATCCTTGACATATCTGCTCAGTTGTCTTCCCCCCCCGGCCCTTTTTTTTCCCCTGCTTCTGACAGTCAACGTGGCATTCAGAGCCTTCCTTCTTGTGTCATTGTGTGCCACATATCTACTTGCCATTTGTCATCTTTCTTCGTTCATTTTTGTTCACAGCTTCTCCTCCTAGAATCACGTTTCTTTGTCTGCCTTAATTCTGCATGTTCACTCAGTGTTTGTTCAATTTTCTGCATTCATTCTCATGCACTGCGTGTGAATCAAGCATTCATAATTTTATCCTGTATGTCCTCTTGCCTTCACATCCATTCATCTGTGGTCTCCTTCCTTTTTCTATTCATTATGATTTAAATCACTCTTAACATGTCCACCACCTGCTGGCAATAAGCTGCAAAGCAAGAAGGCTGAGCACATTCCTCTTTTATAATTTAAGCTTGGATCAGAGTCCAGACTTTATTGGGAATTTATTGTCCATTCAAACTGCAATACTCCCAGATTGAGACTATAGGGCTGAACAAGAGTTGCAATGTCTTGTCTTTTGTTTGCATCTAATTTCAACTGTGAATAAGGCTTCACAGACAGATGGTTGTGAAGCAGCTACCTCTCTGACATCCTGGAGTAGTGGTCTGGAGGACCCTGGGCTCCAAGGAGGAATAGCATCCAATGGTGAACTGCTGTTTTATCTGCTAAATAGAGGGGAGAGCTTTAGCCCGACTTTTTCTTCAGAGTCAAAGGTAGAGGATCAGGAGGTTTTCTGGACCAGACCCTGGATTTAGGACTTACTGTGGTATTTGAAACAGAGTGCAGTAACAGCCAGACAGGTTGAATGGGTTTGAAAGGCTTACGTGTTGTTATCTTGGATGATATTCAAATTCAAGATCCTTGGATCATGCAAATTGGATCTGCACTCACTCTTACTAAGATATCTGTTCGTGTATTAGTATCTTGGATTGAACTGTAGTTGACTGTGTTAGATGCTGCATAAGCACGTGTGAAAGCATGATTCTTGTTCCTGATTAAAGCACTGAAGATTAAATTGGAAGAGTGCCATTCCCGTCTGGTTTGCAAGCTTATGCAAAAAACGTTGGTAAAGCACGTGAATTCGTTCAGCGGATAAGTCTTCATTAATTCACTGGTTTATGCCTTTATAACTCAAAAAATATGGTTTAAACTCTGGTGATATATGTAAAATGTGAAGAGAATTTATTGGTTCTTGGTTATTTGCTAAGTATTCAGATCTTAAAAAAATTATGTTATCATGCCAAAGGTGGTTTTTAAGTAAAACTTTAAGTGATTGGCAGTAGCTATTTCAAAAATTGCCTGTCTTTGGGACTTCAGTTCAAGAAATAATTCTGGTTTTGTGGGGAGTAGTCTTGTGCTTCTAACCGATGAAAAATAGCATGTGCCAAGCAATAACATGGTTGTTTCTAGCAAGTTCTAATACATTCAGACTTACAGAGCAATCAAATATATTATGTCTTTAAATAGTTTCTCAGGGATAATCCTTTTTATTTCTTTAGAGATGAAACTTGTACAAAGCATATTATTCATCTTATACGTAAAATCAGCAGAGGATATTCTTGAGTTTTGAGAGTCATTCAAAGCAAAAGTCATATGAGTTTATGTAAACAACACATCAAAAGAGAAAAAACATTTTAATAAACCCCTGGGAAGTAAAAATTCTGTGGTTTGCACAGCTGTTAACTGGGATGCAAGTGAGGTTGAGTGGCCCAAAGCCACTCCTCAGCTGTTACTGCTCTCTTGGAGAGAAAGGAATTAATCTTTCCATTATCCACCTTTGACCAGTTTTGGGCAAAGGCAGCATCATTTCCAGCTGAGTCTTAGGTTCAGATTACAAACTGAAGAGAGATTTGGAAGTAGATTTCAAATTAATTTAAACCGCCCTTTTCTACTTTGATTTTTTTTTTTTTTTTTTAATATGGCACAGTTCTAATGCCATCTGATATGCACATAGAATACTTCCTGCTTAAGAGTTCTATGTGTTTTCTCTAAGGCAGAAATAATTTTATCTCCTTTGCAAGATAATAATTAATACAAAGACAAAATTGATTTAATTTGATGGTTTTTCTTTTTCTTTCTTAAGCAGTAAATACAAAAGATAAGCTTCTGCCTGTGTTTCTTACATTCTGAATATGGGTAGAGATTACTTTAAAACAAAAATAAGTGACTTGATTTCTCCTAAGTAGTTTAATATTAATGAAACAGAGGTGAGCCAAAAGCAAACCAACTTATAACAGGCCATCACACATCCCAAAGAAATGCTCCTTAAAGAATCTGGAATGACACTTTGAAGTATTCTGTACTGCCAGTAAAGGCATGGAGTCTCAGACTCAGACATCTACATCAGGACACTTAATTGATCAGTCCTGGTGCTGCTTTGCTGCTTATTGACAGAATTGTAGATGGTTGTCCTATGTTCCTAACATGGTAATCATGGAGGAATTCAACTTTACATTTTGGTATGTATTAGATAAAATTAGCCCAAATGGTTTGAAAGCTTCTGTAACCCACTGACATGTGAGTAAAATGTTGGAAATTATAGATTTTGAACCCCACAGTGAAGCATGCAAAAAGAGCTGTTCTCATAGGGCTGGTGGATCATGGTTGCCCAGAACAAATACTTCACAAACTATTCTTGTTGTTTTAAATATTAATTGCTAAATCCTCTAAGCCTTGTTCTTAGTTATCAAGTGACAATATCAGGGGCCTGTAAACACAGTCTTCCAATAGGTTTACTCCCTGATTGCCAAATTCAAATTACAATGTTTCAGGACAGTAAGAGTAAAAAATTTCTGACAAATAGTCGAGAATTTGCTGGCACTAAAAAACTGCTCTAAGAACTACTATAAAGTCTGCATAGAAGATAAGCCACAAAACCCATGGAGAAAGAGGAAAAGTACCATAGACAAATTATTTCTTATGCTCTTTTCAGTGTCCATTATAGGAAGTTTTTGTAGTAGAACTAGTGATGGCTTTATTTCACTTACTACCCCAGGCATCAAGGGCATCTTTGCATCCTACCACAGAAGTGTTTCTATAGAGACATATGAGAGACCACATGGTGAAACACACATAAATCTCTTAGGATCTCCCATGCAGCTGTCATGTGGGAAGGCCTCTTCATCTGTGGCAATGTAGTCACCAGCACAATTAATCTGCCTGGGCAAGGATTGCAGCTGCTATCAATTCCTCGCCTGTACGTCCTTTTAATCCAATGTTGTGTGTGACTCTTAAAAAAAGTGTATTGTGAAAAGTAATAGAAGAGAGTTTAACTGCTTCATACACTGTTTTGTAAAAAGAGTAAGTAAGGGACAATAGTAGATAAATTCTGAGTGAGAAAAGTGAGGTGAGCATGATTACCTAATGGTATATCAAACAGAAATGAGATTAACATGAGTGTCTTGTATTTTGGGAATGACTGAAGATTTTTTTTTCATTTTCAGGGAGATGACAATATTTTGTTTGTTCAACTGTGGCTGCTGAATAGGTAATACAATTCATGGCTTGGCTGTGCTTTGCAAGTTGAAGCCTCACAGCCCTTGTTTATGTTTATTCATAATACTTGGTGAAGTAAGCCAGGAAGTGAACCTCTCTCAGAAACTCGTTTTTCTCATCCCAATCTATAATCCTTGGCCTGAGGTAAAACCACTTCAGACAACTCAGTAAAGCCAGGACTGGCCCCATAAATCAAATTTCCAGAGCAGACTGTCTGCATATGAAGTAATTGCTTAAATTGTACCCTGATCTGTACACCTAACTTTTATTTTTAAGAGTTTATCTCTTATTTTTGTTGTCTCACAGAAAGGTGTTGGCATTTGATTTTTTATCATTTTTAGTGCCTTGGGAAACTTATACCAGAAAATAAAAATGTCATTGATGAATTTATGTTTTTTTTAAAGAGCATCAGGCCTCTTTACTCCACAGTTATGCTTGTCATTCACAGAAAGCAGTTAACATGATGCTTGTGCGTGGAATAAACAATGTGGACCTCACCATACTGACTTCCCCTTATTTCCATTTTCCTGGCAGAGATAGGCACCACTCATTCATTTATCTTGACTGCTAGACACTGCCACAGGGTCTTGACCTGCCTAGTTTGAAGATCACTATAAGTTTTATAGACTCATAGAATCATTTAAGTTGGAAAAGACCTTCCAGATGGAGTCCAACTGTTAACCTATCACTACCAAGTCACAGAACCATGTCCTTAACTGCCACATCTACACATCTTTCAAATACCTCCACAGGGATGGTGACTCAACCACTTCCCTGGGCAGCCTGTTCTAATGCTTGATAACACTTCTGTTGAAGAAATTTTTCCTAGTATCCAATCTAAACCTCCCCTGATGTAATTTGAGGCTGTTTACTCTTGTCCTATTACTGTTACTTGGGAAAAGAGACCAATATCCATCTTGCTACAGTCTCCTTTTACGTAGCTGTAGAGAGCAATAAGGTCTCCCCTGAGCCTTCTTTTCTCCAGACTAATCAACTCCAGTTCCCTCAGATGTGCCTCATAAGACTTGTTCTGTGGACCCTTCATGACCTTCATTGCTCTTCTTTGAACACGTTCCAGCACCACAATGTCTTTCTTGTAGTGAAGGGCCCAAACCCAAATACAGTATTCAAGAAAAAGTATTTTGAGCATTACGGGTTTTCTTTGTCAAACAGGAAGAAAACATTGAATGACAATAGTGCCGAGTGTCTTTGACGGGCAGGAGGCAGCAGCTTAGATCAATGTACAATTTAAGTAGATTAGTTCACAAGCAAAAAGTTGTTTTTCTGCTTTGTAAATTTGACTTACAGGGCTACTATTGGCTTTCTTGAGTTGTCCAAAGTGGTTTTACTTCAGGCTTAAGATTATTGTTTAGGATGTGAGAACCTGTGTGGATTTTTGTCACTGTATTCAGATAACAGAGAAATACATTTACATGCTTAGTAGCGTTGTGTGGGAAAGGGGGGTTCTGTTCAGCTCGAGACAGTATATTCATTTGGGTACATGGGATAATATTTGATTTCAGTTTGTAGGAAGAAGCAGTTTACTGTTATTAAATTGTGAAATTTCATGGAGTGGTTGTGAAACTTGTGGGGGAATAGAATGTTTCAGTTTTTACAAAACTTTTGTGCTGTGCATGCAGTAAGAAATGTTTTGTTTGGGTTTTTTTCCCGCATTCAGATACTGTTAAATAGCCTATTGAAGTTTCTACTGTGTCATGGGAGCCCTGTTTGTTTCCCACGGAGTAACTATCTGATGAACTGCTGTGCCCAGAGACCATTTACTGTAGACATGCAGATTTTGTCAAATGCAATACCAGATGGATGGAAGTGGTATACCTATGTCTGTGGATAGAATCAAGCAGTTTGTGCTTTTCATTATTACCAGAGAGGACAAATTAAGCAGCTCTATGTACTCCCATTGACTATGTAAGCTACTTTTTGTTTTGTGCATTTCTGCAGTGAAAGACAGTCTCACTTTGCAATGGAGAAAGGGAAAGAGAGTACAAGGAAATCAAATTAAATTTGGGGCCTGAGGGTTGCAATTTTTATTCAGAACTACAGCTTACTACTCAGTGTCTTTTTATTTCTTCTCTGATATAGTTCACAGAACTAGAGAGCTATAAAATGAATCACACTATAACAGTATTAAATACATGTGACCTAAGGTGGAGATTACCTGAGTCTCAGTGTCGTAAAAACTATGTCCAGTTTAAACTTTTTGATAATCATAATATTCTTTTTATTAAAGTCCAAATGCATCTGTATCACATTCAATTTGTTGTTTCCCTCAGATCTGTTGAAAACCAATTTGTATCAAAAAAGGCAAATAATTGTTAAAAGAAGATACCAGTCATTTTGCTTAGTTAATTGAATTATTAAGTTTTGCTGTGCAGTGGTAGCTACAAAATATTTGGATTATTTTGGGTTCTAGTGATTGACATTCCAGATGGGGAATAGATATGATTTAAAGAAACGTTAGCTTAAGGCTCAACATCATATAGGAAACCTATGACAGAACAGTGTTGGAATATAGGTCTTTTTTGTCCCAGCATATTGACATAACAGTAACAATGTCCTAGAAAGTGAAGAATATGATATATCACAGCTGCAAAATGATGAGAGAAACTTGACGGAAAGAGCAAATCAATGAAAGGGTTTATTTTTTAAGGGAATAATGTTTGTTTTATTTAAATCACATATGTAAGCAAATAACATTAATCTATAAACGTAATAAAGTAGCGTTTTTTCTTTGGAAGAATGTATGTGATGTTGCTGACTTGTTTAATAGGTTAAGAATGCCTTTGCCTAGGTCACAGTTGTGATTTGGTCTGAGGGAATGCAGATAGTCATTTGGGGTAAAAATTAATTAATTGGGTCAATGTTTTGTTTTTTGTACCTGAAAGGAGAGAAACATGTATCCAATCTGACACAACCGGGTATTTGCAAAGAATTATCATGCATGTAAATTATATCTGTGGTAATTTTACTACTGTAATTAATCTTTTCTAGATTCGATTTGCATTTTTTCACTTCTAGGTAGTAAAGGTGAATATATGCATGGAGCCACATGCTCTATCATATGCAAAGGATAAAACCAAATGATACTTTTTTTTTTTTTTTTTTTTTCTAGGGTTAGTACAATTTCTATTGACTCAACTAGGAAGAAGATCTGAGAACTTACAATAATAAAACTTTGGTAGGTATACTATGAAAATGTAGGTATATAAATAAATTGGCAATGTTGTGGAACTGCTTTGAACACAAGCAGTACATCATTTTATTATAGAACTCTTAGAGAAAACTTTAATAATTTTTTTTTGGTAATTTAAAAAAAAAATGCAGATGAAATCCAGTGTTTATTTTGTTCTTTCCTATAATGAGCTTTTTGGCAGCATCTGATGTGTTATAGTGTGTTTTGCATCACAGAGTTTAAATGAAAGCTTCCTGACAGCTCTGCTTCTCTGTGGTGATTTTTGTTGTCTTTCTGTTTATGGTTCTTTTACTAATGTATTTTTGATTCCTTTAACTAATCAAGGAATTCTCAGATCTGTTAGGAATCAGATGGTCTAGCAATGTCACTTTTATTAACTCTAGCAACTTTTTTCACTGCTAAAGTTCTGAGTAAGGAGTGTCTTTTGTACTTGAAAATGTATCTGGATTTAAGTTTTATAGCATAAGGCCTGCTCCAGTACCACCTAACTCTGGAGGAGTCTAATCTCCATTAGGGTGTCAGTTTTTAGTTTGCTTTGCTCTGGAAACAAAGTTTACATGATATATTCTTTTCCTATCTTTTTTTTCCCGTACCCTCCTCCTTGCATGAACAAATTCAGGATGTTTGTGAAAGTAGGAGGCAATTCCTCTTCTAAAGGAAAGGCTCCATTAGAAGCTCTCCCCTTATTAGACATGGGAGAATTCACATGGAACAGCTTTTCATGTGGGTGGGACTTTGAAATGTTTCTTCCCCACGTGGATTCTTTGATCTATAACAAGGGGTGAGGTCACACTTAGTACAGTGCTGTTAAAAAGTCATACAACTTAATTGAAAGTCAGCCTTCATTTATTCTGAAGTTCACACAACTGTTGTTTACCTCAAAGCTCCTCAGGCATGCAGGATTGTGCTAGAAATGTTTTTTTTCTCAGCATTGATGACCAGCACTGAGTTTATTTTATGCTTAAACATATTCAAGTCTCATGGCTTTGTCAGTCTTCTTAGAGACTCTTGGTGTGGTGGTCATCCTCACACCCATGGTCAGATTTCATGCAAGTATGGTGGCAGCATGTTTCAGTCTAAAAATTTGCAGTTTCCCATGGCAGCCTGGCTGCCAGAATGCTCACCTAGAACAGGGGACCATCAAGTTCACTTTGCCACTTGAAGGCACTCTCAGACGTAATTTATGACAGTTTGCAAGCTGTTTGTTAGGACAGATAGAGTTTAGGAATCTGGATTTGGTATAGCGTATCTGTTATGTTCTGGTCTGTCCTACTTCAGTTTCTAACTAAACTGAATTCCTGAATGTCATCACACCTAAGCTATGAGGAAACTCATCCCTGATCTGAATGTTGTCACTGATTACAGGACAAGCCAAAACCAAAGCCTTGGATCCAATTTTTCCCCGTTCCCTGAGTAAAAGGAAAATTTGTATCCAGATGACATGACACAGGCTCACATCTAATTCTAGCCTTTCAAACTATTTATGTTTCCACCAATTATAAGTGCATAAATCACATAAGGCCTTCTTTATAGGAAGGAAAAAAAAAGGAAAAGCTCATTTCAGGAGGCTGATGATTTGCAGAATGCATGGGGCTAGCAGTGGTACGGCATGATTTGCTGAAGTATTTGGGAAGAAGCAAAGGCTGCACTGTTAATTAGGTGTATTTTTTTCTCAAAGTGTGCAACTAAATTTTTGAAGTTAACATTGTTGTTGTTTATAAAACAGCTGTTCTAAGTAAGTCTTGCTTCCAAGGCTAAGTGTGTTTGCCTGGGTGACTGCTGCCTTTTCCTTAACACTCCAGCTGCAGATGACAAAGTTACGTGCAACTGAAGACAGCACATACCACTTGCAAAGAAATTACAGGAAACATTGTTCTTTTTCTTAGAATCTCCTCCACAAAGAGGAAAAGAATACAACAAAACAAAATATCACAAGTACGTAATGGTCATACATTTCTGTTTCTTTTGCCCTTTAACACTATATTTAGAATGTTTCTTTGATATGACCATATGTCTCTTTTAAAAACAATGTCTGTATCCGCTAAGAGGAAAGGCTTTGGTGGGAGATGCTCTGTGGAAACAGATTTTTCATCTCACTTTATTTCCTCTTAAATTAATGCTTTTACTGTAGGCTCAGTCTTGTTTGCATCTGAAGTCAATTAAAGATTAGTCACAGACTTAAATGAAAATAGTGCTAAAATTCCAACAGTAGGCCTTTGAAAGAGAATCTGAATTGAAGGTGCTGTAACCACTACAGGAGGTACATTATTATTAGTTCCCCTGACTTTTTTCTACCTTTTTAGTTCTTGAATCATGTGATGAGCATATTCCAACCATTTATTTTTCCTAAAAGTTTCTTTCACTTATTTCCTTTTAAGAGTGTTTCAGAGGTCTATGTCCCCATAAAAGAAATTTAGAAGTTAGAGAAGTCAAAAGTCTTTGCAGATGGTAGTACATTTTTTGTATTTACAGGAAAAAAGTGTTTTATTATAGGAAAACTCTTATGAAAAGGGATTAATCTGTTTGGGAAGTAGGTCATGTGAACAGACAGCACAAAGAAATACAACCAATCCAACCAGAGTTTCTTTTCACTCACACAAATGTTGTTACAGACACATACACCTGTTTGTGCAGTTGCCCTTTTGTTTTCACAATGAGTCTACCACAGGAGATTATTTGTGCTTTACAACTAGTCTTTTAGTACAATTCATTACTGATCCACATAATGAGACCTCATCACATCTGACACAGTCATTGCTTGATAACTTAGGCATCAGAATTTTGATATGAATTATTAGCATTAACAGTTGTTCAGAATAAGTCAGCCAGAATCAAATAGATATTGAATCTTATTGAGCTTGTCATAAATAGTGGAATTCTTAAAAAACAAAACAAGCACTCTCCACAGATAAATACAAACCCTAGCATTTGAATGACATGAATGACAGTTCGATAAACTATTTAACTTCTCCTATAAACTCATAGAAATTGCATGGGCGTTCAGTTTCCCAGAATGTTGCCTATCCTTTGCTTCATACTTTTAGAAATTTTTTTGTACTGAACTGTATTTTTTCAAGCCCCCCCCCCTTTTGGGTTTGGTTTTTTTTTTTGATCTGCAGATAGTAGTTAGGATAATTAGTAATCAATAATCTTAAAAAATCAGAATTTTGTTGACATAAGTAGTATTAGTGTTTTGACATCTGTTTAGCAGCTGTAATAATGAGTGATAGTAGAGATAAAGGTGTAATGCAAAAACTGCATAAATGAAGCTCTTTGTAAGAGCTGACAGCGTAAATACACATCCAAGTTTTTTGTGCATTAGCAAAGAATTTGTGCATATGTGATTCTGTATATATACACATATATGTGATACACCCTTGAGTTTTTATATTTTGAGATCCCTTAAGAAGCTTTTGTCTATGTAACTGCAGTATGTCTACTGGATTGTGTGTAGTTCTTCAATATCAAGTCATATGCACATCTTTTGTTAGCAATAGCCTGTGATATAAACCAAATGTCTGTTCAGTAGACAAGTATTACAAAAGTTGTCTATTTTAATTCAAGTACTGAAATAGATTAAAAGAACAAGATTATTATAGTGCAAGACTAACCCCTTGTTCTCAGAAAGTCCCTCTAAAGCAGAGAGTATTTTAATGAGGCCTGGATCCTCTTTGAAAACCTCTGAGGATGTTTTGAGCAGGTGGGGGGGATCTGTGATTACTGTTAAGTCAATGGTAGGTGGTCAGCATATTCTGGAAAGTTTCAGGTGCTTATCTGAACTGAGTGATTGTAAAAGTTTTACTAAAAGTAGGAAAAATATCGTTCATAATATTTTACCTCAGGAAGAACCTTTTGTACTAAGGAATTCCATGAATGGGAGCTTTGAATAGTGGCCTTTGTATAGTGGCCTATGAAGTGACCAACTTGATGAAAATTTTCCTATATTCTTCTGTGTAATTTTCATTATAACATGCACTGGAAAAAGTATAGACTTAAAAAATCAGAGTTCATCTAATTAATTTCTTTTTACTGGATGCAGCATTACTTTAGAAGTAGTAGAATGGAAGGAAACCTTTAAAAGCCATGTATCTGAGGTTTTCGAATCCTCAAAATTTGAAGCATCTGTTTCTGAAACCTACTTTTCTTAATTTTGACCTTGGTACAAAGTTTTATTGTAGCTCTAAACAAATGTTATTCTATCAACATTATCATCATCCTTGATGCTACCTAGATGCTTCTCATTAAATAACTGAGAAAATGGCTGGAAAAATGCCTATTTTGTTACAGTGCAAGTTTCATTAACCAGTTATGGCTTGCATTTATCCTTTTTCCCAGAAGAACACATGGCTTCCTGTCATATTGCATTTGGCTCTTCAGTGAATCACTCATAAAGGAAATCCACTTGTGAAGTAATAATCTGATATTCCCTGTTTTGCTTTTTTATTTTATTTTTCAAAATTGTCTTGTGAATTAAAAAGATATTTTTACCCCAAAGAAAAAACCCCTGTGATTCACCCATTTGAAACAAACATCACGGTTAACCTTCTTTTGTAATGGAAAAAACATATCAGGATGCTTTTGTGTGCTTCAGATAGATACAAATATATTTGTTTATAACTAGGACATCTTTGGGGGAGATGGAGACCAGAACAATGAAGCTGTGGGAAACGGTAGTCTTTTGGGGGTTTTTTGTTGGTTTTTTTTATGATAGTAAAGGTAAGGCATTGACAGCACTTCAAGTGAAGCCAACTGTTGAGAGCAAAGTTGGTAATAACACATAAGTACAGATTTAGGATTGGTTTCAGGCCTTGACGCGGCATCCCAATGAGATGAAATTTTCCCCTGCTTAGTCAAAAATTGTCTTCCTGGGAAATCTTCCTTTCAGTTGCAGTAATGATCTAGGGCACTGCAAATTATTGTTATTCAGTGACCTGACTCAAGCCATCTAGAGGTTTAAAGCCACATTGTAAGAATATATCATGTCTGGATTAAAATACATAGAGGGAAATTTGCTTAGATAAAAGTCTTTACAGAAATATTGTCTTTCTGTTGGAAATCACTTAACAATGGCTGTGGAATAGACTTTGAAAACATCTTACTTTGTTCATCCTTGGAACCTTAAAGGAATAGCTCAGCTAAATCCTCCCAAAATTTCCTCTATACTGGAGTGAATGCTCTGGCTGCAGCTAAGACAGGGGTCTTAGAGTACCTTTTGCTGTCAGATGTAGTGGTTCTTTAGCAGACAAATGGGACAAAAGTGATAACCAGGCACAGTGATACCCATTCTGGTCCGAGAATGTGCAAGACTGAATACAAAGTAACAGAAAAGTATGAGTTTACGTAAAGAGGAAGAATATATGGGAACAAAAAGATTAATCTCTTCAGACTATTTTCCCCATTTATAGTTCTTCAGACAGAAATATAGTATTACAGTGCAGTTAGGAATAGTAATAAGTGCTGGCAAATTCAACCTGGAACAAGTAAAACCCAGAATGAGTGTCTGCATATGTGTATCCATCTAGACTCCTACATACATACATGCATTTATTTTTACTTATACATTCTGCTATGTACATGTTAACTTCATAGCCTGATAAGAATAAACTTTTCAAAGAGTGCTTTATTTCTTTTCCATAGCCAGGATATTGACCTAGTAGAGGTCAATACTATATCCCTAGTAGAGGGAGGTTCTTGAAGACCCTTTTAGTGATTTCTCTGTACTGCTGCTTTGTTAGACTTTTTACTTACATCGACTAAGCTGTCATCTCAAAGTCCTTGAAATATAAAGGACTGTAAAATACATGTGTATGTGGGCATGCGCACTCACATAAAGACTTAATCATTTGCAACTTACCTAGTTGTAGGTTGCTTGAACACAATGGTATAAAATGAGCAGATTAATCTGAATAAATTCTACTATTCACTGACTTTCTGAATCATGACCAACAACTTTTCACGTTTGGGAAAGGATTTAAAATAAAAGTAGTCCACAAAGATTTATGAGGTTGCTATGGTACCCTTCTGTTTAAGGTAAATAAAATATTCCCTTATCAATTCTCTGTTTATTCATAATTTTTATATTTCTTGATTTTCCAACATATTTTTAAACCAAGTTCTAAGACTCATAATCCTTCAGAAATAACACCACTATTACAAGGCATATATGATCTTTGTTTTTGAAACATGAATTATGTCACAGGTGGTTATGTTTTGTTTTGTAGTGTTTTAATGTAAAAGACAGGCTGTTTTATCTGAACAATTTTCCCTGCTGTGTTTCAAAATCAGTAAAGAGCTGGTATATCTCTTAGTAGCAGCTGTTACCTCTCTATGATATACACCATCCCACAAATCCTAAAACTTTTTGTGTCCTCCCGGTTTTCATGCTTGTACATGTTGACCTTCTGTGGATCTTGAGACAATTCTGCTTTAGATGCACTTCTTCCTGGAATAAATCCAGCACTGAGTTAAAGTGTAATAGATTTTATTCTAAATCACAGGAGTTATTCATTTCATGTTCAGCTTCCAAACAATGATAGACTAATTAGAAACCAACCACCTTTAACAGTTTGAATTTCACAAAACTAACTCCTACTATGTGCTCATCTTCCAAGAATTTTTCTTTGTTCCTATCTAAGAATTACATATATCATGTCTTCAAAAATTTGTTACTTTGGATTCACACAGCAAAAGCTCTTATCTTTGGTAACTCTTCTGTTCATATTGCAGACATGTTTTTTAAAGGATGAAAGAGTAATATGAATTCCTGTCTCATACATGGAGTAATTAAATCTTATGGAGTAATTAAATCTGGTCTAGCAGTTTGTTTGATCAGAACAAAAGGTCTAGAAATACCCTGTCTTTAGCTGAAGAAATCAAGCCATGAAAAAACTTCTCTCTCTCCCTCTGAGTGATATGTTCCAGAAGTTTATAATTTTCATTGCCTCAAATATGCCAAACCTTAAATTTCTCTTTTTATGTCTGTGCACTGAAGGACACGTTGGCTTAGGCAATTCATAATTTCAGGAAGGAAAGGGGAGACCAAAGCCAGAGCTGCATGGCAGTGCACACAGATGCTGCTGTGTGCCTTTCTGTAGCCAGTACTAAAGCTGCCCTGATCATGGCATGCAGGACTCTGACTGGAATATATCTGAGTGCCGAGTTTTCCTCCTTTTAACCACTGTCTTTGGGCTTTTCTTGGAGAATGGGTCTGCAAGTATGTGGACATCACACATTAATCTGAGATGTGAAGTCACCAAAACTAACAAATGCAAAACCAGCAGCAAGATGACCAGAGGCAGGCACATAGATTTATTACGAAGGTAATGGCATGCACTGCAATATGCAGCACTATGCCAAGAATAAATTGCAGTTTATTAGTAGCATGGGTGCCTATCTTTCTGTGATTTTATCTGGTTTCTTATGATTGGAACAATACCCTTGATAGTTAAGTGACTAATCAAGAAATTTAATACATTATTAGAAACCGTAAGTTTAATTCCTTATTAGATATTTAAAAATAAAGTTTTCACTCCTGAGATTCAATTTAACTTATTTTAATCTCTTTGTTAGAATTTTCAGAAGGCTTCTCCTTTCAGTTTAGGATAATTTAGTCTCATTTTCTGTGTACCATTTTGATTTGCTGCATATGGCTAAATTCCTTGTTTCTCAACTCTGTCCTTTAAGATGTCTTTTTCATTGTTCATTCCAGAGTAACTTTATCTGCCTCAGCCTGTGGTTTTCATTTTTTATAACTTCTTGCAGATATATATAAACTTCAAATATAAGTTTATATAAGGCCACAGTGGAAGGAGAGAAACAAGCACATAAAAAAACATCTGAAACTATAGAATAACTAGAGCTATTCAAAAGTGGTGGTTATTTTCAGGGTTAAAATTACAAGACTTTTTACAGATTATTTACTTTTTACAAAAGAATTCACAGATGTCTGTTTTCTACCAGTTTCTACTAAGTGAAAGCACCTTTACAGTATCTTCTTGAGCTTTACTGAATGGAGGATAGAGCTGTAAGCCAAGCTTCACCGAATGTTTCCATAGTTCTTTCCTCCTGAAAGGAAACTGAACTTGCTGCTTAAAGGGCATTGAAGTTTATAATCACTGAAGACAATGCCACAATCTATTCTCTGTATCTTCTTCCATGGTTAAGCCTTAGTCAACAGTCACACACGACTTTTAATTAGTCTGAAATTGAATGCAGCCCCTTCTCCTTCAGTAGCTCATATTTTTTTCTCTTCTGTAGAAAAGCTGATGAAAAGAAGTTGAATGTATAAACCTGACTGCTCAGCATTTCTTCCTAGCCATATTTTCTCAAGCCTTTTTAATGGTTAATCGGCCTTTAGGAACATGTCTATTTTACTTATCCCTCACTGTTTTCTGTCTCAGTGATGTCATTCTGCTTTACCTAAGCTCTCAGCTTTGTTGAATGGTATTGTTATCGTACATATGGTGAGGGCCAACAGTGCTTGCAATGTTTGCTTTATAATGCATGAAAAAGAATTAATTGTTCATGATGTTTCAATAGCCATTCTGAATAGAGGTTCCTCTTAACCAACTTTTTAAAAATTGGCTGTAGGCAATGGTAGAAACAACAATAACAACACAGAACAACAAAGGTTAAAAGAAGATTTGAGATCTACACACTAACAAATGTTTAGTTCATTTAATATGCTTTTAGTCTCAGGAGAGGAAACAAAATCTTCTATTCTGCTGTGCATGCATTTTGAACCTCCTGTCTGTACAACAAATTAAGCCAGTCTCGTCTGCACATGGATATGAACACAAGAGTAAAGCTATTATTAATTGCAGATGCCTGTCAGTATGTAAGATGAAAGTAGTGTAAGGCTCTAGCTGTCCTGCCATCCTATGTTGAGTCTGGCATATATTTAGCCTGAACAAGCTTACATGTGAATGTTGTATCACCTAGGAAACCCAGTAGAGGTTGCTATTGTTGAATTTTTGTATAAATGGACATGCACAGCCATCCCTCATATGATCTGAGTACAATACTCCTAGAACTAAAGTTCTTCAAATTTACTCTTAGCCATCACAATTTATATTTTATTCATATTAAAATAAAGAAATTTTATTTTAAAAGGCCTACATTTCAGGTAATTGCTAAAGCAAGTTATATGTATTAGGTGAGGGAGACTAAAACTGTATTTCCTCTTCCTACTTACAGCATAATTCCCATGATGACTTCTCCTAATACAAAATTTGTGTTTCTTTCTAGACTGTAGCCAGCAAAAACCACAAGAGCAGGGAAGGGTGATTTGCAGAATGCCTGTGTTGGCATATGGTAAGGAGGGTCATAAAGAGAAGATGACATTTAAATCTTTCTGCTGAAGTTCTTCTAAATTGGTGGGGTGCATTAGCTGTAAATATAGGCTGATTTTGTTTGCAAGGAAAACTACAGTTTTCAGGACTATGAATTTTCATTTCAACTCACCACATTATTCTCAGTTCTGTGATAACTAAAAGAAGATTGCTTTCTTTGTTACCTAGTAGAAAATGAAACACTTGAAAAACACTTGAATATGATTTGGGTCAGGATAAATGACTCATAGACTCTCCTGACATGGTGTGTAGTTGACTGCAGTTAGCTGTGTCAAAAGAAGCAGCAGGGTATGGTTGGAGGATCCCTGTGGTGGAAGCCGGAGTTCTGCCAAGGGCAAAAAATCACAGCAAAGCTCAGCTTGTCGTGGTGTTCTCTGATAGAGAAGAAAAGTTGAAGTGAAACTTCAGGAGAAATAAAGTGAACAAGGTTAGTGGTGATGAGAGACTGTTAAAATGTTATTGCTTGCAAGTCACATATTTCTGCAGGTAGTATTTCAAACCAAATGCTGATGACTGTGACATCTGGAAATAATTTCATAACAGAAAGAGCTGGGAGAGAAGTGCATGAATAGAATGATAATAGAATTCATATGTCTAAATTAAGACATGAGTAATTCTTTTGCAGGGTGGTACTAGATGATCACTGAGGCACTGGTAGAGATGGTATTTGATGGGGATGAAACTGGTTCACCAAAGGTAGTAAAATGACTTTGTTATTTTCAAAGCAATTAACTCACAGAAATTGTGGAAACATCAAAACTAAAGGTCAAGGTTATCGCTGTGTACGAATCCAGGTGCAGAATCACACCATAGGAGGCAAATGTCAGGTTATGTGATAGAAGCTCATCTGCACACCCTCAAAGCAGTACAGAGAGATGGTGGCAAGTAGAGGTAGGGGAGTCTAAATAATACCTGCTCCTGCTGCTCTCAGACCTATCTCAGGACCCATCAGCTCATAAAAGGCCCATCACCACAAGCCCAGAGGAGCACGGGGGCACAAAGGCAGGTGGAATACTAAACTTCAGACTCAGAGGAAGGAACTGACATCTTGTTCAGTCCCTCCTAGAGCTGTCCCATCGCTATGAGCCAATGCTGGAGCACTCCCTAAAGGTGTGGGGAACATTATGGGATGCAGAGGAAGAACATTTTGGAATTGCACAGGACTTATTATGGGATATTTAGGGGAACAACCAAGGGGGGCAGAAAGAAGGATGTAGTTGACAAGGTGATCTAGGTAAAAGGGGTGGATTTACATGACAAACTTCTGATGGCTTATCATATTTTTTGTTTAATACAATGTTAATACAATGTTAATCTGTTAATTGCATGTTTTTTGAATTAAAAATGTTTTGGTTTTCAAGGTGTTTCTAAGTTAAATCTATACTGCTTATGCTGTTTGAGGACCGTCGGTTGTATTTCTGTTGTAAAATGAGCACATCATCCACCCAGAGATGGATGCTGCATGTGTTTTTATTTTTTTGGCTAAAGAAATAGGGAAAAAAAAAAAAAAAAGTAATTATTTTCCAGAACACCTGTCCCAAGCAACAGGTAAATTTTCCACTCCTTTGAATGCGATACCATAAAGATAAGACTTCGTGTTTTCATGGTTTACTAAGTGTTGTCAAGCACAAGATGACATCCTGAAGCCCCATAGTTAGGTCATTCAGCTGGTATAGAACCACAGAATGGATTGGGTTGGAAGGGACCTTCAAAAATCATCTAGCCCAGCTGTGAGAGACAAAAAACCAGGCCTGCGAGAAACCGACTGAGACAAACAGCCTGAGAAAGAGATAAAAGTTGAGGCCCTCCAAGCTAAGGTATGCCTCATACACTCGCAAGATGAAGCTGTAGTCACGGGGTGGATGGTGTGGAGGTCGAAGCTGATGAGGCTGCCCAAATAACACAGGATGCACCTGGAGGAAGGAGGCCTGTGGAGACAGGACAATTCTGCTCTGGGGCACCTGGTCAAATTTCAAGGGCCATCTGTACAGTGAATGTCCTTTGCTTCATTATTCATGAAATGCATATTAAAGTTAACAGACTGAATATGCTAACAAAGACTAACAAGATCATGCTAACTACATCATCCCATGAAACACCTTACCCCTCTCCATACATGCGATATGTAGGTATGTGGGTCGCCCTAGGGGATGGACCCAAGTAAAGTGTGTATAAATCAAGGGGAGGTAAAGGGGAAGACGGGGGGGGGGGGGGGGGAGGGAAGGGGAGGGAAGGTAGAGGTGGGGTGTGGGGAGAGTGCAGTGAAGAGAAGAAGATGGATGCCTCCTGGAACCCTCACTGTCAGGATTGACACAGAAACCCAGACTGGTGATCTCTGTTCCTCTATTCCCTCTGTGTCCCTCCTTTCCTTTTTCCCCTTTTTCCTTCACTAACATTAAGAAATGCAAGGCATACTGTATTGCTTACCACAACTCACTATATATACTTAGCCAATTATTGTGTATCCAATTAGTACACTGTGGGTAGTTAATAAATGTTTGGACTTTGAGACTTGTCTCACCATTGTCCACTCCTCTGGGGATTTGTGAATCT